>NC_140947.1:83103024-83760524 GCF_014529385.1 Adiantum capillus-veneris | reverse complement strand
TCTCTCTCTCTCTCTCTCTCTCTCTCTCTCTCTCTCTCTCTCTCTCTCTCTCTCTCTCTCTCTCTCTCTCTCTCTCTCTCTCTCTCTCTGTTTGTGTCATTTCTGACATTGTATGTGCAGTCTTGGATTGCTGACAAGGATGACTTCCTTCGGCGCCGGACAAGAGAGTATCGAGGAAGGGATGCGGCCCTAGCACAGTACCTTTCAAAGCTCTGCGAGTCGCCGATAGTAGTTTTTCACAATTCCATGTCACAAGAGGGTTCAATAGCAACTTACACATTCAAAACACTATCACGCTTCTTGGGTGGACCGGTGCTGCCCAAAAGTGCAGATAAAGTCATTCTTGTTGACAAAGTGTTTGCTAGAGATTGTTTTCGTTACTGCCCAGGCTATACAGGTGGTCGGGCAGCGTATTACTACACCTACACAGCAATGGCACTAGCTCTTGGTAGACAAAACCCAGATGAACTTTTAGAGTATGGCAAACATCTCATGATTCGTTACAAGGGTGACGTGCCAAAAAACAAAATTGAACCTGCAAAATCTTGATACACTTCAAGTACCAATTGTATAAGATCATGTATTACATAAATTTTGTACAATGTCATCCACTCAGAGTATCTTTCTCCACTTGTGATTCACATACACCATTGTCTCTCTCCACCTTCGTTGACTTTCACGAGCTCCGGAGTTGTTGTATGCCATTGATCTTTTAGCTTTTTGTTGTTGTAAATGTCTGATGGCTTGTGCTGTTGCTGAATTTGCCAAGACTTCTTTTGCCTGCATTCGATGAATGATTCTACGATAGAACCATTCAAATAGTTCTCTCAAACTGTTAGCCTTGATTCGAGAGCCACCATGTCGTGTGTGCCTGAAATAAGCATTTCTCGCCATGTAATGAGACTTTTCCATCCCTTGGGTATTCCATATTGCCGGGTTCCCATACTTCTGTATAAAATATGGCAAATGATTGAAGATGATGTGGTGGATATGAAAACAGATTAGTTAGAATGTTTTACACTCACATATTTGCACATAAGAGAGAAAGAAATACATGATAATACCATGTAGTGAGTAATCTGGGTGTCTGTCCATGCTGTCTTGAATGATTTTTTCAGAAGGTTGAGATTTTCCTTGAACTTGTTCATATCACCTTGTGACCAGTCATCTTTGTCGCACATCAAAAATAGGATGTCTATTGATCGCCAAACCTCAGCCTTCGCATTACGAGTAGTTGGTTCGTGGTCTTTGACTGCAATATGTAGCTTTTTCCAGCTCTGATACTCTACCTTGCTAACATAAGATGTGTTATATATTTTTCCATGTTTTGTTAGCTTTGGATCTCTTGTACCTTGGGGCTTAGATAAAAACCTCCGTGCCTTCACCCCACCGATGGATGGTTTGCATGGGACATCCTTCTCAGCAGTTGATCTCTTTTCATCCCGCTGGATTTTCACATTGCCACCATGAAGCCCCATATCCGACAGTACCATTTCTAAGCACTGCAAGGCTACTTGTCGTTCTGAAGAGTTCTTAATCTTCCAAGCAAACCCGATGTATAAGTAGACCAATTTCTCTACAATTCTACAAAGGGCATGCATTGTACAAATGTGGACATTCACAAGTGGTATTTTCAAAACTGGTCGAAAAGCAGGATCCTCAATGTGACGTGTTGGAGCTTTTCTCCACCACTTTGGGTCCATGAGCTTTGCAGGCTCCATGCAGAACAAACACGGTGACTTTGCCATTGCACCCATTCCACAATTATACATGCACTTTAATGTTTTAAGGTCACCTGCAAGATGCCACTGAACTTGAAAGTCTCCCCTTCCATCTAGACGTAGTACCTCTCCCTGGTTAGTATGTCGATCAATCAGCTCCGGAATATTAGTTCGATGGAACACCCAATATAGAATCTCATGATCTTCTTTCTTTACCTGCAACACAAAATAAATGAGACTTAAGTAGATCTGAACATTTGAGCTTACTTGAGAATATCGCTTATCTCAAACGCACCAAGCCACCATATGTTAGATTCTGATTGAACACTAAAATATAAAGGATCATCACTGGGACACTTTGAGAGGGCTCTATTCATTAAAGTAATAGTAACACGCTCTAGCTTTTTCTCTTTAACAAGCTCACACTCATCCAGTTTTAACACAAAATGTAATAGTCCACGTGACTCTTCAAATGTGATGTTGTAAAACTCCACCATTCTCTTCTGTAGTATCCGCAGGTCCATAAAAATATTGTTGAACTCATCATATGCCATGTTCGCTCCATGGCCACTGTAAGTTGCTTTAATATGAAAGGGCTGTCCAAGATAGTCTCCCTGTGCCTCGTTAAGCTGAAGCCTCTCTTTCCAAACACTTGAGGCTGATGGTAGAAGTTTGGATTTTATACCCTTCCTAACAAAGATGGATGAGACAGACTTTTGGATAGCCGAATATCCTCTTTTGCTTACACCAAGTGAATCAAGTGTGCCTTGTATCTCTTTTGCAGGCACTGAGTTCTCTGAAATAAAGCGGTCCACTACATTTCTTTGTAGAACCTTAAACTTCTTGTCATGTACAATATCTGCTGCCAGGCTTCTACTTATAAGTGGCTTCAATCTCTTTCCTATATTGGCTTTGGGGTCAATGTTTTCCTTGTCAGGATAGATTGAGTCTCTACATGAAGACAATGCATAAGTAAATAACAGAAAATTTGCTTCACTAACACTATTTAGGCACATGAAAACAATGCATAACAAGAAAAAACAAAGAGATTACTTAACTAAGACAATGTAGCCAACCAAGAAGCATCACCTTAATGCTCGGATTCTTTTCTTGAGACCTCCTGATGCAACCTGCAATGTTTCAAGATTGCGCAATTTCTTCTTTCGGATACGACCACCCAAGATGGTGTCCTTCATTTGACAACTTCGCACCTTTCCTTTCAGTTCTTGTACCTCTGTTTTATGTTGCAAAATGGTAACCTGATCTGTAGAATGTAAATGTGAAAGGCGAACAATCTCACATTGTTGAGCTTGGAGAATGCTCTTGTAAGTTCCAGCTTCTCTTGTAAGTGATTTACAATAACCCAGAAGGCCGTTTTCTCCATCACCAGCAAAGGTCAATAAGCTTGTAGGATTGACAAACGGTGGAGACGCATTAGTTATTGGATTCTTAGGGTAGAGAGAGCCTCTCGTCCAGATATCTATGTGTTTAGCTCCTTGAGCTCTGAGCGTGTCTATGGAGGTGGGAGGTATATGTGTGTTTGTTTTACTGCGCTTAATCAATGGTTGGTACTCATTGTCCAAATCAATGTGAAGGTGATATTTGGCTCGTTTGTGGGTAACATTTGTGCCATTTGAGGAGTGCGCCATTAGCCAAATGTGCAGGTTTAATGGAAAGTGAATAGCGGCTGCGGATTCGTCCCTCCATGTTAGCCTCATTCCCTCCGTATTGACGTTGTTCATTCAATGCAACTAAAAAGAGGATTATCCCTCAATCACTACGAACGAATGTTCAGAGGGGTAAGGAATCTACTTAAAGTACACTTTTTGAAGTTTTACTATGAAAGACCCAGCTCTTTTATTTGTCATTTTTTCTAGAGAGAGAGTGCAAAAAATACATTTTCTTAGAAGGCCCTCCAAATGACCTCCGAAATTTCCTAATGCGTTGCGTTGCCTCATAGTTTATCGCATCTTTGATGATGATTGATGCATTTTACAAGCACTATGTGATGTAGGGGCCACTTCTACGCTCATGTGCACAACAAGGTCCGACGTCAAATGCATCAGAGGACACTTGCATACCTTTGAAAGTGAGCTCACCCAAGCTCTTTTACCTTATCGAGTGGCAAGTGCCTTAGAGAGGATTGTTGAATCGTTGGTTCTCACTCTAACTTACACTACCTTGTCAAAGGGGAAAGTGCCTTCGAGAAGGATGGCTAATGAGTTGGTTTCTTCATGTATCATTAGGGTCACCTAGAGGAGGATATAGGACTTACCTTCCAAGGGATTATGGATAGACACGTTAACATGCGGTAGACTCTTAGAGGGAGAGATAATCTTGGTCGTTCGATCGAATGAACTAAGGGGAAGTGAACTAGGATCGTACAATCCCTTGTCTGGGGATGGAGATGAACTAGGAGCACCTTTTCTTCTCCCCACTCATTTTCACCCGGTGATCGGATGGCCCAGATTCTCCCAACCTTGCTTAGTTTGATGAGAGTCATAGAGCCCCCTTGGGAGAACTTGTGTCATATATTGATGAGGGGAGAGATACAATTGATCCAATAGAAACATGATTTACAGACAACTCGTAAGTGAAGACCAATCATACTACTTTGCATGTCCTAGAAAATCATTGCCACGGAGGTTAGCCAGTGGCTACAATCTCTCTTATCCAACCCCATCCAAAACACAATTGGGTATGTCAAGGGTCACAACATCCTTGATACCATCACTCATCTCTTTGGTTGTACTCCATACAAGGATTATGCACTTATCCTTCTTGATTTTGAGGAGTCTTATAGCCTAGTATGCATTTGGGTGTTGCACAATTGAATACATGATCTATTTAGGGAGGGATGGAGTGATGATAGTATCCACCCTTCTTCCAAATGAAGATAGAAGATGCTCTTTAGAGAGAGAGGGAGAGAGAGAGAGAGAGAGCTAGATAGATAGCCACAAGAAAACTTGTGGCTATGCTTGGAACGACACCGAGGGAAGCTTCATCAAGCTATAAATCTAGATGAAAGTGTAGCCCTATTGGTATTGTGTCCTAAGAGAGAGACAAAGAGAGAGAGAGAGAGAGAGGTTCTTTTTGCAAAAGTAACAAGCTCTTTTATTAATTACATCATTCCCTTAGGATGCTCTATTAAGGTTGTCGCCACAGGAAGCATATATTTTTCAATACAACTATAGCACTGGTCATATAATTGATGTTGGGGTATGCCCAACATGTGAAGGCAAAGTAGTGCCTAGCTTTGAGGCTTGCACAATCTAGCTAGAATCAGGGTGTCTAACACCTTGAGATTTTGGAGTTTGCATGGCTACACCAATTTCTCGAACATCGCAATTAAGCATACATGTGCAGTGATAGTACTAGGATTGGTAACCTCCCGAGAAAGTGTTGCCCCTAGGGATCTACAATTGGTATCAAAGCCATGGTTGAAAGTCCAACCTTTGAGTCGGTAGAAAAGGACACATTTGAAACTTACATCAACCTTTGAGCTATCGGTAGGGCCACATTGAAGCATTCAACCTCTGAGCATGGAGGGGGAATCCTAGACACTAATAAGGCATCAACTTCTACTGCCAACCTAGGGATTTAGGACACTATGAAAAGATAGTTTGAGCCTAGGGTTGTGGGAACCCGCTGACATGAGTACACTTATGTGCATGTGTTTTGGTGGGGTGGGGGGGGGGGGGGGGGGGGGGGGTTCAACGATTTAGAGGGCCAATCAAGGGAAGGAACAACGTAGAGATAGATGATGCAACATTATGTGAGTGGGGTGAGAGAGGGAGGATATTATATATATATATATATATATATAATAGATTTACTTCCTTTTAAAGAATTAGAAAGAAGTAAAATTTTCTTCTGGTCTGACAAACTTTTTGAGACAGTGAAACAAATTCAGCATATTTGCAACAATCTCCCTCCTCTTCAAATTCCTACCAATAAGCCACTTATTGTTTATTCTGATGCTTCTGAAGAAGCTTGGGGAGGTATTTTGTATGAATCAAATAATGACACTCCTATCATATGCAGATGGGCTTCTGGTCGCTTCAAAGACGCTGAGTTGCGCTATCATTCCATTCAACGTGAACTCCTTGCAGATGTGAATGCAGTCTTATCCTTTCGATTCTTTTTTATGGGAGTTCCGTTTACTCTAAGAAGCGATCTAAAGCATTTCGACAAATTTCTAAAAAGAAAAAAATGTTGGAAAAGTAGGCAATGCTTGAATTTACCGGTGGGCCTACAAGTTAAGTCATTTTGACATCACTTACAAATTTGTTCAAGGAAATACGAAAAACGTGGATGATCTTCTTTCTCGTATCAAAATGACTTAATCAATGACTTCACACCAAAGAATAAAAGTGAATTCAGCCATGATGAAAGACCCACTCACTTTTAAGATGCCCACTCACTTTGAAAAGTTACTTTAAAGAATAATGGGACACATAGCCCAGCTTGTAAGTTATGCAAGTGCTCAATCCTATATAAAAGAAGGCCTTGCCGTCTTTGTGAAGGGAGTTCCTGGGTACATCTACCATCTAGATAGCTCAAAGTCTTTACCCTTTTGTAACCTCCCGCAATGTATGTTTCTTTAGTTCTATCATTGTCCATTGTCGTTACTATGTGCATCTATTTTTACTATGTTTTATTACTCTGTATTACTCTATTATTCTTGCTTCCACCCTAAATTGGTATTAGAGCCATGGATGCTTATTGAGTATGATTAACCGTGAGAGGTATCACTAGTAAACTCTGAGTGCTTGTGAGGATTTGTAAGGTGTAGCGGAATGAATGTTGTTCTTTCTCAAGATGAGTGTTCCATAATGTGCTCAAGGTTCCTTTTTGTTCTTATGGAAGGGAGAGCCTTCTGTTCTTAATGAGAGAGTGCTATGATCATAAACAAAGTGAATGGACACTATGCGTGCAAGTGTATGAGACTGAGAGATAGAGAGAGAACATAAATATGACACCAAGATGGTTGTAAAACCCTCCTCCGAAGGCGCCACTCTCGTCGGCGAGAGTGGTCTACTATTGATTGCACAAACTGGTACAAACTGAATGCATGTGATTGATGCAAGTCTAGGCTAGGTCAATGTCGACGACAGGGATGGCGAGACCGACGCTATGGCTGAAATCTGCTACTCTTTATCTGCTATCCAAAAACGCTGCTAGCTGAATTCTGTTATGGCTGAAAACGCTATGGAAAACGTTGATTTTGCTGGTCTTTAGGGCTGAAAATATGTTGCTACTGTGGGGCTGAAATGGCTAGGAAAAGGGGTTGAAAATCACCTACTAAAAATCACCAAATGCTGAGATCTACAACAGCAGACCATACCTGGATGAAAAACGCTAGGTTGGATGATGCTTGGCGATGATGATGTTTTGAAAACTCTATGTCTTGTGATGGTCCGACGGTGATGCTGTGCTGGAAACGCCAAGTGAAGGAGGCTAGGCGATGAGGATGAAAAATGCTAGGCTGTCTACTTGAGGGAAATCGCCCAAGGTGAGAGAGTCTTGCTGAGAGAGAGGGAATTTGTCGCTGAAGGCCTGTGTTCTCCTTGCTCATCTGCCAAATAGTGCTAACCTTGGTTTGCTTAATATTATCTTACCCAATCTGCCCTACCTACTTTCCAACAAAAGTCACTTAAAATAATAAGTGAAAAATCTCAAAAATAATAAAAATAGGCTAAATGCACTGGAAAATTCCCTTGAAGGATTCTGATGGATTTTGATGAGAATGCTTATGATCATTCTGTGTGCAACCAGAGGATATGGATCTTCACTAACTGTCTGGGCATGCACAATCTGCGAACAGACTCACAAAAGTGCCAGATCACTTCTAATCTAGACTGACTGGACTGGCGGAACCCTGTTATCAAGTAGCTTGTCCACGGACACATAGGGTTGGATGTGTCACGTGACATCCCCTCCTTTTTAAAGTGAGGTACTGGTACCTAGCTGCATGGCTTCCTTGTAGTCTGCCAACAACTTTGGATAATCCTTGAAAAACTCTTCGTCGACCCATACCGCTTCGTGGGTCCCTTGATCCTTGAACTTCAAAAAGTATTGTCTTACTTGCTTCTTTGAACCATGTTGAAATCGATGCAACAACACTTGCTTCGGCTCCATGACTTCAGCTTCATCGATGATCTCCGGTTTGTCTTCTTCCAAAATGTCCTTTGGAGGTGTTCCCTGAAACACTTTCAACCAAGAAACATGGAAAACGTTGTGCATTGACCATGAGTTGGGCAACTTAATTTCGTTGAAACCTCATTTATCTTTTTAATGATTGGAAATGGACCATACATACGAAAAGACAACTTGGGACACTTCTTTCCAACTTGCTTAAGACGTTGCTTCATGATTCTTAGATATACCCAATCTCCTTCCTTGATCGAAGCCTCCTGACGATGCTTGTTAGCCTGCCGTGAATAACATTCATGAGCCTTGCTTAATCGAAGCTTCACATTCTCAGAAATCTCATCCAATGAATGACTTTCAACATTGGCATCAGGCATTTGACTGACCGAGCGAGTCAAAAGTGACTGGAACGGACGGCCAAAGGCTGCCTCATACGGAGTTCGACCAATAGCAAAAGAAAAAGATTCATTCAAAATAGCCTGAACCAATGGGAGATAGAGCTCCCACTGAGACTGTTAATCATGCACATATGACTTTAAAACATCAAAAGCCAATTGATTGTAAATTTCTGTTTGACCATTTGACTGTGGATGAAAAGCCGATGAAAAATTCAACTTAGTGCCAAAATTTTCAAAGAGTGCGCGCCAAAAATTGGACGTGAACTTAACATCCCTATCTGAAACAATTGATTTTGGCAAACCACAGAGGGGGTACCAATGCTTAATGAACAACCGTGCTACATCTTGTGCCGTGATTGTGGCTTTATAAGGAATCAACATGCAAAACTTGCTGAAACGATCAACAATTGTCAAACATTGAGTGTTCCTTGAATGCAAACTTGGTGGTAGGTTAGTCACAAAATCCATAGTAATATCTTGAAAAGGTCCATCAGGAATAGGCAGCGGAAGCAAGAGGCCTTGCTGCTTACCCCGAGAAGCTTTTACTTTTTGACACATAGTGCACTGTGTGGCATAACGAAACACATTCTTTCGCATTTTAGGCCAATAAAAGAATCTTTCTATTTTTTCCAAAGTGGTGTTCATTCCCCTGTGCCCACCCGTGAGAGAATCATGTGCATCATGCAATATGGTTGGCTTGAGAGAGGGCAACACACATAAACGTTGATGAAAATACAATAAACCATCATGAATGAGATAGTTGCTTGGCCCTTGGGAAGCAAGAGCCTGCAACCAATGCTTACCAAACTTAGAATCCGCATAGTGATTCTTTATACTGTCAAAAGACTCACCCTGAATAGAAAATGTGGATCTTGACTCAAGAGCCAAAATCTGTCCTTTGCGACTCAATGCATCTGCAAACAATAGGGTTAGCTTTTCTAGGAACATACTCAAACAAACCTCCAAATTGCTCAAAAAATTGTGACCATTGTGCTTGGCGATCACTCCAATGTGCACTAGGCATAGGCTGGAGCCACTTGAGGGCTTGATGATCTGTGCGAATTGTAAACTCTCTACCATAAAGAAAATGCTGCCAATGCTTAAGAGAGTGAATGACAGAAAAAAGTTCTTTATCATAAACTGAATAATTCTTTTCTGCACTATTGAGCTTCCGGCTAAGGAAAGCTACAGGACGACCATGCTGCTGAAGCACAACGCTCGCAAGAGGCAAGGATAAGACATGGTGCTTCTGTCACCGCAACCTTGAGAGCTGCGAAAGCCTCAATGGCTGCTTCGGGCAAGTCTACGTGCTGATGGCAAGACTTTACCCCTTTCAAAACATTAGCCATAGGTGCAGCAATGCGTGCAAAATTCTCTATGTGCGAACTATATGCTTGACATAAACCGAGAAAAGAACGCACATCATATGTAGTTTTGGGAAAATCCCAATTAGGAACCTGTTCCACCTTCGCGGGGTCTAGCTTGACGCCTTCTGCAAAAATGATATAACCCAAAAAAGTGACTTCAATAAGAAAAAATTCAGACTTCTTAGCTGCAATGTACAACTGACACTCATCCAAATGGGTTAGTATCCTTTTGACATCTCTTTTATGTTGTTCCCACGATGCAAAAAAAATGAGAATATCATCCACAAAGATGAACACACATACACCGACCATATCGCCGAAACCACCTACCATGAGACGATTAAATGTACCCACGGCACTTGTCAATCCAAAAGGCATAACAATATACTCCCATTGCCCTCGCTCGGTGTGAAAAGCGGTCTTGAAGATGTCGCCTTTGAATACCCATACTTGATGGTATCCACTCTTGAGATCGACCTTGCTGAAAACCTTTGCCCCATTGAGCCTATCTAGGATATACTCAATGTGAGGCATCGGAAACTTGTTCTTGACGGTCATCTTGTTTAATGCCCTGTAATCAACACACAAATGAAACGAACCATCCTTCTTGCGAACAAACAAAATAGGAGCAACAAAAGGACTTACACTAGGACGTATGAATCCTCTAGCCACCAACTCCGTGAGTTGTCACTCTAACTCTTCCTCATGTGTCTTGTTCAAACGATAGGGAGCCTTACTGACTGGCTGTGCCCCTTCCATAAGCTCGATGCGATGGTCCTCCGGCCACTCGTGTGGGAGACGAGGTGGAAGATCATCCTGCAAAAAGAGATGTTTAAACTTGGTGAAAAAATCTGAATACTTAGCTGGAGAATGCTCTGGGAAACTGGAGCAGCATAAATGAATGTCACTTGTGCTCCTTGTCGTAGTTCACGTTTTATCTACACATGAGAGATGAGAGGCAAAGAATGCAAGCCCTCTTCAGCACGAATGACGAGGGGAGAGTCAGTTTTGGCATTTAATGTGAGAGTGTTAGCCTCCCAATCAATGAGAGGGTTATGCTCACGAAACCATCTTATGCCCAAAAGCATATCACATCCTGAGAGAGGAGACACAAGAAATTTCCGATGGAAGCAGCTTGTTGAACGGTAAACATCACATCAAGGCACTCTTTCGTGATGAGTAAGTCCATACCAGGAGCGAAGCCAAAAACCTCGAGAGGAGATTTCTGACTAACCTCTAGGCGGGCTCTCTCAACAAGAGAGGCACTAATCACATCATGCATACTGTCTGGATCAAACAATATGATAAAACGCTGACCCTTTACATGACCATAACACTTCATGAGAGACTCATCAATGTGTGTTTCAAAGACATGAGAAGATTCAGCTTGATTCTCTAAGGTGCTTGTGGTTGCTGTGGGTGCCTTTGGTTCTTTAGGTGGGGCTATCTTAGGACAAGCCTTCTTAATTTGACCCTTGCCATGACATTGAAAACATCTACCTTCCTTAGCATAAATCACTTGTTCTTCAGCCTTGATGTATCCTCCTACAATTCCTTGTGCATCTTTTTCATGTGGGGTTAGCTTAGGTTTTGCAGGTGCTTTAGCTTTACCCTTAGATTCATTGTTAGAGTTCTTTTCCGAGGAATTAGAGGAAGAAGGGCTAGAAGAGTTAGCATTCTTACCATTCTTATCGTTCTTACCATTCTACGTGTTCTGAGCATTCTAAGGGGTTCCTTGAGAAGTCTTGTTTTCCTTAGGCTTTCCCTTGTTGTGCTTTATCTCCTGTGCAAGAGCAATCGCTATTGCCTTGTTGAGATCGATTGGATCAAGTACCTCCACATCATACTTGATATACTCGTCCAATCCATAAAGGAATGCCTCCTTGCGCTCCGCATCCGATTTGCGTAATTGAGTGCCGAGCTGCAAAACACGATTAGAGAAAGACATAACCGGCATACCATTTTGCTTGAGAGCGTGCCAATCATCCTTCAATCGTGCTAGATACTGAGGTGGCATAAACCGCGCCTTGAGCTTGTCTTGGAAATCAGCCCAATTGAAGGAAAGGGGCGTCAATTCGTTGGCTTCCTCTAGGTGCGCGGCTAACTGTGCCTCTTGCCATGCGTGGTACCAATTGATGGCATCACCGGCAAGGTACATAGCTGCCGTCAAGACTTTGCTATTTTTTGTCTTCTTAGTTGTCGCAAAATAAGCATTAAATTGATGCAACCAAGAATGAATAACCGTAGCATCCATCTTACCATCATACTTACTGAAAGTCAACTTCTCTGTGACTGGGTTGTTGGAATCCGCATCGTGGCTTGCGCCACTTGAGAAACTCCCACGATCTTTGGCTGGTTCAGACTTCGAGGCAAGTACTTGTCGAACCAATCCTTGAGTGTGGAGGTCTCGTTGAGCCTCACGCTCGGCCTCCAAGGTTGCTCTTTGAACCTCACGATCGGCCTCCAAGGCCGCTCGTCTTGCTTTGGCTTCCTCCTTTTTTAATGCTTTTCTATCTTTTCTTTCGTCGTGCTCGCGTTCCAAAGCAATGCGAGTCACTTCTTGTTGTGTCAGTGTAACGCGAGTCGCTTCTTGTTGTGCCAGTGCAACGTGAGCCGCTTCGCGGTTCGCTTCTTGTTGTTGTGCCATCATGTTCATCATCGACTTGACCATCGCCTCCATAGGATTTGGTACGATTCATGGCGTAGATGGAGAAGGGGGAGGGTCGAGAAAAACTCCTGGTGGGAAAAACTCCTCTTCGCCACTCCCATGCTTATCACCTGTGTGTGAAGTATCCATTCCGCTTCGGGTGATGACCATGCACTGTGATCTTGGGTTCTTAAGTTCACGAGGAACTTGGGTTCTTGTGGGTCTTGGGTTCTTGGGTTCTTGAGGGTCTTGAGGTCTTGAGGTTCTTGAGGGTCTTCTTTTGCTTGCAATCTGTGTTCGAGAAGGATCTTCTCTTCACCCGAATTGTGCTCTTTTTCGCGGGCGCACCCCTTGGCGGCCTTGCGGTCACACCAAGGTTGCTTTTTCCCACCTCAGGTCGATTGGCCGGCCGCTAAGTGCACGGTCCGCTCTCAATGAGTGAAAAGAGGCACAAGGGGAGACTGGACAAGCCCTTCTTTCTTGGGATTGCTATCACTCTTCAAAAACACGATTAGGAATCGACACGCCCAAGCGAACTTGGGTTCGTGCGACCACAACAAGCAAAAAAAAAGTCTTGTGATTCTTGTGGTTCTTTCCTTGAGTGATACAAAACATTGCCAAAGCTCTAATACCAATGTAAGGTGCAACGGAATGAATGTTGTTCTTTCTCAAGATGAGTGTTCCATAATGTGCTCAAGGTTCCTTTTTGTTCTTATGGAAGGGAGAGCTGTCCATTCTTAATGAGAGAGTGCTATGATCATAAACAAAGTGAATGGACACTGTGCATGCAAGTGTATGAGACTGAGAGATAGAGAGAGAAGAGAAATACGACAACAAGACGGTTGTAAAACCCTCTTCCGAAGGGCCCACTCTCGTCGGCGAGAGTGGTCTACTATTGATTGCACACACAGTGTCCATTCACTTTGTTTATGATCATAGCACTCTCTTATTAAGAACGGAAGGCTCTCCCTTCCATCAGAACAAAAAGGAACCTTGAGCACAACATGGAACACTCATCTTGAGAAAGAACAACATTCATTCCGTTGCACCTTACAAGATTGCCTAGATTTTGTGGTTGGAGCTTCTTTTGTTGTTTCATCGTTGTCACTAGGCTTGGTGACGCTTAAACACAGACATAGTCAGCTCTTTCAGACTCCACTTACTCTACTATCTAGTGCTTTGCGTATCCGCAATCCATTGACACCCTAGAGAGCTAGCCATCTCTTAGGCATAATTCAATACTCATTATGGCAATGATTATATCTTCCTTCAAGAAGTTGTTATCTAACAATGCGGAATTAGAAGAAACAAATCCATTTGGAAAATGGAGTTTACCAAAGGTTTCTACTTCTCAAGTGTACAAACATAACAAAGTATTTGCCCTCTCTTCTAATACACTGTATCATGAAACCCATGGAAAGTTAACAATTAGGGATAGTGATCCCAATAATCACATAATCCACTTCTTTGAGGAACTTGTCAAGTCTAGAAACAAAGCATTGAGAAAAGGTCATCAATTTGTGCATAGTGGATATATAGATGTTGGTATAATACCTTTGTCTTAATGTTTCATGCATTGGAGCCTTGTTAAATACTAGGCACAAAAATCTTCTTGATCAAACCATCAGCATTCTACAAGGAAGCCCATCCAACGTTCCTATATACATTAAATGGTTTCCAAACTTCCCTTGCAGCCTTACTGATAAATATTTTGATGAAGTCATTTCTCTGTTGATCAAAACTAATGGCCTAGATCTTAAACATAATTTAGGTCATTTGCAAATAGCTTATCGAATGATCATTAGAACTATCAACACCTGTCTTCCCTCTGTTTATAAATCTAGCTACCTGAGAGAAGATGCATCTTAGACCAAAGGACAAAATATTGTTATGAAAGTGGATGACACCACTCAGGGAACATCGTTTGAAATGGTGAGCTGGCAAGAAGTGGAGTTTCCCTCCGAATGGAAACTAGATATTTCTAAACCCTGTTAAATGAAGTTCAGCAACCAGTGCCGTTGAACATTCAGCGGTTTGGATCCACTGATCAAGATAAGTTCCTAAGTCGATCTAGATCTAAGAAAGAAATTACTTCTGTCTTGGCAAAACCCGTCTACCAGATGCAATTCATTGAACGTGATTCTCGGGCCTCCAGTTATTCTTCTGCCTCAACCTCTCATCGGCGACAGAATCCTCCACCTCTGGCTTGCATACATCCAAAAACTTACAAAAATTATGAAGGGTTGTCTAGATACAAACTCTGCAGTAAAATCATTGCATCTAAGTTTGTTGCTAATGGCATTGATCTCTTGACCAAGACAACTATTGAAGAAAAGGAGCTTTTTTATAACCTTCCCTATATTCTATCAGTGCCAAATACACGTCTTCAACCTTTGGAGTCCACCTCCAACTGGCATACCAATGCCTTAAAGAACTCGCTGCACTCCAATATCAGGTGTTATCCAAACTATCTCTTCTTTGTCAGTCTCCTACTCCGACGGGGGGTATTTCCTCTTGATAACAAGGGTAAAGAAAAAATCATTGAGGAACAACAAAGAGAATTTACAGCAGGTAATCAATTTTGTTGGTAGCCCTAATCATAAAGATTTCCCAAGGATGTTCTCGACTGTCCTTCACGAATCAGTGATTGAGTCAGTAACACACTTTCCACCCGACATGTCCCCCTTTGCCTACCCATTGATGAGTTATATCTTGGACCTCTGAGGAAACCTTCCACTGTGCTTTTTCCTGGTGAACTAATCCCCCTAGTAATGACCTGACAGGCACTTGGAAGCTCTTTCATGTGATCGTATGCTCATAAGACTATGCAAATGTGTGGGTTTGACATGCTTATCCTGATTGTTTGAAAACTATCTCTTGTCAAGTTGCCTAGCAGATTCTTATGCAAGTTTTTCCCATTGCTCTTTTGACTTTCCTAGTACAAATGACAGTTGAGACCGATGGCATCTAATTCCTATCTTGATAATCTTGTTATATTTTTTGGAGCAATAATTTACAAACTTGCAGCTTGTAATTTCTTAGGTTGTTCTTGCTTGTGGAAGACGGCTCGAGTATGAGGTAAATGGTGTTGAGGAGGAAGAGGCAGGCTTTGTTACTGTCGTACGTCATAACTTGGCGGGCTCGCCCCAGGGCAGGGCTACTGCACTCTTGAATTGGAAGACAGGGACTATGGAGGTAATCTCTTGCCTTGGATGATTCTGTAGCCCATGTCCCACTGAAGCCTTGAATTTTGTTGTTCCCACGAGTTCTGGTTCATGCAGGTGTCAGCTGAAGAAAATGTTGCTTTTGTACTATTGCTGTCAAATGTTATCGCACTTTCTGTGTTAGACATGAAGGGTCTAGAGACCACAGCTAGGCTGAGAAAGAAAAGTGCGAAAAAAAAGAAAAGCCGATTGTCAGACGAATGGGGTGGGTTTTTTTTGTTGATTTGCATTTCATAAAGTGTTTGTGGTAGTGTATTTTTCTTCTGGTAAGGCGAAAACGTACTTGGTAAAGAACTCACATTGTAAGGTTTTCTTTTTTATGCTAACTAGGCTCTATCATCTTTGAGGATATGTGTGCTTCAACATCACGAAAAAGGTTGCCTTACCAGTATTGGTGGAAAGCTTCACCAAAGAGAGGGGCGCCAAGCTCACTTGGGGGAAATTGGATAAAAGAGAACAGTACAAGTACCATGTTTAGAGGAAAAATTGAATTGAAGAGTCAAGCAAAGATTGCATATCAAGTGGTTGTGCCACTCGGGTTACTTTTTCAAGAGATGTTAGAAGAAACAAATCCATTTGGAAAATGGAGTTTACCAAAGGTTTCTACTTCTCAAGTGTACAAACATAACAAAGTATTTGCCCTCTCTTCTAATACACTGTATCATGAAACCCATGGAAAGTTAACAATTAGGGATAGTGATCCCAATAATCACATAATCCACTTCTTTGAGGAACTTGTCAAGTCTAGAAACAAAGCATTGAGAAAAGGTCATCAATTTGTGCATAGTGGATATATAGATGTTGGTATAATACCTTTGTCTTAATGTTTCATGCATTGGAGCCTTGTTAAATACTAGGCACAAAAATCTTCTTGATCAAACCATCAGCATTCTACAAGGAAGCCCATCCAACGTTCCTATATACATTAAATGGTTTCCAAACTTCCCTTGCAGCCTTACTGATAAATATTTTGATGAAGTCATTTCTCTGTTGATCAAAACTAATGGCCTAGATCTTAAACATAATTCAGGTCATTTGCAAATAGCTTATCGAATGATCATTAGAACTATCAACACCTGTCTTCCCTCTGTTTATAAATCTAGCTACCTGAGAGAAGATGCATCTTAGACCAAAGGACAAAATATTGTTATGAAAGTGGATGACACCACTCAGGGAACATCGTTTGAAATGGTGAGCTGGCAAGAAGTGGAGTTTCCCTCCGAATGGAAACTAGATATTTCTAAACCCTGTTAAATGAAGTTCAGCAACCAGTGCCGTTGAACATTCAGCGGTTTGGATCCACTGATCAAGATAAGTTCCTAAGTCGATCTAGATCTAAGAAAGAAATTACTTCTGTCTTGGCAAAACCCGTCTACCAGATGCAATTCATTGAACGTGATTCTCGGGCCTCCAGTTATTCTTCTGCCTCAACCTCTCATCGGCGACAGAATCCTCCACCTCTGGCTTGCATACATCCAAAAACTTACAAAAATTATGAAGGGTTGTCTAGATACAAACTCTGCAGTAAAATCATTGCATCTAAGTTTGTTGCTAATGGCATTGATCTCTTGACCAAGACAACTATTGAAGAAAAGGAGCTTTTTTATAACCTTCCCTATATTCTATCAGTGCCAAATACACGTCTTCAACCTTTGGAGTCCACCTCCAACTGGCATACCAATGCCTTAAAGAACTCGCTGCACTCCAATATCAGGTGTTATCCAAACTATCTCTTCTTTGTCAGTCTCCTACTCCGACGGGGGGTATTTCCTCTTGATAACAAGGGTAAAGAAAAAATCATTGAGGAACAACAAAGAGAATTTACAGCAGGTAATCAATTTTGTTGGTAGCCCTAATCATAAAGATTTCCCAAGGATGTTCTCGACTGTCCTTCACGAATCAGTGATTGAGTCAGTAACACACTTTCCACCCGACATGTCCCCCTTTGCAGATGAAGATGTTCAAGATGGATATAATCCCTATCAAAGATGGGGAGTAAATGCTCAGGTGCAAGATTGGCAGCAACGACAACAAATGGGTGAAGTAGTTAGAACAATTTTACCCGAAGATTCTGACTGGATTGTATTTCAAGATGATAGATGTGTGAAATATGAAGAAGAAGATCTTGATGAATTAGATATCTTCCTTCCTCAGATATTTTCAGCCCTTGAGTAACCCTTTGATGGAGAGTCAAATATCAGCAGTGAAGAACAAGTCAGAAAGGTGAATCCAATTAAAATGGAAAGAGACGAGATAAAAGTTGAAACACCCTCATCCTCTTTTGCAACAACTTTTAAAGGTGTTACAAAGATTGGAGATATGACTATTCTTGATGTTGATGGGCTTACTCAGGAACAGGTATGGCAAGTTTTTGAGTTTATCTACAAGTCTGCTCATTATGGAATCCACTATAAAGATCTTACCCTAAGACAATCAGTGTCGATGATAATAGCTGGATTTCAAGGTATGCTGCGGGCCTAGTGGGATCACCTAAGCACAGACAGCAAGGCTTACATTATGCAAGGAGGACCAGAAGGCCGTGAAAATTTCAATAATGTAATTTCACTATTCTTTGCAGCATTGTTTATGCAATCCTTGGTCAACCAACAAAATCTAGGAACGAAACAAAGAGGCATGTTTTCGAAGCAAACTATGTGATTTTACTCAGATTAAGAAATACCAACAACATTTGATACATCTCATGTATCAATTTCTAGGAGGGTATTTCAAAGCTGAATATAAAAAATATTATATCAATTCATTCCCTGAGTCATTTGCAAATCTAGTAAAAGAAAGAATCAAAGTAGCGGGTTTGCACCTTGATGAAAATATATCTCTAGCAAAAATCAATTCTTTTGTGGATAAAGTTACTGACATTGAATGTGGTAGGATAAGGATGGAAAAGGAAATCAAGCAGGTAAGGGGATTTAACTTCAGTTTTTGTGATAAAGAAACTAAGGCTAAGTCTTTTGGATGTAGAGACAAAACAAAGTGCGACTACAAAATCAAACATCACAAAAACAAGTATGGTAAGAAATTCATTAAAGTAGCCAGAAGGAAAAGAAAACTCAGCAAAGAAGAAAGAAAGCAGGTGAGATGTTACATTTGTAACAAACTAGGGCATATCGCTCTAGAATGCCCTCAACGAAAGAAAATTTTTGGAAATGTAGTACTTAGGGATAATTATGAATATGAAGTAATCTACTGCAATGTTCTGCAAACTAAAGATATCCCTGCTGCTGAGTATACTGAATATGATTATGATGAAGAACAGTCATTTCTACAAATGAATCAATTTCGGGTGATCATTTTGAAGGACCATCATTTTGAAGGACCAGAATTTTCTAATGATAGTCAACCAAGGATTAACAACATGGTGAGAAAACCTTTTTCCTTTCCTAAGCAAAAAAGGTATGTTTTTCCTAGTTCTGAGTCTAGCCCCAGTTCTTCTGACGAGACAGAATTTTGGAAAAGCCAACAACCACCACTAAAGCTAAATCTCTCAAGAAAGGAGCAGCAGAGGTATACTCCTTTGTCCTTATTTAGAAATATGGTAGAACATGCCACTTCTATTACTCAGCAAGACGAATGGAAGAGATTTATGCATCCAGGGTTGCGAACTTCACAGCCCTTACCGCCCTATCATCAAGCTGAAGAAGGTTTTTGGAAACCAAATGAGAGATAGAATCAGGCTTCAACTTCACATTGTCACTCTATGAATCAGGCAAAAGGAAAAACCCTACCTAGAGTTTTGGAAATATTGTGTAAAATTTAGCTCCATTTTTAAAATTTTACCCTTTAAAAAGTGTAAAAAGGCATGCTTCTATTTGCGATAGGAGACACCCCCAAGGAATGTAAAAAGTCAACGCGCTAGCGGGGATGCAACATGAGATCCAAGGGTTACGATTCATTTTCGCATGCACTAGCCACAAAACCACCAAAACTCTGTTGTTCTGTATTGGAGCTTTTTTGTATATAAATTGGGGGTCTTCGGGTGGACCTGGTTCTTTTTTGGGTGTTTTACCCTACTTAAGGCAGCCTTGCCCAATGCATTTTCAAATAGCCAAGAGCCTAGACGGGGAGAGTCTAGAGCTTGCAATTGGTCCACACTTCACCAAATAGACCATTTAAGACTAATGCTGCCCTTACATTTGGCTCTCAGATAGGTTTTCAAAATCATCATCTTTGCATTCAAAGTAGCAATTGGTTTACACTTTACCAAATACAACACTTAATAATAGAGCTTCCCTTACATTTGAACCACAAAAAATTTTGAACTAGCATCACCTTAGCATTGCAAGAAAGCCAAAACACAGATAAAAAAGTTTCTATTTCACTAGCACTTTGCCTAGAGGTCACTTTGAAAAGGGAGCATTACTGAGTACAATGCAACAAAACATGTAGGAAAGCAAGTGGACTCAAGTTGTCATAAAAGAACTTCTTTGCAAGAGGGCTCCTTAGATCATGCTTTGCATCGCCATCTAAACCCTTCCTTGCCACTCCTTATCATTGCTCACATTATGGTTGCAAGTGCTCACCCTTGCCCTATCTGTTGCCTTAAGTGAACAACCTCTAAGTTCTGACACAGTTTTCTTAAAGCATGTATGGTAGCATTCGACTCACTTTACTAAGCTCTATCTAATTCTTACTTTTAAAGGAAATAGGTGTATCATCATGTAGTACAACACCTCCTATAGCTCAATAACTAACATCAAATCCACCACCAATGTTTTATGTGGATCCACATTAGCTAGACTCGAGCCATAGATAAAGGTAACTTAATATTTTCAAAGCTATGTTTTTGCTCTATGCAAGTAAATGCTCAACCTTGAGCTTTCCTTAAATTAGTTGTGGGTATTGCAATCTCATCATATTTCTTACTAGAATCATAGCAATATCCAATCATACCAAAGAAAGCATGCAATTACTCCATATTCTTGTGGTGAGACCATAATTGATTGCCTAAACCTTATTAGGAACCATCTTGTTCTAGCGTTGAGGATGACATGATGCAGGTATTAGATTTTTGTTTGTAAGAACTCACACTTATTGTTCTTATCATTAAGTATGTTCCCATAGCAAACCGCATACTATTTTGAAATAAGTTAAGTGGCTCCTCTCAATATATAAGAATGTCATTTAGGAAAGAAGATGACAAGCTTCCATAAGTAAGGTCGTAGAATACTTGGAGTAATTTGTAGTACGAAAATCACTAGTGAGAAGATATCCAAGAATCTCATCACGCCATGCTCGTGAAGATTTTTCCAACCCATAAGAGGCTTTATGTAGCCTAGATATATACTTGTAGTAGGAAAATCACTATTGAAAAGATACCCCAGAATCTCACCATGCCATGCTTGTGAGGATTTTTTCAACCCATATCAGGTTTCACGTAGCCTAGATACATACTTAGGGTGATTCTCATCTACAAGATTGGTTAATAAATCCATTTAGACCTCCTCTTGTACATAACCATGCAAGACAACATTATTCACTTGCATTTGTTTGCAAAAGAAAAATGTAGCTTTAGCTACTGCAATTACATGTCTAGTGGTTGCCAACTTAGTAATAAGAGCAAGTGTTTCCTCATATTTAATGCCACAAATATGATCATAACCTGTGGATACCAATTTACCATGTAGGTGCTTATGCCACATCCATTGGTTGTGCCTTACTATGTACTTGCCCTTTGGCAAAGGCACCAAATCTCATGTCTCATTCCCATACTCATGACCGTCTCCCAATTATCATTCCAATGGTCTCCATGGTGTATGACCATTGTGCATGCAGTATATGCATAATGATGCAACACATATAACTATCTGTCAAACTTTGCAGCAAATTCTTCACTCTTGTAGACTTGTTACAATAAAAAATTCCATAGGCTTCTTCACCTGAGGCATTTTCATGTTTGGAGTCTCAAGCTCATGCACAATCCTATGTAGTCAAGTGGCATTTAAATAATCCCTTTTCACACGTCACGAGTTAAATGCCCCCTTTTCCTTCATAACCTTTGTAACTTTTTTTCCAATTCACATTTTGAAAAATGCAATTTTGTAATATCTAAAACTTAAATTCCCATTTTGATAAAACTAACAAAATACACTTACATATGTAGAATGGACCCACCAAATTATGACTTGGTGGACTGCCCAAGTCATAATCAAAGCCATTGAACTCATCACCCTCAACAATTGAATGAACAATAGAAAGATCGTAAAACATAGAAATTACCTATATCACTTGGCTTCAAGAGGTATCTTTAAAAACCCATCTTCACACATGCTTCACCCTAAATTAGATGACCCCTCTCCTTCGTAAACCTATAACGTTTTCTCACATTTACATTTTGTGCCCCCCCTCCCCCGCCCCTTCTCCCACTGCATCTTCTTGTAAATGTAATTTTGTAACCTTTTGGAGTTTAAATATCCTTTTTGATGAGCTCACGTGATACACTTACATATTTAGAGTGGGCCTCCCAAGCTTTAACCATTCACCATGATTGGCCATGTAGCTCAAGGCAATAGAATCCACATACCACGTATCATGGCAACATCTCGACAAATAATGAGACAGAGTTCATGACACATGCTATAAAAAGAATAGCCTTATCATCGTTTTTTTCCTTGATATTATTTAACCTTTTTGCTAAATTTTTTTCCTTTTTTCATTTATTATTTTGCCTTTTGTAACAATAAATTATATGTCAAATCTTATCACAATGAAAATGACTGGATATACCCTCTTTCATAGACGGAGCCATCTCCTACAACTGTGTTTTCTCCATGTTTGGAGAGTAGTTTGTTGATTGCTATTTGAACTGCAATTGTATGATGATCCAATGTTATTTCCATGATACTCTCTTGCTATGCTTTACATGGAGCCGTTATGGATGTGTTGGATCCTTGGATCAATTTTTATCCTCTTCCATAGCTATTCCATTGAAGGACTTGGCTAATGACTCGTGTAGATATTACATCAGGATGTTGATTGTGCATATATTAGGGGCGTTGTTCTTTCGAGCAGTTCATTTGTCTCACCGTGTGATCCATCCATGCATATGAGATGGTGTACATCAATTGGTTATACAAATTCGGCTTTGATGGATTCTCCCAACTTTTCTATGTTGTTGTTGATCACGTGTAGGTGTTGGTGTCATTGGTTTCAGTCAACAGGGGAGGGGGATTCAGTCCTCCCATGTTACATATGTGCTTCTGTTTGTTCTACCTCTTGTAGGGGGGTGATTTTCAACAAAGTATACATATGCCAGTTTTGAGCTTCGTATACTACCAACCACTCGAGGAGGTATTCTTTAGAATAAATTCTCACCTCTCTCTTTTATCCTCTCTACCCTTGTTATCTGGCTAGTACATTCTTTCTAGGTTTATCCTCTCTAGAAATTACTAAAACAAATAGCTAGTATCCCAAGCACAATGCTGCACATGTAATGAAGTGAGAAACTCACTTTTAGTCTGTTAGACTCATTGTATGCATTTTCAAGTATCCAACACCTCGCGATAATAGGTACCTCCATTTCATAATTCTGGGAAGTGCATGTGAGCCGAATAGCACAAACACTTGCAATGCAAAACGTATGGTATGTATGGTTGTCCAGAGCACGTGTGATTTCTCAAGCCATGTAATGGAATTTGCCTTAATATGTGAGAGTAGCGGAATTAAATGAGAGTACTTTCAAGAAATGATTTTGTGAGCATAGCGGGTTGACATAATTGAAGATAGCAACATAATCATAGCAATTAGTTAACTTGGCATAGACAATACTTTTGCAAGAGAGAGAGTTTAGAGAACATGACAACAGTTGAGGACCGGATTTATGTGGAGCCGGTCCCCCCTCCAATAGGCATTTGTATTATGATTTCTCCCATAAAGAGAGACTTGTTACAATACGGTCTTTGTGTTCCTTGTGACCTAGGTGATGCCATGAAGATGGAAGGCTTCATGCATCACAAACATAACATAAAATTGAAGAAAGCTTTAACTATCCCAAGCCTCAGTCCCAAGACCTCAAACACCTTCGAAGGTGGAGAGGGCTAGCAGGAATGAGGGTAGGGAAGAGGAAGAAGAAACATTTCGTAGGAGAAAGAATTAGTTCCTCACTTATCATACTCTTGTTGCTAGCATACATAATAGCATAGTAATGAAGGAGAAGGAGATGGAAAGCTTAAGCATTGAAGCATGGATCTTGGTTGATTTGCACTCCATAGCCAAGAGTGTTGGTGTAGGCTCTCAACCTCTACTTGCTTCGAGAAGGAGAGGGAGCTCTTGCACTTTGCATAGTACACAATGAGAGTGCTTGTGAGTGTGTGTGGGTGAGTATACCCCCTAAGCACCCCCCTAGCTTGCTTGGGTCGACCCCCCCTTGTAGCTCATGCTTGAAGCTCATTGGACCCCTCCAGGCCTAGCCAATCACAAGCAGGAGCCATTACAAGCAACATGGGTAGCCTTGGGACAAGTGTCCCCCTTTCCCCTTTGAGATAGAGGACTTGATAAATGCAAAATCAATTAGATAATTCAAGTAATTTATCATTGGACCCCTTTGAAGCCTAGCCAATAGGCTTCAAGCAACACATGAAGGTAACATGGGTAGGGACCTGACATGTGTCCTTGCTGCCTCTTCAAGCTGGGGCTTCCCTTGTGAGTGTGAGTGTGTGTGTGTGTTCTCTCTCTCTAATCCCTAGGAAAAGGGCTCGCCCCCCCTCTTGTAGGGATGCTTTTGACTTTAGGAGCTCAAGCACCTTAGTCATTAAGCATGACAAAGCACTTGAAGTAGGGGGTGTTCCCACAAGCATCTCAGGCAAGCTTCTCAAGGCACCTCAAGCACCTTAATCATGCACCAAGTCAAGCACCTCAAGCATGGAGCGAGTCAAGCACCTCAAGCATCTTAATCAAGCACCTCAAGCATGACAAGCACCTCAAGCAGGACAAGCACCTCAAGCACGACAAGCACCTTGAGCTTGGGCCGGGTTCCCACCTCAAGCTCAACCCTAGCTTACCTAAGGTCAAAGGACTTTTACACACATTATTGGAGGTCTTCAATGAAGCTAACCCTAAGGTCTTATGCTCCATTGGTTAGCCTTGCTCTTGATAGACCATCTCCCATTTGGGCCCCTTTACTATTGGCCCCGTGTT
Source organism: Adiantum capillus-veneris (assembly GCF_014529385.1). Classification (NCBI taxonomy): domain Eukaryota; kingdom Viridiplantae; phylum Streptophyta; class Polypodiopsida; order Polypodiales; family Pteridaceae; genus Adiantum; species Adiantum capillus-veneris. The sequence goes on along the minus strand of NC_140947.1, from coordinate 83,735,864 downwards.
GAGATAGATCTATAAGCACATATCTATATCTTAACACTTGTTCGCGTTTATTCTCCCACATTAAGTGATCAATTTAATATGAGAAAATCATTTGGGTTGGTTAGATATTAGATTTTATGACAAGCCACCATTAGATGCAGAGTTCTCTGTGGGTGGTTGGTCTGCTCTAGATTTTTTATACCTTCTCTGTTATAGACACTACCCTTGTCCCTTAGGTGTTACCATCATAGACCTCGGATTGCATGGGTGGAGTCAGTTGTCATTCTCATTGAGAGTGGATGTGTTGTAGCTAGATTCGTTTGATTCCATCTATTCGTTTGATTCGTTTGATGATAGTTGCAGAAGTTGGTTTCCGTTATGTTGCTGGTAATTGTTGATTGCATTAGTCTTGTGGGGTAGTTATTTGTCTTTCTATTGTATATGGATAGAGTTGTGAAGAATCAATTATGATAGTTGGATTTTCTTTACTTCCCTCTTGTTTTGTATAGAGTATTGTATTGTTTGGGACTCTACTACTACAACTTTTCCTTCTTGTGTGGCTCGTGCGGGGAGCATCTGATCTAAGGCGTTCTGCTAAGAAGTTTGTTGCATCTACTGGCTATATCCTAGGGGATAGAATCCGTTGCACATGCCACTGTATTCTGCAAACATAAAAAAAACACCCACTTCAAGGGTGTTTCTTCAAAAGTAAGTGTTTTGAATAGTTACCTACTAGAAAATATTAAAATTTGTTTAAGCAATCCAAGTCAGATGCCGAATCCATCAATTGCTTATCAGGTCAAGACAAATCGTATCAAAATACCATGAAAAGCAAATCCTTAAGAAGCCGACCTAAAATCTTTTGATAAGTTTTTTTTTTTTTAATACTCACAATAGTGAGTTGTATATAAGAATAACCAAAAAGGTTTACAACACCATCCAAGCTCAAAATGAGCCTTGGCATCCCACAATACATAGGTTGCCACATCAAAACACAGAAAACATCCCACCAAAAAATTGGCAAACCGTGCTGTCCAACGTCCAACAACCACGATTGTAGCCGGCTAACAGGGGAGCCATCCCAACAACCACCACATCCCAACATAAAAAAAGGTTTATACATCAAAAGATCATAAAGAGAACCAACCCAACTGCTACCCACAACCAACCCAACTGCTACCCACAACCAACCCAACTGCTACCAGAGGGCACCTTGTGCATCATTTTTTGAAAGGATCAATCCACCATTTAAACTCATCATCACCTTGTTTGGAAAGCTTTAAAAACAATAATTCTTATCGTGCACCCTTTTTTGAAAGGATCAATCCACCATTTTAAAACACCGTCACCTTGTTTGCAAAGCTTTAAAAACAATGAAAGGGAATGTCTTTATTTTAAATGTTTTTTGTTCTCTAAATAACCTTGCCCTTTTCATGAAAAAAAGGGGAGGTATCGGTAAGGCTTCACCCCTTTGGGGCAGGCCAAAAATTGGTCCAAATAAACTAAAGTGGTGCCAATTTTGGACCTATTACTATTATGTAGAATCTTAGAAGATGCCTTAAGTTTTATGGAAGAGAAAGAAAAGTCAAGTTTTCCTTGGAAATCAAAGTTAAATTTTTCTTGAAAGTTATACATTAGCCTGCTTCGTGGACCGGGAGCAAGGGAGGGCTTGCCTTGGTTTTGAGGGTTTGCACCAGCTTTGGCAAAGGAAGGGGGCCTCACAGGTAGTCCCCGACCGCTCTCACTCAGTATCAGGGGGTCACGGATGGCTCTGCATGTCGATCAGAGCGCCTTTGAAAGCGTGGTCTATGATCGATGGATAGGGGTGGTCTTTAGTGTGGACCCTTGGCTGCCTTGACTTGCAAAGGTATTCTCTCGCCATCTCAGATCTGGATTTTTTTGTGCTCGGGACTTAGTGGTGGCATGCTCCTGTTAGGGGTGAATCTGGCGTTACATGCTCTTATGCTACTGGTCAACATGGAGGTTCGGTCACTTTTGGTTGGGGGTTTGTTGCATGTTCTCTTGCTGTTGGTCTGTGCGGAGGTTTGGTTGGGACATGGTGCCGAAGGCGGATGGTATGATGCTGAGAGCATCATATAGGTCCGTGGCAACCCTAGGTACTTCTGCCCTGCTTATCGAAGTTGCTTGGCTCACCTGAATATCCTCGCTTTCGAGATGCAACATTTTCTGATGGTGCTTGCTAGAGGCATCGACGTGCGAAGCGGTTGGCATTTCATCGTTCTCGATTCCTAGTGTTGGATCTTCAAGTTTGCTCGAGTATGGTTGGTTCGGGTTTAAAGCCAATGTCTTTTGGTGGTGTGTTGCGAGTATGCAAGGGTGGGGTGAAAGACCCTCCTGGTTGGTGGCACTCCTACACACCTTCTTCAGGTTCTTTAGGTATTGTGTATGTTTCTGTATTAGCCCGATGTTGTTCCTGAATGGTTATTGTCTCTGTGTCATTTTATACGGGTTGGGCATCCTTGTGGACTTATTGTGATGGTAACGATGGTATTGGACCCCATGGCAAGGTTTTTGCATGGGCTATGTATGTTTTCTTTTTTAATGTAATCATCTCTCACATAATGTGTGAGATTGACAAAAATAAAAAATAAAAAAATTTGTTGGAGGTGCATTTAAAGGAAAGTCTACAAATTGATAAGTTTCATGAAACAAAAGGGAAGGGAAACTGATAAGTTTCATGAAACAAAAGGGAAGGGAGCAGGCAAAGAAAGGAAAAAAAAGGGGTTGGGTTTTGGGAGGTGGGGGGACCGGATGTTTTCAATTTTTTGTTTTTGATGCATAAAGCCATCCCACACACCATCATCCGCTTGTGGCCGAGTGGGTTAGCTTGACCCTTAGACACTCAACGCGATGGGTTCAAACGTGAGTAACGAAAAGTGATTTTGCTGTGGCCTTTGAAATGGAGAGTGGACGGAGATTCTTAGAGCATCTTGTGAAGATTTACACATAATGAAAACTGGAGTAGGCAGAATAGGAGACCTCTCTCAAACATGATAGTGAAACTTGTTATGCATTGCATGGATTCCTACACCCATTTAAGTACTTAATGGGCCACCCTAAGTGGAGAATCTCCTTGGATTCTCTCTCTCTTTTGACAATTTAATCATCCCCCTCTCTCCCCCGAGCACTATCTAAGACAGGGTCTTAATGACCCCCAACTGATGGGATCAACGATGGAAGACTTGTTGCGGGGATCTCGAGGAGAACGAACAATGGAGAAAAAAGTCTGTGCATTGAACCCCCCCCCCCCCCCCCGTGGGCCAGAGATCTAAACCCGAGACCTCTTGTTTGACAGCCCAAGCCCTAACCACTCGCTCGCGTGGGGTTGTTTGTCCCAAGGCGAAACCACTCTTTAATAAAGTGAACTCAAATAGGGGCAAAAGTAAACATGAACAAAAAAAATAAACGAAAATAAATTGAACGATGTCTAAGTTTCGTAGAAAAATGTGCTTCACTTCAATGTCGTAGATCTCATCGCTTATACTTCATATAATATCCCGTGTTAGATAGTGCCGAGGCTTTCCCTTCCCCTTCCCCCAACACACAAAACCCCACAAAAAAAAAAATCTAATAGAGTTTGGTGGTTGGTTTAATTAGTGCTAAGTTGACTTTTTAAAAAAAAAAGTTAGTGTTTAGACATGATACACTCGTAGACAAAAGAAGGTGAGAAACTCACAACGGCTTTCGTACACAAACACAATGAGAGAGAGAGTGAGAGAGAGAAACTTGTATTTTGTGTGTGTGACTCTGTATGAGAGAGAGAGACAACGACCAAGAGGAAGAAAAAGAGGAAGGCACCATCTAGAGAGAGAGAGAGAGAGAGAGAGAGAGAGATGAAGTGCAAGGAAAATTTATTTTTATTGTTATTTATTGATTTCAAAAAGGTTTTAGAATGATCTCGATTATTTAAGGAAAAGTTATATAAAGCATCTTTAGTTTTCTTTCCCGTTTCATTGCATATGTCTAATTTTAGGAAGGCCTTCACACTAACCTACCTCGTAGGATCAAGCACATAGGCTTGTAGGGCTAGCAAGGTGAGGAGCTCACGGGCCTGCTTGATGCCACATGCATGTAAGCATGTGTGCGTGTGTGAGAAAGAGAGAGAGAGAGAAAGGAGAGGGGGGGGGGGGGAGGGGGACAAAGAGAGTAAACTCAAGAGAGAAAGAGAGAGAAATTTCTAGGAAAAAGAAGGAACACAGAGAGAGAGAGAGAGAGAGGGGGATGCCGGAATCCCTCCGTGCTTAATAGATAGCATAGATTCTCGGTGCTATAGTTGTGTCTCAAGATTAAATAACACACAACATCAAAGGAAAGGTGGTGAGGGGATCCACGACTCACAAGTCACACACACGAAATCAATGCAATCGTAGTTGCATCTGTCACATCAAAGCTAAACCCGGTTAGAAATTAAACCCCCTAAACTTGGACAGAGCATGTTGGATCATAATAAAAGATTGTAAAAACATCATGGGCCCGGGTGAGGTTGCGGGTTCAAAACTGGTAGACCAAGCCTTTCAGATGTGTGCTGCCCAAGTTTAGCGCGCCTCAATTATTGCGCTGACCGTGTGGGTTTAGTCCGCCTTGGGATGCCGCCTTGGGATGGGTTTAGTCCGCCTTGAGATCCCGCCGTTCACTTCGGGGGTTTTCTCCTTCCCCATTGCGTGTTCTCAAATGACGGACATGCGTAGAAGTTAGAACCAGTGACGGCTGTATTGGCTCAGAATTGTACCGGCTTCCGTTTGGCAGGTCTCATCATCATGACTCGTGAAGCTGTTGTTTTATTCTGATTAAAGGTCATTTTGCGCTTGTTGCCTGTAGACTGCCTATGCACAGGATTGTGAGGGGATCTATGGACGCGTTTTGCTCCCAGCAGCTTCTTTCATTGACGCAGATGATGAGCGAGCTATGGAGAGCACCCGCAGGCTCTGGAAGGAGCGCTTCCCACATGAGCCCTACTTGCTTGATCTTACCCAATTTCAGTATGATCAGCAGTGGAAGCCTCCGAAACAAGGAGAACTTTCCAACTTCAAGTACAATCTACATGAAGCTGCTGCAAGGCAAAGTGCTTTCTATTACCAGGTACGTTGTCATATGAGAGAGAGAGAGAGAGAGAGAGAGAGAGAGAGAGTTGTTTTCTTGACCAGGTTTCCCGATCACACATGAAAGATGAGAAGTATCTAAGAGGTGCAGAGCAGAGATACAAGGGCTTCCTGCACTTGTATTCATTGACTCAGAACAAGTTGTTTCTGGTCCCTACTTACGACATAGACTTGCTGTGGCATGCCCATCAGCTCAATGTGAAGTGTTACACAGACGACATGAGGAGAATTTTAGACAGGTTATTACCTCATGACGACTCTGTCGCAGATAGAACACCCGGGAGCAGGCTGGAGAAGAGCTCCATTCTGACTCACAAGTTGTGGTTGGAAAGATATGGCAAGCCTTACATTCGAGAAGGTGCCATGTATAGAGGTGAGCCACCAGCCCCTGTTCCAATACCCCTACAAGGAGAAACGGTCACCTCATTACTACCAGATATTGGAGGTTCATTCAGATATACAACAAAAGAATCCCGTGAAGTGATGCAGGTTTGTTTTTGAGTCTAGTGATCTGTGGATACATGAGAGGTACCAGTGGTAGTTTTTTCATGGCTCAAAAGCATATTATCATAAGAATTTTTTACATGACCCCTAATTTTAGACACAGCTGATTGTGTCTGTGTTGGGCTGTAGATTACGTTGACCATTGTCAGAGCTCGAGATCTTCCGATGGTTGCAAGAAAGAGCAGTGTGGGTTCGTTTACGGATGGCAAACAAATGTCGCAATTTTCGAGCTGAGTCAAGTCAGCTGGACTGTGGATCAGTATGGAATTTTACATTGAGATTTGAAGCAGAGAGGACAACAGGGGGCTTGATATTAGAGGTGCTACAAAAGCATAACAATACAATCAAACAGAAGATCTCTGGTAGCAAGGTTCTAGGCAGAATGACGCTTCCTTGGGAGAGTCTAATGCAGTCATCGACCCTCTGCCTTGATGATTGGTTTGAGCTCGCATCAGAAACCCAATCAACAACCAAGAGCCTCTCAAGAATGGCACCTGCTCTGTCTTTGTTCATTTCTTTATCTTGGACTTCTCCTCGACTAGGGCCTCATTTGTTTCACATTATAGAGTCTGTCCCATCAAATAACAAGCTTTCCATGATTTCGAACAAATTAGCTGCAGAAGATGAATGCTGGATGACGAGGACCGTCCTTGATCAGGCTGACCGGGAAGTCTTTGTTATCCGAGCCAGGTACCTTGTGTATTATGATTTTTCTGCTGTCACTAGTGAAAGAAAATATCTGTATATGAGGTTGCACATAAAATAGACAAGGGTCTTAATCATGCCATGCGAATCTAAAGAGTATAATCACCTACTAGGTACAAGAAAGACCGTGGCTGCATACAAGTACACGAGGGGGGTTGGGTGAAGGAAAAATCCACCAAGAAAAGAATCCTATCAGGTAATGTCTCTAGAGGGCACTCCTTATGTATCTGGGACCTCCTTTCATCAGACTGTGTTACTGATAACATGATCAGCTGTACTGTACAGACAAAATAGCATTTTCTGCTCAGCAATGTGCCATTGAGAAGCAGGGAGTTGCAAATCATCGATCGTGGAGACTCTTTGATAGCAATGCAGAACTTAGTCTTGTTGTGCAAAGTGTGCCTGGTGATCGAGAATGCAGGAGAGGGCTTGTTCTTGAGCTAGAAGCTGACAATTTGCAAACACAAGTATGATAAATCCACATTTGTTGATGGTTAAATCTATGTAGTTCTGTTCCCAAATTGCCTGACAGGATTGTGCATTGCTTTTGAAGAAATTATGATGCAGTTGTCCAGCTCTAGTTTCGCATTGACTAGGTTTAATGGCTGTAGTAGGCATGCTCAAAAGCTCTTCAAATAGGAGGCAAAAGTGTTTGGGTATGTAGAAGATTTCGGATAATTTGATGTTGTTGGATGAACACCAGTGGCTCTATTTAGTGCCATCATTGAATCGGCACAAGTACCTGGATAGCTCTCTAAGTCAAGGGGAACAAGGATGCAGTGCCTACCCATTGATGAGTTATATCTTGGACCTCTGAGGAAACCTTCCACTGTGCTTTTTCCTGGTGAACTAATCCCCCTAGTAATGACCTGACAGGCACTTGGAAGCTCTTTCATGTGATCGTATGCTCATAAGACTATGCAAATGTGTGGGTTTGACATGCTTATCCTGATTGTTTGAAAACTATCTCTTGTCAAGTTGCCTAGCAGATTCTTATGCAAGTTTTTCCCATTGCTCTTTTGACTTTCCTAGTACAAATGACAGTTGAGACCGATGGCATCTAATTCCTATCTTGATAATCTTGTTATATTTTTTGGAGCAATAATTTACAAACTTGCAGCTTGTAATTTCTTAGGTTGTTCTTGCTTGTGGAAGACGGCTCGAGTATGAGGTAAATGGTGTTGAGGAGGAAGAGGCAGGCTTTGTTACTGTCGTACGTCATAACTTGGCGGGCTCGCCCCAGGGCAGGGCTACTGCACTCTTGAATTGGAAGACAGGGACTATGGAGGTAATCTCTTGCCTTGGATGATTCTGTAGCCCATGTCCCACTGAAGCCTTGAATTTTGTTGTTCCCACTAGTTCTGGTTCATGCAGGTGTCAGCTGAAGAAAATGTTGCTTTTGTACTATTGCTGTCAAATGTTATCGCACTTTCTGTGTTAGACATGAAGGGTCTAGAGACCACAGCTAGGCTGAGAAAGAAAAGTGCGAAAAAAAAGAAAAGCCGATTGTCAGACGAATGGGGTGGGTTTTTTTTGTTGATTTGCATTTCATAAAGTGTTTGTGGTATTGTATTTTTCTTCTGGTAAGGCGAAAACGTACTTGGTAAAGAACTCACATTGTAAGGTTTTCTTTTTTATGCTAACTAGGCTCTATCATCTTTGAGGATACGTGTGCTTCAACATCACGAAAAAGGTTGCCTTACCAGTATTGGTGGAAAGCTTCACCAAAGAGAGGGGCGCCAAGCTCACTTGAGGGAAATTGGATAAAAGAGAACAGTACAAGTACCATGTTTGGAGGAAAAATTGAATTGAAGAGTCAAGCAAAGATTGCATATCAACCTAAATCGTCGACCACCTCTGGGGCCACAAATCAAGATTACTTATTTGTGACTTTCCCAACTTCTGATTTGGGAGGTGGCAATGATGGAGGTGGGGGCGATGGTGGAGGTGGCGGTTGTGGAGGATGTGGAGGGTGTGGTGGTTGAACATCTGTCAATGCAACAGGAATGAGCTGTGGTTGGAGGCATACTGTCTTTCTTTGTTTATAGAAAATACAAGGTATTGGGATGTGTCAAGGCATCTTGTCTTTTCTTGTTGATATATGTCATCGTATGTGTAATTATGACGCAGTTGCAGAATGTGGAGGCTCCATTTGACAAAGATGGGTTCTGAGAATGTGCAAAGTCTCAAATGTGAAGGCTTAATAAGCAAAAAAGTTTGGAGAATCAATATATGCAAGGGACTTGTTATGATCCATGGACAACTTGAGGTCGAAATGGTTAAAATTAGATAGCAAGAATCTGGAGTGCTGCCCATTCTCTCTCTCCCCAAAAACATATTTCCATCGCATGTTATGCTGCACATCATGAAATCAAAACATTCTAGAAATGACAATCTTTAAATGGAGCCTTCCGAATTTTAGAAAAGTCAAAATTTAAGAGGTTTAAGTCAAGGAAATACAATATTTTAGCACCACTGTTTCTCTTGGTTCACACTTAAGGACATGCAAGCAGGGTAAAAGAGCCTCTGAAGAGACATGGTGATGTGGCTTATTGTTAGGTCTTAGCTATCTCAAATGCCTCAAAGGATATCTTTAAAAGAGCAACTAGGTAAAGTCTAATTGATGTCAACGAATGGTATTCTTTCTTTACTTCGTCTTCCAATGGTAAATCCAATGCAGTTATTCCTTATTAAATATGACTATATTTCAAAAATCCCACCTCTCCACTATTTTGGAATTGCTAGTTTCAAATTGCTAAACCACAAGCATTCTTGGATGAATTTCTTTCTCAAAACGTGGCGAAGAGATGAAATATGAGGTTCTCGGTTCAAGTCTGGGACATCTCTTATCTTTGTACATTGCACTAATAACATCTTTGTGTTGTGTGCTCTAAAGTTTCTCCTTCTCCAAGCTATGTGCGTGCTTCCGTTATCCTTCAACAATTGGTATCAAAGCATGCCTTAACCTTCATGAGGAGTGTTGCGAGCACCTACTCATCTCCAATTTTGTGATCACTTTAGTGGGCATTCCTAGGTCAACTAATACTTCAAGGTAGCACTTTGATCTAGCATCAAACATGTAATTTCATGTTTGTGTGTAGAATTCTTTACAAGTATCAATTCAATAGTATAGACACCTATTCAATCTTCTACAAGTTGTGCTATGTAGCATAGAGTGGTTTTGTGTAATTTCTTCTTCAAACATGTAATTTTTGCACCGAGTATAGGCAATGGCCATGGCTGACACCATTGATGTTTTTTGCATGTTTGTTGTTGAGGATAAATTGGGTGGAACAAATCACCCATTGTGGACATCTATGGTGCTTTGTACATAAATTGCCAAGGGCTTGGGGAACCGTATACATGAAACTGATGCATGTTTTATTGTGTTTATACCTGCAAATGAAAGCGTTGTAGAAGTAGGTATTATTGAGGATGTGGACGCTCTAGTCTTGCTACGACTACAAAAATCATAGGTTTAGCACTTTTAGTGTTGCACCCATATACTCTTCAGTTGACCCATTGGGATGGAAGAGATACTCAGGCGCATGCCTTGATAGCATTCATCCAAACGCTCTCGACGTTGCTTTGGTGTGAAGGGGAAGACATCAAGTCTTTGGCTGTGAGAATTTGTGGGGTAGAGACATTGAAGGGACAAATGACAACAATAGATTAGAGATATTGATATTGTTGATGGCAGTAGAATTAGAAGCAATGATGTTGGTTATGGTGAGAGAACTACAAGATTTGGTATATTTGGAAGAATATAATATGGTGGAAAAGATATGCGATAGAGACATCAATTCACAAGAAAGCATTTAGAAACCCAAAGATGTAGATTGAACCTTGACTATATCAAAAACCCTACAAAGATGTCTCTTTGTTATCCTTTTCCACAAATAATGTACTAGAATTGTATGTTTTGTTGCCTTTATCGGTGGATGAAGGGTTTAACGGCTTTCTTGGTTTTAAAAGGGAGGTAAAATTGTAGGATTCTTGATAAAAAATCCCCCGACTTTATCCTCCTCTTTTGCCTTAGGAAAGCTGCTTGAACCTCTAAGTTGTGATTGGAAAAGACGTGAAATCGTCTTCCTTTGAATAGCTAAAATATAACTTTCTTTTCACACAAAATTCTATTTTGAGAAGTTTACAATGCTTTTTCACAAATGTAGGCAAACTATTTACAAAAAAATGTCCAAAAATTATTAATGTAGGCCTCTTATGATTAGTGTAGGCTTAAATGGGCCAAAAAACTTAAATTTTTGACTAATCTTGTACTAAGCGCACTAAATATGGGCCTCACATGATGGAACCAAAACTCTTTCACTTCCAATTTGTGGTATTTCCATGTAAAACCTTTCACAGTGTTTCAGATCTTGATTGCATAGCATCACAACATCTACCCCCTCCAAACCTCCACATCCTTCACTATGTGCCACATTCAATCTGCATGTTAATCAAATTGTGCCTCCTCATAGTCAGCTTGACCATAGCAATGATCATAATCTTTTTCTTTTCTAGATTATGGAAACTATAGCTAGCCCCTCGATCAAATGCTTCCTTTCTACATAAATTTCCTAAACTCCACCTAGGTCAAATACTACAGACATTAACCTTAGAATCAGCTTATTGTAACTTGTCAGAGAGCTAGCCTAAGCATACATGTACTTGCATTGATAATCCAAGGTTAGAAACATAAAGCTTATTTCCATTTGTAGACCATAGGTAGCAACTTCAAAAGCATATTTATCATCTTTGGAAAAGACAAGATCCTTACTTTCACATCTTTCTTTAGCACGTGAGACCTTTAGCTTCAAATCTTGCATTCCTTTCACAAACTCTTCCAAAATAGATCAATGAAGTTTTGGAATTGCAATTTGTGGCTTACCTATTTCCCCTTCCATATTAAAATTAGCAACATCACTAGACACAATCATCCTATCCTTACATCTTAGTCCCTTTGTAAGAAAGAAAATGGGTGAAAGCATGACTGGGTGGTACACTTTTATGGCTTGATTACTAGTTTTGAATAGCTGCACTATGAGCCGTGGCGCGGTGTACAATTTTTGCAAATTAATTCTAAATTTGGCACCAAACAATTTTTTAGATTCTCCTCTTCAAGAGCTATCTAATGATATATCACACGCCTTGGGTTCTTCTATCTTTGTCAAACATATTACAACTATTAATTTGCCAAATAGTGATGTCCCGGAAATAGCTTTGGTGTTCACCTAGTCATGCTTTCACCCAAATAGCCTCAGTAACCTCTTTCCAGCCAGTATTTAGTCCATTCATAGTGTGCTTATCTTTTTAAAGCACTCAAAAGTTTTCTTATAGTTTTATATCTCTTGCTTGAAGAAACAACTCATTCTTTTCATCCTACAAACTTTGTTGTTTTTACGATCGTTGATAACTGAGTATATATGTGGTCAACCTCTCGTATATAGTGCTATCACCATCAAACCCTTTGGGTTCAAAAATCCACTCCAAAAAGTTAGTAGATACTAGTTATGGATCTTCCATAGACGATCTTTCCATGAGATCTTTCTTCAATTCATCCTAGTTTTCACTATATTTTGTGATGAATCTCTCTAGCATGTGAAATTAGCTTTGAAAGAATGATCACCTCAAAATCCTTAATCATCTTCTCCTTTGGAGCCTTGCATAATTCCATCCCTCTTGCATAATCGTTGAAATACTTGGATATGTCTTGACCATCGATCTTATCCAAGGCTTGTTTACAATGGCCTCCAATGCGCTTAACATTGCTACTTCCATACTTTATAGAGCTTGTGGTTGTTATAGAAATGTAGAGAAGGCTTCAAAATTTTGCACGATACTTGCCTGGTTCATCACACTTGGAACCCATGAATTCTCCAAAACAAAGAAATCTCACCCCGTCTTCTTTCCCGCTAAGGATGTTTTGGTGTGGCTTGAAAACACTTGGATCTTTGGCTATGAGATTTCATAAGAAAAGATGGTGAAGGAAATATGATAGTAGGTAGGGTAGATGGTAGTAAAATTAGAGATGATGATTGTGATGATGTAAAGAGAATTACTAGATGTGGTACGTGAGAAGGATAGAAGATGGTAGAAAATATACAAATTGTAATAGATGCATGTGAAAGAGAGACCTGAGTACACATAATGAATCTACAATTCCAAAGATGCAAATGAAAATTAGTCGCAAAGCCAAGGATTAATTTCTGCACCTTTTGATGAGGATGAGAAGAAGGGCAAGAAAAATGGGTTTGAAGGCTAATAATCATGCCATTAAGCAATGTTATAAGTTAGTTGCAAAAGAGGCCAAGAAGAAAGAGGCTTATTAGGGGAAGGATGGGGAGAGGAAGGGCCTTTTATCTTGGCACCAAGAGGATCTCATTAGTATGTTAACCCAAGATTCCTTTTAGATTGGAAGAGGCTAAAGAAAGATGCCAAAAATCTGCTGGGTGCATGATTTTGCAAGACTTTTAACCGGGTTTGAGTTTCCCATTTGGTACTTGAAATGGAGGGGGGCCTTCCCACCTCCAATATTTTAGCCATGATCTTCATTAAAATAAGCAACAAAACCAAGGGCTTTTGCCCCTTTTCACTAAAAATTGACCAGTTTATTTGAAAGTCTAGATATTCAATGGGAATCTTTATAAGCCTCTTACAATGTTGGATTTTTGGCCACATAGCCCCTATCCATTTTCTGATTTCTTAATCCCTCTCTAATGATGCGGCCAAGATAAACGGCCTCTTTTTTATCCCATCCTTTTCCTAATGAATATGGATGTTGTTGAGGCCTCTCCTTCTATTGAGGATTTTGTAAATGTTGTGCACTTTAGATTATGACGCGTTACTTGACAACGGTGCCAATATACACATTATATCACTACATAATTTGTTCATTTCTTTTGAGTCTACGCGTATAGAAAATACTGTCACATGTGACAATACCATCATATATGCTTAAAGGACTTTTAAATATTATTCGTATTTTTTTTTGCAAAGGATTTGAGGATTTTCTTTTCTTGTTTGTTGTAAGAGGACACATCCATAAAAAATAAAAACATTATCCATGCTTTTGACAAGGTTTTTGGGCCTAGTCACAAAGCCAAGGGTAAATTGCTTCTCAGACCAATGATGATAGATCCCCTCCCTAGGGGTTTATGCAATAAATAAACATTTTCATCTTCTCAATTTATACAACAACAAAATACATCAATGTGAGGAAGCATAAAAAGGGGAGGAGATTCTTGTGCCTGACATAGCATGGATTTTAATCCACCAGCCAAACCGCATCCAAGAGTACCTAGCAAATTGCGCTGCCCTTGAATGTGTAGGAATGAAAGAAGACTCAAGAATATCGAGTGCTTGGAGAATATATGTGTAATTCACTTTCTACTACATGAAGGAGGGGAGATAGATTGATAGATTGAATTATCGTCCACGGAGGTCATATATGATCCATGGGACCAAAAACACATTACAACAATTCCTTCTCAGTGCGGGCTGATACATATTAGTTAAAGGACTGAGGGTCCATCAAGAGGGTAGAGTAGAGAAAAAGAGAGAACAAAAACCTAAGGAGGGTCGGCTGAGGGGAGAGCTGGTTTGGGGTTTCGATGATCGCTTTGCCACCTCGGTAGACTGCCCATTTGCCTTGCTTATGTGCTTCATGCATCTTCTTGAGCTCACTTGCTTTATTCTTGAGTTAATTCATGGTCAATTCTTCAGCAATCCAAATCTTTTTTCCCTTGAGAAGTCGAGATTGACATAGCAAGTTCATACACTCATCTTTGTCCTTGAAAGTGAGTATGCAATTCTTGGGTGGCACATGTCTATGTGTATTGTTGATCCAGGCAACAATTTTGGGATTGATGTAGACAGGTTGAAGAATGTTATTGAGCTTGATGATTGCTTCCTCTAGGGTGTCCTCCGTGGTACACCACAAATGAGTGTAGCCCCCCAATCCTGACCTTGAGGCCAAGATATTCTTATAGCCGGCATACTTGTAGGGCCGCCTGTATCTTGGTGTCAATCTTCTTATGTGTTGCTTCATGTGATTCTTTCTGCACTACCATGACAGTTTTGGTGAGTGAGGCTTTGACTGCGTGTGCTTTCTCAAGCATAGCTTGGCTCTCTACTTCCTTCGCATCTTCAAGCTTGCGTAGACATTCTTTGAGTCTTGCATTCTCCCCAACGAGCTCTTGAATATAAGCCTCAAGGGTTGTGATTCGTGCTTCTTGGCGGGCGGCGGGGTCCTTCCTTGGTGCCACTGCCACCGCAAGAAAGCTCTTGTGTGCAACAAGAGTGCCAAAGGACGACATCAAGCTGAGAATTTCTGTTGGGCACACAGTGGTGCGTGAGATCAAGGGCTCATACTAATTCAGACTTTTTTGGAAGCATTTAACCATGCTCTATGTAAGGGGGTTAAAAGGTATCGATGACAAAAGGATGAGGATTGGGTTCGACGGGCTGAGAGAGAGGGAGAGAAAAATGCCCTTATCCTGCTGAGGAGCAAGTCACAATAGACGCAATAGATGCCCCGTTGATGAGCATGTCACAACAGAAAACACACAGCAGGCAGGTTTCAGACTTGGGCATGGGGTAGAGCTCGGGCATTAACACCCCCCATAGGGCCTCCCTCTCCCAGGGGAGACGCGCAAGGGTTGAGGCTTAGGGTTCAACGAGCAGGCTTAGGGTTTGACGGGCTGTGTGTGTGCGTGCGTGCGTGCGTGCGTGTGTGTGTGAGTGTGTGTGTGTGTGTGTGTGTGTGTGTGTGTGTGTGAGAGAGAGAGAGAGAGAGAGAGAGAGAGAGAGAGAGAGAGAGAGAGAGAGAGAGAGAGAGAGAGAGAGAGAGAGAGAGTGCACAAGTGGGTGCGAGAGAAACATATGAGAGAGAATGGTATGCCCCAAACTAAATGAAAGACACAAATGCATGTATTGAAACTATCAAAATAATAAATCCTATTGAAGTCGGTAGAGACTTGAAGCTTATCAAATAGAGCTTCTACCTGAGGTACGGGAAATTTATTTTTGATAGTGATATGATTTAGTACATGATAGTCCACACACATGCGGTATGTACCATCTTTCTTTTTCACTAAAAGGACTGGAGAACAAAAGGGAGAGGAGATAGGCCTCATTATCCCTTTCTCTACCAATTCTTGTACTTGCCTCATGATCTCCTCTTGTTGAGCTTGGGAAACTTCATAAGGAGGCTTGTTAGGTGGTGAGCTTCCTGGTAGGAGATCGATTTGATGGTCATCATCTCCTCGTTTTGGAGGTAAGTCCATAGGGATATCATTGATGAACACATGTTGGAATCCTTATAGAAAGTTAGACAAGTCAAACTCTTCTTGATTTCTAACATTTACACTTGATGAATTATTAGGACCTTTTAGGGTCTATTTGACAAAAATCATGTACGCAAAAACTGAGCTTTTCATTGATTTGTCAAAAGAAGGATGATTTACAAGTGATATAGTACGACCAGACTCACTAGAATCTATATAGATGCTCTTTTACTATATAGGGAACTTCATGTTGGGAGCCATGCAGTTGAACATGGTGCCCCTAGGATAGCATCCTCATGTTGGAGAGGAGAGATGAAAAAGTCTTCTTTGTTGATATAGCTTTGGACATGAATCCTCAATTTCCCGATTAAAGGAGTAACGGAGGCTTGCTGTCCCTTGAAAGCTGTGTAGATCGTTACAATATCTCCCATCTCAAAAGCTTGAATGCCCAGTTTGGTGGCCAACTCTATTGATATGAAATTGTGAGTAGATCTAGGGTCAAACAAGATGAAGGCATCATGCTCCCTTAACTTTCCCCAAGAATAGGAGAGAGGTGATCCTTTGTAATGAGCATCCTCTTTTGGAGCTTCAATAGTGGAAGCTCTAGGAGTCTCATTGCGGGCATTTCTCTTCGGGGAAGAATGATAACCATGTCCTTGCTCGCCACACTTAAAACATTTGTGGTCCTTGCGAAGAGCTTCAAGCTCTTCAGGAGAGAGTTTGTTTTTAACTTTGTAAACTCCCTTCTCCTTGGACCAATTGTTGTTGTTAGAATTACCTTGGGAATAATTTTGGGCATTGGTTTTCCCCTTTACATCACTTTTATCTTTGCTTTCCATGGGCTTGACATCCCATCTAGCCCCTTGTTCGAAATTGATGCACGAAGCAACCATAGTGTGGTGGATTACTTTGGTGATAGAATTAGGCTGTCATAAAATCTAATATCTAACCAACCCAAATGATTTTCTCATATTAAATTGATCACTTAATGTGGGAGAATAAACGGAAACAAGTGTTAAGATATAGATATGTGCTTATAGATCTATCTCAACACGGGGCCAATGGTAAAGGGGCCCAAAAGGGAGATGGTCTATCAAAGAGCAAGGCTAACCAATGGAGCATAAGACCTTAGGGTTAGCTTCATTGAAGACCTCCAATAAATGTGTGTAAAAGTCCTTTGACCTTAGGTAAGCTAGGGCTGAGCTTGAGGTGGGAACCAGGCCCAAGCTCGAGGTGCTTGTCCTGCTTGAGGTGCTTGTCGTGCTTGAGGTGTTTGTCATGCTTGAGGTGCTTGATTGGCTCCATGCTTGAGGTGCTTGACTTGCTGCATGATTAAGGTACTTGAGGTGCCTTGAGAAGCTTGCGTGAGATGCTTGTGGGAACACCCCCTAGCTCAAGTGCTTTGTCATGCTTGGTGAGTAAGGTGCTTGATCACCTAAAGTCAAAAGCGTTCCTACAAGAGGGGGGGCGAGCCCTTTTCCTAGGGGCTAGAGAGAGAATACCCACTCACACACACAAGGGAAGCCCCAACTTGAAGAGGCAACAAGGACACATGTCAGGCCCCTACCCATGTTACCTTCATGTGTTTCTTGAAGCCTATTGGCTAAGCTTCAAAGGGGTCCAATGATAAATTACATGAATTATCTAATTGTTTTAGCATTTATCTAGCCCTCTCTCTCAAAAAGGAAAGGGGGACACTTGTCTCAAGGCTACCCCTACTGCTTGTAATGCCTCCTGCTCATGATTGGCTAGGCCTGGGAGGGTCCAATGAGCTTCAAGCATGAGCTACAAGGGGGGGTCGACCCAAGCTAGCTAGGGGCTTGCTTGAGGGGTATACTCACCCACACACACTCACAATCACTCTCATTGTGTGCTATGCAAAGTGCAAGAGCTCCCTCTCCAAGCAAGTAGAGGTTGAGAGCCTATACCAACACTCTTGGCTATGGAGTGCAAATCCAACCAAGAGCCATGCTTCAATGCTTGAGCTTGTCATCTCCTTCTTCTTCATTACTATGCTATTATGTATGCTAGCAACAAGAGTATGATAAGTGAGGAACTAGTTCTTTCTCCTATGAAATGTTTCTTCTTCCTCTTCCCTACCCTCATTCCCTGCTAGCTCTCTCCACCTTCGAAGGTGTTTGAGGTCTTGGGACTGAGGCTTGGGACAATTAAAGCTTTCTTCAAGTTTATGTTATGCTATGATTGTGATGCATGAAGCTTTCCATCTTCATTGCATCACCTAGGTCACAAGGAACACAAAGAATGTATTGTAACAAGTCTCTCTTAATGGGAGAAATCATAATACAAATGCCTATTGGAGGGGGGACCGGCTCCACATAAATCCGGTCCTCAACTGTTGTCATGTTCTCTAAATTCTCTCTCTTGCAAAAGTATTGTTCATGCCAAGTTAACTAATTGCTATGATTAGGTTGCTATCTTCAATTATGTCTACCCGCTATGCTCACAAAGTTATTTCTTGAAAGTATTCTCATTAATTTCCGCTATTCTCAAGTTGAATAGGCTAATTCCATTACATTGGTATCAGAGCATTTGGTTTCTCTTTTCTTGCTTAAGAAGAGAGGTCCTTAAGTAGCCTATAAATGGTTGATGTTGTTAATTATAATAGGGTAAGTGGAACTGGGATCTAATATCGGTTTTGTTAAGCCCACTATGTGGGGGATGGTGCACACCTCGGGAGCTTTGGACTTAATAATGGAGTCTTTTTAGACTTGCCTATGGCTTTACCATTATTGAGCCATAAGAAGTCCGAAAGGAGCTAGCCCTTGGCAACTCTGCTATGTTAGACCTACTCCTCTACTCTCTATAATTAACCACTTTGAGCCGTGGGTGTAGATACTTAAGAGCCAATTTTCAAAGGCTAAGAGGAGTGGCAACTAAGGTTTTGAATTGCCAAAGCATACACTAAGTACATACATAAAATTTTGTTAACATGGCTGACAATAATCAAGAGAGTAGAATGAACATTGATAGCTTTGATTTTGCACATGAAGGTGCTAATGATGATGCTCCCATGTTTGTGAATTATCTTGTGACTAGGTTGCAACAAGCTATGGGCAACCCTACCTTGCAAGCCGAAGTTACTCAACAACTTCGTGCCTATGGAATTTCCCTTCCTCTCCAAGAGGAGAGAGAGCTTAGGAGGCCTCTTGAAGAGACCCCCAAAAGAAGACTCTCTCCCATTCGAGAGGAGGAATCCAAAGAGAAAGAAAGCAATGAAAGTCTAAGTTCTTCTGAAGATGTGGCTCCACGAAGAAGGCGGTCTAGACGATTGCCTACTCCTCCCAAGAGGAAAAGAGCAACCCATAGTCCTTCTCCTCATCACTCTGAAAGGCAAGAGAGGAAAAAAAGGAAGAAAAGGGCTAGGAAGAGGTCACCCTCTTCTCCTTCTTCTTCACCTTCCTCCTCTTCCGATGAAAGTTATGGCTATTCTCCTAGAGAATATAAGAGGGGAGGACATCGCAAATCATTTCCTGCATGGCGAAGGTCACAAAAGCTAAAGAAGTTCAAGGAGGGAGGAAAGAGTATCTCTTTTCTCACCTACGATGGCACCTTTGGTGCTACCGACAAAGTCTTGGCCTTATCCAGCAATTTGACGCGGCCTTTGGGGACGAGGGCTTCACAGAGTCCTCCAAGCTACGTCATGTAGCTATGCACTTCCAAAAATCAGCTCGTCGATGGTGGGCTAGCCTTCGTGGCAATGGATAAGCCCCAAAGATATGGAAAACCCTACGAGTTTCCATCATGAAGCAATTTCTGCCAAGCGATACTAAAGATAAAGTTCTTACCAAATGGCGCGGCTTGAAGCTTCTCTCTCATGAGTCTATCAACAAGTATGTAGACAAGTTTTGGGATTTACATCTCAAAGCTACTGTCTTTCAAAAGATAGACTTTGCCGAGCAAAGAGAGCAATTCTGTGCGGGATTACCTGAAGAGATGGCCGAATACATCAACTCTCAACGGCCCGGTACTATTACCGAAGTAATCCACCACACCATGGTTGCTTCACGCATCAATTTCCATCAAGGGGCTAGACGTAATGTCAAGCCCATGGAAAACAAAGATAAAAATGATGCAAAGGGGAAATCCAATGCTCAAAATAATTCCCAAGACACTTCCAACAACAACAACAACAACAACAATCGGTCCAAGGAGAAGGGAGTTTACAAAGGTAAAAACAAACTCTCTCCTGAAGAGCTTGAAGCTTTTCGCAAGGACCATAAGTGTTTCAAGTGTGGAGAGCAAGGACATGGCTATCGTTCTTGCCCCAAGAAGAATACTCGCAATGAGACTCCTAGAGCTTCTAGCATCGAAGCTCCAAAAGAGGATGCTCATTTCAAAGGATCATCACTCTCCTATGCTTGGGGAAATATAAGAGAGCATGATGCCTTCATCTTGTTTGACCCTGGCTCTACTCTTAACTTCATATCAATAGAGTTGGCCACCAAGTTGGGCATTCAAGCTTTTGAGATGGGAGATATAGTAGTCGCTGATGCAGCTTTGAAGGGACAACAAGCCTCTGTTACTCCCTTGATTGGGAAGTTGAGGCTTCATGTCCAAAGCTATGTCGACAAAGAAGACTTCTTCATCTCTCCTCTCCAACATCAGGATGTTATCCTAGGGGCACCATGGTTTGATCGCATGGCTGCCAACATGAAGTTTCCTGAAAGGAGAATTTACTTCACTTACAGGGGAAAGAACATGTATATAGATGCTAGTGAGCATGGTCGCACTATTCCACTTGTAAATCCTCTTTCTTTTGATAAGTCAATGAAGAGCTCAGTTTCTGCGTACATGATTTTTGTCAAAGAGTCTCCAAAAGATACTAATGTTTCATCAAATGTAAATGATAGGAATCAAAAAGAGTTAGACTTGTCTAATTTTCTAAAAGGATTCCAAGATGTGTTCATCGATGATATCCCTATGGACTTACCTCCAAAACTAGGGGATGATGACCATCGTATTGAGCTCCTTCCTGGAAGCTCACCACCTAACAAGCCTCCTTATCGAGTCTCACAAGCTCAACAAGAGGAGATCATGAGGCAAGTACAAGAGCTGGTAGACAAAGGGATGGTGAGGCCTAGTTCCTCTCCCTTTTGTTCTCCAGTCCTTTTAGTGCAAAAGAAAGATGGTACATATCGTATGTGTGTGGACTATCAAGCACTAAACCATATCACTATCAAAAACAGATTTCCCGTACCTCGGGTAGAAGACTGTTTGATAAGCTACAAGGCTCTACCTACTTCAGTAGGATTGACCTTAAGAGTGGCTATCATCAAATCAGGATAGTGGATGAAGATATCTTAAAGACCGCGTTTCGCACAAAGTTTGGTCTTTAAGAATATCTAGTCATGCCTTTTGGCTTGACTAATGCACCAGCTACGTTCAATCGTTTGCTGGAGAAAATTTTTAGACTATATCAAAAATTCACTGGAGTGTTCTTTGATGATATCATCATCTACTCCAAGTCTTTGGAGGAACATAAGCAGCATCTCCAAGTGATTTTTCAAGCATTGAGGGAGAACAAGCTTTATCTCAACCAAAAGAAAAGCGAATTCTTCCTTCAAGAGATTCAATACTTAGGTCATATTATCTCTAAAGATGGTATCCAAATGGATCCATCAAAGTTAGAGGTAATAAAAGTATGGCCTAACCTAAGAAATCTACATGAGCTAAGAAGCTTTATTGGTATGTGTGCATACTATAGACGCTTCATAGCAAAATTCTCTCAAGTAGCAGGACCACTACACGACTTAACTAAGAAGAACGTTAAGTTTGTATGGACTGCTAAGGAGCAAAATGCTTTTGAAAAACTCAAAGAGAAGCTTACTTCCCAACCAGTCCTCGTGCTTCCGGATCTCTCAAAGCCATTTGAGGTCCAATGTGATGCTTGTGGTGATTGCCTTGGAGCGGTTTTGCTTCAAGAAGGGCATGCCATAGCATATGAGAGCCGAAGGCTCAATGGTGATGAACGAGTCTTGGGCATTTATGAGAAAGAGCTTTTAACTGTTCTACATGCCCTAGACACATGGAAGCACTACCTATTGGGGACTCCATTTATCCTACGAACCGACCACCAAAGTCTCAAGTATTTCATGACGCAAACCAAGCTTTCCGACAAACAAATGAGGTGGGCAAATTTTCTTTCGCAATTTAATTTCCATATTGCTCACATAGCTGGTAAGTACAATCAAGTTGACGATGCACTTTCACGACGACCAAAAGTTAATGCAGTGTCTATAGCTACTCACAATGATCTATCCTCTATGATAGATGAGTATGCTACTGACCCTGACTTTAGAGACATAATGTCAGCCCTTACTTTGGGGAAGAAAGAGGAACCATTCACCTTACAGGATGGTTATCTTCTCCACGGCAATAGTCTATGTGCTACTCATTCCCTTCGTGAGAAGGTTATGTATGAATCCCATGCTCCTCCATATGCAGGGCATAGAGGTATTCAACCTACTCTCCGAGGAGTAGAGACGTATTTCTATTGGCCTACCATGAAAGTGGACATACAAGAGTATGTTTCAAAATGTGTAGTATGCCAAAAGACCAAGTATGATAGAGGGAAGCAACTTGGATTACTCCAGCCATTGCCTATTCCAAATTCACCATGGGAGAGTATATCCATGGATTTCATCTTTGGATTGCCCAAGTCTATCCATGGGAATACAGGAATATGGACAATAGTCGACAGGTTTAGCAAGCAAGCACATTTCATTCCTGTCAAAAAGACTATTAAGGCACACCAAATGGCAACTCTCTTCATATCTCAGATTTTCAAGCACCATGGATTACCCACATCCATCGTGTCAGATAGAGATCCTAGAATGACCAGTAATTTCTGCAAAGGTCTCTTTGAAAATCTAGGAACAAGATTGAATTTCTCTTCGGCCTATCACCCACAAACGGATGGCCAAAGTGAGATAGCCAATCATACGATACTCGATCTACTCAAAACTTATGTTACCGAAGTAGATCAATGCTCACAATGGGAAAAGTATTTACTGCTAGTAGAGTATGCCTACAATAATACTGTACATACTTCTACGGGGAAAGCACCTTTCGAGATCATAGAGGGAAGACCTAAAAGTCCCTTGCTACTGAAAGTACATGGGAAGATCTTCGCCGCCGATGAGTATAGCCGTGACCTACAAGAATATTTTCAAAAGATTAGGGAGGCTATAGCCATGTCTCAACAAAGGCAAAAAGCTGCTGCTGATAAGCACAGAAGAGCCTTAATGTTCAAAGAAAATGATTGGGTCTTACTCAAGTTTCCTAAGGCTCGATTAAGGCAAACGATGGGCAAAAATCCTACGGGCCATCAAAAGTATTATGCTAAACTAGCAAAAAGATACTATGGTCCTTTCCAAATCTTGAAGCCTATCAATGAGACGGCTTATCAACTCAAGTTGCCCAACCATTGGCTTATACACAATGACTTTCATGTAAGCTTACTTAAGCCCTACAAAGGAGAGCCACCAATTGAACCAATTATTGAAGACCCTCCTGAAGTCGAAGACCAAGAAGAGGTGCTACAACCCGAAGCTGTCCTTCGGCATGAAGACAAGGTATTACGACATGGTAAGATAATCCGACGGTATCTTATTAAGTTCAAAAATTATCCTTTTGAAGATCCTAAATGGATGCAAGGAGTACAACTTAAGGATAGTATGAACCTTGTCAATGCTTACAATGCTACATTAGAGTAAGCAAATGTACAAATTTCTTTTAAATGACTCATGTTTTTGTCTTATATGACTAGTCCTCTTTTTAATTGTGCACAAATTTAACTAATATGCATGCTTAGAATCATGTTTGTGATGACGACGTCTCTCAAACACCAAGTAGAATTTGTCACTCTACTTTGGGAGAATGAAATGGACTAAAGAGCAGACATGCTTGCGGCAGCCATGTCTCCCAAGCACCAAATGGACTAGTCATCCATCTTGGAAAGATGTCGTAGCGTAAAAAGGGATCCTTTACCCGCTAAGTACGATTGACTAATGACTAAGACATTATCTCTTCTACCTCATAGTCGAGGACGACTATGATTTTAAGAGAGAGGTAATGTCATAAAATCTAATATCTAACCAACCCAAATGATTTTCTCATATTAAATTGATCACTTAATGTGGGAGAATAAACGGAAACAAGTGTTAAGATATAGATATGTGCTTATAGATCTATCTCAACACGGGGCCAATGGTAAAGGGGCCCAAAAGGGAGACGGTCTATCAAAGAGCAAGGCTAACCAATGGAGCATAAGACCTTGGGGTTAGATTCATTGAAGACCTCCAATAAATGTGTGTAAAAGTCCTTTGACCTTAGGTAAGCTAGGGCTGAGCTTGAGGTGGGAACCCGGCCCAAGCTCGAGGTGCTTGTCCTGCTTGAGGTGCTTGTCGTGCTTGAGGTGTTTGTCATGCTTGAGGTGCTTGATTAAGATGCTTGAGGTGCTTGAATGGATCCATGCTTGAGGTGCTTGACTTGCTGCATGATTAAGGTACTTGAGGTGCCTTGAGAAGCTTGCCTGAGATGCTTGTGGGAACACCCCCTAGCTCAAGTGCTTTGTCATGCTTGGTGAGTAAGGTGCTTGATCACCTAAAGTCAAAAGCATTCCTACAAGAGGGGGGGGCGAGCCCTTTTCCTAGGGGCTAGAGAGAGAATACCCACTCACACACACAAGGGAAGCCCCAACTTGAAGAGGCAGCAAGGACACATGTCAGGCCCCTACCCATGTTACCTTCATGTGTTGCTTGAAGCCTATTGGCTAAGCTTCAAAGGGGTCCAATGATAAATTACATGAATTATCTAATTGTTTTAGCATTTATCTAGCCTTCTCTCTCAAAAAGGAAAGGGGGACACTTGTCTCAAGGCTACCCCTACTGCTTGTAATGCCTCCTGCTCATGATTGGCTAGGCCTGGGAGGGTCCAATGAGCTTCAAGCATGAGCTACAAGGGGGGGTCGACCCAAGCTAGCTTGAGGGGTATACTCACCGACACACACTCACAATCACTCTCATTGTGTGCTATGCAAAGTGCAAGAGCTCCCTCTCCAAGCAAGTAGAGGTTGAGAGCCTATACCAACACTCTTGGCTATGGAGTGCAAATCCAACCAAGAGCCATGCTTCAATGCTTGAGCTTGTCATCTCCTTCTTCTTCATTACTATGCTATTATGTATGCTAGCAACAAGAGTATGATAAGTGAGGAACTAGTTCTTTCTCCTATGAAATGTTTCTTCTTCCTCTTCCCTACCCTCATTCCCTGCTAGCTCTCTCCACCTTCGAAGGTGTTTGAGGTCTTGGGACTGAGGCTTGGGACAATTAAAGCTTTCTTCAAGTTTATGTTATGCTATGATTGTGATGCATGAAGCTTTCCATCTTCATTGCATCACCTAGGTCACAAGGAACACAAAGAATGTATTGTAACAAGTCTCTCTTAATGGGAGAAATCATAATACAAATGCCTATTGGAGGGGGGACCGGCTCCACATAAATCCGGTCCTCAACTGTTGTCATGTTCTCTAAATTCTCTCTCTTGCAAAAGTATTGTTCATGCCAAGTTAACTAATTGCTATGATTAGGTTGCTATCTTCAATTATGTCTACCTGCTATGCTCACAAAGTTATTTCTTGAAAGTATTCTCATTAATTTCCGCTATTCTCAAGTTGAATAGGCTAATTCCATTACATTGGTATCAGAGCATTTGGTTTCTCTTTTCTTGCTTAAGAAGAGAGGTCCTTAAGTAGCCTATAAATGGTTGATGTTGTTAATTATAATAGGGTAAGTGGAACTGGGATCTAATATCGGTTTTGTTAAGCCCACTATGTGGGGGATGGTGCACACCTCGGGAGCTTTGGACTTAATAATGGAGTCTTTTTAGACTTGCCTACGGCTTTACCATTATTGAGCCATAAGAAGTCCGAAAGGAGCTAGCCCTTGGCAACTCTGCTATGTTAGACCTACTCCTCTACTCTCTATAATTAACCACTTTGAGCCGTGGGTGTAGATACTTAAGAGCCAATTTTCAAAGGCTAAGAGGAGTGGCAACTAAGGTTTTGAATTGCCAAAGCATACACTAAGTACATACATAAAATTTTGTTAACATGGCTGACAATAATCAAGAGAGTAGAATGAACATTGATAGATTTGATTTTGCACATGAAGGTGCTAATGATGATGCTCCCATGTTTGTGAATTATCTTGTGACTAGGTTGCAACAAGCTATGGGCAACCCTACCTTGCAAGCCGAAGTTACTCAACAACTTCGTGCCTATGGAATTTCCCTTCCTCTCCAAGAGGAGAGAGAGCTTAGGAGGCCTCTTGAAGAGACCCCCAAAAGAAGACTCTCTCCCATTCGAGAGGAGGAATCCAAAGAGAAAGAAAGCAATGAAAGTCTAAGTTCTTCTGAAGATGTGGCTCCACGAAGAAGGCGGTCTAGACGATCGCCTACTCCTCCCAAGAGGAAAAGAGCAACCCATAGTCCTTCTCCTCATCACTCTAAAAGGCAAGAGAGGAAACAAAGGAAGAAAAGGGCTAGGAAGAGGTCACCCTCTTCTCCTTCTTCTTCCTTGACACAGATAGAATTCGCCATTACATCTGCTGCATCAGCGTATCTCCTCTCTCTATGCCTGAACACCCTTTTACATAAAACATCACATCCCTTCACTAAGATCCCAAGAGACACATTCCTATTAAGGTCCATTACATAAGTTAAAACCCAAAAATATTAATCCGCTGTGGTGCAGCCTTAACACTTGGCACAGCCCGGTGGCTTGAGCCATAGGCTGACCTTGGACCCATTGTTCCTTGATCTGCCTTCATCCACTGTGCTTTTCTTCATTTACTCCCAGCTTTTGCTCCGCTTCATCAACTGCAGTATCTCTCACAGGTGACTCCCCAGCAATGGGTTCGGCATCAACATCCACAACGAGGACTGATCCCTCTGTAGCTACATCCATACCGCCCTCAGGAATTTCCTGCAACTGAGCACCTTGTGCTCCCAACTGGACTTTAGACTGCTGCGCTATCAACTGCTTCTAGATTGCCTCTAGCTGCAGCTCTAATCAGCATTACAAGCTCGCAACTCCTCATTATCTTCTTGAACCTTGTACTCCCCAACAGCTTCAAACCATGATTTGTATTTGTCAATCAATTTTTCCATATGCTCTTGAAAAAGCCCAGCTGCCTGATGCCATAACTCCTTGGTGTAGTCAAACACCTTCCTCTTTAGAGTGTCCACATTAGCATCAGCAATTAAAACCCCAGACTCCTTGGCCATCCAAAGTGGCTTTCTCAAGATCCACTAATGGAGTCCATATGTTCATCAAGAAATTATTATCAGCAGTCAGATGTGCAATTTTATCTTCAGCCTCCCGGAACTGTTTTTGAGTAGCATCCTCGAGTCCATCTGCCCACAATTGAAATTTCTGTGCGGTTCCTGCCATATCTGAAATCCTATTCCTCATGTCTGCATTGAGCCGAGCCAATTCTTCTTGCAATGATGTCTTATCCTTCTCACCCACTCTGCTCTGCAAATGACTGACTTCACATTCCAGAATACCTATTCGTTCCTCTTATCCAAAGTCAGAACCATGGCCTCTTGGTTGCATATGAATTGATTCAAATATGACAAACTTTGGACCGCAACCTGCACTAAAAACACACCCTACGACTTTTCTCTTGGGGTCAGAGAAAAAGGAGTGGCCTTTAGAGCCTATGTAACCGGTGTACTAATTTTTTAGAAAAAGAAACAAAATAGATGTAGGAAGGGAAAAATCACAATAGTGAGAAAATATACACATAAATAAAACTAGTTTTTTTGGATTTTTGTTGGGGTGGAGTTACACCAAATATAAGAGAAGCTTACATGAAAATATTTCTATATGGAATAAAGAGCATGAAAAATGGTAAGAAAAAATTGTGGTAATGGTGAGGCAATGTACAGAGCATAAATAGCACACACCTAGGTAGAAATATTTAAATAAATACCAAAATAATTATGAAAAAATCTTTTATTTAGGCCCTATATACAAAGAAATATTTACATACGCATGGGCCATAATATACTTATATTTTTTATTTTGTTTATTTTTTTGGCTCAACTAGCCCAATGACTAGCTAATTGAGGGTTTTTTAAGAAGATATGGGAAAAGTCCCATGACTCACGCACGTCTATGTACAGTGAAATGGTAGGGATAGCCACAGTGTTTGGGTGATTTTGGTAGAGTGAGGTAACTCACTGTGGCAATTACAAAGAGCTGAAAAACGGCTATCATTAGCCCTCCCCCTGGATGATGGTATATTCATGTACCATCATAGAGCATCTTTTCCAAAGAGAGTGCTTCAGAGTCCTTGACGAGATTTTTATTGTTTGGCCCCTCAAATTTTTGGCTAGAGTTACACTCATGCTTCATGTAACAATACTTACATGAGACAGTGGCCTTTTGACAGATCTTTGGTAGATCCTTTGGTAGAAGGCGACTCAAATAGGGCTTCAAGCGATACCCGTTTACTTTCCTGGAGTGCTCTTTACCATTCAAGTCCATAAGCTGATAGTAACTTGATTTGAAAGCCTTCTTGACTATGTATGGCCCTTGCCATCTTGTTTCAAATTTGGCATCAAAACGATTATCGAGTCGATGGTCATACCTTAGCACAAGATCTCCTTCATTGATGCCTTTGTCCTTCAGTTTCTTGTCAAGCTTCTCCTTTGTCTGTGTGGCTTTCCTCTTATAGCACTCGTATGCTGCTTCTCTTTTCCACTCAAGCTCAGCTAAGGTAAGAAGTCGATCCATCCATGCTTCTTGATCATCTTGTGCTGATTTGCCATGAAGTCGCATTGTTGGAATGTTTAGCTCAATTGGCTGTAAAGCCTCTTGACCATAGACCAAGTGAAATGGTGTGAACTCCGTGGCTTCCCTATATGTGGTTCGATACGCCCACAAGGCACCATCCAAGAAGTCATCCCACAACTTTGTCTTGTTTTTCACCATCTTTCTAATGATGCCTGCAATGACACCATTAGCTTTTTCTACCAAACCATTTGATTGGGGATAGTAGGGTGTACTGTGACGATGTAGAATGTGAAGTTCTTCATAGACTTCTGTGAGCAATCCCTTTCTAAACCCTGGACCATTATCAAAAACAATCTCCAAAGGTGTGCCAAATCTACAACAAATGTGAGTGTAGACGAATTTGCTCAGTGTTTTCTCATTTACCTTTGCCACACTCTGTGCTTCCACCCACCTAGTCATATAGTCTACAACCACTAGAATGTAGAGTTTACCATTTTTTGTCCTAGGCAGAGGACCCATAGCATCAATGCCCCACTTTTCAAACGGTCCATTTGCAAGCACGATTTGCCTTGGACCATAAACCAATCTTCTATTCCCATTTACCTGACAATTGTGACAACTTTTACACCAATGTTGGACATCCACATGCAGACTTGGCCAAACATACCCCGCAAGCAAAATCTTCTTCACAGTTAATTCTTGGGCAAAATGACCACCACATGCTTCTTCATGCAAACCTTTTAGAATGGCTGGAATTTCCTCAATAGTTGGTACTCTTTTGCATACTTGATCCCTCCCTCTTTGATAGAGGGAGCCTTCTAGGAAGAGATATGCGCTTGCCTTCTTCATGAGTCTCCTCTTCTGAGCCTTCGTGAAGTCTTGTGGAAACTCGCCCTCCAAAATGTAGCTAATAATGGGAGTCAATGACTCCAATCCCTGGTATCTCGGTTGCTTGACAGTTGCTGCCACCATGATGACCTGCACTTCTTTCTCAACACATGTAACTACTTGCTGTGCAAGTAAATCGGCATCTTCATTCTGTTTCCTAGGAATATGATATAGTTGCACTTCTTCAAATTGATTAAACAATCTACGAATGGCATGAACTTTTGTCCGTAAGCTTTCATTCTTGCATGCCCAAATACCTAAAATCTGTTTAACAATGAGAAGTGCATCTCCCTTTACCATGAGGTGTTGTATCCCTTGGCCAATGCACATCTTCAAACCATGAATTAGTGTGTCGTATTCTGCTTCATTGTTGCTAGCTGAACTTGGTAGATTGAACTTCTCTTTCATGACCACCTCTCCACTTGGGTTGAGCAACACTAGCCCTCCCCCTGCTTTTCCTGTGGCTGGACGAAAAGCTCCATCAAAGAACAAGGTAAAAGCATTAGGAATACTTTTTGGTGGTGGCAATGGTAGGGTCTTTACTTCAGGCACCTTAATCTCCTTTTCATGCACCCTATAAGTGAGAATCCCTGCCAATTGTGCACGCACACTATCTTCTACCTTGAAAGAGTATTGAAACTCTTGCAACTCCATAATCCACTTTGAGATCCTAGTACTAAGATTCATTTGAGATGACACCCAAGGGAACAAATTCTCTGCAGCGAGAATTACAAAAGGTTTTGGTAGCAGGTAGGATCTAAAATTTCTCACCGCAAACATGAGAGAAAGCATCATGAGTTCTGCTTCTGTGTAGTCTCTCTCCAAAGCATTCATGACCCTACTAGCAAAGTAGATGGGTCGCATCCTTGTACTGTGGGGATCTTGTTGTAGCAACACAACACCAATTGTTTCCCTTCCAACACTAGAGCTAACGAAGAATGTGTACTCCCAACAAGGAGGCATGAGTGTTGGTAGCTCTGACAAAATGACTTTAATGTTACAAAAATACTCTTCAAGCTCATCAGACCATGCAAATTCTACTTGTTGTGTCAACTTTTGCAAAGGATGAAGCAACTCCGAGGCTAAGTGAATGAAGCGTGACATATACTTCACCTTTTGAATGAATGAGATGACCTCCTTAAGACTCTTGGGTGATGGTAGCTCAATAAGAGCCTTTGCCTTTGAAGGATCCACTTCAATGCCTTTGTAAGAAACTTTATGACCAAGCAAGATTACTTCATCCTCACCTATATGGCACTTATCGGGGTTGAGTTGACCTCCCATGTCGTAGAGCTTCTTTAAACCTTCTTCTACCCTTTGTAGATGCAATGATTTTGAGCTATAAATACAGAAATCATCAATGAACACCCTAATTGACTTTCCAAAGAATGCTTGAAACACCATATTCATGAAACGTTGGAATGTTGCAGGAGCATTTGTCAGACCAAATGGCATGACTCTAAAAGCATAACAACCCCAAGGAGTGATAAAGGTTGTTTTCAATTGATCCTCCAATGCAATCCCTATTTGAAAGTAACCTGAGTAACCATCGCACACAGTGTACTTCTCATGACCAGCTACCTCATTTAGTATCTCATCCTGGAATGGGAGGGGAAAGTGATCTCTTTTTGTTGCCTCATTGAGGGGACGGTAATCCACACACACCCTCCACTTGCCATTTTTCTTAGGAGTGACAACAACGGGAGAGACCCACTCTGAATTCTCCACTGGATAAATGAAACCTGCTGCTAGAAGCTTTCTTACCTCCTTGAGTAGAGCCTGATCCTTAATGACTCCTAGCCTTCGTAGCTTTTGAGCCTTAGGTGTGGCCTCTGGCTTCAAGTCAATCTTGTGCTGAACAACATCTACTCCACGCACATCGATGTAGTCTTTAGCAAAAAGCCTCAGAAATTTCCTTAGCACACATTTGAACTCCTCTCTTTCATCCTTTGTAAGTGTTGTAGACAACATACCTTCTAACATTCCTTCATCTTCCACCTTTTGGTTCTCTTGGGAACCTACCTCTTCCAAACCTCGAGAAGAGGTCTCCTGGTTGTTTGGCTTAAACCTTACCCCCATGACTTCAATGGAGGACTCCTCTTCAGTAATTCTGCCGCTACTTTCTTCTTCTGAAGTGTTTTCAGTCCAATCTTCTTCCGTCTCACTTCGAGATGATTCTTCATGGAGCTCCTCTTGGGGTTGCTCCTTCATGTCAAAGACAACCTTCTTGTGATTGTCATTCCTGCAAATTAGCTTTCCACTCTCCCAATCCTGCAAAGCTCGCATTTTCATTAGCCATGGTCTTCCTAGGATAAATGGGTAACCATTTCCCTTGGTAGACATGACATAGAAATACACTGCCTTCTTAATGCCAAAGGCCTCCACAAAAACATTTTTACAAATGCCTATGCACCTAGCCTTGCTATTGTTTGCCATTTTCACTTTGATTTCAGGTGTCTCATGGATGTGTATGCCTAGTCTTTGCATGAGCCCTTCTGTCATGATGCAAATTTGTGCAGCCCCATCCACTAGACCTTTCCTAACCAATCTTCCTTTTATGTAACAATCTAGCACAGGTGTAATATCCTCGTTCATTTCAGCATGTGCAATTTTTAGAACAGGAAAACTCTCTTTTACCTTTCTCCTAGTGCTAACTGCCTTTGTTAAATCCCTCCTAACTTGTGGGCATAATGCAAGAAACTGAGGCCATGAGATATCAGGACCCTTACCTCGCATGTCTTCCAACAGGTTGTATGGAGCCATACCATGTCCAAGAGGGAAGTCTTGGAGATTGATACGACGTCGAGTCCTCTTAGATTCCTTGGTCTCCTTTGCCTTCTTGCCTTGTCCATGGTCACTCTGTGATGGGACACCCTCTTTCTCTTTACCTTTTCCTCGGCCACGCTTAATGCCATTTGCTTCCATGTCAACCTCATTTGAGTTTGTCACCTCTACCACATGCACATTTGGATCTGGCAAAGGTGGAACTCCTTCTACCCCTTGTGGAGGTGGTCTTGGTCCATTTGGTCTTTGTAGAAGCCTTGGTTGTTGACCAGCTCCTTCTCCTGCATTCATCACTGGGTAATTCAAGTTAGGTCTCCCTGGCTCCCCACGGGGCCAAGGACAATTATACATCCCATGTCCAGACTCTCCGCAATTCCAACATTGCAAGACTCTCCTAGGTCGTGGATCTCGCTCTTCAGACTTCTTTGCTTGTCCCTTTGGACCTACAGCTTGTGCAAGGTGAATTGACAAGCTGCTTAAAGATTCGTTTAACTTCTCAATTACTTCCGCCGTTACCTCAGGAAGCTCCCTCGATGTTGATGCTTGTGACTTACCTTTGGGTTTAAGACCTTCTATTGGAACCTCTCCCCTTAAGCACTTGAGTTTCCTATATTTCTCAGCAGCCCTAGTTTCAGCTGCATCAAAGGTAGCAGGTGCACCCACCTCAACTTTTACCTTAAGGTCAGGAAAGAGTCCAGCTATGAACCTCTCCTTCTTTAGAAATTCTGCACCATCACCAGGGTTAGCAACATTTCGTATCCATAGAGCCCAAAGACGTAGAAACTCTTGCTTGTACAAGTAGTAGTCATCTAAGTCTTTTTGCTTATGAGAAACAATGTCTTGCCATAGTTTTTGAGTGTTTTGGGGATCAAAGAAGTATCTCTTAAAACGATTCAAAACTTCTGTGTAATTCCCCTTAACTTCCTCAGGCAAAGAGTCAAACCAAGTGCTAGCATCTTTCCTAAGGACCACCTCAAACATTTCTACACGTTCTTGATCAGTTATTATCCTCTTGATACGGCAAGACACCTTGAAATTCGCTAAAAATAATTCAGCATCCTCTCCAGGCTCTCCAAAGAAAAGAGGATACCCAGACATTTGGCGTTGGCTTTCCATTGAATTGATTTCAAAGTGACACCCGTTTTTGTTTTTCTTTCTTAAAAAGATTTACACAATAATGTCTCTAGCTTGCAATCTATTCTACAACAAAATAAAGATATTCACATCAAACGACCTATGATAATCAATAACAGGTAGGATGACAGGGTTTGGTGATGCGAGAATTTCTCCTACTCTTTGGGCACCAAACATGAACACCATATGTTGTTGAAAATGGATTTTCCTACTAATTGCAATGTTTATTCTAATGTGTGGAGTGAAATGGAAGGGGAAAACCTCTATTCCTGGGCCATTATCCATGGTCTATGCATGACCTAATGCTTAAAACAAAACAAAAATATAGACGTCCAAACTAAGGTCGTACCTAATGAGAGGCAAAATAAAAGGATTTATTGAAGCGTTTATCTCGGCCAACCTAAGAGGACCTAAACTTTTACGAATGACACGTTGAAATTACAACTTAGTACTAACAATTATGTGTACCTTTTGCCTTGCAATGGGAATAAAGGGATTATACAAATTTTCGTGATTCATGCAAACTACTTGACTATGCTAAAGGTTGATTCTACACAAAAATACACAAGCAGTCCTCAGTGGGGGCACCAATTTGGGGCGGTCCGGGGCGGGAAACAAGAAGAGAAACCTCTAGACACCCTTCAAGGCTCCCGTGCTGCTCAATGGGGCTAGGGCACAACACAACACAAACCAAAACAACAAACCCACAGCCAAATCCCAACTACACAAGGGGCACCACCTAGTTTAAGAGCGAACTAGGACGCAAAAGAGGAGAATCGTTAGAGCAACCCACAAACAAGCAAGGAATTTACACTAACCCTAACACCAATGGAACACTCTCACACACTAGAGAACAGAGAGAGAGAGAGAGAGAGAGAGAGAGAGAGAGAGAGAGAGAGAGAGAGAGAGAGAGAGAGAGAGAGAGAGAGAGAGAGAGAGAGAAATGGAGGTGATAGGACTTTTCATAGTGGGTTAGTGTTAGTAGATTTAGTATTAATTTACAAATGGAATTGGATATTTACAATGGGAGTATCCATGTAGGATACAAATAAGGAAGAAAAACTCTTAAGAGGTAAGAAAAGGTGGATTTCTTACAAGGTTGATGCTCCAAGTGTCTTGAGTAGGGCCAATTTTGACGCTTGTTGACGGTCCACTAGCTTTGACGGTACATTTTTTCTCCACTCTTGACCTTCCTTGAGAGACAAGGTAATTGAAGCTGAGTAATCAACCACCTTGATGCTGTCTTTTAAGAGAAGAGGCTGAATTTTGTGGTTTTTTTGATAGATATGGGTAAATTGGAGGAGGAAAAATGAGACTAGGTGGTCAATTTTGGAATGGAATTGTGTGTGGGAGGTATGAGTTCACCATGGTTTCTCTTATTCTTCAAGGTTGAGGAGAAGGTGAGTAGGGTGCAGAGAGGAGTGGTGAGAGAGGTGGGGATGATGAGTGGAGAAGTGTGTGTGAAAGAGGAAAATGATAAAGTGGAAGAGAGAGTGTGGCTGCATAGCATGGGAAAACTGGGGTCCACTAATAAAATCATAGCTCACAGCTCGTAGCTCAAAAAAATATGAAAAAATTTGAGGCAAAAGTTCAGCCCACGAGCTACAACTTTTGTTTGTATCACACCTTTTCAAATTCGGAGAGCAAGTGAACTTTAAAAATTCAGCAAAACCGACCGTTTTTTTCCACTACACAAGGTCCTTGTGGGGTCCTTCTTTGGATGATTCTTTTGAATACCTCCAAGAGTGAGCCCTCCATAGTGCATGTATGCATGCCACCTACCCTTGACCTTATTTGGTAGGTCTATAATTGAAGATATTGTTGAGATTATGATATAAGTGAATAGTACAACTAAGAAAATCAAATATTAAGGGGTCTAAAAAATATGTACATGTCAAATATAAATAATATAAGTGGAAAAAAATATAAAGGGGTCAAAAGAAATCTCTCTCATTATGAGGCTACCATAAAAAGATAAATATTTTTGGTGTTCTATTTTTTTAGAAAAAAAAACAAAATAGATGTAGGAAGGGAAAAATCACAATAGTGAAAAAATATACACATAAATAAAACTAGTTTTTTTGGATTTTTGTTGGGGTGGAGTTACACCAAATATAAGAGAAGCTTACATGAAAATATTTCTATATGGAATAAAGAGTATGAAAAATGGTAAGAAAAAATTGTGGTAATGGTAAGGCAATGTACAGAGTATAAATAGCACACACCTAGGTAGAAATATTTAAATAAATACCAAAATAATTATGAAAAAATCTTTTATTTAGGCCCTATATACAAAGAAATATTTACATACGCATGGGCCATAATATACTTATATTTTTTATTTTTTTAATTTTTTTGGCTCAACTAGCCCAATGACTAGCTAATTGAGGGTTTTTTAAGAAGATATGGGAAAAGTCCCATGACTCACGTACGCCTATGTACAGTGAAATGGTAGGGATAGCCACAGTGTTTGGGTGATTTTGGTAGGGTGAGGTAGCTCACTGTGGCAATTACAAAGAGCCGAAAAAACGGCTATCACCAGTATGTCAGATGAAGGGAAACCTATGGATAAGAAGACAAGTAGATTTATGTGCTTTCCTGATCTTCCTTAAAATATTCACTTGATAATTCATTCTCTTCCTGGTAGTGGGCCTCGAACGAGGTTTTGGAACTGGCTCAACCTTCTCTGATTCTGGATTGGCAATTGATTCCTTGTGGTTCTCTTCATGTTTATTTGACTCCTCAAGGACTTTGTAACCCTCGGGGGGTTAAGTATGTGCAAAACCACCATATCACGTGCGTTCAAGACATGTTTGTAAAACCCCTTATCTGTGAATTTTGTTAGGAATATAATATATCCTTTTCTTTTAAAATCTGTAAGTTTTTTTCAAATTTGAAAAAATAATGCCCTTCTGTATATATATTTCTGTAAGTTTCAAGAACTTTAAATACCCTTCTGTTGAACTCACATGATAGGTTACATTTTTATTAGGTGACCTCCCCAGGTTGTAACCCTTTCTAGTGGTTTCTTTGTTCTTGCCATGAAAGCTGATCAAAATAATTGAACGACGCGCTAGGATAGGCTTCAAACTTTTCGAAACACACCATATCACGTCGTGAAGAATGATAGGAAAATGTAAAGTTGGCACAAGGAAATCCCCGAAGGAAGTGATAGGATAAGTATCAAGTTTCTGGAAGCACACGGTATCATGCCATGAAGGTTGTTAAGAAGATGTCAAACTTGCACAAGGTAATTCCCAAACGGAGCGATAAGGATAGCTCCAAAGATATGCAATTGTCTCGTATCACGCCGTGTAGGCTATCTAGGAGATGTGCTGAACAAAGAGGTGACGGGCTTCTGAAGCTCTGGCAACCCCCTTTTAGCCTATGGTGCAGGGTAGCAAGAGAGACTTTTCTCTGGATTTGTGCAATTTGCCGAAACGAAGCGAGGGCATACCATGTGAGCAAGAAGGAGCTCCTTCCATCGTGTCATGCGGGTGGAAATCACATGGAGTAGTAGAACAATACAATGCAATAGGAGGGGGTTCAAGCATACAAAATCACGTCATATCACGTCGTGTAGGGTGGGGAGAACTTGCAAGAGAAGAAGCGAAAAAATCTGGAACGATGCGATTGCAAACCGCCAATGGAATTGCAAATGAGCACATGGCTTGAAGCTTATATATGGATGACCGTCTGTATAGTTGACCGTCGGGGAAATGTCACGTGGCATGAGTGCATGGTTGACACCTGTCACACCAATGGTCAAATTTTTCCTTGTATATAAGTATGATTGTCATGTTCGAGAGGGTGGAGTTCCGGCTTGTACTGTGTTGATGCAATATAAAGAAATACCGAAAGGGGCGCTAAGGTTTGAGCTTCTCTATCCAATCATTAGGATAGATCCCACTCTCCTCTCTCTCAGAATCTACCGATGTGTCTTTGGGATTCTCGGGGTATAACCTCGCAGACCCTCCCGCATGATGCAATCTCGTTCCACCCTAACTCTTGCACACCTTCCTATAGCCTCATAGCAATTTCCTTTCCTATTTTGTCCATTCCAGCCCCCATGACGTGATAAAGAACCCCTTCACAATCTTAAAAACCTCTTATCGTGTTGTTTAGGCTTGCAGCATGCCAATTGCCAATTTCAGTCCACACGACGTGGTAAAGCACCCTCCACAAATCTCAAAAATCTCTCATCACGCCGTTTAGGGTTGCATAGCTAAGTTCTTATTGCGCCATACCCTCTTGAATACTCTATCAATCCACCCGCCAATCCACCTCTTTTTCTCCTCTCCCATTTTGCCACATCACAATCTAGGGTGTTCTTACTTTTCATCTCCCGTCTACATCGCATCATTTGGGCTTCCTCACCTAATATTGGATCTCTTGAGACCATCTCTCCAAAGTGAAACAAACAAAAGAGTCACATTACTGAGAGTCGAGAGGAGGTTATGTAGGAGAGTCCAAGTAAGAAATTGTTGGTTGTTGTCATGGATGGTGGTGACATGGAATTGTACAGAAAAGCACATGATATATTCAATCCTCAATTTGATCTTTCAATTATGTTAGACAACTTGATAAATTTTTTGTTAGATGAGGTCAAAGAATTTGAGGAGGCAGTTGAGGGTAAATGTTTTGTATTCGATGGCAAGAATTATTGTCGTCTGAGTGTATTTACTACCAACCCAATTGAGAAGGGAAAAGTAACAAGGAGATTATGAGGATTTCCCAAGAAGTCTTCTTTTGTTTTCCCACCGAGCATTTCTTGCTATGTCCATTCAAAGCCTTGAAACCTTGTTCCAAAGGAAGTTGACTTTATTTTCTATTTGTTTCTTCAAGTTGATACAAGGCAAAGGTCAAGACGAAGTGAAAGATAGAGACAAAGGGAACAAATAAAAAAGTTTCCATAGTCCTGCAGCTTGAGAAAAGTGAAGTTCTAGAGGAGGAAGAAATTGATGATATAGCTGAGGAGCAAGACACTTCAAATTTTGATGTTGCTCAATTTAGAGCTAGTACTCTCATTGATGAGCCCACAGAGGAGGTAGAGTTATCCGAGACCACTCTTCCTATTCCAAGCCTTCCCTTCTTTAACATCAATGGAGAAGAGCATATCTCTCTTCACCATATTCAATGCATGCGTAAATATCAGGGAGAACTACTGTATTGCAACCATTTTTGAAGCTTTTGAGGTGGCCAAAGACTTCATTGATATAGAAGAAGAGTCAAGGAGCATCTTTTGACACTTGATTTACAGACATCTAATAACTTATTTCTTCCTTCTCCTGGTGCACTTGCTCCATGCATGAAAAGAGTGGAAGAGGAGAAACCCACTCTTAAAGATGATCTTGGTTTCCAATCTTTGGGCATAGATTTTAAGTTAACACTAGGTTGGTAATGGGACACTTTTATGTCCTGGGACACTTTTATGTCTTGTTAAGTGACCATTTTCCTTGAATTATGTCAAAAGTTTCAAAATGGATTTTGAGGTGCTATCTGTCTAGAAAGTTGTCTCATGAGTTGAAAAAAACTCGACATTTTTTTGGAATATCAATTCCATCTTTAACCTTGTCCTTGCACAACATTTCACAACCTAAACTGTGTGAAAAAACGGGTCCTGTTTTTGCCTTTTTACAACTTTTTGCAACTATACTACTCTAGATTTCATGTTTGTGAGGTCTATAATGCTAGAGAACTATCTTTAGTAGTCCTCAACATGTCCTGATGCTTCTAGGGAGAAATAAATGTTAAAGTTGTAAGTTATGATCAAATTACAAAAATTGACAAATCCTGTTTTTTAGCCAATTTTAGATCTTCTATGATTTTTTTGGTGGCTTTCATGATATCCAAATGCAGTTTTGATTTTCTATGTCACATATTGTAACATAAAGCTAATATTCCTTGAGTTTTGGGGCACCTAATACCCTATTTTTCATAGTAGACAACGATGGTTGATTTTTTCAATTATAGAAGAAAACGAAACATTCTCGTATATCAAGTATTTCTTTTTCAATATTGTTAGTTTCTTGTGACAACTACATGCATTTTGTAGGTAGTAACCATATCTAGTCATAAGGATCAAATTTGGCTAGATATTGAATAGTTTCTATGGGATTCTACAACTCATAATGTTGAACCCAGTTTTTCCATGTTTGCTGTATTTAGCACTTCATCTTTGTCCCCAAGATTCCCTTTGGTAAGAGATGTATTATTCTTTTGACATGCTCCATGGCTCCTTATGAACCTAAAGGACAATAGGGAACTAAGAAAACATGCATATATTATTTGTATTGAGCGTGGCTATAGAAACTTTGATAATAGGTTTGCAGAATAGTAAAAATTCAACTTTTTTGTACCTATTTCTTTTGGCAAAACAAAAAATAGTGAGTGAGAAGCAATCATATGTTCTGATCACCAACCCATTGAAGTTAACTAGGGAATTTATCTCACGTCCTACAAAAATCCCTAATCTTATTTTTATGCAACAAAACGTAAGAAATGACTGTTTTGATGAAAATTTACTGGTCCATCAACTTTGGAGGCTTGGTGTGACCAAAGGATGAGAAATTTTACAAGTTTCTTATTTTTTCCATGTGTAGTAGGCCTTGAACTATAACCTGATGAAAGGATTTTACAAAATGAGTGGATCTACTATGGTTTTGGAGGTTTTTTTCAAAACCCTGAAAGGACACTTTTATGTCCTGTTAGGTTACCAACCTAGTGTTAAAAGAGGTAGAAAAGGACGTTGACAAAAGAGAAATAATTGGATCATGCAATCTCCTTCAAGAAAAAGTCATTGTCAAGGATGAGTTGCAAAAGGTATACTCAAGTTCACTTTGATCTCCCTTCCTACAATTTTCTTTTCTCTTCAAGTTTTTGTTATTTATTTATTACTTCTTGGTTTGCAGATTGAACTCCTTAACAAGGACAAATTTCTTGGGAGACTTAAAGTCTCCAGAGGGAAAGTACCAGAGGGCACTTCCAAAAGCGATGCCTCCTCTCTCATGCACTGCTTGCCTACATTGGATAATGCCACCTTCTATGCTTTTCACATGTAGTATTATGAAGATCCTGAGTTGCCAATATTTTCTTTGAAGATATTGTCACATCTTATGGGATACACTCCCATTCAAATCAACACAAACAAGGTTATGCTACTTGAGAGAGCTGTAGCACTTAGAATATATGGGTATGCTACAGGAATTAATGCGTCAAGAGTGGAATATTTTCTCTCATACTCTAGCTATGCAGCTACAGCTGAGGAGTTAAATGTCAACCTCCTTGGGGGATGAAGAAGAAGAAAGTTTCTGAGATATAGGGGTGACATGCCTAGAGATACCAAAAGAATCAAAAACTGATGTAAAATTGATAATATCTTGCGTAAAGAATTTTTTTTTAAAAAAATAAATCTTTTTGAAAAGAGGTACAAAGTTTCAAAGTGAAGCATAAGTCTCCATTTGTGGTTGAGCAACATGGTTCTTTTATCTCATCCTTTGTAATTTTCTCATGTACAACCAATTGAAGAATTCACTTAGTGCATGGATTCTTCTTTGCCCCCCTCCCTTTCTCGTACATCTGAGAAATGAAGTCCTCGCTTCATAGTGAGATTTTTCCATTCCTCGAGTATTCCATGTTGCAAGGGGTCTTTGTTTTGCAAAATATGGCCCATGAATGTAGAGAATATGTTAAACATAAAAGAAAAATTGTTGATTAAACTCATAAGATGCAATGTGCAAAAGTATTGAGACTTTAGGAAGTGATTGAATACTCACCAAGTAATATGTGATGTATTTTTCTCCCCAAGCATATGTGATAGCAGTTATTAAAAGCTTTATTTCCTTCTTAAAGTCATCTGCATAAGTGGTTGAGCTAACTTGTTGTCTCAAGACTTTAAAAAAATTATCAAGCTTCTTCCACACTTCCATACATTTGTTGGCTACATCCATTCTACTTTTGACATTGATTTTTTTAACACAGAAATCCTTCCATTAGTTTCACATAGCATTGACTTATTTGTTGTCATGGTTGCACAAAAATCTTCTGGCTTTTGCTCCTCCCATTGAAACATCTTGCAAAACATTACCCGTCCCTTTAGAAAGAGTAGAATCTTTTTTTAGATGCACCTGACCACCATGGAAACCCATTGAAGAGAACAAAGCCTCGCATTTTTCTATGCACTCCTCTGCAAGTGTACTCGACTTAATGGAATAAGCAGAATCAAGATGAAGTCAAAGCAATTTATCGAGATTCTAATCTTTACATGCATTGAACATATATGCATATTTTCTAAATTTATAGCTAACATTGGCTTCCAAGTCATACAAGATGGTGGGTACTCAATGATGTTCACATTATGCCTCGATGGTGGTTTTCCAACCTCATGTTTTGCACGTCATCCTTTCGTTCCAATGCTTGCCATCCATTATAGACATGGATACTTGGTATTGGCACCTACACATATATCAAGCATGTACTCCAGTGCCTTAAGGTCGGTCCATACATACTACCCCTCCTTGCCCTCTTCGTTGCTTGAGATTCTTTGACCACATCAATGAATGTACATTGTAATTCTCCAAATCCTTTGTGTATCATGTTCCTAAGTTTCAACAAGAAGTGCAACGTCGGCTTTGCTTGTTAGTTCATCAATGCCAACCCTAGCATTCCATGGGTATCCATTGCAATTTTTAGAGCATATTTTCAATTGTAACTCGGTCTCATAAGTTGCACATTTGTATTTGCTCGAGGGACTGATCTCATCCTTGAACACATTTTCTTCATGAGAGATCTTCTTGTTTTCTTTATTCTTCTCCTCATATGCCTTGCGGCGCATATTTTGTTGCTTAATAGACGATCTTCACATGAAAAACATTTTGTATCCCTCAAATAGATCCAACTATTATCAAGGATAATCTTTCATTTGGTCTTATCGGACATGGTGCATACAATTGGCCGTTCTCCCTAGCAAGGAGCTCCACTCTATGCACTCCATAGACCGTAAGTCCAAACATGTCAAAGTGGGTTTCGAAGAAATCTTTGATAACAATGGCAAGAGAAGAAGGTGTCCAACATCTCTTTGGGAATTCCACGAATAACAATGGTCATGGATGGTCGCTCCCGTTTCTTCAGCTGATCTACATCCACATTCTTAACATTCTTTGTTGGCAAGTAGACAAAATGTTGTCGGATTAATGAAATGTAGACCATCCTATCTTTTAAAAATTCAATAGAAGATAGAACACCAATGAACCACTAAAAATGAAGAGTTTCTGGAAAAATCACTTTATAACAACTCATAATAGAAATCATTCATGTAAGATACTAGCATGAGCTCTCAAGCATCAAACCTGTAATCTTATTTTCTTACATAAAGAAATGAACAATACAGAAAGAAACTCAATAGAGCCCCAACCATACAATGAATGCTTGCAAACAAAGATTATGACTCCTATTACAAAGTATTTGCAAGGTCCATCACTTGTAGAGCTAAGAAACGTAGCTATTCAAGACTTCTAGCCAAAAGAGTTGTTGCTTATGAACCCATGCACCTCGTTTGGCCAAGGTTAGTTTGCTAATGTTAACAAAAGGGAAAGCCTAGACAAGGCACTCTCATTCTGAAGTGTCGGTAAATTGATAGAGAAAAGACTACCATTGTATAGCCCTTCACAAGAGCGTCATCTTCAACTTCCGCCACCATGTTCTGGGCAGACAAGGCAGCACCATCTGCTTCCTCTCTTAGCTTGTTTGTACTAGTTAGGAAGTAAGGTTGTTGCTCTAGCAGCTAATTATCAAATACTTGATCATAGGGACTGCGGGTGATCTGCGGGATAGCCGTCGAAGAAGGTAAAGAATCAACGAACACTTTCTCCATGGCTTGACATCAAAGGTCCCTGGAAAAGACACGATGCTCCTCGATGAGCCGGTCGGCTTGGCACAAAAGATGATCACCTAGACAAAGCATTGAGGAGTTTAAGTTTCCCCGGCTCATCGAGGAGCATCGCGTCTCTTGCAGGGACCTTTGGTGTCAAGTTATGGGAAAAGTGTTTACTGACTCTTCAGCTTATTCGTTGACCACCCCGAAGATCAGCCGCAATCTCTGCGATTATACAATTTTGACTTGTTGCCACCATGAGATTTTTGAAGGTTGAACCCTGCTTTGTCAACTGTAATTCTCTCTCTCTCTCTCTCTCTCTCTCTCTCTCTCTCTCTCTCTTTGGTCACGAAAACTTCTGTGACGAGAGATATGCAGTTCAAATACTCTGCAAAATGGAATGCAATTTC
This sequence comes from Adiantum capillus-veneris, assembly GCF_014529385.1. Taxonomy (NCBI): domain Eukaryota; kingdom Viridiplantae; phylum Streptophyta; class Polypodiopsida; order Polypodiales; family Pteridaceae; genus Adiantum; species Adiantum capillus-veneris. The sequence continues at coordinate 83,692,364 of NC_140947.1, read as the reverse complement.
ATCAAGATTTGCCTTCAAATGAACGTTCTTATGTTCAACAACCATTGATAAGTAGAATAGAGCCATACCCAAAGCCCTTTTTTCCATATCGAGTAGAGAGAATGATCATTCTGATATAATATGTAAATAAATACAATAATTCCAAGCACACACGAAGCAATAAAATGAGCTTAAGAGGTTTAGTGTTACCGGACAACTTTTGGTGCAATGATACCATGTAATGATGGCAAAACAACTTGTCCAAAAATAAAAACATTGCCGCTAGATAACATCACAAGATTATTTTGATGTTTCATTGCTATTAACCACACTAGAGTAGAATAGGATGAGAGAGAGAGAGAGAGAGAGAGAGAGAGAGAGAGAGAGAGAGAGAGAGAGAGAGAGAGAGAGAGAGAGAGAGAGAGAGAGAGAGAGAGAGAGAGAGAGAGAGAGAGAGAGAGAGAGAGAGGGGGGGGGGGGGGGGGGGGGGAGGCAACCGAGAGCAAAACAAGGTTGCAGTGAATCCTAGCACTACATCATAAGCTGAGGTTTGCAGATCACCAATTGCAAAAGTGGGAGCCTCGTAGGCCAGGTTAGATCGAGTGTAGAAGAGGGAGGCTCGCATAGCCATTTAGCACTGGAGCTCGTAAGCCGAGAAAGACCGCCTACCAAAAATGCTCCCAACATGGGGAGGGCAATGGTTGAGAATCGAGCGCCCGCGAAGATGCACGCGATGCAGCAGACTGAATCTCTCTCTCTCTCTCTCTCTCTCCCCTTTCCTCTTAATGAAAGAAGAAAATGTTCTCTACTTCACAACATCATCATGAATTCTCTTGAAATAGTATCTTGGGCATATCACACAATCAATGCATTCCAAGAGATGACATCCGGGACAGGATTGCAAGTGTACGTGATTGCATTTGGAGAGATGATCTCACACTACATCTGTTGAAAACACCAAAATTCCTCACCAAAAAAGGAATGACCATTTTCAAGTCTCCATTCCCCATTCCCATCCCAATTTCCCATTCCGTATTCTCGTTCCATGTTTCAGACGTGAATGACATTTCATACATGTTACTGTTCCCCGTTCCCCGTTCTGATCTCCCATTCAGGGTAACTACAGTGATCGTATCTATTAGAAACAAGAAGATCTTTGAGGAGTGGAAACAAGAAATTAATGATGTATTGGTTTCAATAACAAGTAGATCACATCATGAAATGTAACTTTTGAAGTTGCGTCAGTCTAGAGCTATGTAGCTCCAAAATGTATCTTGTGACCCCTAAAGCACCTAACATAATTGAGGATTATTGTACAATCCTTTTTGGATGAATTTAATACATCCACTCACAATTTAGGTATGGGAAAAAAAAAAAAGAAATGTGTATATGAAATGCCTTATTGACACTCATAGAGGAATGAGAAATTTGGTGAGATATGCGGATGATACGACAGACTATTTGCACACATAGTGTTTATAAAAATTTTTTCGACTGTAATTTTTTGAAAAACATCTTTTGTGAAGATTTTAAAAATGTTTTTGGTAATGATTCTCTAATGGACAACATTATAATTAAATGAATATACATTGACCAATGAAATGTTGGTTCTCTAGGAGTGATTTCTTGAGGGAAAAAGAGGATACCTAATTGCTATGTAAAGGGTATGATAAGTTCCTCACTGCACTCCAAACATTAACATAGCTTGGAAGGCATTAGTAGGCTCATATGGAAATCAATGTGTATAAGCCAATGGTTGGGCAACTTGAGTTGATAGGTCATTTGGCATACATGTGGACCATGGCAAGGACAAGATTATGTGATTGCATCTAGAGATACTCCCTCACTTCTCATTTGCTGAAAACAACACAGAGCTTCTTGGCCCTGCCCAAGCTATATCTCACAAATAGTTAATTCCAAGAGACGATATTCCAGACAAGAAGCTCCTAAGCACATTTTGTGGTTTATGAAGTGCACCACACGTGGCATACATGTCGACCAAGGTAGTGCAAGGCACGCCATTTACTCTCAAGAATTGTTGACTAACCATATCATCGTGAATTCTTTTCCTATATCTACATCTTGTGTTATGCCAAATGCCTTTAAAATGCAAGTATACGTGATTGCATTCAGAAAGGTGCCCTTTCTTTGAGTTTTCTAAAAACAACCCAAAGCTTCTTGACCATGACCCTTACCTTCAAGATGCAAGCATATGTGGAGTGAAAACCATCGCTTCGCACCAAGGTAGTTAGGTATGTAGTGTTTGATATAAATTCGCTTCGTAAGGTACATAGTACAGAATGGATTGAGTTTTTAGGTACATAAAACTTTGTATTTTTTTGCACAAAGCCTAAAAATTGAGAGTACTTCAAAAATTTATATATGCATTCACCAAGACTTCTAATAAAGGCTAGCAAATCAACAATAGACCATTGCAAATGCCAAAAATTAGAGTCCACGACTCTAACCAAACAATGAAAGCACAAAGCTAAGCTTAGATAACCAAATAGTGTCAAATGTTTGTTGCCATGGTCACATGAAACTAAGAGAATCAAAATAAATACATAATGAATCATGATAATCCAAGACTAAAGTATGAAGTCCTAACTCTAATAAGTAGTAAGTACTACAAACTGCACACTGCACTCAAAGCTGGCAGCTGCAAGAGAGGAGCACAAACTACACTATACTTGTATCTCTGCTAAAACCAATCGCTCTTAGCCGCAGCAAGACGTTTTTTGTTGTTGAGAGGCCTAATCGGCTGAATAGAGTATCCTACCAAAAAAACAAAAAAACCGTGTACGGAACCTATCTATACGTCCATATCCATATTGTACGGTTCTACTGTACGTATACAATCTTGCTTTGCATCAATCAAAAAAAGCCTAGAGCTTCTTGGCCCTACCCAAGTTGGGCATATCCCGCAATCGGTGCAATCCAAGAGGTGACATCCCGGACACGAAGATCCTCAATCACTTTTTGTGCTTTATTAAGTGCACCACGTGTAGGGAGGCGTTGTAGCACGACCTAATTGCAACCCACAAAATTGTCAAATCATGGATCGGCAACCCGGCTAGGGCATGGAAGCACGAGCGTAAGATGTATAGACATAGAGGATTCAAGGGATCCTTCTACTCATCATAGAGAGAAGCCATGGAAAGGGCTTCCTCTTATCAACAACACATTTCTACTCACTAATCACTTGCACACAATCATGTGGTTAAAATTATCCTCTCACATCAATCACTCTTATTCACAACTACACAAGCATGCAATTAATATACGTACTCCGCATTAGTGTGTCCATTCCGGCACCACCCCTCAATGCGACTACATACACACACACACACACTAACCGCACACCTTGTAGAGAGAGATGAAGAGAAGGAAGGCACAACCCTCACACACCATGGCCAATGGTGTGGATAGAATAGATTAACTCAAAAAAGGGATTAGGAGATATACCACCACACTAATACAATCTCACTCCACACAATCAAACAAAGAAGAATAATAAGAAAGAAAGTGCAATTGATTAATATTCACATCAAATGGTGTTTTTAAACACCTCCTTTTCTGAGACACCATCTCTAAAACCTTTGAGTGAAGTTTTAAAGCATGTACTTGATGTACAAAATCTTCATCTTAACATAGATTTTTTGGCACAAACTTATATTAGGAGTTTTTATATTGTAGTTTTATGTTAAGAAACAAATTCAAAGTTAGAATTATGATAGTTTATCTAAGTAAGTGTCTCATTTAACTTTGTATAGTTAGATAAAATACCAAATAGAATTATAGGTGCAATAGATGATATCTTATAGTCTTAAGACCATAGGATACTCTATATTATTGTTTAGATTCTTAAATTGTTTATGAACATAGAGCATAGAGAGTTTTTCTCACTACCATATAGGTTATCCTATGGCTTTGGGCCACATGGTCTCAATATTGAACATAGAGGATTTCTTACTAGCATAGAGGGTACCTTGTGGCCCTAGGTCCATAGGGTGCAAACACACAGTATAGAAGATTTCTTACTAGCACAGAGGGCACCCTATGGTCTAAGGCCATATGGTGACAACATATAGAATAAAGGGTTTCTAGCTAGCATACGAGGCACACCTTGTGCGCCTGGGGACATAGAGTGCCAACATAGAGCATAGAAGGGTTTCTTATTGGCATAAACAACATCTTGTGGCCCTAAGACAACCTACAGCCTTAGGGACATAAGGTGGCACATAAATAAAGTCCCATATGGCTTTGTCGCATTGGATCTCTTCATACGTTGAGACCAGCTAACAATCCTAACCCTATGGCCTTGAGGTCATAAAGAGACATATTTTGGATTATCTTAAAGTCATAGATAGGTCTACAAAGAGCACTATATGGCTTTAAGGCCATATGTGCAATAGATGGCATCTCATGGTCTTATAGCCATAGGATACTCTATATTATTGTTTTGACTTTTTAAGTGTGAAATATTAGTTTGAATGTTGTTAAAATTATCATGTATTTAAAACTTGATAGCATGCTACAAAACCATGACCTAGTATTTTGTTATACATGGATTAAGGTCACCAAATTTATGACAAGAGTGTTTAATAGTTTTTAACATATTATCTTTTTTAATTGCTGTAATCAATCTATATGCTGCTTTAAAATCATATCAATTGGTTTTTTTGACACCTCATTTTTTGAGAAGCTACTTCTAGAAGCATTTGTTGAATTTTGAAAAGCATTGATGTCATACAAATCCTCTTTCCAAGAACTATATTGGAGGTTTATTCTTAAATTTTATAGTAGTGAAATTAAAATAAACTCATACAATCATGATAATTTATCTAAATTAAAGTCAACTAGAGCTTAGAAATCATAAATAACACAATCCTAGCATACACGTTTAGAATTTGGGAAACAGAATTTTTCCAAATTATCTAGAGTGGTGTTAAAGAAAGAATTACATCGTTGAGTCCATTCATAGAGAGTACAAGCTGGCAGAGGGTACGATCCAGTCTCGAACCCCTGGATTTTGAGCGTGGTCAAGTCCACAATGTCAGACCATCGGTCAGAGGCGAGAGACAGGTACAATGATGGCAGTCCCAAGCCGGCATGGTTGGACGTAGAGGAGTGGGTCGGGATTGCACGAGAGACACAAGACAATCCTCAAAGATTTCAACACCAAAGAGATGTAGCCAGAGCACGTTTGGAGTCTCCTGGAGCGTCCCATCTTGGGAGTGGAGGCTACGGTACGCTTCGACATGAGTTTGTAAGTATTATACATATGATTTAAATTATGAAAAATATATATGTTATTTGAAGATTTATCTAATGATTAAACCGTAATTTTGTAGGAAGTTGCCGTGAAGCGTCTTCCGACACGTCGAGAGGAGAAGTATGGGTACAAGCATGGACTTGTGGTCCTTTTGACCCAGCTGCAGGAGGAGGGAGAGGATGTCGAGTGGGAGGCATTACCATGAGGGTCTTCTCACTCAGTGATTGTTTGCATATGTACAATTTTGTAGTGCTTATGTTTATAGTTTATGGTATAGCACATATGTTATGGTTAAGATTTGGCAATCAAATTAAGGTTATGGTTTTGCTATGATGATATAGAAATCATGTGATGGTTATGGTTATGGTTATGGTTATGATTATGGTTATGGTTATGATTATGATTATGGTTATGGTTATGGTTATGGTTATGGTTGTGCAATGATGGTATGGTTGTTATGGTTATGGTATGACAAGCAAGTTATGGTAATGGTTATGGTATGGCAAACAGGTTATGTTTATGGTTTTGCAGTTTTCAACTCATGTTTTAATTATGGTTATAAAATCTTTATGCCCTTATGCCATGATCAAGCTTTTGATTTTGTGGTTATGTTTTTCTTACAATTTTGCTAATTGCCATACACTTTCTCTTTAGCGTCAGCTTGTAGGTGGAGTGCGGTTGCTTGTGCACTCTTCCTTTGGGCAGGGAGGCCTGTTTTCTTTTGTTGCAGTACATGCAGCATCAGTTCCCAACCCTCTCTGGGCAAAAAAAATTTACAAGTTTGGTCGTCGGTATAGAGTACGGTATAAGCGTCGGTACATACTTCGATAAACTCGTCGGAATATGCAACAATATTATCGACGGTTATTTCATCGCGTATTTCGACGCTCATTTCATGGGGTATTCCGACGCTTAGTACATCGGTACTTATACCAATGATACGATATCAACGTCTCTTTCGAGGACTATTTCAGCTCTTTTTAGTTTTAAAACTAACTTTTTTCGTCGGTATTTGCACCGATCTTTGCGTGGCATGTTGTAGTGAAAGCTGAAGAAAACGCTGGCTGATCTAGGCTAGAAACACTAGGGAGATGAGGTTGAAAACGCTGGCTATCTTCTGTTGAAAACGTTGGCTATGTCCTGCTTCCTCTTCTGCTAATCCTAGCGCCCAATGGGTTGCCTATATAGGTGTTGGAATCTGGGTCAAACAGTCATCATAGAGACTCCACGACCAAGAATTAAATAGGCTAAAAATCACTTAAAATATCAAGTGCCAGGTTAAGAGGTGTTTCACATGTAGCTCATCTCTCTCTCTCTCTCTCTCTCTCTCTCTCTCACACACACACACACACACACACACACACACACACACACACAAACACACACACACAACACACAACACACAGAGAGGACGGCCCATCGAATTGCACAAATCATGGACAATTTGGCATGCCTAGAGTTATAGCAAGAGGCATGAATGCATGTAGACCAGCAAGGAAGCCCCACACACACTCTCTCTCTCTCTCAGCTCTCCACAAATCCGTTTAACGAGGAATCCTACACCTTTCATAGTCCCGACGATGCGTTGGACGCATTTGCCAATGAAATAGAGGAGGATTTGCAGAGTATGGGCAACTCAGAAGAGGATGCCCTCATGCTGGACCTTCCCATTGTTGACTATATCAACAACATTCTCATGGATGAGGCTATGGACAACCGCATCTTGGTGCCACAAGATTGTGTCGCCTACCAATCCATCCTCGATAGCCTCTACAACATCATTGGTGAGAGTTCCACACATGTTATGTACTCATCTAGAGGCCAAAATGTTGATATCAATGACATGGTAGTGGGGCGAACGAATGAGGATGCTACCAGCTTAGACACAGTCTCGTTCATGTCAAGACGTATCCATACCTCCCTAGGCAAGCCCTCCATACCCATGTTTTCTTCATCTAGCACTACTTTTCTTACTGATATGTTGCTTGCCCCCACAGACCCATTGTCCGATAGTGAGATCATAAAAGCGCAAACTCTTGGTGGTGAGTTTGCGACGAACAAGCCCCATCATTGTAGATCGGATCCCTCAACTCCAACCTCACATACCCAAGTTGTACCTTCTAATAGGCGTGTTTTCTTTGTGAAGAACATGGATCTTGATCCGGGGAGACTATGAGAGGCTTTATCTAAACAAAACTCAAACACCAATTTGTGAAAGAGTCACTAATGCCAAGTTGAAAGAGCTAGCAGGGAAGCAGATTAATTCCCTTGTGAAGAACAAACCACACAGCAATCACAATGGTAAGGCGCGTACAAAAGGCAAGAAGGGGCATGCGAAGGCAGTGCCGACGAAAACAAACATGATGAGCATAAACTTAGAGGTCGGTGTGGCTTTAGCTTTAAAGGATCTGCTAGTGAGCTGCGCACAAGCTGTCACTATTGGAAATGCTATGAGGGCATTTGAGATGCTTCAACAACTAAGGATAAATGGGGGATTTGCCAATGGCAATGGGCTCCATCGCGTCATATATTATTTTTGTGAGGCTCTTGAGGCCCACATACATGGGATAGAGAGCCGTGCTTACTCAGATGTGGCTTACAACAACCGCCCTTCAATAGATGTGCTTCTCAAAGCGTTCAAAATGGCTTTCCGATTCGTACCAATGTTTAAGTTCTCCCAATATTATGCTAATCAAAGCATTCTTAAGGAAGCAAAGGGCGCAACAAGCCTCCCCATTATCGACTAAGGCATCTTTTAAGGGTTTCAATGGCCATGCCTTATCAATGCTCTCACTAACCGCAAGGAGGGACCGCCCACGCTGGCATTTAATTTCCACAACCAGGCATAGCTAAAGCATTAGAGGAAGAGCTCCATATTTTCAGCACTTAAAAACATCACAAGACAAAACTGCTTCAAGCATTGAATAGGAAATTTACAAGACCAATGACTCAACTTATGAAACAATTCATCTTTAGGTTTGATGGAAATAAGCTTACCTTAGTAATCAATTAGACCATAGACAATATTTCTCAGCGCGCCAAGATCATTGAAATGATGAATAGCCAGCGGCAGCAGGGCAGATGTCCGGGTACTCGAGCCACGTTTGCATATTGAGAGTAGATCAATGATGTCCGCATCAGCTCTGCAGCTCGACAAGGCAGATGGAGCTGGCGAAGGGAAAGGACTACTAACCTGGTGGGTGGTCGAGCTCATCCATTGTACACCCTCTGAACGCGCACACGACGTTGGCCTCGAGCTCAACGCTTTGTTTTCTTGCAAGAAAAAGGGGCGCCAAATTTTTTTGCCAAGATTCAAGAAGCCTAAACTTGAGCCCTTCTAAACGTTCATAATACCGTCGTCCACCTTCTCCAGAATTGGAAGCCCTTCTAATTTTCCTAGATAGATCTACCTTCACAACTTTCCTTGGACAATGTCCAGGCTAGTTTTCCTAGATTCCTTGCCTACGTCCTTTGCATTTCCTAGCTACCCCCAGAAAATCATGGTGCTCACATCTAGCTAAAACACATAATTTCGTAGATGCAAGGTGCTTCCTATCTAGGAAAACATTCAAAAAAACTACCTCACGCGTGCTGCATTTGATGCTTATTAATGTAGCTGCCCGTCCAGCACTGAACATTCTTGTGTGTGTGTGTGTGTGTGTGTGTGTGTGAGAGTGAGAGAGAGAGAGAGAGAGGGAGAGAGTGTGACACACGCCCTATATAGAGAATGTGCGTGTGTGTGTGTGTGTGAGAGAGAGAGAGAGAGAGAGAGAGAGAGAGAGAGAGGCATACATTTTTCCATAGCACTAGAAAACCTATATTCTTCATAAGCTCCTAGTAAGCAGTTCTGCATTGTGTCTTTTAGGTTCTGCACTCACACATTTTCACATCGCGTTTTCCTTCAAGCTAGTTGGCTGGTCGTTCATGTGCAGGCAGTGCAGCTTGGCGTGACCCAGCCTCTTCCCTGCAAGCTAAACTTGCTCACTGCGGATGAAGGACTAAACGCAGAGGTGGGTGCTTTTTCCTACTACGTATAGACAGTACTTTATCAATCATAGAAAGATGGGTTCTATAGATCTAGCTAAATGAGAACAGACAGCTCTAGACCATCATAAAGGCACACTTACATCTATACCTCCAATGACTTTCCTGCATGTATTTGCCAGATTGCCATAACTTGAGGTCTCCCTGGGGTTGCATCTTCTTCCAAAAAACATGCCTTGTTCTCACATGCAGATGATTGTGGACTTTGCTTCTTTCTCATTTTTAACGGACCCATTTTTCAACGATCAAATTTATTCTTGAGCTGCAAACTTTGCACACACTCTCTCTCTAGGGTGGTGGAAATTACCGAAATACCCCTACAATTAGTGGAAATTCCCAATATATCTTTGTAATATTGTATCATTTTGGGCTAGATTTGCCCCCATTTTTGCATAGTCTAATTCTTTTGACAATGGAGTTCTATCTCCAGTGTCTTAGACAAAACTATTCACCAATAAGCTCACAAATACTCACTTCGTGTGTCGCCGTGGATGGATTCGATAGCCCTTGCTATTGTAGCCATTGCTGCCTCTTGGACACTTGTATCCATGTTCTCTTCACTTGCGTTACACAGTCAAAACCCCTCGACTCTGCAACACCTTGTGCACCTCATGCAGACAATTCTTCTTGGCTTGATTTCGTAGTCATAGCTGGCCGTTGATCCCACCTCTATCCCCCTTTGCGATGCTACTCCTCTGTTGCTCTGAGAACCTTTCTTGCTGGTCCAGCCCCCTATCTCCTCCATCGTTCCTTCTCCCCTCTCTCCTCCATTATTCACCCTTGAGTTGCGACGGCTGGTGCCCATTGCTTCTAGACTTCAGGCCGTGAAGTAGAGCATGGGTTTGATGAAGCTGATAGACTTAGCACATGAGGCCGGATGGCCGCCGTCTGACGGCTCCTTTATTCCAAGATAAACTCCAGCCTGTCGGTGATATTGAGTACATGATAACCGGTTGACGCCCAATTGGTGGCCGGCCGTTAGGCCGTCGGGAGCTTTGATCACATGGATAGTGGCCGGATGGAGAAAATAAGTCCCAGGTCTCCTTGACAATTATTTATTGAGTTTCTTTTTATTTTTTGTAGTTGCGTAGACGCGTGCTACAGGGAGAGATCCACTCCGTCAAAGTCATGTGGGATTCAAACCCAGCCCTTCCACAGGCCATGCACATGTTCTTCTCAAAGGTTGCCCAAGCCTTTCAAGGATAGAATGTTTTTTTTTTAAAAATGGCATGCAACCATACGTCAGTCAAATAGAGCACACAAACAAGCAGTGAAACACATGAGGCCATAAAACACGTAAAACAAGCATATGAAACAAGCAAATGATACAATATGCACACACGTAACTATGTACAAATAAAAAAGCTTACCGTCAGATCCAGCTATTCTTGCAGAACACACAAAAAAACAAGTCAATTTGATTCATCTAATCAATGCACACATTAAGATTCACATTCTCAATTTTGCCGTGCACATTCTTAGGCCTGCTGCGCGTTGACGCATCATCGCACGCCACCTCAAGGTGTGTACAGGAATAGATGGATCTGACGGTACGCTTTTTTTTTGCATAGTTACATGTTTCTACGTGTGTGTATATTGTATCATTTGCTTGTTTTATATACTTGTTTTGCGTGTTTTATGGCCTCATGTATTTCACTGTTTATTTGTATGCTCTATTTGACTGACGTATGGTTGCATGTCATTTTTTGTGTGTTCTGCAGGAATAGCTGGATCTGATGGTACGCTTTTTTATTTTTGCATTGTTGTATGTTTTTACATGTGTGCATACTGTATCATTTGCTTGTTTCATATGCTTGTTTTGCGTATTTTATGATCTCATGTATTTCACTGTTTGTTTGTATGTGCTGTTTGATTGAAGTATGTTTGCATGCCATTTTATTAAAAAAAAAGATTCTATCCTTGAAAAGCTTGGACTAGTGTAAGTTCTTTTACTGCTCCTATTTTATTTTTCGGCAAGGAGTGTTCGTCTCATTTGTGTGTTGATTATAGGGCTTTGAACAAGATGACCGCAAAGAACAAGTTTGCGATACCTTGCATTGAGTATATCTTCGATAGGTTCAATGGGACAAAGGTTTTCAACAAGGTTGATCTCAAATGTGGTTACCATCAGGTAAGCGTATTCAAAGGTGACATTACAAGACCGCCTTTCGTATAGAGCGAGCACAATGAGAGTATGTGGTTATGTCTTTTGGATTGACAAGAGCCATGGGTACATTCAACCATCTCATGGTAGACCATTTGGGTGATATAATTGGTGTGTGTGTGTGTGTTTATCTATCTTTATAAATTATGATATTCTCATTTTCTCGGCATCATGAAAAAGGATGTTGAAAAGGTTTTAGCCCATTTGGATGAGTGTCAGTTGTACATTGCAGCTAAGAAGTCATAGTTTTTTCTCAATGTAGTTACTAATCTGGGTTATACTATTTTTGTAGAAGGTGTCAAGCTTGATCCCACAAAGGTAGAACATGTTCGTAATTGGAATTTGTCCAAAACTGCATATGATGTGCGTTCTTTTCTTGGTTTATGTTAAGTATCTAGTGCGCACATAGAGAATTTTACACGTATTGTTGCACCCATGATAGATGTTTTGAAAGGGATAAAAAATCACCGAAAGCATGTGGTTTTGTCCGAAGCAATCGTTGAGGCTTTTTCGGCTCTCAAGGTTGCAGTGACAGAAGCGCCTTGTCTCATCCTTGCCTTTTTGGACGACCCCTTTGAGGTATGGACAGATGCAAGCAATGTTGGTATACATTCAAAAGACATTTCCATAGAAGAAGAACCAGAGATCATCGATGAAGCCGAAGTCATGGAACCGGAGCAGATCTTGTTGCATCGGTTCCGCCATGGCTCAAAGAAACAAGTAAGACAATACTTTGAAGTTCAAGGATCGAGGAACCCACGAGGCGATGTGAGTCAATGAAGAATTTTTAGGAGATCATCGAGAGTTGTTGGCAGAATACAAGGAAGCCATGCATCTCAGTACAAGTACCTCACTTTAAAAAGAAGTAGATGTCACGTGCACATCTAACCCTATATGCATGTGGACAAGCTATCTCAGGTCTAGGATTTAGGTTAGCCTAGGAAGTGTTTTGGCACCTTTGTGAGCCTGTGTGCAGGCCGTGCATATTGAAGCACTCAGAGTAGTTGCATATCCTTTGATTGCACAATCAGTACCACCCAGCATATGCATTGTCCAAGCAGTATATCCAAATTTTCGTCAGTTTGGGGACATAATATTTTACATGCAATTTGGTATTATATTTATTTAATGGCACCATTTTTCAAAGTCATGGGACTGTAGGAGAGCTTGCTCAACCCAACTTGAGATTCCTACATAAGGAGAGGTGGAGCGCTCACTTTCTAGCAAAAGAGCAGAAGGAGTTCCAGCAACTTGCAGTGCATCTTCTCAGCAAGACCCACAGAGAGCCCTAACGATTGTAGCCAGCAAGACGTGCAAGCATTTTTTGTTGAAGATCAGCCCCATAATTTTCTCTAGAAAATTCACCTAGCGTTTGCAATTTTCCACCACCAGATTCAGCCAAGTCAGGTAGCATTTTTAGTTTTTAACTGTTAGCCATTACAGACTAGTCCCTTAGCTTCACAGATTTCACCTATTCGAAACAGATCCTCGCCGTACCGTCGGATCAACCAACGTTCTCAGTTTCAGCCGGTTTTTCGATTTTAGCATCTGCGTTCTCAGTTTCAGCCAGCGTTCTCAGTTTCAGCTGATTTTTCGTCATCATCGCCATCCTCGCCGACACAATGTCAGTATTCAACAGTAGATCAGAGTTTCTAGATTTCATCATTTCAATCCTAGTTTTTTCAATTTTTAGCTCGTCTAGGTCGTCATCATTATTGTCATCGACATCATCGGCAAGTCCATCATATCTAGACCATTGTACTAGATTGGTGCAATCTATAGCATAGAACTCTCTCGCCATAGAGAGGGGGACCCTTGGAGGAGGGTTTGGGAACCTTCTGGTTCTTCTCTCTCTCAACCTCAACACTTTCATTCACAATAACATTCACTTTGTTTGTGGTCATTGCACTCTCTCTCTAAAGGAAATAAAAGACTCTCCCTTTTGTAAGTAAAAGGAAACCCTTGAGCATAGTTTGGAGCACTCATCTTGAGCAATATCACCATTCACTTCCGCTACACCTTACAATAACTACGTCAGGGAGAGACTCTCAACAGGAGAGATCAGCTTTGCTTATGTGCCAACATTGGACAACCTTGTAGATCTTTTCACAAAGGCATTGTCTCATGAGAAGTTCGAAGCTTCGGGCCGCAAAGCTTTGGGTTTGCTCCCCTTTGTGGACCGATCTTGTCCTCAGAGCATGGTATGTCACAAATCACTGACGTGTCAAGCCATTGAAGAACCCAGGCCGAGGGGTCTAAACCCTAAGTGAAGAAGCAATCGCAACAGATAAGTGCATGTAATTTTGGGTTTTGCACTGATATGTTCACATGGTAGAACTGTATGGATTTTCTCATTTCATGCTGACAATGATGATGTGGCAGTCAGTACGGATATTTGTAGTTTACGGAGGCTGATTTCCAACGCCAACATTTTGAACCAGTTGCTTTTACCCCAGATGCTTTTGAGTTTAAGGCTTTTCATATAAACTACTTTTGGGCCTAGGGACTTTAAATATGAGGCCATAGACTCATTCTTTAGCATGCTTCTGGATGAAGGTGCAGAGTCTGGAGTACCGACTTGTACTGTGTTGATGCAATATAGAGAAATATCAAAAGGGCGCCAATGTTTGGGGCTAATACTCTCTGGAGTGGATTCCGCTACTCCGTGTTGCATGTCGTCTCTCTCTTTCAGTTTAGTTGTCATTGAAGTGCTAAATGTCTGTTCAGTCTGTTCTTTTCTATTGGCACGTGGTGCTTGTCTTGTGACAATGGTATCAGAGCATCATGTGTGTGCTTTTCTGAAAGCATACTGGTCCTACAAAAGCACAGACATATCAAACCAGAGGCTACTAGAATTTTATTTGAAGTATCTTGGGGCCCTGATCCCAGACTTATAAGCCACTCCCACCCTTACTTCATCGCGCATCGGACGAGCTCCCGTCTTCACCGCTCATGTCTTACAAGGCACAAGCCATAAAGATCACTTGCAAAAGAAGGATCCAAGATTTGTTTTGAGTCACTGTTTGTCTCAGAAGTAGTGCCATGCAGACGTTGATGTCTATAGCTACCAAGCCGCACACTCCTAAGGACTTGGCAAGCTTTCAAGAAAAAGTTTCCCCAAAGTTATATGGTTTCTAACATCTTCCTTCGGAGTGCAACTTCTTGCAGAGTGGGGTATCCTGAAAGGCTTGCCATGGAAACCCTAACAAATTATAACTTGAAATTTCTTGACATCTCTGAGTAGGTGTCTCTTTACGAACTGATGACCTTGGAGGTTCGATGTGACAGCTATGGCTTTGGACTACCATTACTGCCATAGGAACATTGTCTGTCCAAGTGCTTATGGACCATGGTGCGGTCAGCTACGAACCTAGCCCTAATTTTTGATGCAGGTTTTATGATGGAAAGTCAGTCGAATTTTTGAGCTTGGCTAATGTCGAGATTGCTTTTTAAGTTTGAGTTCTGTTTGAGAACTTGTTTGAAATGGATGGTATTTATTTTGAACCTGCCTTGGTGCCGATTTGAATTATTTGAGTCTGGTTTTAATACTAGTTTCATCGATTGGTGATTGTACTCCTGGGTGGAGAAGTGAGAAATGTTGTTTTGGTATTGTTTGAACCTCGAAACGACGTAGGCCGATGTCTGGGGAGCGTTTTGTTGTATGTTTTAAAACCTTGGAACGATGCAGGCCGATGCTTGGAGAGCGCTTCATTGTATGCTTCAAAACCTCAGAACGATGCAAACAGGATGTCCGGGAGCCTTTATTGTATGCTAGAAAGCCTCCAAACGACACAGATGGGATGTCAGTGCAGCGTTTGGTTGTATACTTGAACCTTCAAGCGACGCAGGCTGTGGTCCTCTGAGCTCATGGCCCGGACCTTTTTAGGTTATTTGCGAGTCAAGTGACAAAGTAGTCGTTGGGTAGCTTCATACCAAAGATCTTGTCTCGTGGGAGTGCTCAACGGTGTTGTTTGTTGTGTTTGTAATATACATATATGAGCATTTGTGTTGCATTGTGTTGTGCCAACCACTGAATATTCCTAATTGGATGAGATTGCTTGGGTATGTAATTTTAGTGCATCATCAAGACACTCGTGGAAGATCAGTGCGGTCTGGGTGTGATGGCTAATTTTACTACGTCCAAATATCAAGAGTTCCAATCTGGACAAAAGGAGAAGCCAACTCCTTGATCAAAAGACCCGAAAGAAGAAGCCAACTCCTTAACAAAAAGAGCCAACTGATTGTCCCTTGGAATGACCCTCAAAATTTTTTGAGCTAACTTAAGTTGTTTTACAGATATACTATAATCGTGGATGCTTATTTTCTTTCAAGACGGGGGGATGTCACAAATTGCTGACGTCTCAAGCCACTGAAGAATGGAGCCGACTTGCAGATCCCAACCGAGGGGTCTAAACCCTAAGTGAAGGAGCAGAAGCAACAGATAAATGTACAGAATTTGGGTTTTGCACTGACATGTTAACGTGGCAGAACTATATGGATTTCCACGTTTCACGCTGACAATGATGACGTGGTAGCCTGTATGGATTTTTGTGATTCATGAAGACTGATTTCTAGTGCCAGCTTTTTGGACCAGTTGCTTTTACACCAAATGCTTTTGAGTTTAAAGCTTTTCATGTAAACTGCTTTTGGGCCTAGGGCCTTTAAATATGAGGCCATGGGCTCATTCTCTTGCATGCTTCTCGACAAAGGTGCAAAGTCTATAGTGTTGGTGCAACATAAAGAAATATTGAAAGGGGTACCAAGGTTTGGGGCCAATACTCTCTGGGGTGGAATTTAATCACTCCGTGTCCCGTGCCATCTCTCTCTTTCAGTTCAATTGTCATTGAAGTGCTAAAAGTCTATTCAGTTTGTTCTATTCTATCTGCGCCTGGTGCCCATCTCGTGACATGGCACTTCCCTATACTCTATGTGCTAAGGGGGATCTGTTACCATATACATGTGGTAGTGATGTGTGTGAAATACATAGGACCGATGGGGAATTTTGTCCCTCACTAGGAGGATTCCCCCCGTACATTGTATGTACGACCATCACTCTAGGGCTATCTTATCTTTCCATTGCACACTAAGTAATATAGTCTTTGTTGTGTGCCTTGAGCTTCCTTTTTCTTCTCCAAGCTGGTGTGTTTACCTGCAACTCTAATTTCAAACAATGGTTTGATGTGATGTGAATGGTTACTGATGGGCATGGTAGGTTGCCTCACCCTTGCATCTTTCACAAGCTCAAGGAATGGCCTTATGGTGGTGATCACCCTAGATATGAGAGAGAGAGAGAGAGAGAGAGAGAGAGAGAGAGAGAGAGATGTTTACTTGCTGAAACATCTTGAAGGCTCTACTGAATGCACTGTTTGTAGGATATGCCCAACTTGGGCAAGGTCCATAAGGTTTGGGCTGTTTTTGACGGATGCAAAGCAAGAGTGTCTCTCCTGATGCAATCACATATGCTTGGCTTTCCCTTGGTCGACATGTATACTAAATGTCATGCACTTCATAAAGCACAAAAAGTGGTTGAGGTGCTTCGTGTCCGGGATATCATCTCTTGGAATGCATTGATCATGGGATATGCCGACGACCAAGAAGCTCTACACTATTTTTTACTGATGCAAAGAGAGGATTTTCACTCCACATGCAATTTCATACGCCTTGGCTCTACCTTTGTCGACATGTATGCCAAACGTGGTGTTAGCAGAGGCTAACACAAGCTACACCAATTATGCACCAAGCTGTAGATGTGCTATAGTGCACAATATTTCATTTTCATTGCATAGGGCCTTGGGCTCATTTAGGAGTTCCAAAGTTGTATAAGTTTAAGCTAAAGAGCTCAACTTTATCCCATAGTTGAAGGGTTTGACACCCATAGCTATAAAAGAGCCATATGCTCAATGAGAAGTCATTCTTGGGTGAGTTCTCCTCTTTGTAGAGTAGACGGTCATGAGGCTCATGGGCTTTCCATGCCCATGTAGCTCTTGATTTCTAATAATCAATTACACTTTCTTTCTTATTAATCTTCTTTGTTTGATTGTCTGGAGTGAGATTGTATTAGTATGATGATAGATCTCATAATCCCTTTTTTGAGTTAATCTATTCTATCCACACCATTGGCCATAGTGTGTGAGGGCTGTGACTTCCTTCTCTTCATCTCTCTCTACAAGGTGTGCGGGTAGTGTGTGTGTGTATACGTAGTCGCATGGAGGGGTTGTGCAGGAATGGACACACTAATGCGGAGTAGGTATGTTAATTACATGCTTGTGTAGTTGTGAATAAAAGTGATTGATGTGAGAGGCTAATTTCAACCACATGATTGTGTGCAAGTGATTAGTGAGTAGGAATGTGTTGTTGATAAGAGGAAGCCCTTTCCATGGCTTCTCTCTATGATGAGTAGAAGGATCCCTTGAATCTTCTATGTCTATACATCTTAGGCTCATGCTTCCATGACCTAGCCGGGTTGCCGATCCACAATTTGACAATTTTGTAGGTTGCGATTAGGTCGTACTACAACGCCTCCCTGTATTTGGCACCATTTTCGGGGACCGATAACTTAAGCTAGTGAGTTTAGGATGTGTAGAATAGAGTAATTTCATTACTAAATTTTTTGTTTTTGAGTGTGTATAACACGATTTTGGTGTGATTTGATGATGTTTGTCAAAAAATTGATGCTAATGTTGAGCTATGAATACCCCAAACCCCCAATTCCATCCCTAGTGTCACTAATTTCATGCTAACCCTTCCTAATTTCGCTTCGTTTCCATACTAATTTTACGAATTTCATGCTAATTTTTA
The DNA here is from genome assembly GCF_014529385.1 of Adiantum capillus-veneris. NCBI lineage: Eukaryota > Viridiplantae > Streptophyta > Polypodiopsida > Polypodiales > Pteridaceae > Adiantum > Adiantum capillus-veneris. The sequence continues at coordinate 83,674,104 of NC_140947.1, read as the reverse complement.
CTAACCTTACTAACCTAACCTACTAACATTTGAAGTGTAAAGTATGTTAAATCCCCTTGCAAGAGGTGAAATCATCACTCTAATCAAGTTAATCGTGCTAATTTATGCCTAATTTGATGATTTGAGTGTTTGATTTTGACATACAAATGGTCAATTTTGGAGCCGATTTGATGGTGCACACACTTGTGTATACAATGATGCGTCTTTGCGTGGAGCAAAGGAATAGCTTGGAGTGTAATTACAATGTAAGTGCACTCACTTGTTATGTCAATTTTTGATTGATCAATGTGATTCAATTTGCTAATCATTTGCTAAAATTAGGTGTGTAACAAAAATTGACCTACACTTTGCACTTAATTTAATACACTTGGAATGAAATTGATAGTCAAATTTTGACTAATGAACTTTGTGTGCATCCAAATCATGATTAATTCTCATCAAGAATTCATGTGTGTGCATAAAAATCATTGTGGTGTGCACACACCAAAGAGGACAAAAAATTGTCAAAATTTTGAAGTCTATGTGCACCTGATTTCGAATGTGTGCATATATAAAAATTGATGGAATTGATGATACATGAGTATGCAATCATGTAAATGATGAGTATGTGAGGCTAATTCAAACATTGGATAAGCCTAATTGCCAAAAAATTGGGCAAAAATTGAGTGTGTGTGTCCATCCATGAACACTTGATTTTCAGTGATTGATGGTCAATTGGGACACCTAAATGGTTTTTGAGTGTGAAATTAATGTTCATGAAACGTATGTGCAATCATTAGGTATAAGCCTAAATTCATTTCCAATTGCGGAAAATTCGATCATTTGGGCTTAATTTTTGAGTGTGTGTATTGCTTGATTAGGTGAAAATAGTTTAAATTTTTAGAAATTGAGCATGCATGCATTCATTTATGCTTGATTGAGTTTTCAATTTGAGCATTACAATGTGGAATTGATGTAATTTTTCCATAAAATTTTGGCCTAAATTTGGGTGTGTGCCTACTCAATGGCATGTGCAATCCGGTGCTTGAATGAATAATTGCTAATTTTTACAAATTATGATGATTAATTTGGCCAAAGAATTAATGTGTGTAACACAAATTGTCTTGAAAATTGAGTTATGAACATGGAACTATTACATTTATGTGTGTGCATGAAAATCATTGTGTGTGTAATGCACCAAAGAAGGAAAAAAATTCCATCGTGAAGCACACACCTAAAAATACACCCTTAAAAGCATGCATACAATTTTTTGATGACGCCATACCCACTTGCAAACCTTGTACCCGTTATCAGCAGCCCTTGTTGCAAGGCTCACCGCGACCTCATTCTCTCTCTCTCTCTCTCTCTCTCTCTCTCACACACACACACACACACACACACACACACACACACACACACGCACGCTCATGATTACTGGCCCTACCTCACCATTGTTGCATTCACTGGCCACTGTGTGAAAACCCCACAAAAAGACGCACACACACTTTGCTTTGTCGCTTTTGGTGCTTGTCAACTTGAGTCGGTGTTGATCATACGATCCCACCTACTCACCAAGCCCACCACTTGCCTCAAACGCCCGATTTTTATGCAACCATTAATGCAAGTCCACACCCACTTTTGGCAGGTTTCACTTTTTGCTGCCGTTTTGTTTGCTTTTTCCTCTGCTTTTAGCTTGCAAACAAAGCACATATACTCCTATCACGTGGAGTTTGGCCCACAAAATTAGTACTCTTGGAAGTTAGCGGTGGCTTAACCTCTTCGTTATAGCCTTTGGTAGACCCACCATCAAACATACACACCAAATTGCTGTGACCCCAGTAACCAGTAAAGGTCATAACCAAACGATATGAGACCATTAGGCAGCCACTCAACCCTCTATTCGCCTGGTATTGACCCAATCGCAAAAATGGTGTTCACCAAAGGCAAACCAAAAGAGGTCATAACCAAGCGATGGGAAACCTTGGGCAGCCAACTCAACCCCCTATTCGCCTTGTCTTGACCCAACTGCAAAAATGGCGTTCACCAAAGGCATATCAATAGAGGTCTTAACCAAGCGATGGGAGGCCTTGGGCAATCTCTAAACCCCCTATTCGCCTGGTCTTGACCCCATTGCAAAACTGGTGCTCATTAAAAGAAAAAGGTCATAACCAAGAGATGGGAGGCCTTGGGAAATCTCTAAACCGCCTATCACCTGGTCTTGACCCCGCTGCAAAATGGTGTTCATTAAATGAAAAAGATCATAACCAAGCGATGGGAGGCCCTAGGCAGTCTCTAAACCCCCTATTCGCTTGGTCTTGACCCAACTGCAAAAATGGCGTTCACCAAAGGCAAATCAGAAAAGGTCAGAGCCAAGCGATGAGAGACCTTGGGAAACCACTAAACTTCCTATTCGCCTGGTCTTGACCCCGCTGCGTGGAAAACTCTTGGTGATATGTTTGGGAATCTTTTGAGAGCTACATTGCACATGCAATAATGCTTGATCGAGACACTCTATGTACCAAAGTTTGGAGTTGACATTGACTGTGCATTTTATTGCTTGCTCTAAATGAAAAATCACTACATAGTACTAAAATTTGAGCTTCTTGAATGATCAAAAGAGAGCAATAAAATTTTAAGCTTGTGATTGACTGTGAATTCCTTGAGTGCTTGTGTTGAATTTTCAAATGCTTAAGAGCACTAATGATTTGAGCTTCATTTTGAAGGGTTGTTGACATGAGTGTGATTTCATTGATCCAAGAAGGGGTCATCATTGCAAAAGATTGCAAAATTTGGCTACTTAGAGCCATTCAATTCTTTGGATTAAAAGTTGTTTACATGCTAGCTCATAGCTTGGTCTAAAGTGAAAATGTTTTTATTCAAGCTAGTGTAGACAATTTTTTTGAGAGCTTTCAAGTACAAATCGGGCTATTGAGAGCCATTCATTTTCATCAAGTTAAAGTCATATCTAGCTCAGATTGCTCTTAAATTGAAAATTTCACATGAGCTAGTTGTTAGCCAACTTTTTGAAAAAGCTTTAAATCGTAAAATTCGACTTTCAAGAGTCACTTCATTTCATCAAAATTGCATTATTTTCAGCTCTTGGCTTGTTTTTAAATTCTATATTTCATTGAGCTAAAAACTAATAAACTTTTGAATCATGCATGAGAGGTTGTAAAAATTGTAAAATTTGCTTATGTAGAAGCTCATTTTATCTCTCATGGTTGTTATGTATGCATAAATTTGCTACTTTAGAGCATCATGTGCATAACCAAAGGCATTTTTTTCCCTTGGGTTTTTTTCCCTTTGACAGATTTGGGTATGCAAGACCCTAGCTTTAGGTTTTCAATAATGTTTTTTGTGTGCATTTGGCTTTCAATAATTGGCTTTTGTAGCTCGTGTTTACACTTAGCTTTAAAAAGCTTCTTTGGCAAACAAAAAAGATCAGGATACTTCTCTACACAAAGGATGCTTGCTCAAGGATGCTCAAAAGAGCATAAATAGGTGTAATCCTTCCATGATTTTTCTCTTTTCATCTCTTCATTCTCTATGCTTGGCTTAAGTGAAAGTTTGCTTCTAAGCTATGGTTTTTTCATGTTCAAAAGCTAGGCATCCTAAAGTTTCAACACTTTGCTTTGTGAAAATTAACTCATCAAAAAATTAGGTTTTAAGCGTGCTAATCATAGGTAATTGGCCTTGACCTTAGGTTAATGTAAGTTCATTTCTCATTAGTCCTAGACTCTTAGTGACAGTCTTAATACTCCATTCATTTTTAACATGACCTATGGCTATGATTAGGCTTTAGTCCTTTAGTCCAATTGTCATTAGCATCTCAAGTTGTAAGCAATAAAAATGTACTAAAAAATGAATCAATGAAGCAAAAAAGTGGTGAGAAAAAGTAGCAAAAAGTGCTACTAGACACATGAAAAGAAAATTTTTATGTTATGTTGTGTCTATGTGAGGTGTAGTGCCTTATTGGCACTTGACATGCAAGGGGAATCACCTTGGCTCGCTTGGTCAAGGCCCTAAACCGATGCCCTGGACTGATAGACGTTAGCCGTCACCTTGGTAGGCTAGTAGGCTTTTGGAACACCTTCTTGAGGGTTCAAGGAGCCGAGAGTCGCACCTAGACTTGCCTTGGGGTGGTAGCCTTGTGATTGTGCTTTACTTTTTTCAATAAATGACAAAATCAAAACTTCCATGAGCTTAAAAAAGCTATGACAATGTACTAATAGATCAGGAGCTTTTTTATAGCGCATAGACATGATAGACTTGAATAATTTACTAAGATTTATCACATAGTTTTTAGGCTAGTAAGTTTATGAACTTACATTAACCTAGGGTCATAATTGATTGCTTGTGTTTCATGAATAAAACTGAAATTTCAAGTGGTTTAATCTTCACGTGTCTTTTTTGCTTTATGTTGTCTAGTTTTTGACTATGATCGACCCATCTTTTTGAACCAAAAAATCACTTTTGCATGATTGTTCATTTGTGCTTCATGTTTTATTCATTCTTGGTGGCCTTTGATACTCATTACTTGTTCTTATGTTTTGCAGCTCAACATTTCTTCCATGGACTTGCTTTCTACCATGTCACCGTGTCTTGCTTTACCGACACATGAGGACGTGCGCCAAATTAGGAAGGGGAAATGTTAGCAGCGGCTAACATAGGCTACACCAATTATGCACCGAGTTGTAGACGAGTAGTAGATGTGCTATAGTGCACAATATTTCATTTTCATTGTATAGGGACTTGGGCTCATTTAGATTATCCTATAAAGAGACCCTCTATGTTAGCAATAAACCCTCTATTCTCTACGTTGGCACCCTATGGCCCTAGAGCCACAAGGTGCCCTTCATGCTAGGAAGAGATCCTTTATGACCTAAATTGGTACTCTTTGGCCTCAGGGTCATAGGGTGCCTTCTATGCTAGTAAGATACATCATATGGTCTAGGTTTCCACTTTATTGAGTCGGGCTAAAAGGTTTTATTTATCAAAAAACCATGTATACTATATGTTGGCAGTGTATGGCCCTAGGGCTAGAAGGAAACCCTAGGGCTATAGGGTGTCCTCTATGCTATTATCATATGGTCCAAGGGCCAGATGGTGACCAAGGTGTCATGTGTGAGAGAATTCTCTACTACATATACAAAAACCACTTTATGGCACTATGGCGTCCCAAGGGCAACAAGGTACTAATAAAAAGCCCTCTATGCTCTATGTTGTCACCCTATGGCCCCAAGGCCACATGGTGGCCTTTATGCTAGTAAAATTACCTCTATGCACTATGTTTACATGTATACTTATAAGAAGCCATTTATGCACTATGTTGGTATCTTATGACCCTAGATCCATAAGATGTCCTCTATGGTAAAAGAGAAATCGTACATGGGCTATGCTGGCATCCTGGTCCTAGGGCCATAGGGTGTCCTCTATGCTAGCAAACCCTCTATGCCTAATGCTAGCACCCGATAACCCCACGGTCACAAGGTAGCCCTCCATGCTCTATATAGGCACCCTATGGCCATAGGGTCATTCTATGCTAATAAGAACCTCAATATGCTTTATGTTGGCACCCTATGTCTCTAGGGCCACAAGGTGCCCTCAAGGATAACATAAACCCCTAATGTTTCATGTTTAAAACCTATGGTGCTAGTACCACAAGGTGTTGTCTATGCTAGGAAGAAACCTTGTCTACTCTGTGTTCACACCCTATGGCCCTAGGGTTACCTATATGCTACTAAGAAACACCATATGCTCTATCCCTGTGGCCCTAGGGCCATAGGGTGCTACCATAAGAAACCATCTATTGTCTATGTTGAGACCCTATGGCCTTAGGGCCATAGGGGGACCTAAGGCCATAGGATGGCCAAGGTGTCCTTGAAGAGAATTCCTTACTACATACACATACAATACTTTATGGACCCAAGACCATTGAGTGACCTAAGTGACCCTTTAGAGACTCTATATTTGTACCCTATGGACATTGAGTGACTTACGTGCCTCTTCATAGACTCTATGTTGGAGCCCTATGGTACTAGGGTCATAGAGTGCTCTCTATGCTACTAAGAGATCCTATATGATCTTTGCTGGAACTCTTGGGGCCATAGGGTACCTTTCATGTTAGCAATAAATTCTACATGCTTTATGTTAGCACCCTATGGCCCTAGGGCCACAAGGTGCCCTCTATGCTTCTATGCTAAAAGGAAATCCTCCAGGCTCTAAGTTGGCGTATGACCCAAGGGCCAAAGGGTGTCTTCAATGCTAGTAAGAAACACTATATGCTCTAAGTTCGTATCCTATGGCCCAAGGGACATAGGGTGGCCAAGGAATCCAGGGTACATTCACAAACGGATCTTGATTACAATGTCATTAGAGCACATAGCATTCTTTCTAATATTAGTAATTAAAAAAAAAAAAGTCAAGTTGTTTCCTTAAATACCATTTATATAGGTGATATACTTTTTGACATAATTTTCAAGGATGAATACACATTAAAAGTTTTCATAATAAAATAGTCATGAAAAAATCCAAGTGTATATACACATTAAAATAATTATAGGTGGTATATATCAACTTAATTATACAATGATCGTCTTTAAAAAATCAAAGTGAACTTTTTTATAAAATCTCAATGTATTTATGATCTTATTAAAATGTGTAAGTTAATATTGCGGTAAATATACAATGCAATATACAAAATTGAATCATTATCATACATCATACATCTATTGCTTTGCCACACAATTGAAGGGGTCTTTGCCTTCAAATATCATCATAACATTCAAACAATTAAATCAAATTTGCAAGTACTTTAATTCACAAATGCATTGATCTGTTGGTGGATGGAAGGTCCAGCCCACCATGCACTTTGATTTTCAAATCCTTGGGGGCAAAATTATTTGTGCTGGATTCTCCTTATGGCATTGCACATGTTCTGGAACTTGCATTGCCTTCTACTTCCAATTTACAAACTTAAACAATGGCTATACATTATACTATCATTTCTTTGCAATAAACCTTGATACAATGTTCCGATCGCTACATGAAAAATTAAAAAATTGTACTAGTCCTAGCTTCCCTCTATTGAAAAAAATTCAAGATATAAATTCCAATTCTCTGCGTCATCTAGAGAGAAACAAAATCATAGTTTGGAACAAAATACTCGCACTTTATATCTTTGAATAAAATCTTGTTACAATTAAAGAACTAGATCTTCACATAATCCAAAGGACAAATGCTTCAATAACCATTTGCACTTTGATACTCGATGTTTACTATCTAAGCAAATAATTGGCATTTACAACAAATGTTGAATATATGTTTAATCTAGTTAGTTGCAATACAAAGATAATTATTTCAAATGCTTACACCATCAATTCACAATAGAAGAACTTACACCCAACAGAAAATGATCATACATCAATTGTTCAAACTCTCATTTTGGAATTTTGAGGACTAAATACTTTTTATTTTTTTCTAGCTTATTTCATTCTCAATAGAACATTAAACCTTAATCACAAGATAAGAAATATATGTCCCTAGTGTATATGGACACAAGATATAAGGCCAAAGAAAAATATTTTTGAAACACTTAAAGAGTCTTTAGGTGACCTAGAATAACCAACCTATGGTCTAAAGGCCATAGGGTGTCATGTGATATTTTATAAGATGTGTCCATAGAGAGCTAAGTGATTTGCATCCATTGGACGGTTTAAGTGCCCCTGTGGAGATTCTATGCCACCCTATGGCCCTAAGGCCTTAGGGTATCCCAAATGCTCTTGGATAACTTATGTTTCCTTCTAGAATAGCCCAAATACTTATGTGCCCTTTTAGAGACTTTATATAATCACCCTATATCCATAAGATTGTAGGGTAGCTGTGTTGACACCCTATGGCCTTAAGGCTGTAGACTAGCCCAAATGCTTATGTGACCTTTTAAAGTATGTAATCACCCTATATCTGTAAGATTGTAGGGTAGGCCAAATGCTTTTGGGGGATTCTATGTTGACACCCTATGGGCCTAAGGCTATAGAGTAACCCAGATGCTTATGTGCCCTTTTAGAGACTCGGTGTAATCACCCTACATCTGTAAGGTTGTAGGGTATTCCATTTTCTTTTGGGGGATTCTATGGCCCTAGGGCCATAGGATGTCATGTCTACAAAGAACTCTATGATCCTCAAGTCATAGGGTGTTCTTCCCAAACCTCATATCACTTAAATTTAAAGTATTACATAATATATATCTTATGACCATATATAAATGTAGAATTCTATTTACCACAACATGTCCATATAATATCATACACTTAAGTCTAATTCATTTATTGTGAAAAAACTCAAACTCACAAGTTCACATTTTTCCAAAGAAAATAAATTGAGAAAAATAATGAACCAAACATCAATGCTTTTAATATCATGGGCAGATTTGAGATGGGACAAATAAAATAAAATGACAACAATAATAATCTAAATATCAGTAATGTAATATCATGGGTGGCTAGCTTAACCTGTTTCCTGTAGAATTTCTAGAATGGCCTCAACACTTGCATCCAATGGTTCTTCAATTTCTTCTTCCTTTGAATCCTTGGCATTCACTTTCTCTGTGTTATCCACACCTGCCCACCTTCTAAGATCAAGGTCTTATTCCACTATGGAAGGGCAAAGAGATTCCAAATGCGTGATTTGATCACTACTACATGCAACTGATATCACCTTTCTTTGTTGTTGTAGTGCCTCTTTAATCCCATAGCCTAATGAGACGATGTCTATTACTTGATCATCTTCTTTGAAACAGATGCATTTGATTGCACGACGTACAAAAAAGGCTTTGGCCATGGTCACTCATCGTCGTTGATGCAGAGAGTATGCATTGGCTCCAACAGTGACTCTTTAACACTAGAGTAGTTGGTGTACATCTCTCCTTGACTGAAAAATGTCCAAACCCCAAAAATTACTTCGCGAAGAGCATATGTTTGGATGGTCTCTGATCCCATTAAGGAGCTCAAAGGTAGAACGTGCATTTCATACCATTTAGCTTTTTTAGAAATTGCCTTCTCTAGGGAAGCAGCATGCTGATACTTGACTAAGCCAACAATTAAAAATATGATGGTTGATGTGCTACCCCACATACTCCATCAATTACTTTAGCAAATTGGGTAGCACTCCAACCACTAGATGTAAGACTTTTGTGTGTTGTATCTATGATGCAAACACCAACACGAATTTTAGAGCTATTCTCACTGCAGAGAAACTCAATGCCTTCCAAATTCTTTCCAACACACTTGATTGTCCATGGTAAAATGAATTGCAAACTAGAAGTGCCATTCTTTTGTGCAATGATCCACTGCACATATCCCCTAGTGATCTCAGGAATTGGCTCTTTCTCCTTTCCTTTTTGTAGTGGGAGATTTAGCCATTGCGTACAGCTCGTGAAGAGAGATTTGTAAATCTCATCTGTAATGCTATAATGAGACTTACATTCATCCCATGAAGTAACTGCTATTGCTGATGGATCTATCTCTTTAAATGTCATCAACATTTGAGGATCAGAAACCCTGGTCTGCTTTAAGTTCGTTGCACGTGTAGTGAGGTCGAGCATGCCCGCTTGATGTTTTTTCTTCACTAAGCAGATCTTCTCCTCTGTCAGCTCCTGTTGTAGTAGCTTGACATCATTATCTTCTAAACCATTTAGGAATCTAAAGGTTTTTATGCTTGATTGTCGCCCACGAGCAGTTGATGTGTGATGCTTCTCCAAGATGTTTATCCACTGATCATAGATTTCATCATTGTACATGACCATGTGTTCTTCTTTGTTGGCAAATGATGTATGTTTGAACACGATGTTCGCCACATTAACAAAGGCCTTCAAAATAAATAAACGAAAATTAACTTTATTTCAAGACATATTTGTAACAAAAACAAGCATAGGGAAGTGGAACTTACATCCTAAGATGCTCGACTCGGATGACCGACAGGAACACCTGCCTTGGGTTTTGTTGGTTTAGAATATGCAAGCCATTGACTACGGCCATGATTCAAGACCTCCACATAAAGATGGTGTTTCATTGCTATTATTCTCTCCATGTTCTCCATTTTGGAAATTCGAACAGCAACCTCTTTCGGAGCGTCTACCACTATCCTTGCAGTTTTAAACTTGTAGAACTCTTTTCTCAAAGCATACTTAGTACTGTTGTTACGAAAAAAATATCTAGCCGCTATGATGGAATGCTGACTAGCTAGAATCCAATAGTGGTATGTGTATAGCTTGTCTCCATGCACTTCAGTTGTTTAAAAAGGCATTTTTGTAATTGGGTTATACGGCATCAGGTCTGCTGCACTGGAGACTGGCCTAGAGTGCCTTGCAAATTGCTTCAAGAGATATTTCACATACACATTTGACAATGGTCTGCATTTATAGCCATCTGGTGCAAGGTTTCATTGCTCAATTGGGTAAATTGTACACCAAATTTAAAATAGTGTGCAATTCCAACGTATCCATCTAGCCCACTCTTAGAAGTTTTGGCAACTTCTTTATCAAGATCTTTTTCTTTGGGCTGTATAATAGAGTCCAACACAACTAAGGATGCTGAGTCCACAACCACTGCCACTGAGGGGGTTTCAACTGTTAGGGTTGCAAGTCCACTACAATCTCCTTCTTCTTGAGTCTATAAGGGTATAACTGAAAGATTTTCTTCGGCCACATTTCCACTATTGTCTCCAAGTGAGGGAACCCGACTCTCCTTGAGAGTCTTAGATTGATTTGCTTTACCTGTGTCTTTATTCTTTCGCTTCTTATTCTTCTTTGTGCTGCTCAATTTACCTAAATATTGATTGACTTTCTTAAAGCCCTCAATATATAAGTCTATAAAGTTCTCACTTGGAGTGTCGTCTTGAAGCTCCACCCACCCTGCTCTTTTCATTGTCACTCCGTCATAATCAACCTTCACCAATTTTTGAGCAAAGGCCACAGCCTCCAAAAACTAGGAGTCACCATTGAGTAGTTTTACTCCAAGGCATGGAGACATTTCAAGATCTGAACAATCTTTCTTTATCTCCTTGACAATACCACAATCCTTAAGGGGGAAAAGCTCTTTATCTTGAAAGAACAAGTGGAATTTCTCATCACTTCCACCATTTGGTAAGTGAAAATCTAGATACCAAGAACTTGGTGTTGAGCCTGTTGCATCAACTAACTTTGACTTTCTCTTCTCAGACATTTTCTACAAAAAGAATGACATATATTTAGACAAGATGGATATTATTACATTCCATATGGACCTAGGGCCATAGAGTCCCCTCTATGTTAAACCATGTGGTCCTAGGTCCAAAGGGTGCCAACAAAATGGTTCTACAAGTGTACCTAGGCCACTCTATGGTAGTGTGATCACATGTTCTCTTATGACATTAGAGGAATCTCAAAGTAGTATCCCATGAATGGCCTAAATACCCCTTTAGAGCCTCTACACCAACACCATATGGCATCATGTGGCCTGAACGCCATAGGGTCCCCTGCATGCTAGTAAGAACCTCTCTATGCTCTACATTGGCATCCTATGGCCCCAAGGCCACAAGGTGGCCTCAATGTTTTGAAGAAATGCTTCATGAGTTTTTTCTGGTAACCTATGGCCCCAGGGCCATATGGTGCTCTCCATGCAAGTAAAAACCACATTTGCTCTATATTGAGGAGACCTTGTGGGATGAAGTCCATAGGGTCCCCTCTATGCTAGTAAGAACCTCTGTTTACTCTATAATGGCACCCTGTGGCCTGAAGGCCATAGGGTTCCCTCTATGCTACTAAGAATCTCTTTGTGCTCTATGCTCTATTGTCTATGCTCTATGCTCTATATTGACTTCCTATGGCCCCAATACCACAAGGTGCCCTCATTGTTTCCAAAAAACCCTCATTCTTTTGCTATGGCCCCAGGGCCATAGCTCTCTATGCCGGTATAAAGCACCATTTGCTCTATATTGGCTCCCTAAGGCCTGAAGGCCATAGGGTTGGCCTCAAGGGCCCCAAGGGTGCTCTGTATGCCAATGAAAAATATTATTTGCTCTATATTGAGAAGACCTTGTGGGCTGAAGGCCATAGGAACCCTTCTATGATGGATTTATGACAACCAATCGCCCTAGGTCCATAGGATGTTCTATATGCCAATAAAAACACTATTTTCTCTATATTGGCACCATGTCACTTGAAATCCATATGGTCCCCTCTATTCTAGTAAGAGCCTCTCCATGCTCTATATTGGCACCCCTTGGCCTGAAGGCCATAAGGTCCGATATTTGCTAGTAAGAACTGATCTATGCTCTATATTGGCACCCTATGGCCTTCAGGCCATAGGGTCCCCTGTATGCTAGTAAGAACCTCTCTATGCTCTACACATTCGATGACCCCAAGGACAATGGTTGCCCTCTATGTTTTGAAGAAACCCCTCATGAGGGTTTTTTGGCAACCTATGGACCCAGGGCCATAGAGTGCTCTCTATGCCATTGAAAAACCCTCATTGTTTTGGTACCCTATGGCCCTAGGTATAAAGAACTATTTGGTCTCTCTATGCTAGTAAGAACCGATCTTTGTTCTATATTGTCACCCTTTGGCCTCAAGGCCATAGGGTACGCTCTCTGCTAGTAAGAACTGATATATTCTCTATATTGGCATAGGGTCCCCTATATGTTAGTAAGAACCTCTCTATGCTCTACACATACTATGACCCCAAGGGCACAAGGTGCTCTCTATGTTTTGAAGAAACCCTTCATGAGGGTTTTTTGGCAATCTATGGACCCAGGGCCATAGGGTGCTCTCTAAGCTAGTAAAAACACTATTTGCTCTATATTGAGGAAACTTTGTGGGCTGAAGGCCATAGGGTCCCCTCTATGCTAGTAAGAACCTCTGTTTTCTCTACGTTGACACCCTGTGGCCGGAAGGCCATAGGGTTCCCTGTATGCTAGTAAGAAGCTCTCTATGCTCTATGCTCTATGATCTATATTGACATCCTATGGCCCCAAGGCCACAAGGTGCCCTCATTGTTTCAAAAAAATCCTCATTGATTTGGCACCCTATGGCTCCAGGTATAAAGCACTATTTGGTCTCTCTATGCTAGTAAGAACCGATCTATGATCTATATTGGCACCCTTTGGCTTGAAGGCCACAGGGTCCGCTCTTTGCTAGTAAGAACCAATCTATGCTCTATATTGGCACCCTATGGCTTTCAGGCCATAGGGTCCCCTGTATGCTAGTAAGAACCTCTCTATGCTCTACACATCCTATGACCCCAAGGGCACAAGGTGCCCTCTATATTTTGAAGAAAACCTTCATGAGGTTTTTTTGGCAAACGATGGACGTAGGACAATAGGGTGCTCTCTATGCTAGTATAATCACTATTTGCTCTATATTGAGGAGACCTTGTGGGTTGAAGGCCATAGGGTCCCCTCTATGCTAGTAAGAACCTCTGTTTTCTCTATCTTGACACCTTGTGGCCTGAAGGCCATATGGTTCCCTCTATGGTAGTAAGAAGCTCTCTATGCTCTATGCTCTATATTGAAATCCTATGGCCCCAAGGCCACAAGGTGCCCTCATTGTTTCAAAAAAATCCTCATTATTTTGGCACCCTATGGCCTCAGGTATAAAGCACTATTTGGTCTCTCTATGCTAGTAAGAACCGATCTATGCTCTATATTGGCACCCTATGGCTTGAAGGTTATAGGGTCCCCTGTATGCTAGTAAGAACCTCTCTATGCTCTACTCATCCTATGAACCCAAGGGAACAAGGTGCCCTCTATGTTTTGAAGAAACCCTTCATGAGGGTTTTTTGGCAACCTATGGACCCAAGGCCATAGGGTGCTCTTTATGCCAGTAAAAAAAACTATTTGCCTATATTGAGGAGACCTTGTGGGCTGAAGGCCATAGGGTCCCCTCTATGCTAGTAAGAACCTCTCTTTTCTCTATATTGACACCCTGTGTCCTGAAGTCCATAGGGTCCCTTGTATGCTAGTAAGAACCTCTCTATGCTCTATGCTCTATATTGAGATCCTATGGCCCGAAGGCCACAGGGTTTCCTCATTGTTTCGAAAAAACCCTCATTGTTTTGGCGCCCTATGTACACATGTATAAAGCACTATTTGGTGTCTCTATGCTAGTAAGAACCGATCTATCCTCTATATTGGCACCCTATGACCTGAAGGCCATAGGGTCCCCTGTATGCTAGTAAGTATATGATCTACACATCCTATGACCCCAAGGCCACAAGTTGCCCTCTATGTTTTGAAGAAACCCTTCATGAGGGTTTTTTGGCAACCTATGGACCCAGGGCCATAGGGTTCTCTCTATGCCATTGAGGAGACCTTTTGCGCTGAAGGCCATAGGGTCCCCTTTATGCTAGTAAGAGCCTCTGTTTTCTCTACGTTGACACCCTGTGGCCTAATGGGCATAGGGTTCCCTCTATGATAGTAAGAAGCTCTCTATGCTCTATGCTCTACATTTACATCCTATGGCCCTAAGGCCACAAGGTGCCCTCATTGTTTTCGCACTTAATGGCCCCAGATATAAAGCACTATTTGGTGTCTCTATGCTAGTAAGAACTGATCTATGCTCTATATTGGGACCCTCTGGCCTTCAGGCCATAGGGTCCCTTGTATGCTAGTAAGAACCTCTCTATGCTCTACACATCTTATGACCCTAAGGGCACAAGGTGCTCTGTATATTGTAAAGAAACCCTTCACGACGGTTTTTTAGCAACCTATGGACCTAGGGCCATAGGGTGCTCTCTATGCCAATAACAAACACTATTTTCTCTATATTGAGGATACCTTGTGGGTTGAAGGCCATAGGGTCCCCTCTATGCTAGTAAGAACCTTTGTTTTCTCTATATTGACACCCTGTGGCCTAAAGGCCATAGGGTTCCCTCTATGGTAGTAAGAAGCTCTCTATGCTCTATGCTCTATGCTCTATGCTCTATGCTCTATATTGAGATCCTATGGCCCAAAGGCCACAACGTGCCCTCATTGTTTTGAAAAAACCTCATTGTTTTGGCACCCTATGGCCACATGTATAAAGCACTATTTGGTGTCTCTATGCTAGTCAGAACCGATCTATCCTCGAATTATTGGCATCGTATGACCTGAAGGCCATAGGGTCCCCTGTATGCTAGTAAGTAACTCTCTATACTCTACACATCCTATGACCCCAAGGCCACAAGTTGCCCTCTATGTTTTGAAGAAACCTTTCATGAGGGTTTTTTGGCAACCTATGGACCCAAGGCCATAGGGTTCCCTCTATACCATTGACGAGACCTTTGTGGGCTGAAGGCCATAGGGTCCCCTCTATGCTAGTAAGAACCTCTGTTTTCTCTACGTTGACACCCTGTGGCCTAAAGGCCATAGGGTTCCCTCTATGATGGTAAAAAGCTCTCTATGCTCTATGCTCTGTATTGACATCCTATGGCCCCCAGGCCACAAGGTGCCCTCATTGTTTCAAAAAAACCCTCATTGTTTTTGCACCTTATGGCCCCAGGTATAAAGCACTATTTGGTCTCTCTATGCCAGTAAGAATCGATCTATGCTCTATATTGGGACCCTATGGCCTTCCGGACATAGGGTCCCTTGTATGCTAGTAAGAACCTTTCTATGCTCTACACATCTTATGACCCTAAGGGAACAAGGTGCCCTGTATGTTTTAAAGAAACCCTTCATGAGGGTTTTTTGGCAACATATGGACCCAAGGCCCTAGGGTGCTCTCCATGCCAATAAAAAACACTATTTGCTCTATATTGAGGAGACCTTGTGGGCTGGCGGCCATAGGGCCCCCTCTATGGTAGTAAGAACCTTTGTTTTCTCTATAATGACACCCTGTGGCCAAAAGGCCATAGGTTCCCTCTATGCTAGTAAGAATCTCTCTATGCTCTATATTGACATCCTTTGACCCCAAGGCCACAAGGTGCCCTCATTGTTTCAAAAAAACCCTCATTGTTTTGGCAACCTATGGCCCTAGGGCCATAGAGTGCTCTCTATGCCGGTATAAAGCACTATTTGGTCTATATTGACACCCTAAGGCTTGAAGGCCATAGGGTCCCTTCTATGTTAGTAAGAAGGTCTCGATACTCTATAATGACATCCTATGGCCCCAAGGGCCACAAGATTCCCTCTATGTTTTCAATTTGAAGAAACCCTTCAAGATGGATTTTTGACAACCAATGGCCCTAGGGCCATAGGGAGCTATATTTTTCAATAAAAAGCACTATTTTCTCTATATTGGCACCATGTGGCTTGAAGGCCATAGGGTCCCCTCTATTCTAGTAAGAGCCTCTCCATGCTCTATATTGGCACCCTTTTGCCTAAAGTCCATAGGGTCCGCTCTATGCTAGTAAGAACGGATCTATGCTCTATATGGCACCCTGTATGCTAGAAACCACTATGAGGTCTATGGCCCCAAGGCCATAGTGTGCTCTCTTTATGTCCATAAGGTTTGTTGTATACTAAGGAAAACTCTCCATGCTCTATATCTTGGCATCTTATGGTGGTTGTGCCATATAGTAATAAGAAACCACGATTTCTCTAGGTTTGTCTCCTATTGCTTTACGACAACAAGGTGCCATGCTCCATGGAAATAATTAAGAAAAACCTAAATTCTCTACATGGACACCCTATGGCCCAGGGCCCAAGTGTGCTCTATGCTACCCCAAACCCCTCTATGCTCTACGTTGACACCCTATGGCCCCAGGGCCACAAGGTGCCCTCTCTCTCTCTCTCTCTCTCTCTCTCTCTCTCTCTCTCTCTCTCTCTCTCTCCCCCCCCCCCCCCCCTCTCTCTCTCGGATTTAAATTGTTAATTTGGCCTTATCATCAGCCCTCCCTCTCTCTTAGCTTCCTCTCCTCTATTTGTCTCTCTTACTCTCCTTTCTCTCTCACTCCAAATAACTATTTTTCTCCCTCTTCTCATCTCTCCCCATTCATATAGCAGGCAGTCCCTTGTGAATTTTGGACCTCAATATCTACCGGTTTACCTGTGGCATCGTCATTCAGGCACCCCCTACCACATCTCCTCTTTCTAGGACCTCTCTCACACCAACAAAAAGCGTACAATACAAAGGTTAGTTCTTTTCTGTTTTTCTGTTTTACTGTTTTACTATTTTTTATAGAGAGTGGTAAATAATTTTTTTTAAAAAAATATTGAGCTTACCTGTGAGGCACTGTTGTGTTTGGGAGAGAGGTGCAGAGAGGGAGAGAGAAGGCGAAAGAGGAGGCACCACAGGATGCTGCATGTTTGAGAGAGAGGCTCAAGGAGGAATTTGATGTCGTGAGATGTTGCACACTTGAGAGGCGCACGGAGGGCAGCAAAGGTGGCTACTCATTCATTGAAGGGCAGCATGAGGTGCTGTTTGTTTGGGAGAAGAGGCGCAGCAAGGGCGATAGAGGGGCGCTCTTTGTTCGAGGCACTTCAAGGTGTAGAGAGGGCACACAGTAGAGGTGGCACAAAAGAGGCATTTGGGAGAGGCGTAGGGAGGGAGGGCGTTTGGGAGAGGCGTAGGGAGCGCGCATGGAGGGCGCGCGGATGGCGTTTAGGAGAGGAGCAAGGAGCGCGCAGAGAGCTGTGTTCGAGAGAGCAGAGTAGGGTTTCGAAAAGAAAGAGAGAGAGAGAGAAAGAAAGAGAGAGATAGAGATAAGGTTAATCAATCTTGTTAATTCAAAATTCAAAATTTGACTTTCAAATTTTAAACCTAAACTTCCCGCTCTCTTTTATTTTGAATTTTGAAGAGTTTAAAATCGTTTTCTTAGGGGAAGAGTCATACCAAAGGATTGGAAACTGAAAGAGCTTTCCGCCAAAAAAAAGAAAAGAAACGAGTATAGAATTTTTTCAAAAAATTTACATGAGACTTTGTCAGTGCCCGTGTCATCTCGCTACGAGTGGAACGACATGCATGGTCGAAATCACCGTCCCGGGACCAAAAATCACATACTGAAAAATACACAAAAAAACATTCAAAATTAGAGAATTTTCCCTCGAAAAAAGTACAATAGTTTTCTGTGCAGTATTGATCAGGAGACTTGAAAACAAATTTTGGAAAAATTTAGGGTAAGCAAAAAAGGAAAAAAAAATTGGCTTTTTTTTTGCCACATGCAATTGCGCACTAATTACATGTGTTTTGAAAGTGTAAGTATACATGCAACATACATATATTTATACAAATAGTATTTAAACGAGGAGGCCATATACTAGAATGGGTTGCAAAGGTGCTGGTGCACAAGTTTGCGAGGAGGCTTGTAAAGGTGCACATACTCAATTTGATCACACATTTGATCATGCGGTAAGTGCACACCATTGTTTTTTATGTCCCTTCAGAAACGTAAACATATTATATGGATGTAATCCACAGGACTACTTGAGACACGGTCTCTAGATATAATCAATGGTTGTGGATACACCACATGCCATATGATCAATGAATGTGGATGCGCCACATGGCATATCGTGTGGCTCATATGTACCCCCTTATGTCCAGGCAGGCTCTAGATTTTTGAAATCATTATATATAGCACCATATGGCCCAAAGTCCATAGGCCGGATCCATATATAGCTCACCACAAAACATGAATTGAGGAGACCTTGTGGTCATAAATCCATAAGATCTATATACACTTAGCTAGAAACATCAACTATAGCATCCTATGGCCTTTTGTCCGTAGGATGTTCATATAGTCATCATGAAACACCTACATATAGGGCCCTATGGACCTAATGCCATAGGATGTATATATATAATCATATCAATACACCTACATATAGCATCATATGGACCTAAGTCCAAAGGATGTAGACAAACTTATTGTGTCCCTAAGGCCACATGATGCTATAAACCCATCATGAGACAACTACATATAGCGCCCTATGGCCCTCAATACAAAACACCTTGATAAAACATCATATAGACTAAAGGCCATATGATTTGTATATACTCAACACAAAACACCTACATATAGTGCCCTATGGTCCTAAGGCCATAGAATGTTATATACCCATCATGAGACAACTACATATAGTTCCCTATGCCCCTTACACCATAGGATGTGTACATATGCATTGCAAAATACCTACATATATCATCCTATGTCCCTAAGGCCACAGAATGTTATATACCCATCATGAGACAACTACATATAGTGTCCTATGGCCCTTAGGCCATAGGATGTGTATAGTTGCATTGTGAAACACCTACATATAGCTCTATATTGGCCCTAAGGCCACATAATGTTATATACCCATCGTGAGATAACTACATATAGTGTCCTATGGCCCTCAGGCCATAGGATGTGTACAGTTGCATCCTGAAACACCTACATATAACTCTATATTGTCCCTAAGGCCATAGAATGTTATATAAACATCGTGAGACAACTACATATAGTGCCCTATGGCCCTCAGGCCATAGGATGTGTACAGTTGCATCACGAAATACCTACATATAGCAACCTATGGCCCTAAGGCCACAGGATGTTATATACCCATCGTGAGATAACTACATATAGTGCCCTATGGCCCTCAGGCCATAGGATGTGTAAAGTTGCACCGCGAAACATCTACATATAGCATCCTATGGCCCTAAGGCCACAGGATGTTATATACCCATCATGAGACAACTACAAATAGTGCCCTATGGCCCTTAGGCCATAGGATGTATACAGTTGTATTGCAAAACACCTACATACTCTATATTGGCCCTAAGGCCATAGAATGTTATATACCCATCATGAGATAGCTACATATAGTTCCCTATGTACTAAGGGCCATATGGTGTGTACAGTTGCATCGCAAAACACCTACATATAGCATCCTATGGCCCTAAGGCCACAGGATGTTATATACCCATCGTGAGACAACTACATATAGTTCCCTATGGCCCTAAGGCCACACGATGTATATTTAATCAACACAAAACACCTACATAAAACATAATATGGACTAAAGGACATATGATTTATACATACTCAATATGAACCACCTTCATATAGCATCCTATGTCCCTAAGTCCATAGGATTCTGTATACCCATCGTGAAACAACCACATATAGTTCCCTCTGTGTATATAATCATAATGAAACACCTACACATATACTCACAATAAAATGACTTTGTGATGGTTTACTTAACAAATATTTATTGAAACCTTCTTGCAGGTATGGATTTTAATCAAGGTGATAGAGTATGCATGTTTGTAGCCACACAAAAGGTTGCCCTTGGGAGTGTATGTGAGACAAACCCAAATGCATATTGCTCGGGCATGCTTATTGGTGAAGGAAATGTATTGGTGGCAGTTGATTTGTGTTTTCAAAAGAAAGAACTTATTCCATTTACAACAATGGATGCATTGACAGTGGGAGATTCTTTTCACAGTATTGTGAAATGGAGTATTAGGTTGCTACAACATATGGATGAGATACACTACGAAGGGGTTTCTATGTTTGAGACTCACAAAGGAATGGGAGCATTCGAGGCACAATCTGATGGAATGAGGTATAGGGAGGTTTGGAAGGATAAGAGGGTTCAACTTTGGGATGAAAGAAAAACACATGTAGTAGTCAAAGGGGTTGTCATGTATGTGTGTCCATTTGATTCCGTGAACTTTGGTGTGCTAGGTGAAGATAACATTGGTATTGGTATTGAAACATCCTATGCTCGTGAGGCTACTATTTCTATACAATCTGATGTATGCAGCATCAATCTGGTTTGTTGGCCTATCAACAAAGTGACAACTATGAATGGAAAAGCGTTGTTACAATATGAGGATTTACATGCTAGTGATGCATTACAAGATACATGCATTGAATCATCTCGTTTGGTAGAGCCTATTTCAAAAAACAAAAATATTGCTTTATGAATAGGAAGCCAAAAATGTATGTGAAACCTTCTAAGAGATCCAGTCAAGCATCCCTATCATCTGTCCAGCTTGTTTCAACCATAGATTGTTGTTCTATGAGGTGTTGTCAATATGCCAATAGAGATAAAGTCATGGCTATGCGCAATGAATTTTGTGGACAAAGTTTGCAAAATAGAACCAACTATGTGTATGATACAATGTTGACTGCTTGACGTGAGAACAAAACAACTGCAAAGACTTGCTATGTATTTTATTTTAATGGCAATGAGGTCTGTAGTAGATCTTGGTATGTAATTCATGGCATTCCAAAAACTTCATTTTATCGTTACCGTGAACAGTTTGAAAATGGGGTTCGACGCTCAGTGCATGGTAATGATGGTGTCATAAGAAAAGGAAGAGACCATACAGAAATGGGAAGGGCATTGATGAGCTCTTTTTTAGATGAAAACTCAGAGAAAATGCCACATAAGACTAGAACTATGGAAGATGGTATGAGAGAAACCTTGCTTGCAATACCAAACACATACAAGCAAATATACATCTTACATGATGCCAATAGAAAACTCGAGAGTATGGGTATCAAGCCAATGTCTAGCACTATATTCAATAGGGTTTGGAATATAGAGTTTGCTAATGTGACCTTGTAAAAAAAAAGCCAGTTCTCAAACTGTCTTCTGTGTAGTCGGATAAAGTCTCAACCAGAGTCAACAAAGGATGATGAGCTGATTTCACGTTTGAAGGATGAACGTAAAATTCACATGATGCAACAACAAAGCTGTAGAAATGTGTACTACACCTGGAGTAAGTTCTTGCAAATGCAAAAGGATAAGTACTTATGCATTATACATGATAAAATGAACCAAAAAAAGACAGCAATACCTAGATTGCGAGTGAACTCAAAAGACTATGCGAATGCATATCAATTGCAAGTATCATTAACAGGTATGATAACACATGGGCATGGGCATGGGATGTATGGTAATTTCTCATTGAATGGTCTATGGCCTTCAGATCCGAATGCTACAATTGGTTCCCTTGCATTATGCTTACAGAATTTGGAAAGAAAAGAAAACCATGGGCTAGGAGATTTATGTCATGATGGTATGCCACGTGGAAATGTAACATTTTTCAATGCATTGAATTCAAGGATAGCTCTAGACCACCAAAACAAAATGATGAAAGAGCATGAGAGGAATGCATCAGTAGCAGTAGCACCACCGTTGGCTATTGAAGGATGTAATGGAGAGATTTCTAACTTGCAATCATCCTCCTCTCATTGTGTTTTGGATACCATGTCCACTCCCGTGTTTCAAAAATTGCCTGAGAATCCTCTGCTACAGCTAGGTAATTGTGCAGGAGAGAATAAGAATCGATATTTTTTTGTATACTTATCCTTGCTAGTAGCAAAAGGTGTTTTCAAAACCGTGCATTTGGGATTCTTAATGGTGGGTCATACACATGAGGACATAGATGCAATGTTTAGCAGGTTCTTAGAGAGATTACGAACAGAAATGACCTACACTTTTCCACATTTGATTTCACATTTTCAAAAATGTGAAAGTTCAGCTCCAGCACCATTTTTGATGACGCAAGTTTCTGACTTCAAATCCTTTGTTAAAGGGTACATTTGTGATGGACAAGATGCTCTTGTTGGACACTCTAAGCCACTTCAATTTCGTTTCTTTATGCTCGCAAGGTGAAATCCCAGTAATACAGTACAAAATTCACCCCAAATCACCTGCTTGGATGCTGAGGGAGTCAGGAATTGAGTTGTAGAAAAAGATGATCAAGGGAAACCACAATTGCCAGTAGGTTGTCCATATGTGGTTCCTATAGTAGACTATGTGAGGGATAGTCCGCTTGTTATTCAAGGGATTAAGACATATCTTGAATTTTGGAAAAGATGGACTTTACGAAAGGGAAAGGAGCATGATTCTACAAAATACATGGAGCCAGTTATTATTTATTGGCAAAAAATAATTAGTGAGCTTGAACAACCAAGCAATAAACAAATTGGTGAATATACATCATTTTTTCCAAAGACTACAGGGAGTCATCGAATGCAGCAGATAGAGGAAGACACAGATGAGTTTCAAGGATATGAAGAATTGAATGATCACTATGTTGGTCCTCAAAGTGCAAGGCCACAGGAAGCTTTTAGGCCTCAAATTGATGTAAGGAAAGGGGATTTTTTTCTTGTGAGACCCGCAGATCCAAAATATCTGATATGGCTAGGAGTTGCAGAGTCAGATGTTGATGTAGACAACTCATGTCCTAACTACAAGAAAGTTTTCATTCAATATTGGGCACCAAAACATCGGAAAAAAAATCCCACAATCCAAGAACAATATGAGGATTTTTGGAAAAAAAATTGGTGCTGCAATCTTGCTGACCTAAAGCGTTGGGAGTGTGTTGATGCAGTGGTGTGGTCATGGACTCCAAGGGGTGGAGGTTATCCCAAATCTCCATCATAGAGTGACCAAACTGAATTGTACAGAGCTATCGAATCCTCTGTCGCATGGCCTTTTTGACCCTATCCGCCACAACAGTGCCATCCCTGCTCTTGTACACCTTGCTAGGATCATGCTCGTGTGATCCCCAAGGTGTACATGGTGTGCCAATCGGTGAACTATCTATTGAAGAGAGTACTAGACGCTCTCTCGGTGGTGTGGACACATCGGTAGAATCACTACCACAACAACAACCGCCTCCAAAACGACACCTACCTCGTCTCCAGGATGAACCACTCGTCGGTGTAGGGGGCACATGAGTCCTAGGCATAGAGGCACACTAGACTGAGGTGTGGGGTGTTGGGGTATATGCGTATGTGTCTTGCCCGGCCGCCCAGATTCTGGGCGCCCACTGACTTGTATACCTTATACATAGCATAAGTGTATAGGGGGCTGCTCACTCTTTGAGTCTCCCCACCCATATCTGTGTGTCGTGTGTCTCCTTCTCTCTCTCTCACTCTCTGTCTGTGGTGCTCCCCGATCTCCTTCAATTGGTATCAGAGCGTAGGTGCGGAGGGAGCACGTGTGTGCACAGTCACGACGACAACGGAGAGCCAGTTTCATTCCCGAAATCGCATGCGCGCGCGTGCGCACTTTCAAGAGTGCAAACAGGGTTTCGACTTCGGCATCGGAAAATTCAGCTTTTCGAGAGCGTTTCCAGTAGGTGTCCTGGCGTTTTACCCCCCTTTCGAAGCCATTGGAGCCATCAGAAACCTCATTCGAGCTACGATTGAGGAGCTGCATTTTTCAGCCCTCTTTTGGCAGTTTATGCTGCGTTTTTGGGTCGAAACGGAGGTTTTTGGCATAGATTTCACACCCGGACTCGGATACATGTGATCCAGGAGTCTACCTTGGGGTTTTGGCACACTCCGGACGCGCTCGTTATATCAGAATTTTAAAATTCTGAACGCTGAATTTTCTGCAGCAGCAGTTGTTTATTGTGTGTCGAGGATTCCACACATGGTTTGCTCTTAGATGTGAGAGTGATATTTGCTGCAAGTTTTCTCACAAGTGGGAGGATACGATGTATGCCTTATGTGGTTTGATGCTCAGGGAGACTAATGTGATTGAATTTTGAGCTCGGCAATGTATGCCTCGAGCATGTTTTTTGGCAGTCACAAGTAGAGTGAGTTCACCATATCGTCGTGCTCTTCTTCTCGCACTCTCTCTCGCGTCGCACTTCCGCTTGTACTCCTTCATGGGGCCGATCGGTGTAGGGACCACACTAGTCCCGGGCGTAGGGTCAGCCGTAGTAGGTCTCAAGGGACTTGCTGCCCAAAGGTGATGTGCCATCGCGATCTGCTCTGTTGTGAACTGAGACAAAAACGAGCCCATCTGCTCGGGTGACATGCCGGCCGGAGTGACAGGAAAACTAAAGCTATAAGAGTATGACTCATCGTCATCGGCCATGGCTAATCATACACAAACAACACCCACAAAATACGCTAGTTTACAAAAGAAATGCTTAATCAATACAAGTAACAAATCCACGAAGTTGCTACACAAATAAATGAGTCTAAAGTGTATTGTAGACTAATAAAAAGAGTTTTAGAAAAGAGTTCCTAGCAAAAATCATTAGTTAATCTCTCATCCTCTATGAGATCTAATACACCAAAGATGTCTATCTCAATATGTATTTTTGCATCTTTATCATCGACAAACTCTACTTCTTTGTCGCTCTCCAAATCAGCTTCAGTATTTGAAACCTCATCTCTAGGTTCAAACAATTGCTGACTGCTGACATCCACCTCAAAATCTAAACTTAAAGTTTCCGTCGGTCTTGCGCTTTGTTCATGAATCACCTCTTCAGCCTCAACATCCAATCCTTCACCCACTTGCTTGCTACGTGGAGAAACTTGAATGATATAGAGCCAGTAGGGTTTAGACAGATCATTCTCATCATTTTCTATCCATAGTGAATCGTGTATGAGCAAAACTTGTTCACAATGTTTGCAAAAGTATGAATGTATCCCGCGCATCTGTCCACACCCTCCTAGAGTTCACTTGAATCAATCCACTCTTGTCTTTACGCACAATTGCATTAGGGCCACTGGTAATAACTTTGAACCACTTGACATCAAAGATAAACATAAAATTTCTAAAGCTAATCTTCAAGATGTCTTGGATGTAGCCAAAGTATTCAAGACGGCTAGTCTTTGTATTCTCATCCCTGGCACTACTCCTACTTTCTTGGATGAAACTTGTCCTAACACCACTATTGAAAGTGACCTTTTGTTCGTTGATTCGTTGCACTCTGAAGTGTTTCCCATGCAACCACAAAGCTCCATATTTGTGATACTGCAGCCACAAAATTGAAACAGACTAAAAGTTATTAAAGCAATGTCAAAATGTGGAGCTCGAAAAGGAAGTCGTGAAATATACATGCCAATCGCAACCCCTTGACATCTCTTCTTCCTCTTTAGTAATCAACATTCCATTCCTCTTTGCCTCTTAGATTGTCGCATCTACCCACCGCCCAGTTGGAAAGTCATGCAATTTTTGAAGATGATCTAGAAATGGAAGGTTTCTAGTGGCACGGTTGCGCTTGAACTAAAGGCGATTTGTCAAGCGTTGTTTCTTTTCCCCTTCATATCTCTCTAGCCACTTTTGCATGATATCTGAGTTGAGAAGGCAAAATCTCATAACCTTTTCTCGCATTGTGATATCCATCTTCCTGATGATGCCTTGTCCCTGCAACTCATCCCCTATCACCTTGACATTGACCTCAGTATTCCACATTCGGGGCATCTTTGGATCAATTGAGACCAAAAATTCACTAATGAGGACAAGAGACTCTTGTATAAGCCATTCTTTGGCCATGCTACCCTCGGGGCGAGCCCTTTGATGAACAAACCCCTTTAAAGTCTCCATAAATCTCTCCAAGAAGAACATCCACCTACTATGGACCACCCCAACAACTGCAACTTCATCGATCACATGCACAAGTACATGCATTTGGATGGTAAGAATGTTTGTTGGAAAGTACTTCTCCACCATGCACACTGCTTCAATAGCATTTAAGCGTGCTGCATCGATGTTGTCTTCTCTTATCTCTTTTGAACTAATCCAGCTACCAACTCATTGATTTTGTAGATTGTTCTTCTAATGTCATCTGTCAAACAACCCTTTATGGAAATTAGTAAGGTGAACTGTAAAAATTTGTGCCAATCGTGGGACTTAAGGCCACTGAGATTGTCATCTCTTGTAAAAGCCGTTTTCAAACTTTGCATGCACCCTGTGGGAGTCTTGAATGAAGATATGGTCTTCTTCACTTGTTGATCTTCTGCACGACTCATAACCCATGGACCTTTTGGTATAGCAAACTTTCCATTGGGTTTAAGTCGAGGCCACATCTCTGGCATTTGACCCACAATCTGCAAGTCATCTCTTTGGGCCTTGCTCTCCCTTTTTCTAGTGATGGTTTTCCATATGATCTCCCCCATATTCTTGAAGATGTGCATTGGGTCGAGCAAATGATTAATCAGCAGGTCACTCCAGTATGGGAGTTCATGGAAAATAGAAAGTCTTTTCATTCCAAGTGGCATCCAATCTCCCCTCTCGAGCCACATGTTTTTCGCTTTCAGCGGATGCATGTCATGTTTGCATATGTTTGGTCCACGTAGCTCATGTCATTCAGGCAAAAATCTACCATGCTCCTTGTATACTGTCTTGCTCAAATGCTCAAAGGAACGAAAGCCAAGTCGAGGACCACATTTCGGACATGCATGATTGCCCAAGTAACTCAAGCCTGAAACATCACAAAATTAAAATATAAAAGCATTGGAATAGCCAAGAATCACATGTGTGTGAGGGTTTTAAAGGCACTTACCTGAACACTCACCAAAACCTGGCCAATCATGCATGATCCACATGAGAATGCCTTGCACATGTACATTCTGTCGTTAGATTGGTTGGGATATATCAACCACATCGATTCCTGTACACAAGATTTGGAGCTCTTCTATAAGTGGTTCTAGATAGACGTCCATGTTCTTGCTTTGTACTTTCTTGAGACGATCAATGACAACAACAATTGGCCCTTCTTGATAGCGATCCATGGTGGAAGATTATAATTAACCAGAAAAATAGGCCATGTGCTCCATGACGAACTCTGTAATCTGAATGGGTTTACTCTGTCCATTGCCAAACCAAAGCGGATACATCGAGGCTCATTCTTAAATGTAGGCCAACTTTCCTCTATGTGCTTCCATGCATGAGAGTCAGCAGGTACCCGCATCACATCATCTGTTGATCTAGTATTTGAGTGCCATGTCATCAAAGAGGATATGGACTTGCACCTGAACATGCTCTTTATTCTTGGAATGATAGGAAAGTGTTGAAGGACCTTTGCAGGGATAAATTTTCCTTGTGTGTCCTCCCTGTACCTGTTTGATCCACCATTGGGACACTGTTCCAAGTTTTCATACTTATTGCGAAAGGATATACAATCATTAGGACATGCATGTATTTTGTGATAATCCATGCCCAAATTAGTAAGAAGCTTTTTAGCGGCTGGACGGGTAGGGGGCATGTGATTCCCTTCTAGTAAGATTTGCTCATTGAGCAACTTGTTGTTAGTTGAACAAGTCAGTGCTTTGATCACTTTATATGAACTAAAATTTTCACTTTATCATGCTTAGGATACAATGTATTTACCTGAAAATCTCTGTGAGGCGTCATACCAACCGTAGACAGACTACAAATTAAGCATTACCAACATGGTACGGAGAACTGAGATTTTTGCACTAGTGTAGAGCGGCATGCGTGCAAGACTTTGCACCATCTTGCCCTCTTTATCGTTGCTATTATTCCGTCAATATGAACGGGATGGTTGAGGTTGGTCCACAGTACTGCGTTCAATGTTGATGCCTTCTATGTTGGAATCCATGTCAAAGAACACGTCCAACATCTGCTCCATCTCTACTACTTGAAATTCCGCATCAGGTATTAGTTGGGAGGACTCGGTTGATGGCTGCTCGTTTGAAAATTGTCTTCTCTGGGTTGAAGTTGGAGCAATATCTACTTGAGGAGTTTGACATTCAACCTCTAGACCATGAGATCGATAACGCAGTTCTTGTAGTTGCTCTATCGGAAAGAGACTGTGATTGCGTATGTGTTGGTCACAGATTTTTTGTGTTTGAAAGATCTGATGCTTGCCAGGCGCACAAGGACACGCCATCATATTGTCCATACTTTATCTACCAATGATGCAACAAATAATTAAACACTCTAGTTGTTATAACTACACACTACTAAGTACATGACAATACATGACAACCTCACATTCTCTAGCCAGGCCCGATCCCTGCACACCTCGGTCTAGAGGTGCACGGAGATTAGGACCAGAGGGTAATAATCTCGCCTTTATTGGTCAATGACTATATATTAAGGTTCTTGAAGTTTATGTGTACTTTTGAAGTCTGATTGTGTTTTTTCTACTATTTGCTGCTAGCTCTAACAACCTCATATTCTCTAGCCAGGCCCGATCCCCGCACACCTCAGTCTGGAGGTGCACGGAGATTAGAGCTACATGGTAATAATCTCGTCTTTATTGGTCAATGACTATATATTAAGGTTCTTGAAGTCTACGTGCACTTTTGATGTTTGATTGTGTTTTTTCTACTATTAATTTTTTGCTAGCTCTAACCTAACCTATAATCTAACCTAACCTATAACCTAAAATTAACCTAACTTATAACCTAAACCTAACCTAACCAAAATCCGTTTGTGCTTTTAGAAGTACACTAGTCATCTTCGAAGTCCGTTTGTGTTTTTTCTACTATTAATTTGTCACTAGATCTAACCTAACCTATAATCTCACCTAGCCTATAACCTAAACCTAGCCTAACCTAACCTAACATAGAAAAAACACAATGGTGAGGCGTTTGACAAAACGGAAAGCCATACAGCTTGCCCACAATGCATATGCGATACCAGCAAGATCTATGGCTTGCCAATTTGCCAATTAGGGTTGTGAAGCAATTTTAGAGCCTAAAAACCGTTCGTAGACATATAAACAACACAATGGCGAGCCATTGGCAATATGGAAAGCCATAGAGCTTGCCCACAATGCATATATATGCCTTGTGGGCAAGCTTTATGGCTTGCCGTATTGCCAAACAAATCACCATTGTGTTGCTTTTAGGGACATGAGGCAATTTTACCGCTTGAAAATTGCTCGCAAACATATAGACAACACAATGGAAAGCCGTTGCCAATATGGAAATACATAGAGCTTGCCCACAATGCATATGCATTGTGTGCAAGCTCTATGGATTTCTTTTTGCCAAACAGATCTCCGTTGTGTTGTTTTTAGGGCCGGGAGGTAACTTTAAAGCTTGAAAATTGCTCGCGGACACATAGACAATACAATGGCTAGCCTTTTGGAAGTAGGAAAACCATAGAGCTTGCACACAATGCATATGCATTGTGGGAAAACTATATGGCTTGTCGTATTGCCAAACAACTTGCCATTGTGTTGTTTTTAGGGCTAATTAGCTACTTTAGGGCTTGAAAACCGCTTGCGGACATAAAAACAACACAATGGCGAGTTGTTGACAATATGGCAAGCCACAGAGATTTCCCTCAATGCATACGTATTATCGGCAAGCTTTATGGCTTGCCGTATTGCTAAACGGATCGCCATTGTGTTGTTTTTAGGCACACGAGGCAATTTTAGTGCTTGAAAATCACTCGCAAACATATAGACAACACAGTGGAGAGCCGTTTGGCAATACCGCAAGCCATAAAGCTTGCCGATAATACGTATGCATTGTAAGCAAGATCTATGGCTTGCCGTATTGAAAAAAGGCTTGCCATTGTGTTGTTTTTAGGGCCACTTAGCTATTTTAGGATTTGAAAAGCGCTTGTAGTGTTACGAGACTGTGCAGCCTCCTGTTGTAGTGGTTAGCTGCAATTGGGATAGCTGGCGTAATGGTTAATTATGTGTTGTCTATTAATTTTCTAATTGAGTTGATGATGATTTTTTAGAGTGGAACGCGGCGAGTTGATGAAGAGGTGCCGGAAATTACTTTTGGCCATTTTATATTTGCACAGCATTTTAGAATCTCATTTCAATAAGCCACTATGGCTCTGTAAATAATTCCAGTGGGAACTCTCCTTATGGGTCATGCAAGAACTAATGTGCTTCACTCATTTACAAAAGTGAAGTGGTTGTAAAAAGAGGGACCTCAATTTTTGGCACCTTAAACTCAAAAATAATATATTAAACACCAACTCCACAAGAGAGGTTTTGTGGAGTTTGGGGCTAGATTTAGGCCTTTCTCTTGCAGATTATGTTCTCTACTCTCTTATGCTAAGTGCTATTTGTTGTGTACTCTCTAATCTAGTCTCCATCTCTTACACATCCCTTACACTCTCTTACAAGAATGTCTATGTCAATTCTATGTTCTGTGTGTGTGTGTGTGTGTGTGTGTGTGTGTGTGTGTGTGTGCGCGCGCGCGCTTGGAAATTGGGAAAAGAGGTGGACGGGTTGATGGTGATGTTTGGGAGCATGTGTTGAATAGCTTAAGCAGTCGATCTCCCCCTCTTCACCCAACAGTGGTATCCGAGCAAAGGTTCCGTTTACTTGGAGTAATTATGCGAAGAAGAAGACTCGATCTCGTCAATCAAGAAGTTATGGTTGCAAAAGCCTAGGTACATTTAGAAATTTTGATGCAAATTCTCATTAAAGAATTGTAGAATTCAAGCAAGGATCAAGGAAATCTATATCGACCACAATTCAAAAGCCGGGAAAGCTTTGAAATCTTGCCACAAAGACTCGAAGGTCGAAGAAAAGAGAGTAGGGTTGAAGAGGCCAAGAAGACCTTGATAGTTTTTGGAGCCGAGCTTGGGAGAAAAGGTTGTAACCAATCAAGGGAGTCAAGATTGAGTTTGTCGAAAAGCTCACAGTGGGAACGACCTCCTGTGCAGAGAAAGGAATGCTTTGTACTGCACCAAACCTGCCGCAACTGCATCCGTACGAGGTTGCCCTGGGCTGTTGAGCATAACACTCTTCTTATGCAGAGACTGAAACTGCCCACACAGGGCGCTACGTATCAATCTCCATGTTGTCACGTCGTTCTCTCTCTACCTGTTCACTGGTCAGCAGAGTTAATTTTATGCCTTCACACCTTTTGTAAAAAGGTGAGGCTCAAGTAAAAAGACAATGGTCGGCTGCCCAATTGCAACTTTTAAAAAAATCCTTGCTTAACCTCGATTCACCCCCTTCTGCTCAAGTTCTCTACCAAGTGAGCTACACCCCCTGCCGCCACTTGACCGGTCTCCCAACTCGATCGCCCCCCCCCCCCCCCCCCCCCCCCATTCGGTCACAAGGAGCTATTGTTTTTCCAAGAAGCTCGGTTTTCCATTTCTTGCAAGTCACTGGTCGGCATTGGCACGGGAGATTCCCACAATTGCCAAATATTTTTGCAACGAAAATTGTCGGCTCTTCCAACTTAATTCCTCCTTGACACCGACTATCTCAATGGAGCTGCCAAATTATTTACCAAGAATGCGACCATCGTCAAATTAATAAAAAATTTATCACTCATTTGAATAACCTACGGACTCTCTTTTACAACTAATATTGTTGTCTTCTTTGGGGAGGATAAGGGAGACTAGACGCCACGCAATTTGACTCGATTCACAGAAGCACAGTTGGACCACTCCCTTTTCTATCAATTTCCTAGCGCATCGCCATTCCAGACTGGACGTCATCGCAATTTCTCAGCTAAGTACATTACATTTGTGTTATTTATTCCGCATATTGTACCTGTAAATATCAATAAATAACCCTTTTTAAGCATTACCATTAAAATTTATTATTAAAAAAAAAAGAAAAATATAAAAAGCACGCGATCATGGCCATTAGGGAAAATTTGGACTCACAAAGGGGCCCTATAAGGAGTTTGACTTCCTCTCTCATGTCCAAAACGGGCGTGCAGTAAAATTTTTGCAAATCAACTCTAAACTTGGCGGAGATTTGACAGTTAAAATCTACTCTTCAAGCTCTTTCAAAACATGAGGAATCTCGTGGTGTGCTATATATCAATAGAAAGAGCTTGAAGAGTAGATTCTAACTGCCAAATCTCTGCCAAGTTTATAGTTGATTCGCAAAAAACCGCATGCCCATTTTGGACATGAGAGAGGAATTCAAACTCCTTATAAGGCCCCTTTGTGAGTCCAAATTTTCCCTGATGACACCTTCCTCAGGCACCCACGATTGCGAAACAACTTCAAAATCTACAACAGTCCCTCACATATGAACGCATGCGAAGGCAAAAACTTGAAGATAAATTATTGTATTTTGCACGCACTGAATCTGCACCGGCACCCAAGAAAAAAAAAATTAGCAGAAAAGCCTTCACTTTTAAGGATTTTGATGGCACTAAAGATGCTAGTACCGTTCTAGCATGGGTTAGTCAACTAGGTGACTATTTTCATGATGAAGACTTCCCCGAGCGTGAAATGGTAAAATGTGCATCAAATCATCTCACTAGAAGCGATGCATTGTGGTGAACGCCACCAAACAGCATGGGAAAAGACCACGTACTTGGCATGCATTTAAAAAAGTACTTTTACCCCAATTTTCACCCACACAATACAAAGCTAAAGCCCGACATCAATGGGATTTAATTTGACAGGGTCGAAATGATGAAGATGTACAGGGTTACACTGATCTTTTTTGGAATTGTTTAATTCAATTGCAAGCTATTGAACATGTTAGTCGTAGGAAATTGAAGCATAAGTACATATCAGGCTTGGCAATACAAATTGGTGCTGAGGTAGATATGTTCAAACTAGATTCTCTGTCAAAGGCTATTAATTTGGCTCTCAATGCAGAAAAGAAGAAAGGTGGACAACCCTCTCACACTGATCAACCTGCTAACACTAACCGCAACAAGAGACCTCCTTTCTCTACTAACTTTGATAGAAACAAACACCAAACCCATACTTTTTTCAAGAGACGTATATTTGACAATTCTCCTACAATTGCTCAACCTCATACAAGCAACAACAACAACAGGCAGCAACGGGGCAACCAAAATTCTTTCAACCAACCTCCTACTCCAAATTCTAATGGTAACAAAAAGGTGAAGTGTTTTAAATGCTTTCAGTATGGTTTGATTGAGGCCTAATCCGACCTAGTAGTTCACCATACGGAGCTCCAGTACTTCTTGTCAAGAAGAAAAATGGAACGTGTTGTATGTGTATCGACTACAGGGCTTTAAACAAGATCACCATTAAGAATAGGTTTCCTATTCCTAGAGTGGATGATCTATTAGACAAACTGAAAGAGGCAAACATCTTTAGCAAAATTGACCTTAAATCAGGGTATCACCAAGTCAAAATGATTGAACATGATGTCTACAAAACTGCCTTTAGAACACAAACTGAACACTATGAATTCCTTGTCATGCCATTTGGTTTGACAAATGCACCAGCTACATTCACATGCATGATGAATATAATTTTTATTGACCATCAAAATTTTGTGATTGTATTTTTTGATGACATTTTGGTATTCAGTAAATCTGAAGAAGAGCATAAGGAGCACTTAACACGTATATTTGATCTGCTTACACAAAATCACCTGTATTTGAATCCTGAAAAGGGTTCATTCTTTCAATCTGAAATTGAATAGTTGGGACACACTGTATTGGGTAAGGAAATACATGTAGCCCCCAAGAAAATTGAAGCCATTCAGTCATGGCCTAGACCCAAAAACTTGCATGAGCTACATTCTTTTATTGGTCTTTGTAGCTATTACAGGAAATTTGTTTGTAATTTTGCTTACAAGTCACATTATTTGACTCTTTTATTGAAGAAAAACACACCTTATGAATGGACTGATTTACAAGAAAGCTCATTTAATGCACTTAAACATGCTTTGACTAATGCACCTGTATTGCAATTGCCTTATTTTGAAAGACCATTCTTTGTGGTAGTCACTGATGCTAGTGGAAAAGGTATCGGTGGAGTCCTTATGCAAGATAACCATCCAATTGCTTTTGAAAGCTGTAAATTCAAACCTTCGGAAACAAAGTTGAATACTTATGATAAAGAGTTGACTGCTGTGGTACATACATTGAAAATTTGGAAACACAATGTAATGGGTGCTGACTTGATCATTATAACTGATCAACAAAGTATCAAATACTTACTTTCTTAGCCCTTAATAGATCATGGAAAAATTAAGTGGGCTGCTTTTATTCAAAGTTTTCAGCCCAACATTCAATATCAACCTGGTAAAGAAAACGTTGTAGCTGATGCTTTGAGTAAAAGACCCTCACTTAATCATCTATCAACCATTACGGGAACCTCATTTGACACTATGCCTGAAACTTATGCACATGATGATGATTTCAAAACGACATGGTTGCATATGCTTGATAATTCTGTGCACACATTTCTCGAATACACTATTCAAGAAAACTTCCTTTATTTCAAACAAAAATTGTGTGTGACTAAACCTTTCCGAACATTAATTATTGAAGAATTGCACAAACCACCCTATGCTGGACATAGAGGATTTGCTGCAACTTTTCAAAATTTATGTTGTGATTTCTATTGGCCTACTATGAGAATGGATGTTAAACAGTATGTTTCAACTTGTTTGATTTGTCAAAAGTCCAGAGCAACTACATGTAATAAATTGGGACTTCTACATCCTCTCCCCATTCCTGAAAGACCTTGGGACTTTTACATCCTCTCCCCATTCTTGAAAGACCTTGGGAACACATTTAATGGATTTTGTTACTCGTTTCCCACTCACAGTCCACAAAC
The DNA here is from genome assembly GCF_014529385.1 of Adiantum capillus-veneris. Lineage (NCBI taxonomy): Eukaryota > Viridiplantae > Streptophyta > Polypodiopsida > Polypodiales > Pteridaceae > Adiantum > Adiantum capillus-veneris. The sequence continues at coordinate 83,638,959 of NC_140947.1, read as the reverse complement.
ATGACATGATTTGGACTATTATTGACCGTTTTTCTAAACAAGCGTATTTCATTCCTTGTAAGAAAACACTCATAGCACATCAAGATGCACTGTTAGAAGCTGGACACACCCCACGGCAACTAACTACTCAGCGGATTATTATTTTGGTAATTATTCATTCATTGAGGAAAACCTAATTTGTCACCTTGTAAATATTGGGACTTACAGAAGTTTCCAGATTGTATCCCAGTTTTGATAGTTAGATTGAGTAGATGGTTGATTTTGGAACTTTAGGGTTTGAGAATTGTAAGGTATATATACCACTTTTTGACCTTAATAAAAGGACCTTTTGTCATTTTTAAAACAAGTTTTGAAGTCTGTGAGTGAGCGTACTATGTACGAGAGAGAGTGTGAGCTTCATCCTGACGCTACGTGTGCTCCGGTGGTCGGAATCAAGTGCGGAGAAGTGCAACGTGTTGCCCCCGACGAGAGCTATGTGCCGATACCTACATTGCGCGCGTACGGTCCAGTTTTGCGAGCTCCTTCTGCGAGCTTCATCGGGTGTTTGAGTGAGCATACGTTGTTCGACTTTGCATTGCAGTATATCTACGCGTTCACATTGAGTAGAACTACACATTAGGCACTTTAGATTTCAGAAATGAAGACCTGCAGATTTCGGCCAGACATCCTACGTGATTTTGCACCGGGTGTTTTGGGTTGGGATTTTGGTTCATAGACCTTAGGGAGAGCGACCTATTGATATTAGTAGGGTCTCCTTCAAGTTATATGGTGTTTCGAGATTGTTTGATGGGTGTTCGGCTCTAGAAAGCGTCATAGGAAGTTTCCTCTTATGCACTCTTGAAGGCTGTGACTTAGACAATTGGTAGAGACCTCTGTAGAAATTAGTTAGGAGTCGGTCGAGTGTAGGTTGACACCTTATGCTTGCTTCCACGCGCCTGCGGGTCGAGCTTCGTCCTTAGCTGACATTATATGTTAGGTGAGTTCTCACTGTGCTGACGTTCGTCGCGGCGTATCCGTCCAACATTGGCGCCGCTGCCGGGGACGAAAACCTTAGGTAGGTGACCGAGTCTAATCCTTGAGGATTGGGATTTTTGGCTTGCCAAGAGTCTTGTTTTGGGTTTAGATAGGATCAGAGGGTGGAGGACTCTCTAGGTCTTAGAGGGAGTTTAGGAAGAGTGTGTTTGGCCTAGATCCTTCGACTTAGGTAGATTAGGTAGACCAAGATAGTTTTAGGTAGTAGTCGAGTTCTTGAGTAGGATTTGAAGCGGTAGAAGCGGTGAGAGAAGAGATTGAGAGTCCGGAGAGGCCAAAAAGCAACCAAAAACACCATTATCACTATTTCACATAATAAGTAGGAGTAGAGTAACTAGGACATCATGATTCAGGATCTAGAGCATTTCATGCATGTACACTTGCTTGGTAAAGTCATCACAAGTTTGTAAAAGACACAAAAGTGTGTTTGAAAGCCTAATTGAATTCCAAAAGTTACTGTGAGTGTTTCTGATAAATCTATAGAGCATCATGAGCATTCCAGTCAGAAAAAAAAATTAATTTTAAGCCAGGAGACATCCTACGCGTAGGATGTCTACACGCTAATCTGGTGGGAATTTTGGGATTTTGAGTTGACCACTGTGTTAAGAAGAAGGTAGGGTTTACCCTAATTTCAATTGGAAAGTGGAAATTTGACCATATCTTGACAGGATAAGGCCAAACAGACTGAAATTGCCAGACATCCTACCCAAATAGTGCCAAAACATTAATTTGAGACCAAAATCATAAGATGGCTGCATAAGCATGTCTTGCATGATATATTGAGTGACTGAAAGGGGTTTCATCTCATTTGGGTGAGAAAATTGGGTTCAAAGCGGACTTTAGCACTTTTGACTGAAAAAGGCAAGAACAACTAAAATTTGGGACTTTTGAAATCCAAACCAAAATCGAAACATACCACTGGGTTACTGACATCAAGGGGAAGCTGTGGGACAAGTCTGGGGTCAAACAGGCCAAAAAGACATCCTACGCGTAGGATATCTTTTGAGTGATTTTGGACTCCAAACCAAATTTTGAGTATACCAAAGTGATCAGCAACTCAAGGGGAGCCTGTGCTTTGAGTTTGAAGCCATTCTAATGAAAAAGACATCATATGCCTAGGATTTCTAAAACAAGAAATTGAAGCCAGACTTTGACAGTGAGCATAGCAAGGTGTTGTATAGCCTAAGGCAAGCATCCTAGTCAATTTTGGTCCAAATTAAAGTTGATTAGACTGATCAATATCAGCAACAGGCTGTCGGAACAGATTTCTGACTCATTGACCAGCTAATAGGTGTCCAAATCAAAAAGTAAAAGCAGTTGTGGGCTCAACACATCAAGGGAAAACCATAGCGCAAAAATCCAGGCAAAACAAAGAAGGAGACATCCTACGCGTAGGATGTCTATTGGGGCCTACTGAAGAGAATATTTTACTGGGCATAGACAGTGAGATTCCATTTGGCTTAAGGGTTCCAGAACTTCTTTCAGAAGTGAATTTGGACCTCGTTTTCCCATTTGACGAAGCAAAGACTGAATTCAGACTTTTTCGTGTAAATTGATCAACATCTGAGGGAAGTACAATTTCAGATTAGAAGTCCTAATCCAAAACAACAGCATTGTATAAAATACAGTAGTGGTTGAGATTAACTCTCTAGTTATACCAATCATTACTAAAATAGCCTCTATTAGATAAATGCTTTGATTCGATTGCCAAAATTAAAACGCTTGTGTACAGGTATATTCAACAACAAAGCAAGAACTTGTGCAAAAACTGATCCTTTGCCAGGTGAGTGGTTGGATTTGTGATAAATTGCATTGATAAGTTTGATGAATTTAAGATCAAGAAGATACATTGTTAGAGACCAGAAGGTGGCAGGTGACCAAGGTAGCTTAGTGTCCACCGAAGAGAGTGTAACTCAGGCAAGGCTAGATCCGCTAGCACCAATTATTGAGGAAGGTAGTGATACTGACACTTCGTCAGACAAATCTTTCTTCATGATGGGTAGTCAGCAGCTAGGAGGTTTCACCTATGATGGACCTATGTGAGAAGAAAGCACCTCCCAAAATCCTTTGAATGATTCCAAACTCACTGTGATCTTCTTAGAGGGAACAAACTCGAGGGGAGCCCTAGTCTATTCTGACTATTGAGGACGCAAGTGCATTTGTATCAAGGAGTATGACGCTACCTCACATTCCACCCGACCGCAAGCATTCAACAACCAAGATCAACCTGCAAACCAACCATCATTGCAGGCATGGTCCGACATAGTGCAACATTGGAACAAGACCGAAACCGAGATGGTTATCAAGCCGCACGAGGGCTAAGGGATTTGCAAGAACCACCACCCTATTCAAGGTATCAGGGAGAGAGTAAGCCAAAGACTCAAGGGTCAACAGAGCCTGGAGGACCCATTAGGAGATTTCGGAGGTCTTTTGGAGGGCCTTTTGGTAGAGAGAGGAAAATAAGCTCCTCCAATGAGAGAAGAGCCTACGTTACGTAGAAAAATAGATTGATATTAACAAAAATATAAAAGGTGTCCCTCTCCTCATTTAATAATCTAGTGGTCCTTGAAGACGAGCACTCTCTTTTATTTAATGCGAGCACCTTTTTCAAAAGGTAGATGCGGTGCATTTGATACGGGATACGTCATCACTAGAACTCAAAAAGTCACAAAACTATCAAGTGGTGGAAGATTTTGAAACTTTTGATACTGCCAATGCGTTCGGAACACACATATCTCCTAGAAATGAATGTCCAATTGCCTCGCTTAGACATCCAAAGAGGCCAAAAATGTCAAACACCCCTAAAAGAACATTTTACTAACGGCGCGCGAGGGGGCATTTCAAAATTTTGGAATGCCTCCTCGCGCGCCGTTAGTAAAAAGGCCCTTTTTCCCTCTTTTTAGGGAGCTTTTTGAGAGGAAAATGTTCAAAAACCTCTAAAAAGGGGCTTTTTGGAAAGATAAGTGTCCAAAAATCACTAAAAAGAGCTTTGTACTAACGGCGCGCGAGGGGGCATTCCAAAATTTTGGAATGCCTCCTTGCGCGCCGTTAGTAAAAATGCCATTTTTTCCTCTTTTTAGGGAGCTTTTTGAGAGGAAAATGTCCAAAAACCTCTAAAAAGGGGCTTTTTGGAAAGATAAGTGTCCAAAAATCACTAAAAAAAGCTTTGTACTAACGGCGCGCGAGGGGGCATTCCAAAATTTTGGAATGCCTCCTCGCGCGCCGTTAGTAAAAAGGCCCTTTTTTCTTTTTTTTAGGGAGCTTTTTGAGAGGAAAATGTCCAAAAACCTCTAAAAAGGGGCTTTTTGGAAAGATAAGTGTCCAAAACCCCCAAAAATAGGCTTTGTACTAACGGCGCGTAGAGGGGCATTCTAAAATTTTAGAATGCCTCCTCGCGCGCCTTTAGTAAAAAGCCCATTTTTTGGGGTTTTTTGACATTTTTTGCCTCTCCGGATGTCGGAATGAGACAAGTAGACATTCGTTTTTAAGGTATTTTGGCGCTCCGGATGCATTGGTGGTGTCAAAATCCTCAAAATCTATCACTATTTTACAGTTTGTGACTTTTCAACTTTCAGTGATGACGTAAGCTGCATTGAATGCGCCGCACCTGCCTCCCGAAAAAGACGCTCGCATTAAATAAAAAAGTGACCGTTTTCAAGGACGATTGGGAATATAAATCTACTTTTCAGAGTGTCTGGTTGTCCTTTTGGACGTACTCACAAGGTGCAAGTGCATTTTAAAAAAAGTTTCTAGAGAGAGAAATACAACTTCTTACAAGGCCCTCCAAATGACCTCCGAAATTTTCTAATGACCCATAGAACAAGTTCGAAGAGATGAACCACCTCCAGCGAGAACTGTTAGAAATTATGGCTTAGGAGCACCACTGGGAGAGGAACCAACCTATTACAGAAGGCCTGAGGAGGTATATCGATTAGGACGGGGAGATCCAATGATGAGGTTTGTAGAGCATCGGAGAATTAGGTCTTCTCAAGTGCAAAAATGGGTAAACAAGAAATACACAGGAAGCAGAGACCCAAGAGATCATGTAGTAGCCTTTGTGGGTATAATTAGAGCCGAAGAGGTGTTAGATTTTCCCACCCAATTTGAAGGGTTTGGACTAACCCTAGAGGATGATGCTGCCACTTGGTTTGACTCTGTAGAGCGAAGAGACTTTGAGTCTATGGAGGAAGTGTTTGACGAGTTTATCGAGGAATTCTCACAAAGGGAAATAGCTCATAATACCGTCTCACAGATCCATAAATTCAAACAGAAAGATGGAGAATCTGTACAAAAGGCAGCCCTAAGACTAAAAAGATATGTTAAGTTCTGTCCTGTTGAAGAACTGCCAACTCAGTCCAGACTTATGTTGATATTCATCCAAGGACTAAGGAATGCGGATCTCCAGAAAGACTTACATATGAAGAGGAGCACGACGTTGAATGAGTTGACCAAGGAAGCTCTTTACCTGGTGGACAATTGTGCGGTCTACAAAGAGGGGGAGTTCAAGGACCTTGATGACGATTCGTCTCTCACAACAAAGTGGAAGCAAGTCTTCTAAGACAACACCGAAAGGAGAAGTGGCTGTAAACCACGAGCAGCTTGTAGATGAAGTGCTAAAAAAAATCAACTTGTACGCCAAACCCCAGGCTAAATAGCCCAAGTGGTGTGCTATTGAACAAAAATGGACAAACCATGGGACCGAGGAATGTTATTATAACAAGGGGTATGTGAGAGAGAGACCTTACGCTCCCCAAGCTCCGGTAGCTTCTCCTCAAGTTCCACCGATGCCTAGATATCAAGCAGACAACCTACCAGGACCTGTAGGTGTAGAAAGACCACAACCAGTGTTGGGGCAACAACCACCCCTACCAGGATTACGACCAGTCGGTATAAGATACACACCAACCGTAACTGAATCAGAGGATAAGGCTTTGGTGCCTATGCATGCATATTATGAAGATCCCAATGGATATGCGGAAAACCCTATCTATTATCCACCGAAAGAACCCTCGACACCAGAACCATGGAGCATGATAGGAAATACAGGACCACCAACTGCTGCACAGGCAACAGGAGAAGGAAGATATAGCTTAGATGAACAAACATTGATGTTCATAGTCAATGGAGGCATGGGCGGACAGAGACATGCTTACCAACAAAGAGGAGCTCAAGGAGCACCTCAACAACCCAAGGGACCCGGCTACAAGTGTGGTGGAGACCATTGGCTGAGAGACTGTCCTCATGATGAAATCATTAGAGTCAATGCGTATTGCCCAGAATGTGGAATTACTCATTTGATTCCCGATTGCCCCAAAAACCCAAGCAAAGAAGCAAAAACCACCTTGAACATGCTAGAAATAGTACCTTCCAGCGGAGGATTGGAAAATGAAACAATCATACCCATCCAAGCGGTAATACGAGCCCAAGCTCAAAGAACGATGAACGAACCCATAGTTGAAGAACCAAAAATTGATGCCCAAAGTTCAGAAACGAGGAATCAGAGAAGCACTTGGAAAGCTAGAAAGGCGCGTAGGAAAGCCAGGAAGGAACGAGAGCAAACAACTCTATCCGAGGAGTTAAAACATACAAAGGATAGATTGGAGCGGTTAGAGGATCTAGCTAGCCTAAGCTCACACACCACTACAACCATAGCACCCAAGGAAATAACAGAGCCCAAAAGTGCAAGATTGGGAGGATCTATACTGGCAGACAAGGTAAATGAGCAGTTGGATGCACTACTAAAAGCTTATAAAGCTAGACTTAAAAATAACCAAACCCAGGAGCAAAGGTGGATGACTTATCCATATGCAGAAATAGAAAAACAAATGTTGGAAATGTGTAAAAAGATGATCGAAATAGCTCAATCATTGATGGAAGACCCGCTGGGTAAACCTGCAAATTGGCATGAGGCACCAGTTCCAACCCCTATCCAACCAACTTTAGAAAAACATGTGGAAACAAAGGAAAGACTCACTAATGCCTATGAGTCTAGAGGAGAGCCTATCATAGTGCCAAATACCACAGATGGGACAAGTGACGGGTTCCAGCCTAAAATATTGGCAGAAATGGCTAAGGACTGTAATGGTCTAGACGATCCGTGGAAGCAAATCCGTGAGGCCAACGAGGCTAATAGGATGAGTAACCACATGAATAGAACGAGAAAAGAAAAGAATGTGATCTTACCTCCTATTGAAGAATTTGAGGCAAGGTCACAAATGAACTTTGAGATACATTCACAAGGGGGAGTCCAAGGATCAATTAGTTCAGGGCACAGCCAACCAAACTTGCTAAAAACTTTACCCTCTTAACTAGGAGAGTATGAAGCTAAGTCGGAAGTGAGAGCAATCCCATCTCAAAGACTTTATTCTAACAAAGTGATGGATTCGCAAGGATTGATTGAGTTGTTGTCCACTCCGGTGGCATGCACAATCATATTGGCAGAACTCCTAAGGTTACGACCAAACATGTGGACAATAGTAGGTAAATGCCTAGAAAAATTTGGAGTAAAAGACCCTACCTTGAAGCTACAGGAACGGATCAGAGAGTTGGACAAGCCTCAACTAAACACTAGGCCAGTACCATTGAACAAGGTTGGAGAGTATTGCGAAGGGGAAGATGGAAACACCACGCTACCAGTAGAATTCCAAGGAGTAGTTTCCAAAGCTATTCTTGACAGTGGAGCGGGAGTTGCTATCGCCACTAAGGAAATCTGGAAAAAATGGGGAAAACCAGCTTTGAGGGCTACCAGAATGAAACTACAATTGGCAGATGGGTTCATGGAGAAGCCTCTAGGACTCTTAGAAAAAGTGATTGTCACTTCATGCGGAATCCAGTAGGAGCATACATTTGCAATAGTCTATTTCGACAAAAAGAACAATTATGAGATCATCTTGGGACAACCATTCATGAGAAAATTGAAGATGGTCCAAGATTGGGGTTATGACCACATATACCTCAGACATGGCGAGACAACAACTAAAATATACCTGAAAGACCATAGTTACAAAGATGTGAACCAAACACCTATGGAAGAGTTTTATTCAGCTACAATAGCAGGATCAGAATTCCCAGCATGGTTAGGGCAACCAAAAGAGCTATGGATGTGCGGAGCTTCACATTGTGGAAGCTTAAGAAGAGAGGAATGCATCTTAGAAAGAGCGATAGAAGACAAGGAGTATATTCTGGAACTTTTCCTTGAAGATGCCTTGGAACCCCTAGAATGGGAACACATGCTAGCAACATTGGATGTTTGTACCATTACAGACAATCCAACAACAAAATTTTGTGATAAGGATGGCTATGATGTGTTACCCTATTACATGGTAAGCGTTGTACCAGGAGAAAAAGAGAAGGTAGAACCACCAAAACAAGAAGAGTTTTATAACTCCTCTGAACATCTGGAATAAATGATGAAGTAGATAATGAGTGTTTAGACACCTCAAGTGAGCGTGGAAATGAAACCGAGAATATCAAGTTTTATGATTTTGCTAATCAACATCCTAGATGCTAGGAACGCTATAGGAGGAAACAAGCAGGAAACAAAGCGAGAGAGAACCTGATGCCCGTGATAAAATGTAAAAATCCCTATTTGATGCTTGTAAAAGCAGAGGATTGTGTGAAAGATCAAATATTAGGAAGATTCTCAAAAGACCGAAAAGAAAGAACGCGAGAGGAAATAAAACAAGTACAAAAAGCTAAAATAGAAACAAAATCACAAAAATTTTAAAAATAAAACAAAGAAACAACAAAAGACCAAGAGTGGACGAAACTGGAGCGTAAACAGAAATACCAAGAACGGAAACGGTCTTTAAGAGATTTATTTGCTAACACAACTTCTCAAGAAGTATAAAGATGTATTTGCTTGGTCCTATAAAGACCTCAAAGGAGTTGATCCATCGATATGCCAACATACAATTCCTTTGAAATCGGATGTAAAACCTAGCAAACAACGTCTTATACATATAATGACACATTTGCTAAACGAATCAAAGAGGAGATTGATAAGTTGATGGAAGCCGAATTCATCTATGAAATCAAACATATAGATTGGGTGTCACCCATTGTGGTAGTTCCCAAAAAGAATGGAAAACTGCGAGTGTGTGTAAACCTCAAAAAGGTAAATTCAGCCACCATAAGGGATAATTATCCCTTGCCAATCACAGAACATGTACTTGAGCGGGTGGCCGGGAAACGGGCTTATTCCTTTTTGGATGGGTTTTCAGGATACAACCAACTGGCAATAGCAAGGGACGATCAACACAAAACAGAATTTGCCACAGAATTGGGAATTTATGCGTATCGAGTTATGCCGTTTGGCTTAACTAATGCCCCAGCCACTTTCCAAAGGTTAATGACGCACGCATTCAAGGAATACCTAAGAATATTCTCAGAAATTTACATGGATGATCTTTGTGTACACTCTCTTCTACGAGAGGAGCATATTGACCATTTGCAAAAGGTTTTTGAAAAATGAAGGACATATCGAATCTGTCTTAACCCGAAAAAGTGTGTATTCATGGTTAAGCAAGGCCACATCTTAGGACACATTGTCTCAAGAAATGGCATAACCACAGACTTAGACAAAGTCAAAGTCATTGTAGACCTACCCAGGCCTACTAATGCGAAACAAGTGCAATCCTTCATGGGACACTACGGATATTATCGAAGATTCATATACATGTATGCGGTTATCGCACAACCTCTGTATCATTTTCTAGTCAATTTCAATTGGACCGAGGAGTGTGAAACTTCATTCCAAAAGCTGAAGGAAAACATAATATCAGCACCTGTACTGAGGGAACCAGATTGGGAAAAGATATTCCATGTTCACATTGATGCTTCAGCATATGCCATTGGAAGTATTTTGGCTCAACCTGGAGATGGAACAATGGATTTTCCGGTTTGCTATGCGAGCCGACAGTTAAACAGTGCGGAAAGAACTACAGAACCACTGAGCGGGAAGGGTAAGGAATGATTTATGCTGTAAAGAAATTTCGGCATTATTTGCTTGCAAACAAATTTGTGTTCTTCACAAATCATCAAGCTCTTTTGTATCTGGTAAATAAATCATGCATTACAGGGAGAATCGTACGCTGGTTTATTATATTGCTAGAATTTGACTTCACAGTGGTGGTCAAGAAGGGTAAAACACATCTACGAGCGGATCATCTTTCAAGGATACACAACGAAGAAGCTCCTGAAGGAGTAGATGATGACATACCAGATGCTTATCTTTTCAATATTGAAATGATACCCAAATGGTCTCAGGAAATTGTTAGCATTCTTTCCTTTGGAAGTGAGTTTGATAATACGGAATGCAGATCCAAACAACAAACAATTCGACAAGCAAAAAACTTCCAGTTGATAGCAGGATGGCTGTATCATTTTGGATCGGACCTCATCCTACAATTATGTATAAATCCGGAAGAATTCGAGTGCTACCTTGAAGAGGCACATGTCCAGGATTGTGCATTTCATTGTTCAACAGTGAAAACACACCCGAGACTGAAACAGTTAGGGGTTTATTGGCCAACTATGTATGTGGACACACATTCGTATGTTACCAATTGTACTATATGTAGTGCCAAACAACCAGTGGATCACGCGACTTTGTTTCAGATAAACATAGCACTTGCATGGAGTCAATATATCATTGACTTCTTAACCACCAGGACGTTCCCTGATAACATCACAAGAGCACGGAAAGAAACTATAGAGCTGGAAGCTCATGACGTCCAGTTAATTGGGAACCAACTCTATAAGTGAGGAAAGGACAATCAACTTAGAATCTGTGCAAGTGAAAGCGAATACCTGGTGATTCTAGAACATGCACATAGCGGAATAAGCGGAGGCCATTTTTTGGGCGATAAGACGGCAAAAATTGTCTTAACTGCAGGAATTTGGTGGCCGACATTGCACATGGATGCTGAAGAGTTTGTAAAGCGTTGTGACTCATGTCAACGCACCAATGTGCCAATAAAAAGAGATGAGATGCCTTTACGGCCAATGATGGGAGCAAGAGAATTTGCAAAATGGGGCATTGATTTTGTGGGACCTATATCACCCCCTGCATATCGCACCCATACCCAATATATCATTGTGGCGACGGACTATCTCACAAAATGGGTCGAAGCCAAGGCAGCACAAAAAGCTGATGCACGCACCACTGCACAATTTTTGTATGAGAATGTTTTTGTACGATACGGGTTACCAACAGAAATTGTCAGTGATCGTGGGACACATGTTCTCAATGAAGTCATTGAATATCTGCTAGAGGAATTCATGGTCATACATAGGAAATCTGCTCCATACCATCCACAGGCCAATGGACAAGCTGAAGCCACAAATAAAACACTATGCACGGTTCTCACTAAAATAGTGTCAGAATCAAGAACAAATTGGGATCAGCAGCTACACTCAACACTGTGGGCATACAGGGTAGCTTACAAAACATCAATAGGAACAACACCATACAACATGGTGTTTGGCCTAAATGATATACTATCCATAGAGTTTTTAATTCCAACTCTACGAGTAGCAAAACTCTTAGAATGGACAGGGCATGAGCTCTCTTCAAGAATAGATGATCTTGAAAAGCTAGATGAACTCTGCTTACGAGCTGTAGCTTCAATCTATGCTAAAAAGAGAAGACAAAAAGAATTTTTTGACAAACATGTGCGTACTAAAGAGTTCAAAATAGGTGATTACGTACTTGTTTATACTTTGAAGCAACATGCCAAGAAACTTAAAAAGCGAGGGATGGGACCATTTGTGATTAGTGATCTATCGCAAAGTGGAGCTGTCAAGCTTGCTACATTAGCAGGTGAAGAAATGCCGAACTGGATTAGTGGATGTCGATTGAAGAGATATCATCCACCACTCACACAGGAGATGCTCCAATTCATCAAGGAAAACAATGAATGAAGGAAAAACAAAGAGTACGAGAAGAAGCTCAAGTAGAAGCAAAAGAACGCATTGCAAAAAGAAGACTTCTACGACAACAACAACAAAGTGGACCCCCATTGCGAATCAATGCCATTCGAATGACCAAGTTGGATGAAGAAACAGTGGAGCCAATAATTGCAGTCAAATTGGGCAGCACTCAAGCAAATTTGATCTCTTATGGATTATACCAACAACTCAAACTCACAGGTCAACTTCATCCTACTCCTCAAGTGCTGGAAAGTAGCACACCACAACCGTTGAAAACATTGGGATGGACTATATTGCATGTACAGATACATCAATATATTTACCCACACAAATTCTATGTGGTGGCGGATGAAAGCACACAACACCCAATGATGTTCGGGCAACCTTGGCAAAAAGAGTACAATGTGCAGATAGATTGGAATGCAAGGGCCGTCAAAATTCAGCATGCTCATGAACAACAGGTGATAGCCTTTGCTCAGCAATACCAGAATGATCAACTGCAAGCCATGCAATGACTGGAAAAAAAGCCAAAACCTAAAATGCCATCAAGGAACAACCTGATACCCGAGACCAACAATCAGGTAAAAGCCAACCATGCTAATTACACACATATGAAGTCACCGGCCGCAATGCAAAGATCTAGGTTACCAAAACAAGGGAAACAAGTATGGATGCGGAAGGATAGAAATGACATGGCATACAAATAACAATGCAACGAAAGAATTCCAATGAAGCAGATGGTTCAACCAAAAACCAAGGGCCTAAAATAGGTATGGATCCCCAAGAAAATGCTTAGCCATAACCCAAATGTCACTCGCATTTGGATACCAAAACAAAAGCAAAAGGAACTCCCTTCAGTACAAGAAACAACGGAAGGCAAACAACTGCACTTGAAAAAGGAAAACCGACTTATGTGGATGCCAATCAACAACAATCAGTGGCAAACAAGAAAGTGCCAAAACATCTACAAAAACCGGTAGCAACAAAATACCAATGGAAAGCAAAGGCAATACGGTCCATAGCCATTACGGTCCAGCCAATTTTTGACCTAGAAACAACTACGGCTCTATCAACAGTCTCGGCAAATCAATTGCCTTTTGCAAAAATGACAATTAAACAGAGAGTAGTAGAGTTACAGCTGTTACTTGCAAAGAAAACAGGAAACCTCGACAGCGAATGCCAATAAGCATCTTGCTTATTCCCTTCTCTTGCACAGCATTACTTTTTCCATGCATTGACCGAGTATGCATAAAATAGGGCCACATTAATTGGCCAGGCATTAGCACAACTTTTTCAACCTATGCACGGCACGTACTCCGAGGCGATACCTTGTCGTCCGGGAGAACTCCGGCTAGGAGGGGGGGAGGCATTCTCAAATGCGGAACCAATAACAAAAACAACAAAAAAGGGCATGATTTTCGACTATTTTAAGGGTTGTTGTTTGATTACGAAATCTTTTGGAGTAACCCAAGTATAGATGCCCTTATACAGCATGTATCTATAGGTATATGGGGCCAAACGCCAAATCAAGCCCCTAGGTGTGTGTATATAAGTAGAAATAGCCATTTTTCGAGCAAAATATTGGTAAAAGGGAGAAATCCGGCCATAAAAATTGCATGAGAGTGTATATAATGTTTTGCGGTGATGTTGGGCTGCTGCTGCAGTTCTCTCTCCAACATAGGATGAAAATGAGGGTTGCTGCTGCAGTTCTCTCTCCAACTAACTCTTATCTTAGCTACTAGGATGAAAATGTTTTCTAAAGATGACATGTGGAAAGTCTCCCACATGGATTCGGTTTAGCTAAATGCCTAAGAATGGAAAGGGGGGGGGGGGGGGTTAGGGACATTAGTCCACCACTCCATGCCACTCTTAACATAAGATGGAATGTGAGTTTGGATAGAAGACAATGGATGTTCAAATTCGGGACAAGGATATTCAACCTAAGAAATTTGTCTTGCTATGGCTCACCCTCCTAAAGCCATCTGGGGGGAGAGAAGCTTGAAAGCAAAAGTTTCATTGGGAATTTTCCCTAGGTGCAAAAGAGAAGTTGAACCTATTTTCCATCTATTTCTGTCATGTCCTTAGTCAGTAGTTATCCTCTCTCCTCTAAAGTTAGTTCTGAAGACCCGTGACTTAAGGGGCATTCTCTCCTCTTATTGGAACCGTACCAGAGCAAAATTATTGTGGATACTCTGGAAACTGAGAAATAATTATGTATTTGATGAGGCTTACCAAGCTCCCCGTTTGAGTTCTCTATTTGTGGAATTTAATTTGTAGATTTACAAGTTGAAGATCGACCAGATCAGCATCTATTTTATGCGCAACATGATTGCTCAGGATGCAGAAAAGGTCCAGCTCTCCCTGCCTGATGAGGAGCAGGAGTTGCCGATCAACATGCGGAAGCTGCAGGAAATACATATCATGGTGGTCGCCAACAAGGAAGCAATCCAAGAAGCCTATGCTGTTGTGTTCAAAGCTAGGGAATCCATGGAAAAGCTTCAAGACATGATAGAATCACTACATGCTTTTGGAATGTCATAGCTGGAAGCTCATTTACTAGGTCTTTTGTATAAGTGAACCTAGATGGATGATTGGTTAGGTGTCTGGATGGGTTGGTCTCATATACTACTGTTTTGGAATCCACTCGCTTGAGGTGTCATATGTAATTGAGGTGTCATATGTAATGTTGTCTTCATTCTACTATTACTATAAAATTCACTGCTTTGCTGGGAAAAAAAAGCGTGAGCATCCCGGTCAGATTCTGCCTCTCCCACTATTTTTTGAAAATCAGGCACACATACTTGCCTCATTTGTCAGGGTACCTCTGAATGCCAGCCATAGCAGACTTAGGCTTGGCTGAGCTCCCTACCCCCCAAAATGCTACCTGCTTGGACTGCAACAGCAAGGACAAAAGCATTGCTGTTGTATCCAACACTCAATGAAGAAGACACTACAGACACCTCTAGCACTGCAACGAGAGAGAGAGAGAGAGAGAGAGAGAGAGAGAGAGAGAGAGAGAGAGAGAGAGAGAGAGAGAGAGAGAGAGAGAGAGAGAGAGAGAGAGAGAGAGAGAGAGAGAGAGAGAGAGAGAGAGAGAGAGAGAGAGAGAGAGAGAGAGAGAGAGAGAGAGAGAGAGAGAGAGAGAGAGAGAGACTGGTCTACAGACCCAAGAAAGCAAGCACATGTTTGCAAGGCCATGACAGCTTGCAGGGCAGCGACAGGGTATTCTGGGGGGCACAAGGAACTTTTAAAAGCTCCTTACATAGGAAAAAATATATATTCTCCATACACTGTCACTAGTTTGGATACACATAAATAGTGAAAGTCCAAACTAGAGAAAGTGAAGCGTTTCCTATCTATGAAACCAAGCCAATTCCCATTTTCTTCATATACTACTTTTTTTTGTATAGTAAAATTTTTCTATATAGTAAATTATACAGATTTGTGAGAGCTTTACTTCTTCAGAAAATGCAATGGCTTGTCAGGTGCCCTTCCAGCCAACATGGTGGTATGCACGCACCTGCAAGATATTCGGTTCGGGCACAATGAGTTGAGCTCATCCATTCCTGCTGCAATTTTGCTGTGAATTCCTTGACCTTCTTGAGCTTACTGTACAATTTATCCATTTCCAAGAGATGAGAATGCTGCCATAAAGATTGATCGACCTCACGTTGTCAGAACCCGGCGCCTCCAGTCCTCTACCTCAACACCTGCAAAAGGCCCACAATTTGACAACATTGCATCGGCCGCATTCTATTCACCCATCTACCTCTCAATAAAGATATTATACTAACTGTATAATCTTCTCCATATCCCTCCCTTGTGCTAGTGGGGCTCCCGCCCATGCACATGCGACTCTACCGTCTTTTCTTATGCTCTCATTGTCGTCTTTCTGGCCCTCTTTTGACCTCACGCTCTTGGATATCCGCTCCTCCTTGGCATAATCTTACTTTGAAGTATTGCTGGACTCTTGGACGGAGATGCCACAATGCCAGACTCTTTCTCATATCCTTCTTCCCCATTGCTATACATCCTCCACCATGTGGGCACACTTATCAGGCCCTGTAAGCTCTCATAATCATCATTGAGACTTGATTGCTTGCTCCCACTCTTCTAAATTGGCAGCACCCAGCTTTGACAAATAGATGTCTGAGAAGTGAGCGTGCTTGAACTCCCGAAAAACATCTAAACCGCATCACAATCGTTCCCATCTAAGCTTCCTATGGCTCTTACCCACAGACTCCATACAGTGATCATTGTAGCTCCGTACGCTCACATCACCATCATGATCATCATTGTCTGATGATATAGTGCTGACATCCTTGAAAACCTTGGACTTGTTTGATGTCTTAGTAGATGCTCCCCAAGTGTTAAAGCTTCTTGAACAACATTTACATTGGTTATCGTAGGATCTGTCAATGAATGCCCTACGTATGCCAGTTTTGGGAGACGAAGAACTCGTGTTTAGACCTGATTTGATACTTTTAAAAAGCAAAGACTTGGCACAGTTGTGGTCATCACATGTGACCTTTGCTTTTGAATGATGGAGAAAAGCAATGGTTGACATGAAAACTCTCTCTGTTTGAGCTTTTCTTGCTACCATTACATATACTTGAATGCAAGTTCCTATAAGTACCCTTATTCTTGGACAATGATGGATGTTGCCTTCAAGCAGGTAAAACAAATTTTGAATGAGCCTCACTATAGAATGGAGACAAATTTGTAATGTATTTATGAAAGTAGAAAGCTTGCTTGGAAGCCTGTCTTCTATGCTTATCGATGGACCCATATATTTCCAGCAATGCCTTGCTTCAATGGCTTCTGCAACTCTCCAATTCACCATCACTAAATGCAGAATCATTCAAACAAAACTTGTAGAAACCTGCATTGGCATTATGTGCCCATGGACTTCGACTCCTGTTGAAAGCTTGATTTAGACGTGTTGTATCCAAGAACAAAGATTAGACACACTCCTCCTATGCCTGAGAAAATCATCACCCTCTTATCTTTTTGCATTGAGTGAATTGACACCCTGTGCTTGCATGCTATGGACTTCATCAGCTAATGGTGAATAAAGCATGGAAAGGCCGTGATCCATGAGGGCCACCTTCAATTTCTCGATCGACGACACCTTTTGCTCCCCCCATTGACACAGATGATCAAAACTAAATGTTGGCATCAAAATGACCATACTCTTCCAATGCATGTGGGAATTTTCCTCTTACATTCTTCTGCCATATTCTTTGCTTCGATGACACATCTTTGCGGGCCTTTTGCAACTTTCGTCGCTAAAAAGTGACCGTTGTTCGTATATTTTCCATAGCAATTTTTTTCCACACCAAATCACTACCTGAAACAATTGCAAAATACAATTTCATAATTAATGTCCAAATACAATTTCATAATTAGGGCCAATACTAGCTGTTATGTAAACACCACGACCTACCTGTTTCTTCAATGGTTAAATCAAGAGATGGGAGAAGGTGGACCGTGGTGAAGAAAGGCCTAGGGAGTCAGAGTTGAAGGAACGCCTGAAGCTAATAGCAAGAGTGCCGATGGAGGCAACGATCACAAATCCACCCGGTGTAGTAGAGAGACAGGCATTTCAAAACTCTAGGTAATTTTGCATGCACCTTCTGTTCCTTCTGGATGTGCCTCAATTACGTACTTGCAACTTGTTGAATGGGGGCTCCCCTCACATCTCAAAATTTTACCCCTTCGCTTCCCTTCAAGAGGATCCCAGCAGCATGCAACAATCACCCTTCATACTCTTTGCTCTTCTAGCTTCCCAAGCTTCCCTCCTTTGTACTACCAACATATTACACAAGAATCTCACTGGCCCCATTCTCTCCGAGGTGGGCAATCTCACAAGGGCCTAGATCCACATAAGATTTTCTCTATATAGTCAAATAGTTAAATAATTCCTACTTCATATAGACTTTCTCTAGATTGTCAAATAAGCAATCCACTATTAGGGTCAATATTTATGATTATCCAAGAAATCAAATTATCGTTAATGATTGGATTGTATCCACGTTGAGCACAAACAAACCTTACATGTCATTAGAAGCAGAAGTCTTCAAAAACAAGAAGTTGAACATCCTTTGCACTCAGAGGAGTGCATCCATAAACCTAACATGTCTGTTGTTGCAACAAAAAATCTGCAAAGTACTAAAGAGAAAGAAGTTGAACATCTTTTGCACTCAAAGGAGTGAAACACTTCACTACTATCTTCTTCATGTCTATGAGCCATGATGAGATAAGTTTAATCATTGTATGGCTATTAGGACTCTTTGAATCCTTGCAAAAGCTATAAAAAGTCTTTTCTTCCTTCTTCAAACTTTCGGAGTGAAAAGTACATATCATGTACACTCTTTTTTTGCATGTAGACCAGCATGATGGTTTCCATATCTTGCTCATTATAGAAATGCACCTATGCCAACAAATATACGATTGTTATAAGATGGAGTTTTAATTCTAGCGACATTACGTGTGCAAAAAGAATCGAAACCACACATTACTACATTTTACTTACATTCAATATCTCATCACCACCGTTCTTTGCATCGTTTACACGCTTGCATGCAACCTAGTGTCAAAATTAGAGCAAGCCTAGTCAATGTTCAAACTTATTCATTGCCAAATATAGATATTGTATCTTTTTTTTTAAAGACAAGGTTTTGCGAGTATGATCAAGCTCACAAAGCAACTTCATTTTCTTAGTCATCTATCCAAAAAAATATGAACTATGAAGTGGAAACAACAACGTAATTTAGCTTCTACCTAACACGTAAAAGGATAAGCACATAACCGTATGTTTACCTTCCTCTTCCTAGAGGTGTTTCTTGCACATGAGATTTCATGAAATAAGACAACCCAAGAATCCTTCTACATGACTATGCAACCAAAGACATTAAAACATAAAAATCTAAATAATCTAAAACATTTCTAGCATAACTCTAAGTAAAAATACCTCATCACGTTCAGGGAATTCATCCAACAAGGGAAGATCTTTCTTTGCTTGGACCCTCTTAGATTGACCACTGTGTAAAAGTTCTGTATAGGACAATGGTAAATCACCACCCAATGCATCCACATCCTGTAACTCCAAATTTACACAACTTTCCATGGCATGAAATAAGTTTGCACTTAAGAGTATACATGATGACACACCTCTTCTTTGTAACTTTGAAGGCCATCAAATCTCTTCATTTCCATTAAGAATTTGTCAATCTAAACCATAAGAAAGACAAATTACTTCAAAAAATAATGCAAATAATATATAAAGAACAAAAGTGAGTAGAACTTACCTCTAATAGGCCATCAAAGAGTGTGTACTCTTGCTTTCCTTTATCAAGATACTCATGCTATTTAGAAGTAAAAAGAAAACATTTTATTTACATATACTAAACAAAAAGTGAACAAGTGGTTTGCAATAGTACCTCAATATTAATATCAATTCCTTGTTTCCTCTCAATATCTTTACATAATGTAATGTCACCCAACTACAATGATTTAAAAAACTCAATTAAATTCACCAGGCTTGCCAAAAAACACGCTCGTATTTAAATCAAAGTGACTACCTCTTGTTGAGGCAGCACATTGTTTTCTTCCTCTTTGAGATTGACATTCTTCTCTTCCCTTGACAAAACTTCCTGTTTAAGCAAGAACATCAGTAAGTCTAATGTACCTTACTTGAACTAAATAAGATAGGTACAGAGAGATTATTGAATTTACCTTAATTTTTTTGTACTTTTTCTTTGATTACTTTGCAGCCACCACCCACTTATATATGTCTTCGGCATGCCACTTATAGCTAGCCCCACAAAAAGCCATTGGCTTGATCTTGGAATAATTCTTATGGATTATTTCCATAATATCATCTTTTCCCTTTTGATTATGACGTAAGTCAGAGGGCAAAGAGACATTATGGAACCATCGACACACAATGCGATAATTATCAAGCATTATGGCATGATACTGTGGTGGGAACTTCTTGTCTAGAAGCTCTTTTCCATAAAGCTTGTTTGGATCTCTATCTTTTCCTTTTGGTGGATAGAAAATATAATCATATGGCGGAGCTCTAACACTTACAGTATCAAAACTTGATGGTATCCTTAAACAAGTTTATTTTATAAAGGTCAGCATGTATCTATGAAGAAATCATGTCAAATTTACATAAAGCATTAATGAAATTTACCATCTTCATCTATATGGGAATCAACATGACCTAATGACACTATGAAATTACAACTTTTTTGATTTTTAGCTCAAAACATTGCAAAGATAAAACCCATCTACATCTTAGAAGAGTTTACATAATAGATCCTTTATACCAAAATGTGCAAGTATTATAATAACTATGTACCTTGGTTTGTGCACTCGTTGCTTTTGATACCATGGCCTCTAAGAACTCCAACATTTGTGAGTTATTCACCATAGCTTTAAAGTTCTCCAAGGTGATTCCAGCCATGGTGAAGCTATACAATGAAACAACCCACTTTCATATAAAGCTATCAAGAAAAAAAATAAAAACGTAAGTATTTGGAATGGAGCTATAATTTTTACCTCCTAGATAGTCATGACTGCCAAAGCACATGCACAGCTTTAAGTAATCCATCAATAATCATTATCCTTCTTTGTAAAACTACCCAAGTCTCATTTGTACTCACGCATAACCACCAAGTCTTCCACTCTTCATTTTCTTTCACAACCTTCCATCACTTTTCTCTAGAGTGCACCACAAATTGTTTGAGCCATGCAACTTTTACCTATTTGTGGTCATGATTAGTTGCTCTAACAACATCATATTGGAGCTCAATAGAAGAGCAAAACACAGTAAGATCTGGCTTCATGAGAATTATTTCATTCTCCTCAATCCAAGGTGGAATAGAGCCAACACACCCAGTCTCAATCAATCGTTATCTGAGCTCCAAGTGCTTTCTCTCATATGCAATAATATGATTTCCATGATAGAATGGAATAAACTTGTGAAGCAATCACTCTATAGGCCTTATGCAATACCATGAATAAGGCATAGGTATTTTTCATAGGATACTCATACCTGTAGTGCCATCTATTTGCAAAATCTTTTTGTCTTCAATTGAAGTGATCATATGGTGATAGTAATTACCTCCAAAGAAGATCCTTAAATCTCCATTATGATCCACTATAAAGAAATTTTGAATGCAAGCCTTCCAATGTCCCACAGATAGTGCAGGAGTATGCTCTCTATCACAGGAGACAACCACGTGGTCTCCAGCCTTGTACACTTCTCCTCTTAAAAAGACCTTATCATGTTTCAAAACTTGTGTTATGTCTATCTCTAGATGTTCAGCAAATAATTTCCTCTCTTCAACATTAGCATCTCTGTAACAGGATTTTCTCCCACCTATCACAATCCCTTTCTTCACAAGCATGTTTGTATAGGAAGAGACCACTTTCAATCTTGTAAAAGAAGCCCATAAATATTTAGCTTTTTGTGTAGAAGATACTTTTAAAATACTGTTACCATGCCAAGAGAAACATTGTAGTAAGTTCTCATTGTCAACAAAGTGGCCCTTAGGTGCTATAAGACTCTGATGAAGATTTGTGTGTATCCTTTGAGTCGGCATTAGTCTATCTTTCTCTAACTAAGCATGCCTGAATACCCATGTAAATAGTAGTCGCCTGTAATAATTCACTAAGTACATCTCATCTTCCTTATGATTTTCTCTCACTCGGACGTAGGTAGGAACCAAATAACTCTTTCGTTCAAACTCTCCATGAGGCAAGGAGTGTTCTCACCACATCTATAGCTTGGATTGACCATCCATGCTCCCTTGTGTAGCTATAAAAGGCGTGAGAAATCTCTATGAGAAGAAGTCCTATGTCAAAAAGATCCTTAGG
Organism: Adiantum capillus-veneris; assembly: GCF_014529385.1. Lineage (NCBI taxonomy): Eukaryota > Viridiplantae > Streptophyta > Polypodiopsida > Polypodiales > Pteridaceae > Adiantum > Adiantum capillus-veneris. Next base: position 83,617,107 of record NC_140947.1, on the reverse strand, counting down.
CACTTCCTTGATAGTACATAGCACATATGGCAAACACCATTGAATAAATTTTTGATTCTCCTCTGCCTTGTAACTCTCGTGATACTTACTTGGGTATCTTGGCCAGCAACCATGGTGAATACAAGCGGGAACCCACTTTCTCATTTTGTGCAAGGCATCATCAATTTCCATTTTTGGCATCACTACTAAGGGCCTTCATGAGTGCACCAATGTACTTTGAAAACATATTCAGTGAAAGGATGTGCATACAATCAAACACAAGGTCAATGTGAGTATTAAAGCCGTAGAGATCATAAAATCTCCATAGTGGTGAAACTCCAGACAAACCACTTTTCAAAAGAATGGCTTCACATTCTACCTCCGTGCTTGCCTTATCAAGGTCTGAGATAGCATAAACAGATTCATGAGCCTGACGCCTTTCAGGAGGATATCTAAATTGCTTCCTATTCTCATCATATACATATCTTCCACCTCCATCTTCCTCTACATGAGAATTTGCTTTACATCTATGATAGAATGATTGTACACCCTCTTTGAAGCATCCGATTTTACACTAAACAGGGTGGTCCCTTGTGACCATCATTAGTATTGCACGAGCGGTAAACCTTTTGGAGGTCAACATAGTACACGATCTAGGAATAGAATCAAGAGGATAGTTATAACATATGTCAATTCCATCAACAAATAAACCTTACAATTCATCCATCAAAGGGTGCACAAAAACATTAAATAGCTTAGAAGAACTCCCAATTATCTTCTTGCAAGTAAAAGGGATGAAGACAACGGGAAGAGCTCTGACATTTGATCATTTCCCACAATTAAGTATCCTTATTTCAACTACTCCACAATTCTTTTGAGTAGTCCGAGATGTATGAAAACCATCCTAGTGTAGTAAGAAGGCAAAATTCCTTGGATCACCCTTCAAGAAAAAAGAAAATTCAAAAAACCTTACAAAAGATACACTACAAGATAGATAAACCTTACAAAATTCTCATGAATCACAAGATATTTACCTTGCAAACTCTTTTACTACATTGAATTGTCTCTTGACAAGATTGACAAAGAACTTGTAGACCTCGACTCCATCTTCAATGATAGTTGGAGCCTGGTGTCAAGGCTTGCCCACGTTTGATAAGCCCGCTTACATTCACCATTAGAACATTTTATAGGTAGTTCAAACTCGACGCTTGGATCCGAAAAAGCCTTGAACTCCCTGCACTTCGTGCCATCCCAAAATTCATCTATAGTAGAGCCATTGGATGTGCTCTCATCTAGTTCCCACTTCTTTCTGTTTCTCCACATCGCAAGAAACTCGTGACAAATTGTTTGGTTGCCTGAAAGACACTATAGTTGATGCCCAACAGGAATGTAGTCAAAGCAAAGCATATCTTTTTGCAAGATATTGCAGACAATACACTTCTTGCAACAATCTTTGCAATCTTGTTTCAATTTTTTCTTGCCACGCTGATTCGCAGTGCATGAACAATGCAACACATTTCCATAATAGTTGTCATCTAAGATTGGTAAATACAATCACGGAGAATGGGTGTCATTCTCTACACCTTGACATATTTTGTATCGCAAGGACTTCACCATTCCAAGAGATGAAAACATAGTACTTAGTTGCTCCCAACATGCTGGCACAAATATATCACCAAATGATTCATCCCAACCTGGTGGTAGTTGAATATGCCTTCTAATTACACCATATTCTTCTTGAAACTAAGCTTGTATCTAAACTTGTTTCATGTATGGGCAAGTTTGCCAAAGAAACAAATGGAGTATTTCTGTAGACACGAATAGATGCAGTATTTGTAGAGATCCTTGACTCTTGGCCTCTTTGTACTGATGGATGTATGTTTCCTCGAAGATCTTGTTGAAAATGAGTATGATAGGTGCTCTTTCCTAGATCTACAAAACCATGCTTAGAATGTCGGCACTTGTAATTGCATGTACCTCTAAATGTTTTTGATGAAGAGGCCATGTTGAGCTGTGTAACACACATTTTAATGAGTCTCTTCAACTACGTTAAGAGGGAGATATGAGCATGCACAAATATAAAACACTTATTTTTCTTTACATCTATCAAATGATTATGCTGTGTGTGTGTGTGTGTGTGTGTGTGTGTGAGGTGAAACAGAAGTGTTTGTAGATTTAGCTTGGATGTAGTACTCCGCATAAGCACAAGGGACACTTTACTTCACTTGAAAGAATTGAGATAAACTTAAAGAAAGAGAGAGAAAAAAGGGATGACACGGTCCCTCAAGGAAACCCTTGCTCTGTTGCCAGATCAAGTACTTTATTTATCCTTGTACAATGCTCATACAATGATGCTAAATGCTGAGGTAATAATGCTAATGGGTACTGGTGCTACTGATGCCGGGTACTACTAAGTACTGATGGGTATTGAGGTACAGAGAGGTTCTATGTCGACGACAATGATGACAATGATGGGATAATGTTGGGTCTATGTCGACTGACGAGGTACTAATGGGGTCTATGTCGACGACGACGACGATGATGTCGATGATGAGGTACATATGGGTCTATGTGGACGATGAGGTACTAATGGGTCTATGTTGATGACAAGGAGGTTCCTGATGCAATTGTGGATCTATGTCAACGACAATGATGTCGATGACGATGACGACAACGTTATGGTTGAGTGTCAAAATCTGCTAGCGGTGTCGATGGTAAGGGGTCTACAACCACGATGAGGCTAGTCTGCGGTTCTGTTGGTGCTTCAAACTGAAAATGCTAGTTGTCTTGGTTGAAAAATTCTGATCATCTAGGGCTAAAAACACTGATGGAAACACTACAAGATGTCACTTAAATTCCGGCGCCACATTACCGGCATCAATGGCGGGCGTCGGTATATGTGTAGGTATGTATGGAGGGAGCTAAAGTTTTTAAAGATTTTGATTTTCATATTTATGCCGCATGTTTTGGCGCCTATTCCAATGTCGTCGTGCATGCAGTTGTCGATGCCTTCTCCGGTGTGATTTCCGGTGCGTATACCGATTTCTATACCGACGGAACCCGCAAAAAAAGAAACCGCGGGCTTTCTCTATGCATTTCACTTCTTCTTGCACCTTTCCTCAAGCTCTCTCCTTTCTCACCTCTAACAGATCTGGTGCAAAACAAACATTCGGAAGTGCTAATTTTGCTTGTGGGTTAGCCCATAACACTAAGCTAAGATTGTTTTCATGTTTACTTGTAGATTTAGGATTTAGGGTTTAACTTTGTGTTTGTGTGTGCATTTTTGCAGGTTCCAGGACATTTACAACTTCTTTTAGTGCTCAAATAGGACGAATGTGAGTGCTCAAACCTCTAAATGCATATTAAATGTATTTAAATTAATTTTTATATTAATAAAAGAAAATTTCATGCTCTAAACTTTGAATTCTTTAAACTTTCAATGCTTTAAAAGAAATTATGGTTTGTGATGTGAAATTTCATTTTGAATTATGAATTTTTTTTGGTTTGGTTTATGAAAAAATATTGTTTTGAAGAAATTTCGTTTATGTTTTAGGTTAAGTTTAGGTTAGGTTAGGTTAGGTTATCTTATACGTTACGTTAGGTTAACCTAAACTAAGTTTTGTTTAGGTTAGGTTAAGTTATCTTATACGTTAGGTTATGCCTTAAGTTAGATTAGGTTAGGTTATCTTATACGTTAGGTTAGGTTAAGTTAAGCTAGGTTAGGTTAGGTTACTTTAATACGTTAGGTTAGGTTAAGTTAAGCTACGTTAGGTTAAGCTACATTAGGTTAGGTTAGGTTAGGTTAGTTTAAGGTACATTCAGCAATACGGAAACCCATAGAGCTTACCCACAGTGCATATTAAAAACAACACAATGGCGATCCGTTCGTCAATACGGCAAGCCATAAAGACTACCCACAATGCATATGCATTGTGGGCAAGCTCTATGGATTTCCGGATTGCCAACGGCTCGCCATTGTGTTTTTCATATGTCCGCAAGCGATTTTCAAGTCCTAAAATAGCTAAGTGGCCCTGAAAATAACACAATGGCAAGCCGTTTGGCAATATGGTAAGCCACAGAGCTTGCCGCACAATGCATATGCGTTGTGGGCAAGCTCTATGGCTTGTCATATTGCCAAAAGGCTCACCATTGTGTTTTCTATATGTCTGCATGTTGGGTAAAGAGGGGGAGATCGACTGCTTAAGCTATCCAACACATGCTCCTAAACATCACCATCAACCTGTCCACCTCTTTTCCCAATTTCCAAGCACACACACCTAAACTATGACACACACACACAGAGAACATGGAAATGACATAGACATGCTTGTAAGAGAGTGTAAGAGATGTGTAAGAGATGGAGACTAGATTAGAGAGTACACAACAAATAGCACTTAGCATAAGAGGGTAGAGAAGAGAATCTGCAAGAGAAAGGCCTAAATCTAGTCCCAAACTCCACGGCACCTCTCTTGTGGAGTTGGTATGTAATATATTATTTTTGAGTTTAAGGTGCCAAAAATTGAGGCTCCTCTTTTTACAACCACTTCACTTTTGTAAATGAGTGAAGCTCATTAGTTCTTGCATGACCCATAAGGGGAGTTCCCACTAGAATTATTTACAAAGCCATAGTGGCTTATTGAAATGAGATTCTAAAATACTGCACAAATATAAAATGGCCAAGAGTAATTTCGGATGCCTCTTCATCAACTCGCTGCATTCCACTCTACAAAATCATCATCAACTCAATTAGAAAATTAATAGACAGCACATAATTAACCATTACGCCAGCTATCCCAATTGCAGCTAACCACTATAACAGGAGGATGCCCAGTCTCGTAACATCCCTCCCACCAGGGATAGCAACTGTTCTCAGTTTCTCAATAGAGAAATCAATTGGACAGTGAGTGATGGAAAGTGTGGAGAAGGTCGAGGAAGTTGTGAAAAAACTTTTCAGGCATCCATTTGGCATCCTCTCTAGGGTGGCCCTTGAAAGTCAAAAGGTAATGGTTATAAACCATGCCAGTGCTTGTAGTGGTGGTCTCGTGATCAACTATTTTTTCAGGGATGAGTTTCTCTTCTTGATCTACAAGTGAAGCTGGGTCTTCATAAATGTGGTGTGTAGGTAGGGGTCCTTTGAATGGGCGTAAAAGACTAATCTTAAAGGCATTGTGAATGTGCCAATGTGCAGGTAGGCCTAAACGGAAAGAAACATCATTAATGACAGCTGAAATTTTAAAAGGTCCATAAAAACGAGAAGCAAGCTTAACAAAGACATTTGTATCAACACTTTTAATCCTTCATTTTTCAATACGAAGTAAAACATGATCACCTTCTTTGAATTGGTGTGCCTTGCGGTGCTTGTTAGCATGCTTGGTGTAAAGTTATTGTGAGTGTTTAATGGCAGAATGCACCCTTGCATAAATATCATGAAAGTCAGTAGTGAAATCATCAATGGCAGGCACAACATTAGAAAGATGTGAAGCAGGAGTAGGAAGAGAGTGACCATATACAACTTCAAATGGAGATTTAACCGTGGCAGTGTGAATGGTGTTGCTGTATGCAAATTGTAAAATATGCAGGTAATCATCCCATTTCTTAGGTTGAGAAGAAACATAAGCTTTTAACAAGTCAATAATAGTACGATTGGTGACTTCGGTTTGACCATTAGATTTAGGATGAAATGCAGAAGTGAAGTCAAGTGTAGTACCAAGATTTTCAAACACAGTAGTCCAAAAAGCACTACAAAATTTTGAATCTTGATCATAAATAATCACTTTACTCAAACCATGATGTGGAAAAACAGTCTTAAGAAACAAAAGTGCATGTTAGACGGATACGCCGCGATGGACGTCAGCACAGCGAGAACTCACCTAACATATAATGTCAGCTAAGGACGAAGCTTGACCCGCATGCGCGTGGAAGCAAGCATAAGGTGTCAACCTACACTCAACCGACTCCTAACTAATTCCTACAGAGGTCTCTACCAATTGTCTAAGTCACAGCCCTCAAGAGTGCATAAGAGGAAACTTCCTACGACGCTTTCTAGAGTCGAACACCCATCAAACAATCTCGAAACACCATAGAACTTGAAGCAGACCCTACTAATACCAATAGGTCGCTCTCCCTAAGGTCTATGAACCAAAATCCCAACCCAAAACACCCGGTGCAAAATCACGTAGGATGTTTGACCAAAATCTGCAGGTCTTTGTTTTCGAAATCTAAAGTTCCTATGTGTAGTTCTACTCAATGTGAACGCGTAGATATGCTGCAACGCAAAATCGGACAACGTATGCTCACCCAAACACCCGATGAAGCTCGTAGTAGGAGCTCACAAAACCGGACCGTACGCGCGCAATGTAGATATCGGTGCGTAGCTCTTGTCGGGGGCAACATGCTGCACTTTTCCGCACTCAATTCCGACCACCGGAGCACAGGTAGCGTCAGGATGAAGCTCACACTCTCTCTCGTACACAGTACGCTCACTCACAGACTTCAAAACTTGTTTTAAAAATGACAAAAGGTCCTTTCATTAAGGTCAAAAAGTGGTATATATACCTTACAATTCTCAAACCCTAAAGTTCCAAAATCAACCATCTACTCAATCTAACTATCAAAACTGGGATACAATCTGGAAACTTACGTAAGTCCCAATATTTACAAGGTGAAAAATTAGGTTTTCCTCAATGAATGAATAATTACAAAAATAATAATCCGCCGAGTAGTTAGTTGCCGTGGGGTGTGTCCAGCTTCTAACACTCCCCCCCTCCTTGCTCATGTCGTCCCTGACATGGCCGCTGATCTGCTTCTTCATCGTATCATTTCTCGCATCTTTAGTAGAGATTCGTATCTTGCGTGCAGGTTCATCATTGTCGGGCCAAAAATGTGAGTGTTTATGGTGAAGAAGCCTATGTAGAACGCTTCTTCAAAAGCCTGGAGGTGATAGGATGGTAGAAACATTATCCTTTGATACAGCGCATGTATCACCTCCTTGGAAGGCTGACCAGACAGATCATAAGCGCATGTATAAGTATCCTGGAAGAAAAATATGTTGTCGGTCACCTGGCCTAGCTTGAAAGTCTTGAACACTGCTAAGAGGGTTCTGCAGATTTTCCTCATCATAATGCATGTAAGGTCAGGTGAGCTAGTGAACAACTTTATGGTGCCCATTAGGGTTTTCACCATGTATTGGACACTTATTCTCTCACCTGCCTTCAAGCCCGACAGCTTAGGGTAGTTCAGACAAGTGGGTTGGCTTCTTTGCAATATTTCCTGTGCTTTCCACATCCTGATCCTTGGTAGAGGACAAAAGCTGAGGCTGTCCCAGATATTTTTCGGTGCCTCTACCAAGTGGATTGGGTATTGTGGGTACTTTGTAAGCCAGGCCTTCCTCCACTTTGGCTGAGAATCAACAATGAGCTTGACCCCTTCTGGTTTTGAGGTATCTACATTGTAAAGGGGTACGACTGGCTCTTCTCTGATCCACTTGTTTATGGTAGCTGCCTCATATTTCAGCAATGGATATAGAAGAGAGGGTTGAAGCCACTCCCACCTGAGGTTGCTGGCGTCGATCTTCTGAATGGTCATAGACTTGAAGACCCTCTGCTCCCATCCAAGCTTCCTTTGTGGTCTCTCTGAGCTCCACCTCTATTGCTTTACACAATTTTTCTTCCTCTTCCTGTGTTAGATCCTGTGGCTCTTGAGAGGATCCTTCTAGGATTTCCTCTTGCATAGGCGTGTCCACTGGATCTGCCACATTTTCTAAGTCAATGCCCTCATTGGCCGCTAGCCCTGTGCTCTCTGGATCTCCTGCTTGCTGTCCTTTTAACTCCTCAATTTGCCTCAAGAGTTTTTGCTTTTCCGTTTCTGCTTCTTCGCCCATATTCACAAGGAGGTCATTTAGTTCGGCGTTTATTCTCTCCGCCTCCTTGAGCTTTCTCTTCATGCTTTCTACTTCCTCTTGCAGGGCTTTTTGGCCTTCTTCCATTCTCGTTTGTATGACGATAGATCCTTCTGCCATCATCAATCTCTGCTTTTTCTCTAGAGTCAGCTCTTTCTGAAGTTCTTGCATTTGTTCTTCATAGAGTTGACTCTCAGTCGTGATTTGAGTCGAGCTAGTAGCTCTGACTCTGGAAGGTGATGCTCGCAGCCTCTGGATGGTCTGATCTTTTACTTTGAGTTGGTCCTTGAGCTCAAGGACCTCATCCTGGCTTGCTTCTTGATCTATCTCAGCCCTTTCCTTGGCGTCTCTCATGGCTTCTACTTCTTTAGATTCTTCTGCTAGCTATAGTGTCAGGTTATCTCTTTCCTTCTAGGCATCTAGCAGTGACTTGCTGAGCTGTTGACACTCTTCTTCAATTGCTTGCATTTTTTTTGCGGCTGCTTGATTGGCTTCCTCCATTGCCTGGCAGCTTTGTAGTGCCGTTGCTAGGCTGGCCTGTAGCTCAGCTTCTCTCTCCTTTTGCCTCTGGCTTTGTCCTTGCAGAGCATCTACTTCCATTTTAATCTTTACTTCAGTGGCCTTGAGAGCTGTCATCTCTTTCTCTGAAGCCATGGATTGAGCTCTCAACCCTGTTAGCTTCGTCATCACCATGTCCCAGTCGTTGGAGGGCGGGTGTAGGTCCACTGTATCTGTAGCAATTTCCTTTAGTTCCACTAGCCTGATGCCTTGCATCTATTCTTTAGGCCCTGTCCTCGCCAAGTCGCATGCGACTGTGGCGGCTTCTTCCTTTGTGTATCCTGTAGCTAGCAGGTCCAAAAATGCGTAATAAGAATCTTCTAATTCTTTTTGCTCACTTCGAGGCTTAGCCTCTTCTTTTGGCTCCGGCTCTTGTCTCTGCTCTTGCTCACCTTCTTGTTGTTCTTCTTGTTTGTCCTCAGCCTCCTTATCTTCTGGTGGAGGGCTGCTAGGAGGTGGTGAGGGTGGTGGTGAGGGTTGTGGGCTGGGTTTAGGGCTGGCCCGTAGAGATGCAGGCTTGCCCTTTAAATTCCTGTCTGCTTTAGTTTTTCTTTCTCTTTCTTGGCTCTCTTGTTCATCTAGCATTTTGCTGTACTTCCTCCTCTGTGAAAGGGACATGTGGTATATTCTCTGATGCAGCATCAAGAATCTCAAAATTCTTGATATAGTCCTCAAATTGGTCCCTTTGCACTCTTTGGGATGATCCTGGGATAGACTCTAGAGAAGGCTTCCAGAGTTCACTTAAATCACCCTTGAGGGCTCTCTCTGCTCAGAAACTTTCCATCAACCTCTCTAGTCTTGCCGCTTTCTGTGACCTTGTTTCTTTGGCAGGCACTGATAGCCATTTTTTGGCTTTCCATAATTGCCATAGTAAGCTACCTCACCCTACCAAATTCACCCAAACACTATGGCTATCCCTACCATTTCACTGTAAATAGGCGTGTGTGAGTTAGGGGGCTTTTCCCATATCTTCTTAAAATCCTCAGCTAGCTATTCACTGGGCTAGTTGAGTCAAAAAAATATAAAAAATAAAAAAAATAAAAGTATATTATGGCCTCTTTGTGTGTAAATATTTCATTGTATATATGGCCTAAATATAGGGATTTTTTATAATTATTTTGGTATTTTATTTAAATATTTCTACTTAGGTGTGTGTTTTATTAAACCTATGTACACCTTCTTTCATCCTCTTACACCATAATTATATTTTTTGCCAATATGTACATACTGTAACCTCATATTTTTCCTTTATACAAATAACTCCCACATTTTCACCCTCACCCTCGTGAAAACAAAAAAATGATTTCTACTCATTGGTTACGTTTATTATATTATTTACTTGCATACCTTTTCCTCTTTCACCCAAAATAATTCAAGGAGGGACCATATCATATGATTCCAATATCTTTCCATATCCATAACTCCTCCATATTTTTATTATTATTTTTACTCATTATTCTAACACCATGTGCTCATTGAGCTAAAGTCCATGAATAGTCCATACACTAGTCCCACCATGTATATATTTCTTTATTCACCAATAATCCTCCTCCATGCATGGGTCAAGGGAAACTTGGATGCTTTGTATTATAATATGACAAAGGAGAGGCTCACTCTTGGATGCATTGTACAAATTCAACAAAGGAGGGGGCCACTAAAAGACTTTTGCAGGCATAAAAAACAGGCTTTTTGGTGAGAATTTTGGCACCTATCTCCACTCTGAATTTGGAGCGGTGGTCAAAAGAGAAACTGTAGCCCACGCTCTGAATAAGCACCTCAAATTTTTTCATGATTTTTGGAGCTACCAGCGGTGAGCTATGATTTTTTGAGTGGACCCTAGTCTGCCCACTTTTCTCACAAGTAGCCCTTAGTTTGCTCTCACCCTTCCACACACCTACTCACTCTTACACATCCCTCCCTCTCCTTCCCTCACTCAAACCTGCAATTTCCATGGCGTCTCCCACCCTCTTCACCATTACCCTTCTCTCTCATCCCTATAGTTCTTTTATGAACCTCTACATACATACACCCTCTCCATGTCTCTCTCTATTGCTTCTATGTTACAATTTCATTTACCTCTCCTAAAAATATCTAAAATTCAGCATCTTAACCATGATAACTTCTGTAAATTGAGAATTTTTCATCAACAAATCCTCTTTTCATCGTGGTGATCAACCGTGGCGGCGGTGTAAAGAAGCGAAGAAGAAGAAGAAGACCAGCGGTCATTTTTTCCACAATCTACACAAGGGTGAGTTCAAGCTTCTTCAAAGCTTCACCATCTCAATGATTCTCTTTTAATTCACCCCTCTTCCTTCATCAAATCAACTCACTCTACCCATTGTAAATGTAACATTAACTTTCTAGTGATTACTAACGACTAACATACTAACACAAAATAGCATTGACCTAACCATAAAAGACACCTCACCTCAAGACATGTGTATAGTAACACTCTCTCTCTCTCTCTCTTTCTCTCTCTCTCTCTTTCTCTCTCCTTACTTATTTTCACCTTATCTACCATCAATAATGCTCTCTTTTGAGCACACACCCATGACTCAAGCAGACAAAGAAGGCCCGCAATGTTTTGATATTCAAAAAAATCATAATCCTGATTTGTTAGCTTGTAAATTAGGATTTCCAATAATCTTTATGAGGGGTCTCCAACCTATAAATAGACCCCTCTCCTTCTTGTAAAACAACCTCCAACATCTCACATAGCACCCCAACACTCTATGCGTGAGGAGAGACTTAGGTGTAGCAACCACTTGTGAGCTTCACTCTTGGTGTGAGAGAAGCCTTCGAGCTACACATTGCAAGTGAGAGAGCGTGAGTTCCACAAATCTCAAAACCACTATTGTATATGCTCCTTCATCATCAATAAATTGAGGTTTGGTGCATCAAAGGCGTGATTCGACGTTCAAATCTTCGTCCTTCCATTTGTGCAATACGGTTTGGTGAATTCAAGGTGACTTGTGTATTTGAGTTTTTATCGGTTGATCTTGATTTTAGAAAGTGTTTTAGTGTGTTTTTCATTGCCAGTTTTGTATCCATTGTAAGAGGGTATTGTGGTGAGAGGTCTCCCACACCCTAAGACAGTGTGTGTGTGTTTTGGCAATGTTTAGCAATCACTAAGCATTGAGTGAGTTTTATACAAGTTCTACGATAGCATCATAACGAACCATCTCCATTTGCAAGTCACAAATAAGGTATTACGCAAGATCCTTTTCTCTCTCTCTTCCCTTTGCTCTAGCTCTCTCTGGTCCAGTTTGTGTGTGTCTTGGTGTGAGGTTGTTTGTGTCTGTTGTGTGGTGCATCTTCTTGGTTGTGCCAAAATCTCTCTTGCGTCCTAGTTCGCATACCATAACTAGGTGGTGCCCCTATCTTGTTTGGGTTTGGCTGTGGGTTTGTTGTTGTGTTGTGCTTGTGGTTGCCCCAGCCCCAATTGAGCAGCACGGGAGCCTTGAGGGGTGTTTAGAGGTCGCCTCTCTTGTTGCCCGCCCCGGACCGCCTCAATTTTGGTGCCCCCACTGAGGACTGGCTTTGTGCTTATTGTTGTTGTATTGCATGAATGCTTGAATTTTAGCATAATCAAGAAGATTATATGAATCATGAAAACTTGTATGACCGAGTTTAATTTCAATGCAACAAAAATTGATCTAGAATATTGTTTGGATTAGCATCACATAAGAAAGGAAAAAAACATTTTCACATAAGAATCTAGAATTCATATTGAAAGACCTTTCAAAACTTTGTGTAGTTAGTTGATGTCATGAGAGAAAATGATTGTTTGGAACTAATCTTTATGTGGTTTTAGCTTTGAGAGACTATGACACGCTATACCTTTGATGATATCCCAATCTTCTTCGGAAATCTAGAAGAAGATGTTGATGATTTTCTTGCTGATTTTAGAATGGTTTGTCGTATCCTTGGTAAAAGGGATGACATTGAAAAAGGGGATTTTCTATTGCTATGCCTTAGAGGCAACGCTGAGCAATGGTTTTGGAGTATGTCTTCTCAGATTGAACATGGGTATACCCAAATTTCCAAAGCTTTGAAGACCAGATTCTCTAAATTTCCAACAACGGAGAAAGCAGGGGCTTCATTAGGGAGACTTCAACAACATGGTGAAGACTACTATGCTTATGAGGATATGTTTTCTCGTCAATGGGGAGGATATGGTTTTAGTTCTACATTTCCAGATTATGTAAAAATGGAGCAATTTATTTCGGGTTTGTCTCCTTTCCTAAAGACTAAGGTTACTTGTAGTGGACCCTCTACCTTTGAAGAAGCGGTCACTATTGCCCGAAGGAAGTTTCACAAGTACTTCTACATCAAAAATGGTTTCCATCATGCTGGAAGAACCAACCATCATGAAAGTGTTTCTATCAAGGAGTCATCTCCTTTGCCATACTTGTCTCCTTCTACTCCGACAAATGTTGAAGAAGTTACTTACATGCCAACTGATTATTCAAGTGCTAAAGTGTGTGGCCAAGATTCAAATGTGGAATCTCTTTCTTCTACCTTTATCACAAGCATGCAAAAATCGACACAAGATATCTCAAATGGAATTGATGATTCAATAATGGATACATCCAACCTTTTGGCGGAGGATCAATTTCTAGTCCGAGCAGACGAAGCTTTTGTGCAACATGACTCTATGGAGAATGAAGAACTTGAAGGTAACCTTGATCTTATGGAATGTTCTGAGAGTGTATCTTGTTTAAAAGAAGAGAGTGAAGAAGAAGATGAAATCATAGGTGGAGAGATCATAGACCACATTGATCATAAAGAGATGATTGTGTACATGGAATGCCAACTCCAAAACAAAGTAGAAGAGTGTGAGTTGAATCCAGGTGAGGATAATCTTGAGGAAGTGTTTGAGGATGTTGAAAAGCATTGGTATGACCCATGTATGTTAAGCATAGAGGAACCTATCATGCAAGAAGCCAAATGTTTCACAAAATCAAACAGTATTCCATCAACCTTTGAGGTGGTATAATGTGAGGAGTTACAACCTTGCCAAAGGGGGGGCTTAGAAGGGGATGAAGAACATGGGAGAGTAGTAAAAAATAAAATCATAAAAGGAAACTATCAGAAGGGTATCATTCTCTCCAATGGTGTTTTAGTGGGTGGCTCTTCATTCATGGGACAATCTCTTAGCAAGAAAATCCAAGCTTTTGAAGCCCCAATCATCTTCACATTGGGTTTCACCTCTTCAAGGTCAACTTCTCCTCTCTTCACATATACCTTTCATCGGGGACACCATACCTTCTTAAGTGGAAGAGGACATGAATACTTGGTGATAAACGGATGTTTTCAAATCTTCTTCACTTGGTTCTTTGTTGTATGGAGGTCGCACATTGTGATGCTTCTGGTCTTCATCATAGATGAAAAACTTGTTGATTGCTACATGTGGATATTTCATCAATCAGTACCAAAATCTATTCTCTTCCAATGTGTTGGAAGCAATAGAAACCTTCATCTATTATCTACTTATGTGGTAAACTATCTGCAATATCTTCCAATAGCAGCTGGAAGCATGGATCAAGCTTTCCTAAATCATAAAGTTCATAGAATTTTTTACTTGATGAGCCTACCCAGGTTGAATGAAATTTATGAGCTACAGTTCAGGAATTTGCTCATACAAGATCTTGAAGATCGTAGCAGATACATCAACTTTACATAAGAGGAAGAGCAACCAATCTTTTATATCACATTCATAGTGATAGATGCAATGATGGACAACAGTAAAATCTACAAGTTTCTTCAATCAAAATCAGTAAGTGATTCCATACCATACATCTCGCTTTGGGAAAGATATTTCAAGATCTTTGATCCTGGGGGGTGCTTATGGAAACTTTCTCGATGGAGGAGGTTTACTCCGTCACTTCGTTTCATCATGCTATTGGCTCGAGAACCTTTCATATCACACAAGGTTTTTTAATCATACAACAAAGATTCTTCAAAGATGAGAGCAGACAAAGACAGACGTTACACAATCTACATGTTGTATGATCAGATAAATGGTACATGAATGTACCATTATCTAAGGGGGGGGCTAATGATAGCCATTTTTTGGCTTTCCATAATTGCCATAGTAAGCTACCCCACCCTACCAAATTCACCCAAACACTATGGCTATCCCTACCATTTCACTGTAAATAGGCGTGTGTGAGTTAGGGGGCTTTTCTCATATCTTCTTAAAATCCTCAGCTAGCTAGTCACTGGGCTAGTTGAGTCAAAAAAATAAAAAAAATAAAAAAAATAAAAAAAATAAAAGTATATTATGGCCTCTTTGTGTGTAAATATTTCATTGTACATATGGCCTAAATATAGGGATTTTTTATAATTATTTTGGTATTTTATTTAAATATTTCTACTTCGGTGTGTGTTTTATTAAACCTATGTACACCTTCTTTCATCCTCTTACACCATAATTATATTTTTTGCCAATATGTACATACTCTAACCTCATATTTTTCCTTTATACAAATCACTCCCTCATTTTCACCCTCACCCTCGTGAAAACAAAAAATTGATTTCTACTCATTGGTTACGTTTATTATATTATTTCCTTGCATACCTTTTCCTCTTTCACCCAAAATAATTCAAGGAGGGACCATATCATATGATTCCAATATCTTTCCATATCCATAACTCCTCCATATTTTTATTATTATTTTTACTCATTATTCTAACACCATGTGCTCATTGAGCTAAAGTCCATGAATAGTCCATACACTAGTCCCACCATGTATATATTTATTTATTCACCAATAATCCTCCTCCATGCATGGGTCAAGGGCAACTTGGATGCTTTGTATTATAATATGACAAAGGAGAGGCTCACTCTTGGATGCATTGTACAAATTCAACAAAGGAGGGGGCCACTAAAAGACTTTTGCAGGCATAAAAAACAGGCTTTTCGGTGAGAATTTTGGCACCTATCTCCACTCTAAATTTGGAGCGGTGGTCAAAAGAGAAACTGTAGCCCACGCTCTGAATAAGCACCTCAAAGTTTTTCATGATTTTTGGAGCTACCAGCGGTGAGCTATGATTTTTTGAGTGGACCCTAGTCTGCCCACTTTTCTCACAAGTAGCCCTTAGTCTGCTCTCACCCTTCCACACACCTACTCACTCTTACACATCCCTCCCTCTCCTTCCCTCACTCAAACCTGCAATTTCCATGGCTTCTCCCACCCTCTTCACCATTACCCTTCTCTCTCATCCCTATAGTTCTTTTATGAACCTCTACATACATACACCCTCTCCATGTCTCTCTCTATTGCTTCTATGTTACAATTTCATTTACCTCTCCTAAAAATATCTAAAATTCAGCATCTTAACCATGATAACTTCTGTAAATTGAGAATTTTTCATCAACAAATCCTCTTTTCATCGTGGTGGTCAACCGTGGAAGCGGCGTAAAGAAGCGAAGAAGAAGAAGAAGACCAGCGGTCATTTTTTCCACAATCTACACAAGGGTGAGTTCAAGCTTCTTCAAAGCTTCACCATCTCAATGATTCTCTTTTAATTCACCCCTCTTCCTTCATCAAATCAACTCACTCTACCCATTGTAAATGTAACATTAACTTTCTAGTGATTACTAACGACTAACATACTAACACAAAATAGCATTGACCTAACCATAAAAGACACCTCACCTCAAGACATGTGTATAGTAACACTCTCTCTCTCTCTCTCTCTCTCTCTCTCTCTCTCTCTCTCTCTCTCTCTCTCTCCTTACTTACTTTCACATTATATACCATCAATAATGCTCTCTTTGGAGCCCACACCCATGACTCAAGCAGACAAAGAAGGCCCGCAATGTTTTGATATTCAAAAAAATCATAATCCTGATTTGTTAGCTTGTAAATTAGGATTTCCAATAATCTTTATGAGGGGTCTCCAACCTATAAATAGACCCCTCTCCTTCTTGTAAAACAACCTCCAACATCTCACATAGCACCCCAGCACTCTATGCGTGAGGAGAGACTTAGGTGTAGCAACCACTTGTGAGCTTCACTCTTGGTGTGAGAGAAGCCTTCGAGCTACACATTGCAAGTGAGAGAGCGTGAGTTCCACAAATCTCAAAACCACTATTGTATATGCTCCTTCATCATCAATAAATTGAGGTTTGGTGCATCAAAGGCGTGATTCGACGTTCAAATCTTCGTCCTTCCATTTGTGCAATACGGTTTGGTGAATTCAAGGTGACTTGTGTATTTGAGTTTTTATCGGTTGATCTTGATTTTAGAAAGTGTTTTAGTGTGTTTTTCATTGCCAGTTTTGTATCCATTGTAAGAGGGTATTGTGGTGAGAGGTCTCCCACACCCTAAGACAGTGTGTGTGTGTTTTGGCAATGTTTAGCAATCACTAAGCATTGAGTGAGTTTTATACAAGTTCTACGATAGCATCATAACGAACCATCTCCATTTGCAAGTCACAAATAAGGTATTACGCAAGATCCTTTTCTCTCTCTCTTCCCTTTGCTCTAGCTCTCTCTGGTCCAGTTTGTGTGTGTCTTGGTGTGAGGTTGTTTGTGTGTGTTGTGTGGTGCATCTTCTTGGTTGTGCCAAAATCTCTCTTGCGTCCTAGTTCGCATACCATAACTAGGTGGTGCCCCTATCTTGTTTGGGTTTGGCTGTGGGTTTGTTGTTGTGTTGTGCTTGTGGTTGCCCCAGCCCCAATTGAGCAGCACGGGAGCCTTGAGGGGTGTTTAGAGGTCGCCTCTCTTGTTGCCCGCCCCGGACCGCCTCAGCACTTGGGAAAATTCCTTCTTCCCTTTCTTTTGCTCAGGCTGCTCCTCTTGAGTTGGCTCTAGCCGTCTTTTTAGTCTTGTAGCCACCCTTGGTGCTCTTTGAGGCTCATCTTCCTTGTCTTCTTTTAGCCTTAGCCAGTCGTTCTGAGACGGGGGTTCAGGCCACCTTCCTTTTGCATGTAGTGCCCCATAAATCACCTTGGTGATTAGTTCTCCTGGCACTATATAGGTTGGCTTCTTGTTGCCCATCTTTACTAGGTTGTCATGTATATATGCCACATAGTTGATTATCTTTGGGGTGCCTTTCGTCATTGCCCAAGTGAATGTCGTGGCAATTGCACCTGGTGGCATCCTGTACTTCTGTGGCCTCTTCGTGCACATGTGGAAGTACTAGTTGTATAACTGGCTCATGATTGCCACTCTTGGGTTGGCAATATCTTCAAAGGTGTAATTCCCTTTCTTCTCATGGTACACCTTGACTTCATCCCTTCTTTTTGTTACACTATCCCCCTCGTTGGAGAGGTCTAGTGCATTTGCTACAACCTGCTCAGTGATGATTATCTCTGTTCCTCGTCTGCCTTGTAAATCTGTTACTTTGGCCACTCCATCCTCTTTGATGCTTGTCACAAACTCCCAGACTCTCTTGATGTCCACCCCTGCCGGTATTGCTTCAAAGTAGTTGTGGAGATCAATCTTCTCCAAGTATCCGGCCATCTTGCTTCATACGAACTCATTGAGTTCTCTCGGCAGCATTGGTAGCTCGATAACATTGCCTTCACCGTCTTTGAACACTCCTTGGTAGATCTTTAGGTCGTTGGACTCTAACAGATCTTCTTGTATCCATGTGCTGGTGGGCTTTAGTGTTCCTTCTGGAATGACGAAGGGTTCCACTTCTTCCAGGTAATCCTTGATGGTCATTCTTCTCTTCTTTTCCAGTGACTTCGCGGATGCCATAGATCCTGTTGCACTCAGTAGTCCGAAGTTAGCGTTTTTTCCATATTAGCTGCGAAACTGAGTTTTACTTATCCAAATGACTTGAAAATTGAAAATAAAGCTTAAAAGGAACTTGTGAAGCTGTGCATGTGCTCACAGTGCAAATCTGGCCAAAAATTTTCATCTAGACATTCTACGCGTAGGATGTCTTTTTCATCAGAATTGGTTCATCCTTGACATGCTGGTAGTGTATGGCTCATGGAACATGGCTACATGCTTGGATTTGGATTTGGATATGAAAAAGTGGATTTTTGGGCTGATTCAGGCTTTAGGTCACAATTTGGGTAGAAAGTCCATCATAGGTAGCAATTGATGTCCAAATGGGTTGAAAATTGGTATATGGGCTCATTGCACCATGGTTTTGGCTCCCATGATGTCACTCTTTGCACTGAAGGCTAAATTTATGCTGGAGACATCCTACACGTAGGATGTCTTTTTCATCAAAATGACATGAAACTTGTCATGTGGGTAGTCCTTGGCCTATGGAACATGGCCATGCTCTTGGATTTGGGTTTGGACAAGGATTGATGCTTGTAAGGGCCTGTGTGGTGTTTTTGGGCTCAAAAAGTGTATCTTGAAGGTGTTGGGGGTCAAAAATGATTAGAATGGATTCAAACTTGATATATGGGCTCCTGATGATGAGGTGATTGGATCTGGAATGATCAAACATCCCCTGCATGTCAAAAAAGTCAAATAGACATCCTACGCGTAGGATGTCTATTTCATCATTTTTTGCTTCTAACCACACAGATTGGTTGTTGATGTGTTGCTGAATGTGTTGTGAAAGTTTCATGGGATTTGGACAAGATTTGGTAGGTCTATGGCCCATTATTGCCTCTATGCCCTAACTTTGCGTTTTTTCATGCATATGAGGTCAATTTTTGGTCCAACTATGATGAGACTTGGTGGATAGCTTGTAAATTCAGAAAATGTGCATGATGAAAATTGTTGGAGTTTGTGCCCATAAGTGCCCTTGAGACATCCTACGCGTAGGATGTTTCCTGGTGAATTTTTCATGGATGGTGCTTCCAGTGCTTGCCCTTGGTCCCCCTGAGTCCCTTTTGAGCCTAATTTCAACAAAAAAGTCAAATAGATATAGAATAACTCCCTGTGTGGACTTTAGAACCTCCGAGCCGTTTTCTGACTTTTGGAGTGCTTTTTTGCATTGCATTTATACGCCCGTATAACAAAATTATACGTATAAACGTCAATATACGCCGTATTTCCGAATAATTACCAAATATCCGTATAAAACATTTTTCGATCGAGATATTTTTCGATCGAAAAGTATTTCGATCGAAAAATATCTCGATCGAAAAACTGTATATATATACAATCGTCGCCGTATTCGATCGAAAAGCATTGTGGACTTTTTTGGAGTTTGGAGAGCTTGGAGCTTCTTAGAGTTTGCCAGATAGAGACAACGTCTTCGATTTACAGCGGTTTTCAGGTATATTTTTTAAATTTTCAATAAATACTAACCTTTTTTTTGTGTTGTGCCAGACTTGTGTGGTGCAGTAGTTTCGGCTCTCACCACAAAGTTGGCTTGCAGGTCGTAGGCCACTTCGTGGTGTGTAGCCATATGGCTCACTCCAGAGGTGTATAGAATATAGTTTCCTTTCCCATGGTGTGTAGTTATATAACTCACTCCAGGGAAGGCTTAGGGTAAATTTAGATTCTCACTCGTATGGTGTAGTAGTATATCTCTCACCATAGAGATGAGTTAGGATTAGAGGTCGACTCGTGGAGTGTAGTAGGCATGATGCTACACCTCTCACTTTAGAGTGGCCTATAAAATTTACAATCTTAAAGTAAATCATTATTAATTATTCTACATAGAAGCACAAAGATTAACGTTCGTCATTTTAAGAGTGTAGAGATGCATACTTTATGCCCTCTTCATCTTAATACAACTTTCGTGCTTCTATTTCTGTAGTAACATCATTGTTCATCAGCAGATGACTTGGTGTTACTCTGAACGTAGATATATACAACAATTGATTTACATTCGAGATTGTTGAGCTGTTTGTTGATGGTTGTGTTGTGCGTTCCACACACTCCATTAGAAATAGCTTATAAAATTTACAATTTTAGATTAAGTTTTTCTGTCATATGTGTTACATAGAAACACAAGCGTTACCACTCGTTATATTAAGAGTGAAGAGATGCATATTTTCATGCCCTCTTCATCTTAATGTGATGTACTGGTTACTCGTGTGTTTCATATTCCAAAAAGAACATCATGTTTCATCATTAAATGACTTGGTGTTGTTTTGGACGTAAACACATACGATAGGTAATATACATCTGCAATTGTTAATTTATCCGCTGATAGTTGTATTGTGAGTTCCACACACTTTATCAGGGATTAGATTGATAAAAACTATCAATCTATTTTACAACAGCATCCAGGACTTGTGCTGAGAATATCTCACACTAGATGAGCTGTTCACATGTACGATTTTCCAACCCTTTAGATGTAATTTCTTTCATCATCTCACACTTCTGCACATAGCAGGGTCCAGTTCTTGTGCTGAGAGCATCTCACACTCCTGGCCTGTTTCTCTCTCTCTCTCTCTAATTTAATTAATTTTCATGGTCGATTCGCACAATGTGGTTTGTAATCATAAGATTTTCTCTTTAATTTGCAATAATTTAATATTGTTTAATAAATTTGAATCATCATTTAATATATATAGGGTTAACACTCATTATATAATAACTATGTTACTATGGTGTACAATCTTTTCGTAAGATTCTTAATTTATAATTTTTTCATACAGATATGGCAGACACGAAGCTAGCGAAACATCAACGAAAGTTCTTCTTCGAAGTGATTGTGAGACACTTCCATTACACGTCAGAGGAAGAGATTAGGCGTTGTTTAAACCCTATCGCTCCGGAGCATTTTTATCAGCTTACAGAGACTCTAACCAAGTCTGTGTTTGAGCAGCTCCAGGCAGAGTTTGCACCATCTATTTTTGACATAGCCCTCCTGACATCAACTGCTTTAGTAAACATGGTCAAACAAACCATTGGACAGATCATGAAAACCTTTCAAGAACTGAAAAATCCTGCAATTACTTCCTTGCCAAACATAGCTGAGCGCATACATCTTGTGCAACAGCTTTACACGGAGTTCAAGAGCAAGGAAAAGTTAGAAAGAGCAGCAAAGCGTGAAAGAGTGGAAGCCAGCTCTTCTGAAGTTCCTGTTGAACCAGAAATCATTCTTAGAACAGAGCCTGCAACGTCATCCGTTGCTACATTAGACCTCTCTCAGCTACCACCTATTTTACACCTTTTACCCGACACAACAGTCTTCAATATCCAAGCTCCACAGCTGGGAGAGGGAAGATGGGCACATGTGAAGTGTGTGGGTGTCACACATCCCGCTTTCAAAGATCAAGTGTATGCTGCAAAAGTGTTCAAAGTACACTTACATGGGCCCACCATGGAGCAACAGGTCAAAGACGAAGCAACAATTTTGGATATTTCACATTGAGGTATTATCTACCCTCTTGCCATGGTGCGCCACGTGGAGCGACCAATGCTCATTTCACAATTTTGGAATGGCGGCCATGTGGAGCAATGGATCAAAGAATGCACTGCAGACGGCAGCCAGCCTGTCATCCGCGATTATGTACTCACTGCAGGAACAGTAGAGCTACTCCAGGAGAATATTTTGCAGATCATCAATGCTCTCCTCCAAACTCTGAAGTATATACATTCCATAACTACCTCCACAATGATCTACACTCTCGGAATATGATGCTGCATATTGGCGAAAAAGGTGTTGATGCTGCATATTGGCGAAAAAGGTGTTTACGCCGGCATTGTGGATTGGAGTTCATGCACCAAAACAAATACGATAGCCAGTTTTCCTCCTCTACGCGATATGCAGATAGAAACTAGAAAACAATATGAGAGAAATTATCCATGGGCAGCCCCCGAATGTATATCTAGTAATCCTCCCTACTGGTCCAAAGCTATGGATATTTATTCCATGTGTCATACATGTAAACGCATTTTGAAGTGCTTACCAAAGCCCCAAGAACAAAGCAAGAGACATTTTTTGAGTAATGTACTTGCTCATCTTGAAACCGGCAAGCGCCAAAACCCCAAAACCTGGCCTAACTCTTTTGATCTCTCCTTATGTTTAAATGGTGCCCATAGAGTGGGTTACAACATTGTAATGACTTCTGGCTTAGGACCAGCTGATGATTAATGAAAACACAGTCTCATGATTTCATCATTGTTTTACTTTTGGTGTCAGATTTAATTGTATGTTTAATTGAACATAATATCTATGTTTGTCATTTGATATACTGTCTAATGTCAAATTAATTGAATGGGTATTTAAAAGTAATGACATGTTCACGTGATATGCAGATTTGGAAGAAGAACTCAACCACGTTGAAGCTCAACAATTTTTAAATAAGAACAAGTTAGATGTGGACAAGCAGATCTTTTTACTATTGCCAACATTGAAGAAGATGAATCTGAGCTGCAGGGAAAACCATTAACCCTTAAAGAGTGCAAAAAGCTTTGCCCTAATCACTTTGTATGCCATCAACTATTTCAAATAAGTGGCAATGCAAAAGATACAGCTCCGTTAAAGCTCTCTGATTTGCAACATAAAGGACTGGCACGTGTATTGCTGCAAAGGTTTATACGACAAGAGAGATGCCTACCAAACAACAACCAAGTAGCAATTTACTTTATCCAGCAATGCTATGTTCGATATGTTTTGCTGAAGAGAGTGGATTGGTCAGATCGTCCAGGCACCGCTGGCATTGGACGTGGACGCAGTGCAGAAAAGGTGGCAGCACGCAATGCAAATAATCCAATGCCTCCTCGCAAGCGTCCTATTGTTTTACTTCCTGAAGAGTCAGAAACACTGACTGAATTAGCTAGCCAAGGACAAGACCTTGCCAGCGAAGGAGAAACACCGGACATGCTTCGTGGCCATATTCTTGAGCTTGAAATAGAGTTAAGTGATGCACAAGCAAAGCTTCAACGATATGAATCATTGTATGGACCTTTGCCAGATGATACTACCACTTCACATAAAGATGTTTCTCAACCATCCCCTGAGCTAGGAATTATAGATTTTACCATAGACCAACTTATAGCAAATCTTTCAAACTCATAAGTCACTCATAAGCTTTTTGTAATCTCAAAATTATATCAAAATCTTTTCGATTGAGTAATTTCCCAGAACCTTGTTGTAATTTCAAACCTACATCGACTTTATGTAATTGTTATTCGACAAGATATTATCGGTAGTTTATATTCGAGTGAGAGTGAATATGTGCGTATGAGAGAGAGAAAGAGAGGTTTTGATGTGAACGACAACGAGATACCACTTTCTTTCATCATATGCAAAAACTTGTTAAGTATTACAATGGTACTCTCACAAATCATCTCCATCTTCAAAAACTGCAACCATATCATCTACTTCGTCCATATCTGAGCATTCTGAAACTATCTCCCATTCCATATCATCTTCATCATCAACTTCTGCAGAAATAGCTTCATGCGTTTGGAAGACTCCATATTGCTTTTGAGCGGCTCTAGTTGCAATGTTTTGAGGCTTATAAATAAGTCTCATATTGCAAAAAACATACACCAAATCAGCAGTCCGTTTAGTACGAAGTCTGTTTCGCTTTTTAGTGTGCACAAAGTCGAATGCTAACCAGTTTCGCTCACAACTTCCACTTTAAATGCTTGTGTCCATTTTAAATGCAACTCAAGCAACCATTGCTTACCTAATGCTTCAGGCATTGTCTGTCCATTGGATGACGCTCTGCCAGATTTGCTTGTGCTAGGAACTCCTCCTAATGTAGAAGCATGTCCATGAAGAGGGTTCAATTGAGAACTTTGATAGTTTACTTGAGTGGTACACACCTCTTCTGTTGCCTCATTGCATACAGATGGTTCAATATTTGCATGAATATCTTTAGAAACATCACCTTTATGTTTAGCTGCAAGAATCAACTTTACTTTGCGAGAATACATGGCAAATTTTTCATGAATATCTTTTGGTGGTACCCCGCACTTTTCAACATTGCCAGGAACTTTAAATAAATGCTCTTTAATTCTGGTTGCATTACCACTGAACTCGTGGCCACAAGATTTACATTTAAGTCGAGATGTATTTCTCCCAGCTTTCAACTCATGCACATAACTCCACTCTTGTCCTTTCACCATGATGCACAAAAGTAATTTGCTAGTAAAAACAAAGTCAATGATCATTTTCATAATCAAAATCAATTAAAACATTAAATTAATTTAACTAACAATGATTGAACGAAATTAAAATAAATAAAAACAATGATTGAACAAAAATACAATAATAAAAAACAATACCATTGGATTACATATAAATTGCATCGATTTATCTAAAGTGCAAGCTTGTAGCTTTAACACATTACGATAATCAATAATTACAATTAAATCAAGTATTAAAATGATTATCATTATAAATTGCTATACATACAAGAGCTATAAGTGACATTTTTAAATGTCAAAACAATAATCACTTACAATACTTGCTAATTATTGTATCTATGTAAAGTGCGAACAAAAAGTTCTTACACTTTACCATAGATTTTTAAGCGATTATCTATCTACAATGCGAGCATGTGTATGCTCTCACACAGTACGGTAGAGTTTGCAGTACAAATAAAGATAAGAGAATATCAATATTTTTGGACATGTTTTTCCTAAATTTTTACTCTAGTGAGAGCATAGCAGTGTGAATAGCTCTACACAAAACGTAAAAATATAATTTTGTTTCATTATATTCATTTCGAAGTGAGAGAAAATCTCTACACATCAAAATCAAACTTTAAATTACATAAAATTAATTTTTATGTAATTATATTTTTAAACTAATTATCTCATGTGAGAGTACACTCTACACACAACGATAATATCTTACTTTTTTTTTATTAGTCACTTTCAAGTGTCAATTAATTGAACACATTGACAAGTGATTCTTATAATTACAGTTTGTATCAGGTGAGAGATTAAACTCTTCACAAAATACAAACTTTTAACTATTTACTAAGTTTTTCAAAACAAATTCATATATTTAAATCACAAAACTTAAAATTCTATTGAATTCGAATTTTTATTAAATTCGACTTGTTTTATTTTTTTACAAATTACTTTTTTTGATCGTTTGGTGAGAGTACTCACATGGAAAACACTGATTGTGAAAGCAGGTATAAGGCCTATCGCGTGCTGCTATATATACTAACATATTCGATCGTTATAATTTTTGATCGAAAATTATTTCGTTCAAAAATAATTTCGATCGAAAAACCAAGAAGTTATACGATTAGCTGTTTATGCTGATGTGGCACCGTTTAATACGGTCATATAATTTATATAAACGAATAATACGCCCATTATTCGCGTATTATACGTCTCCCGAATAAAGAATAATGCAACCCAGGTGCTTTTTGGCAATGAAATTTCTTGATGTTGGTCTCCATAGCTTCCCGATCCCTTAGGGATCTTTGCCATATGGTTTTTGTCGACTTTGGCTTCACCGGAGCTTCATTTGGCAATTTGTCGCTCTAGAAGCACCCGTGGTTGCGTTTACATACGTTCAATGATTTGTGGTGGTCTACCACCATAGGACTTGGTTGTTGATGGTCTAGGAAGGCCGCTCCTGAAGTTTGGTGGCAAACGGGCTTGCGGTTTGGTCGCAAGAGCAATTTGACGCTTTGTGTGTCTGATGCCGTTTCTGAAGTTTAGTGCCGCCTCGGGTCACTTTTTGGTCATGCGGGTCACATAGACTTGTCGAGCATGTCGAGATGCTCCTACCCATGAATTTTGGTAGCACTTGGTCGCCGTTTCGCCGATTTCCCATTTGGTGGCCTCTTGCGGGTTTCTGGGAATTAGGGTTTTTTTCGATGGTTTTCTACTACCTTTGGACATCCAGGACTGGTCTCCTAGGCTAGGGTAAGCTGCCGATGAAGTCTTGTTGCTTTCGGGTTAGCTGTTAGGCCGTCGTCTCTACCGCCCGCTTTGTGTGTGACCCCTACGCTAGTTTTCGCGACATAATGACAAACATGCACGAAAAGATCAAGGTGGTGAGCCTACCTCTCATGTCTGGAGCTCGTCGGGTAGTCGTGCACGTCGTAGAAGCTACTGGAAGGTCTGTCCGCTCTAGGTGGCAGAAGCTCTCTCCACAAAGTCAATAGTGAGAATGAGCTAAAAATGAGGTGAAAATTTCTTATAATGGAGGTCCCCGAACCACTTTTCATGAAATTTGACATGTGCTCCTATCTTCTTGCGAGATTCGGTTTAGGCTCAAAAATTTCTTGATTTGGACTCCATTTGCTCTGTTTACCAGAAATTTGGCATTTCGGTCAAAACTTGGCCAAAACACGCTTTCCGCTCCAGTTTCATAATTGCACCCCCACTGTACCATAGGTTGTCCTATAGTCACTGATCATCCCCATATTTTTTGTTTTTCATTACGACCATTTTTCACCTACTTTTTGTATTTTTGAAGTTTTTCTGTCGAAAATTAGCACAATTAAAAGGAAAATAGCAAATCAAACCCAGAGAATCCCATCCCTCATTTTCCACATGTACTGGAGAGAGTCCCATAGGTCCCCCCAGGTAGACACTCCCTTCGTGCGACTCTCTCTCTCTCTCTCTCTCTCTCTCTCTCTCTCTCTCTCTCTCTCTCACACACACACACACACACACACACACACACACATACACACACACACACACACACGTGCGCGCGCGCACACACAAGAATGTTCAGTGCTGGACTAGACAACTATGCTAATAAGCATCAAATGTAGCACGTGTAAGGTAGTTTTTTTGAGTGGATGCTCTGAGCATATTCGCCTCATTCGTCTGGGTGTACCGTGTGCTACTTGGGCTGAGTGGGCTGTTGGGCCTTTTTTTCAAACTATACTAAAGGTATGACTCGCATTCTTCTAACCAAAGGGAACAAATGATCAAACATCAAAGCACCTGGCATACCACTAAATGAGATGTACCTACACATGTTCATGAATGCAATAGAAAAAGCTAAGGTTTCACAATGAACTTTCAATGTTTGAAAAACATGAGGAATTTGAGACAAGTTACAACCACTTCTAAGCTTTAGATACACATTATGGAACAAAAATAGGCATACTTTTGAGCAATGTGAGGGGACCAATTCTTTTTAATGCCAGTCTGCATTACCATGTTTCAACATTCATCATGTGCCCATCTTAGCCAATATTTGAGCCGTTAGTTCTTGGTGTAATATCACACTGATATAACCTGGGGTTTCCCACATAGTGCCCATCTTGACTAATGATCTCTAGTTCTCAGGCATATCTCTTTGGACTCACTGATTGAAATAGCACCATGGAAAGGTCCTTGCAGTAATTGGTGGCTTACGCCATTGCTATAACTTCACCAGCACCTTTAACTAAACACCAAAACCTAGCACAAGCAAGGCTAATTGAGTAGGCCTGCACCGGCAAGGCCCATAGATTACAAAGAAGGTGGGTGCCAACTGACCCATTCTTTCACCTACCAAACCCTCATCCTATAGCCACAACCCAAATTCCTAGATCTTGAAGCCCCATCTGATAGAGAAGCCTTGCAAAGAGCCCCACCGCACAAGCTTTCAGAGCCTTTTCCACTCTATAGTCACCATAAAAGACAATATCCATAAAAGAAATGGCAAGCCCCAAGCTTATTACCCTCACCAAGAAAACAACACACCCCATGTGTAAGGCAATGGACAAGACAAAACCTCCCCCAACTTGGAGAACGATGGAACACTAACAAAAAGAAGTTGGAACCCATGCAAATAAAAAAATCATAGAGCTAGTTTGATGCAGACTAGGAGGAGCCACAAGTCGACTCCATAGCAATGGCCCCTGAGCACACCACGATTGTTGACATCTACCAAGCCTACAATCCTCTCACAATCATCACCTTTAGCTTTGAGCTTTTGCATTGATCATCCATACTATATATTTTGGCATTTCTATTGACATTAAGGAATGAGCATGTCTGGTCTGTTGGCGCATACTCTCGAGGCTAAGAATGGTGAGACTTGAGGATCCAGACAATGAGCACAGAATGCAAGAATATATGGTGTTGAATAGGGTGAAGGGTGATGACCGAGGTGGGAAAGGTGGATGTTGTAAGGTTTCAAGCCCAACTTGAACACACAAGGGGCCTACTAGCCAGGAGCGCATTCATAAATCTTTGAAAAAGTGGGTCATCCGGCAGTGGGGAAGATATTTTTAGATGGTGTTAAATTTACATATGATCCTCTCTCTCTCTCTCTCTCTCTCTCTCTCTCTCTCTCTCTCTCTCTCTCTCTCTCTCTCTCTCTCTCTCTCTCTCTCTCTCTCTCTCTCTCTCTCTCTCTCTCTCTCTCTCTCTCTCTCTCTCTCCAAGTTAAGTGATTTTGCACTTTTTGGTTGTGTGGCACTATTGATTTCTCGCTTGGAGTATCCAAGCCTATATCAAAGCTAGGAACAATTCTTCCTCTACGGAGTATCCGATCCTTTCTGCAGCACACATGGGTTCTCACGGAGAATCTGACAAAGGTGACACTGGTTTACAAGGAGATGAAGAAAGCCCAAGTTGCAACACAGGAGTAAAAGAAACCAATGAATATTTTAGAAAAAATTTTATGAGGAATCTCTACGAAACGGAATACAAATGTCAACTGCAGGTTGACACATGTGTGAATAGATTGATAAGTACTCAAGAGACCCAAAATATGTGAATCACCTAAAGAATTACCCAATTGATAAGATTCACTCGAGATGGCGAGAGACCACCGACTCTCAAGACAATAAGGAAGCGAAAGTAAAGGAAGTGCAAAAAACAAAAAGTTGTACTCGCAGAAAGAGTTTGACAAAGCACTCGAAAAGAAGATGAACTACAATTATTTGGGTTGGAAGTCAACTTTCAAGGTGGCAAGCAGATCCAAGAAGGGCGTTTGTTTCGAGGATGACCTTGTTTTTCTTTTGCTTAGAGAATTCTGACAGTTCATCATCCTCTAGTTTCAGAGAGGATGAGGAAAGTTGAAAGAAGCGGAGAAAAAGCAAGAAAAGCAGAGTTTTGAAAAAACCTAGAAGGCACAATGAGTCATATGGCAGTTCAGAAGAGGAGACTTCATCCTCTGCTGGCATTTCAAAGAGTGAACAAAGGGACAAGAAGATCAACGATTTCAAGGATGGGGGTCAAGCAGTCAAGTTTGACATGTTTTTAGACTACCAGCCTACCAGGACACTCCTTGAGCCCTTGAATTCATACGACTCTTTAGCTACTTCCACTATTGTTTGCAGTAGAAGTCTAACTCCATTCATAGGCTTATGGGACATGCCAATAAAGGTTTTGGTATGCATGAAAGCTCATTGACCTATTTTACAGATAAGCCAATGTCCACATCAATGGGGCAAGAGTCTTCTAGGGAAGATAAACTAGAACCAAGGGAAACGGATAAAAGTTTGTTAGAGAATTTTATAGAAGTAAGGGAATCAACTGATGGTTCATCATAGAATTCCGATCAGGGATTTCATTAACGTAATCACGATCGGGTGATTACGTAAATAACTATAGTATTTACATAAAAAAATCACGTGATCACGTTAATTGTTAACGTGACTTTGATTTTGACCTGCAAAAACCTATAGAGCCGATTAGCCCGGTGGGTTATTTCATTTTCCTTACGGGGCCCGCCGGGATTTTTTATTTTCCCGGTAGGCCCGTCAGATAATGCAGTAGCCCGGCAGGCCCGTCGGGAAAATGAAAAAGCCCGGCGGGCATAATTATATATAGTAAATAGTGTGCTAACCCCGGTCTTTTAGCTAGGCAAATCCTTGGGGAGTGTATCCGAGTGCCGGGTATTGTCATCTCCTTATGAATTGACCTAAGGTTAAAGAGTCACAGGTCCTTTTTTTGGACCGAACGTGATTCTTAATTCGGTAACCACTTCTAAAAAAATTTAATTCGTTTACGACATAAAGGTACAAAACCAAAACAACTGAAAACTTGGGGAATCATGCTCATTGCAAAGAAGCCATTGGTCCAAATGAGGGTTGTAATTGGTTTTAGAAGATGATCATATGTAAATGACGAGTCGATAGCCAAGGGTTGGATATCCTCTACTAGTGTACCGGGCATATAAAGATCCTTGAAGTCTTGCATTTGAGTTGATTTACAATATAAGAGCTATAATCCTTGATTGGGTTAAAATAGCTTTTATACATTGAATTGGTTGCATGGGTGGGCTACAATCCTTCACTGGGTACAAGTAGTCCCCAATTGGGTGATTATATTAAAGATTTATTTGTGTTAGTTCATGCATTGGTTTATGTAGAGAGTGCATTATGTATTACGATAGATTATTAGTGCATGAAATGACCAATCATATATTTTATTGCTTTCGTTTGTTCTTTTTAGCAAATGAGATTAGGTGTGTCTTATTGTTTGCAAATCAAAGTGGACATATAAATAATCATTATAATAACAATTGCATAGAGAGATTCATAGCATTGTTATGGTTATTACGCCATCTATAGACTACATTGCAATGTGTATGATTACTCACAATACAAGTGATCAATATGTGGATTGAGTAGCGTGCATTGAAAATCTCATATTGTGCATCATGGTTACTTTCATATTGAATGTTTTTTAAATTATAATATATAATGAAAATAAAAAAATTGTTTTCAAAACTGAACATCTTGTTCTTTTCTCTTGAGTTTTAATTTAAAAGCAATGGAGAAAATGCTCCTGGCAAAGAGTGGGATTATGCTCACAACATATGCGGCTGATATATGGAGTGGCAATATAAATTTTGTCACACAACAAAATCTGGCGGTGCACCACGTATTAGGGTTCATTTTTTGGGTAGTGCTAAAAACAATTGTAGAAAATGTGAACATTCTCAGGCACCTGCAGTTGCAAAGCGTTTGAGAGAAGAGCTCGCCAAAAAGGGTGGCAAGAGACAACAGATATATAGCTCTGTGCCTTCGAATCAAGAGTTCCCAGAGCCAAATATTAACTCTGTAGATCCTGTAGTGACGCTAACTAACCTTGGAGAGCAACCTGCGCAAGGAGAGGAAATTCCGGGCAGTGTTCCTTTTAAATGTCACAATGAAGGTGGACTTTGTCAAATGCGTCAAAAATTATCACATCAAAGCTTTCGAGTGCAGTCTCTACAAGAAGCACAAACAGCACTCGCCAAAGCAATATTCTTTACTGGAAGTGCTTTGGTCATGGTAGACAGCAATCATTGGAAGGTTTCTTGGAAGAAAATCGATGAGTTTGGTCCAAGATTTTCAGCTCCTTCTTATCACACGATAAGAAATTGGACAAATGTTACATCGAAGTCAAAGAGCGTGTTGGCAAAATAATACTTGGGAATATTTCGCTTTCAGGATATACGATTGTGAGTGATGGCTGGTCAAATGTTCAGAGAAGACCGTTGATCAATGTAATGCTGGTTTGTCCAAGAGGAGAAACGTTTATAAAGGCGATTGATAGTTTTGGTGCAATTAAAAGTGGCAAATACATTTATGAGGTCTTGATTAATGTAATTAAAGAAATTGGTGTTGTCCAAGTTGTGATGGACAATGCAAAGAATTGTAAAAACGTCAGTAAATTAATAAAGAAGTGCTTTCCACACATTTTTGCCAATGGTTGTAATACGCACAGCTTGAACTTGGTGTTGAAAGATTGGTACACTAGTGAAGAAACCACATGGTTCACCAAAATAATTGATACAGCACGTCAAGCTGTGAAATTTATCTTGAAACGACAAAGAGTGCTCAATTTGTATAGGATGCGCATGCCAGTGATGCTGAAACTTCCTGCTGAAACTTGGTTCTGTATACACTTTTATACCTTGCAACCACTTCTCCGTAATAAATGTGATGTGATTGACACATTCAATTGCGCGGCCTTTGATGAATGGCAGCTTGAGCAAAAAGAAATAGTGAAAGATAAAATTACATGTCTACGTGGCAATGCAAACAAGGCTACTTGGTGGAGGAGTGTAATGGATATATACCATGTAGTGATGCCCGTTATGTTCGCGATCCGCAATCTTGATCAAAGGAAGCCAAACTTAGGCAAAGTGTGGATGACATGGTGGTCAGTCCAACAGAGTCTTGAAAATCCTAAAGAGCTGAAAGAGTCTGTAGTAGAGAAGGAGTGGCGATTACCATTCTCTAGCAAACAACGGAAAATTTTGGCTAAGTATTTTCATGCAAGGTGGAAGAGCGCTCATAGTCCACTCCATAGTGTGGCTTACATGCTCGATCTAGAGTATTGGAATCTAGATCTGATGTCCAATACAGAGGTGGTAGGCGATTTCTATCACGTGGTCAACATGTTCTACTCCAACGTTCAGGACCGAATTGATTGCATCAAAGAAATGCATCTACGCACCGTGGATCATATAGTTTAGGAGCAATCCACGGTCACTTAGCCATCTCGGTATTCCCTGCTCTCTGTGCATTCAAAACTTCTTCGTCCGATTGTGCGCTTGGAGACAAATAATTATTTGTTACGCGCTTAGCAGGTGTTCTCAGCATCATATCCCAATCAATGATACCGACGCGGGGTTTATTGGCGCGAGTAAAGTCCAACATTACGTTGAACGGGTGCAGGTCACTGTGCACTATACCGGCCAAGTGGGCAGCCGCAACACCGTCAATTAAGGCATGACCAATTACCGGCATTTTCTCGACCACTGCTTTGATCCGCACCGTGTCTATCTCACTTACATGGTTGTTTGCTCCAGGCAATGACCTCCAGCCGTGTTGTAGCCTGTGCATGTGTTGTTTGAACAATTTGTGAGCAAACGATAAGTGGCACATCATGTCGCCCATAGTACCCCCATTGTATTATGGAAATATTGTGATCCAAGGAGATTTTGTAGTAAACCCAATGTACCTTACAATGGAGGGGTGAAGCGTTTGCATTCCTTGCTCTGTTTGAAAGCTGTCAAATTTCACCTCACTCCCTCCCTTGTAACATTTTCCCACATATGTAATGTGGTCTGGAAAAAATGAGATGCCTTTGATAGTGTACAATGTGCACACACCGAAGGAGCCTTCTCCAATTCTCATACCTTCTACCAAGGCTTCGTGAGGGATGCCAACAAGATGAGCGCACTTTGTATTCAAAGCAGTGCATATGATTGTGTCGGTGCCGCTGGCATCGGATCGACCTCCCAAAGCTGCTTGTGCATCTTGGGCCATCTTCAATCTCTTGGGTAAGGCTGCTTGGTCCTCCTCTTTCACATGCTTCATCTTTACCTTCTGTTCTTTCCACAATTTATCCCAGAGCTCTAATTTTGACATGTCGCAAGCAGGTGGGATATCTTCCTTTAAGTCTCTGCAACATACTTTCATATTGCCCAACACTGTCCTGACCTTGTGGTGGGGGTCAAATTCTTATATCCCAGCTGGACTCAACAACTCGTATTGGCCTTCAAGTCGCTACCTACGCTCTGTGTTCTCCCATATAGCGCTAGTGATGTCTTTGATGTAGACATCGCTTTCACTAATCTACTGTATGCTATCAGCTGCACATGATGAGATTGCCAAAATACATTCTTTACGAATGGCACGCATAATACATTTCTTTTGATCTGGCGTCATATTTGCACTGGACAATACAAAAACAGCATATCAAATACAAATTCATGGTTGCGAATGACACTACCACTCTCACACTATCTCAGGTAAACTCTTAACCACCACTTGAAGACTTTAACAAATGTGCAAGGAAATATTGATAAAAATTGAATATAATCTTCACTTAAAATTGCAATCTGTTACATGTGTAAAAATCAGTTCAAACAAGTGGTTTATAAGAACTTAATTCAGATCAAACAATACATGTTAACAGTATTTAACATTTCATTATATTATTGAATTTTTAACTTATATTTTTCTCCGTGCGCACATACTAATTCAAACAAAGCACACACTGACTTAAAATCTTCAAAAACATTTAAAACATTGGAAGTATACAAATTGGACTAGCAAATTGTGTTCACATACTTTTTTTACATAGAATTTATATAAATGTAGCAATCAAAAAGCGATGATAATTGATGCTCTTTAAAAAGATACAAAAGAATATTTAACATGCAAATTGTGTGCATTTAGATTTTTTGTAGAGAATTTATGTAAATGAAGCATTAAAAATAGCGATAATGCTTGAGAGTCATTTAAAAAGATTAAAAACCAATATTAAACATTCATTTTGTGTGCAAATATTTTTTTACATGTAATTTATATAAATGGAACGTTTAAAATAGCGATGATTGATAAATAAAGTATAATATATAAATGAAACATTTAAAATAGCGATGATTGATGAATAAAGTACTCTATATAAATGGAACATTTAAAATAGTGTTGATTGATGAATAAAGTATTCTATATAAATGGAACATTTCAAATAGCGATGATTGATGAATAAAGTATTCTTTTGAATATGATTAGCTAGTATATAATTTTAAATGGACAGTTAAAAACAACAAAATCAAACAATTCATACATTTTGTATATAAAATACTCTTCACAGCCGCGTTACCGACCAAGTATTTCATATACTTAATACTTAAAAAATTAACTGCACATGCACATACAAATTATATGACGTTTGTACGGCCGGGTTAACGACCTGAATGCCACATTTATGCAAAAACATATGCTTCTAACAAACTACACTCAATTAGCCGTGTTACCGATCGAGTGCCGCCTGAATCTAAGGAAAAAAAATGACCTACATACGAACATCATATAGCCGCGTTACCGACCGATACCCATATGTTTTTTGGGGAAGGGGAAGGGAAGTTGACTAACCATAAGGATACTAGATTCGCCGCGTTACCTACGTAGTACCCTGACAATAAGCCAATACTTACCACAAGGACACCATCTTCCCCGCATCACCGAGGTGATGCCCCCGTGATAAGCATTGTTTCGTAGAACAGCTTACACACACACTCCCATTGTGTGGTAAGATACCTTATTATTGCCACGCACTACGACAAAAGGCACGCTACCACACAACGCATACACACACACACAATACATACCCAGATCGTGTTGTCAGATACTCTACTGCTGCCGCGCACAGCGACGTAGAGCACGCTCCCACAGGACACCCTCTCTCCTCTCTCCTCTCAACGTACCTGCAAAGGTGGTCACAAGCGCTCTCTCTCTCTCTCTCTCTCTCTCTCTCTCTCTCTCTCTCTCTCTCTCTCTCTCTCTCTCTCTCTCTCTCTCTCTCTCTCTCTCTCTCTCTCTCTCTCTCTCTCTCTCTCTAGGAAGACGAAAGCAAGACTAGCGCTAATACACCCAGCGGGCCCGATCGGGCCCGCGTATATATAACACTAACAGCCCGCCGGGCTTTTCAGTTTCCATGGCAAACCCGCAAGAAAAATAATAAACCCCGGTGGGCCCGTCGACGAAACTAAAAAGCCCGGCGGGAATTTTGTGGGTTTGCAAGTCACCCTAAACCCGGTTCTGTGTGATTTTTACACAAAATAAGACCTTGTGATCACACAAAATTTGACGTAATTACGTAAATATTAAATCCCTGATTCCGATGATTCATATTGAGGTGTCAGTGGGCAGGGGAGGCTACCAGGGCTACCAACAGGTCACGAGACACAAGAAAAGAACAGAAAGGTAAGCTAGGCCACCGGATAATTTGGTCAAGGGTACTTTTTGGCCCTCAATGCAAAGTGGATGGAGGAGAAGAACATAAAAAATTCTCTTCAGTTAGAGCCATACCTTGAAGCTTTTGGATTATTAGCCAAAAGTTACCGATGAATCGGCACGTTGAATTTGGTGTGGTGCAGATTGCACAAGAGGGGCACCACTCCACTCCTTTGTCATAGATTTCCTAGATTGAATAAAGTCACTAATTTTTCGTTGAGATTTTAAGGATACTGAGAGACTGATAGTATTTTGTGGAACGACTTTATGAGCATATGTACATTGAATTGGAAATTTCTTTGATTGAACTAAAGACATGTGCTCTTTCATGTGTGTATTGTTAGAGATATTTGGAGAAAGTGAAATGTCTGCAAAATTTTGTCTAATGAATGATTTTTACTTAGTGCACCTAGACATCTATTTGAGATAAAAAAAATCTAGATGTGATGGCTAAGTGAATGAGAATTGAATTAGATTCTAGTGCATCAAGATTTCTATTTGAATGAGATAACAGGATATTGTTGTGAGTGCATCAAGTGTTCCAAAAGGATGACATGGTTACATAGTGATCTAGGTGCATCAAGAGTTATGGACAAGATGAGATGGCTAGGTTGAATGATTGAAACACGATGCTCACTGTGAATTAAGTGTGCGATTTGTGAACTTTATGCTATGTGAATGTATTGTCTTTTGAGGATGGTCATGGGCATGGTTTGCTTGAATTGTGAACAGAAAGGATATGAATCTGATAGTAGCAAGATTTAGTAGATCAAGATATCCGTGAAAAGATCAGCACATTCTAGATATGATTGCTAGATGGTTAAAATGATCATGATTTGTATTTGAGACCCTCAATAGAAATGTGATTGATCAGTGACTTTGTAAAAATTGCTACATTGGTGGAGTCTAGTGTATAGGTACATACAAGTCACTATTTACTGAAGAAAGTTTTTTTCCTTTGGCTATTTTTGCATGTGTAATCAAGTGCAATTACAATCCTTTCCATTGGGGGAATGTCACAAAGTGATGATGTGACCAAGAACTGGTAAATAGGACAAGGGGTTAAAGAACCCAAACAAATTGAACACAAAAAGTGTGGCTGAGGGACCTAAAATAGAGGGAGGGGGTTAGAGTTTTAATACTAATCTCTACCAACTTATGGAGCACAGACTGAGTCCTAAACCCAAAAAATTCAAAAGTTGTAACTCTGGACTGATTTGTGTAAAACGCGCTGGCTAGTTTCCATGTGGCACTACTCTATGGATTTCTGCGATTTGAGCTGCTGAGTTTGGTAGTTTTTATGCAAGGCTTTTGGATTGTAGCATTTGTTGGGGATAAGTGTTGTTGGATCAAATGATTTTGGGGCTCTTCTTTTGGGCATTCCTTGTAAGTTTATAAGTGCCTAGAGGGCCACTTCTCGGGGAGTATTTGGCAGGAAAGTCTTGGAGAGAGTTGGACCCTCGGGGAGTTGTACTTTGCAAAGAGCAATAATAAAGAAATACTAAAAGGAGCACCAATTTTTGGGGCGAGTGCATCTTGGCTCAAAACTTTACCATGCCATGCCGACTCTCCTCTTCTCCATCTTTCTCTCTTCAAGTTCAATGATTTTGCAATTTCAAATTGTTTGTTGCTACTCATTTCTTGCTTGGTGTGTCTAATCCTACAACAAGGAGGATAGAGCATCGAGATCAAGGAAAGCACATAGGGCCTCATGAGAGGCAAACATATGTGTGTTGGAGGCATACCCTAGGGGTTTCACACTCCCTTGGCTTTTGTGAGCTACTAGTCTTTATAGTAGATGATTTATATCAATCAGATACACAACATTGGTTTTCACCACATTGCTCAAGGTGGACAGAGCTTTGGGTGGATTTGTGTAGACTTGATCACAATCTAGATAGCTACATTTCACCACCTGATTAGCATATCTTGATCCCTAGATGTATCCTATGGTTTATGTTGGGATTTTCCCCCATATCTCATTGTATATCTTTGAGATTTTTTTGCATATCTATTGTATACCGTCCTACGGTCAATTTTATGTAATGCAAAGGATAAAATCCCCACTTTTATTGCAAAGAAAAGAGGCATGTAGATGTATCTTCAGGTACTAGAAGGTTAGAGGTTGAGAGAGCTAAAAGGAGAGAAGCAAAGAAGACGAGAAGAAGATGTGGCTAGTTATTGTCCATTTTATGGATATATTGGGGAACACCTATGTGGTGATCGGCTTTACGTTTATTAAGGATGTGCCCTTGGCATGTCTATTTAGAGAGAGAGAGAGAGAGAGA
Organism: Adiantum capillus-veneris; assembly: GCF_014529385.1. NCBI lineage: Eukaryota > Viridiplantae > Streptophyta > Polypodiopsida > Polypodiales > Pteridaceae > Adiantum > Adiantum capillus-veneris. Next base: position 83,578,884 of record NC_140947.1, on the reverse strand, counting down.
GAGAGAGAGAGAGAGAGAGAGAGAGAGAGAGAGAGAGAGAGAGAGAGAGAGAGGGATTTGTTGTTGCACAAGGGTCTACTCTCTTGATGGCATTCATGCTCTTACTTCTATCTACATTATTGTTGTCAGTGTCATCATCTTTGCTGTTATTCTATATCATGTGTGAACTACTCTCCTTGTCGATCTTCTGGAAGTTTGCTAGACGACAACCCCCCCCCCCCCCCCCCAACTTACACTTTTCTTATCGTGGACTCTTGTGTACCTCAACCGTCTTTGTTGCTTCCCCTTCGTTTTTTCTAAATAGGTATTTTCTTGTGTTTCCATTGTTTTTGTTGGCTTTGAGTGCCTATTTTTGGAGTTTTTGTTTTAAAAATTTCATTTGATACTACTTTGAGAGTGTAGAACTCCTTTCGACCGCTTAGCGAGTTGTTGGTAGTGCCAAAAGTCAAAGAACAATGGTTGAATGAGCAAACTTTCGCAACAAGCAATCAAAACTTCTAAGGACGAAAGCCATATGCTAAAATCATCTCCCTTTATTGAGATAGAAACAGGTAATCATACCATGCACTTAGACTTGTAATGCTTGTATGAAGACACAATTTCAATCAAATCGGAAGATAGCAAAGATGCATCATTAAAATTCTTGTCATCATACATAGGAGATTACAAGGACATGTCTAAAATTAGAAGAATACTATCATAGTGGAAATCCATGCCACTCGTAGTAGATTCCATGAATATGCATGAATTTTTTCTATAGAAGTGAAGTGTACAATCCCATTGTTGGAGCTTTTGAAGATAAAATCAAAGTTGTGGAGAGACGTGGCAAAGCATCCTTGAGAAAATGGAAATAAAAAATGGTGTAGCCACTCTAAAAAAGAGACACTAAGGACAAGGATAATCCTAAAAATATGCTTCATCCAATTCTCGTACAGAAACTTGGAGAGTACTGCATGGGAGATGAAGGTGACACCATACTTCCGATTGAGTAGAATAATGCCAAAACTCTAGTCATACAACACAGTGAAGCAGGAGTTGCCATTCCTAATAAGCAAATTTGGGAGAAATGGGAAAAACTTGTTGTGATCAAGACATGCATGAGGTTACAACCTACAAATGGTCACACAAAAAGGCCCCTAGGGTTGGCCCCTAGGGTTGCTTGAGGATTTAGCAGTCACCCTTGGTGTGGCATTGAGTACAAGCACACTTTTGCGGTAGTAGATTTTGTCAAAAGGTCATAATTATGACATCATATTGGATAGACCATTCATGCGTCAATTCAAGATGATTCAAGACTATTCATATGATTATATCTACCTACGGTAAGAAGGTGTTATAACACATATAAATATGCAAAATTATAGTTACAAGGATGTGTTAAGAACCCCTATAGAAGATTTTAACTCAGCCAATAACTGCTGAAGATGAGCTAATAAGCAAATATGATGAATATGTAGCACTTTGGATGTATGGAGAATCCATTCATAGTGAGCTGGTGTAAGAAGAAGAATGCATATTTGACCACCCAATAGAAGACCCGGACTACATTTCCAAGCCTTTCTTTGGACTTGATGTTGAGCTTGTGAAATGATGTCACCTTGTAGCTACCCTAGATATGTACACAAAAACTCCCACAGAGTTTTGTGATGAACACCAAGGAGAGTATTCATTCATACCCATTACTAATAGCACTAGTAATGGAGAAATAGAAAAGTCAAACATCACTAAGCTCTTATATAACAAAGATCCAAAAGTCCTAAATTCAAGCACCAATGCAAATAGAAACCATTATAGATGTAAAAAGTTATATTCAATTTATGAATGCTTTATTAAAACTTCACCCAATTTTATAAAACTAATTTGGTTTAGAATTCAAAACATCAATTTAGTTGTGTTATTCACCTCATAACTGAAAATATGGTGCAAATTTCTTCTATTGCAACCTTGTTTTTTTAAGTGTTAACATGAAAAATGTGAACTCATGTCAGTTGGTCTATCACAGTTTTTGGAAGTGTTTATGGTTTTTGACCCCTATTGTCTGAGTTAACACTATTTTTTGAAGTGTTTTCATAACACTATTATCCGACGAAACACAGTTTTTGGATGTGAAAATGGTTATCAAGCCGTAGTAATCCAATCTAACACAAATTTTTTGAAGTGTTTAGGATTATGATCATGGGTTGTGCGAACTAGTGTGAGACCATCAATGCTCTATGAAAATGTATTTAATTTGTTGTTTGTTATTTTCTAGTGAAAAAATGACGTCGGAGAAAAAGAAAACTATAATGCGTGCTATTCAGAAGGAGTGCATATTAGCAATATCCTTATGTGCAAATGCCCGCATTCAACAATTAAATGAGAGTGATATCTTCATTAAAGATTTCACTAGTACTATCTGGGTAGCTTTACACTCATAAAGTAAAAAGAACCTTGAGTACGCATTGAGAACTAACCTTGAATTATCTCCTTCTATTGCACATTACATCCATCTCATTTCTCTTATTTTTAAAGAAAATCTGGCATAGAACTTCAAGGTTTAGTACATTATTAAGTGAACCTAGTATTTATCTATTTTGTTATTTATGCATTTAGAGGTTGAAGTTTTTTGTTCAACTTTGGAAGCCTTAAATCTCTTGTGGGAATCCTCCTGAGTAGAAGGCATGCTTTTTGATAAGATTTTGAAATTAGTGCCAATTTACAAAGAGAACTTTGCCAAAAAAATTAATAATAAAAATATTGACAACCCACATATATATTACAGAGAGAGTGAAATTGATTATATGAGCACCATAGAAAGGGGGTATATGACGTAAAACAATAGATAGGGGGGTTTCTTGTATGATTGCATGTATGTGACATCCCCCCATATGGCATTGTGACACCTCTACTTGTTTTGGAATGCTCTCTCTCTCTCTCTCTCTCTCTCTCTCTCTCTCTCTCTCTCTCTCTCTCTCTCTCTCTCTCTCTCTCTTGTTATTTTATTCAAAATCTACATGATGAGGGGAAAGGTGGGTACAAAGGAGAACAACCACCATGCAGTGCTTAATAGAACAAGGCTCACACTGGAGGATGGGAGTTATCCTTCTCGGCTTGTGCTGTATGCACATTACTTCCTGCATATTCATTTTCTCTTAAGTGTGATACATTTGATTTTGAGCACGGTCTAGCAAGGAAAGACTCCTAGATTGTGCATGTTGGAGAGGGGGAATGGGGGAACATGCCCAGCACAAACAAAAGGGCCTCTCTATAGCTCAGGGTATTCACAACACCCCTATCCTCTCGAAAAACACCTTCAAACACACAACTCACACTAGCGGACCACCGTCTGCTTGATTACCGCTTCTCACACACTTCATAAAACCACCACACAACGCCCACCTGTTGCCATGGTCTGTCTCCACCCTTACACACACACACACACACACACACAGCCACTCAATCGCACTCTCTCATTCAAAACACCGTCGGTCCGGGGGGGGCACACACATCCACACGGCCGGCACCGAGGAGAACCATGAAAGCAAGAGAAAGAGAAGGGGGGAAGGAGAAACAACAAAGAGACGAGGCAACAACGGCTCGATTGCACTTCACCAAACACTTATACAGACTCACACTGCCATCACCATGGCCATTTACACAAGAGGGATACAAAGGGCTTTGATAGGCACACTCCTCTGTCCAAAAGCTCCACTTTGCAGGCTTCAAAACGGCCTCCAAAAGCCAGGAAAAAAGCCCCTAATTTGATCCATTTTTTACTTTTATAGGGTGGGGGGTTCAATTTGGGAAATTGCACTTTAATTGGTCCATATGGCACCCAGTTTTGGTATTTTTGGGAAGAGGGGCACCGCCTTTGTAAGGTTTCCAGTTTCTAAAACCTTAAAGATTGTATAAAGCTTAATCAAACTGATATGATTATTGAAAAAGCAATGTAGAATTGTCTGACAGTGGCAAATATTGGTATTTTTGGAATCTTAAGCACAGTAAACCCCAGGCTAGAAATTTTCAGAACAGAATTCCGATAACATCTGGAAAAGTTACGGGCTGTGAAAGGTTACACTATGAATTTCATTAGTTAAGTAAAAGTGAATGGTTTCAGTAGTTATTACTGCTAAAGACTTTTTTATCCTAAGGTTCTAGAAATTGCAGATATTTCCAAAATTAATCATTAAAAAGTCAACAAACTAGTAGAAAATTGATTCTGTGTATCTAGGGGGCTGTGTGGGGTAACGATGAACTCTCACAAACTAGATTTAGCAGCAGGGGGAGTTTTTTGACCTGTAGGGTTGCTTGGGATGCAAGTTACTGCCATTTTCTAGCCTATGAGTGCCCAAAAACCTATAAATATGATCCCTTGCTTCACATTTTAGACAGACTCGGAGACTTGGCACATTCTCTCTCATCTAGAGAGACCTTTGCAGAAATCACTAGAGATCAAGCTCTAGTTGGTTAATTAAACGGTAATTAACCTAATCTTTCTTAATTAGCAAAGCTAGATTAACCTAGTTTCTTAATAAATTAAAGATTAATCCTATGTATACTCAAAAATCCTCTCTTAATTAAATATTCTCTGCTAATTATTGTGATTAAGATTAGGGTTAATAAGCTAGTTAATTATTATATCATATTAGGATTGAAATTATCCATTTTAATCATAAATTAATGGGATTTATACTAATTAAGTTTAGATTAAGTTGAGATAATTATGAAAGCTGTGTTAAACTCTCATTATACTAGGAAAATTTATCTTATAATTTTTTGTGTAATCTCCATAATTAATTTAGCAGAATTACACTATTTTTGAGAGAAGAATAAAGCAAAAAAATGATCAAATTGATTCAAAATTCTTAAAGAAAATTATCAAAGGTTAATCACATCTTAAAAAACCCGTGATAATTATGCTAACCTCAGATAAGTAGTTTACCTAATTATCTCAGTAGAATTACACTATTTTTAGAGAAAAATAAAAGAGGAAAATTAGCAAATTAACCCCAAAAATGTGAGATAATTATCAAAGGTAAATTATATCTTAAATAACCCGTGGTAATTCTCTTCACCATAGATAATTATTTTAGATAATTATCCTAGTAGAAAACCACTATTACTGAGGGTAAATTAAACGGGGGAAATTAGTAAATCATGTGCTATGATTACATGCTATTTATCAGAGCTAGATTATAGGATAAAAAGGGCGTGATAATTATTTCAAGGTTAGAAAACTAGTATAGATATTTATCTAAGTCAAATTATACTAATTCTAGCTAAAAACTAAAGGGAGAAATTAGTAAATCATGCTATATGATTACATGATATTTATCAGAGCTATATTACATGATGAAAAAGTCATGATAATTATGTCAAGGTTAGAAAAGTAGTATAAGTATTTATTTAAGTCCAATTATCCTACTTTTAGCGAAAATTGAAAATAAAAATTATATAATTAAATTGGAAAATAATAAGATAATTATCAGAGTTCAAAAATATCCTTATCTACTTGTGATAAATATGCCATAAAATATTAGTAAGTTTAGAAAATTATAATTGACTAAAAGTCCTATTTTTTATCAAAGATTAATTAAAATAAATAGATTTTGCGATCAAAAGTTTTTAGGAAAATTATAGTAAGTGTAAACCTATGATATCAAGTTGCAAAATTAAAATCTTTAAGAGAAAATAAATAGAATAAATATTAAGCCCAAAATAAGTAGATTCCAAGCTTAAAAGTCGATGGGAAAATTAAGAAAAAGATATAGAAAATTATAAGATCTTAGAAAACCCTTAGGGAAGCAGTGGAAAAAGTTATCATGCCTATATAGACAAATAAAAAATTACTAGGTCAAAAATTTACCAATTACGACTATAAATTCAACCTTGGAATGGGTTACGGTTGAATACAAAGGTTAAGTCTACATTTTGAATTATTTACCTAATGGTTAGACGTCCTTTTTAAACGGATAAGAAGTTATGGCACCTAAAACGACCCGAGCAAATCCTACATCTGATGATGAGGACGTAGCTCAAAAAAAAACTAGAGCGTCGCACGACAACAAAGCCGGGCCTAGTAGTAGGCCTACGGAGGAGAATCTTCAGGCGCCAGCGCAGCAGCAGATGGTCAATCAATCCCAGGTGGATTTTCCATTATTCAATTAAGTCTTTAAATAGTTTAAGTTCTTTTATAAGTTAGCATTGCATATGTAAGGAGTGAGTAAGAATCAGAAAAGGAATAATTAACGAAAAACGAAAGGTAACTTCAAACGTGCATTTGTTTATAATGTAGAAAGAATTGTTTGGGTTAAAACTGGTTGAATTAGGAAAGATATGATTGAGCATCCTTAAGACAGCTTGTCTCAAGACACCTCCGACTCCTTAGTATAAATTGATGATAATGATTGGCTTTCTAGCCACGGATAAGTCGGTTACCCCCAGGAACGTTGAGTTTCTACTCCGAGTCATGTCTTGATGTTTCTACATAAGTTAAGATACCGTTTTTTTTATCTTAGGGGAGCTGTCTGGTTGTATGGGCAACTGGTTTGGTGTATGGGCACTCGGAACCTTGGGTGGGGGTTTATCCACTCGGTATTGTGAATAAGGAATGGGTGCTGTTTTTTCACCCTTAGGTGGTCTTGAGACAAGAAGAGTACTGGTCATGGTTATTATAGACAAGAAGAGTACCTGTCTTAAGTTTAAAGATGTCTGTTTGCTAAAAGAATGTTTTCAATACTGTTTTAAAGGGTTGTTTTAATGAAATTCATTTATGAAGGATAAAAGGAATCATTATTTTAATTGTGATAAGAACATGGTAGTAATTAAATAACAAAAGAATCATGTGTGAGTGCGGGGTGGTAAGTGGGGATTGACTAAGGTTGTCAATCATGGACGGGTGGACCTGATTAGTCACGTAACTATCCATTTTTGCGCACTAAAACGTTTAGAAACTTCTTCACTTGGAAGAGGAATCCGCCAGCGGCTATGCCCTCACATTTGTTAAGGGGAAAAAGCATTGATTGAGTATAAATTAGCCCAAATTGTGGTAGTTTTAGGTTCAAAATAGCTTTTTGGACTTTTAATACGTTGTCCCGTTTCCGCTGCGAGACAGGACTAGGTCTTCTTCTAAGGCTATAGACCCAAGCCATTGTCAATGGTAAAGGTCTATTCCTTGGATTTTTTTTGTTTAGAGACTCTCATTTTTATCAGACCTAGAGACCTGTCAAGGATCCCATCCCGTTTTGGTGTCGACGGTTTGGGGATCTCACAAGTGGTATCAGAGCGTGTGTTAATTAAAGTCTTGGACCTAGAGAAAAGTTTAAGGTATTAGGTTGAAATAAGTGATCTCTTACAAATTCAAAGTAAAGACATATTTAATTGAAAAGAGAGAGAGAAAGAAAGAGAGAGAATTATCCCGATCTTTGCAGGAAGATTTCCATCAGGCCTACCACAAATCCATGGATTTCAACATTAGGTTTATGAGAGCTTACCTATCCCAACACTATTCAATGCGAAAAAGCGTAATGAAATGGCTACATAAGAGATTTTCTCCTTCCACTAGGAGGATTAGCTGGTCCAGATCAGGTGGAATTTTCTTCATTAATGCGGGAGAGTTAGAAGGTTTAGAACTAAATATAAAGAGATTCAAATGGGCCGAAGATTTTCAAGTGATTGAAGTATACTTTTTCATTGGAACGGAGAATCCAGAGGAAACCCTTGTAATAGGTGATGTCCAAGTATCACAAAATCAGTGGGTGTTTGATCAAGTGTCTAAAGTAATCTACCCAGGTAGAATTAGACCCATAGGTGTAGGCCCTAGTTTTAATGGACCAAAAGATGTTGTATATTTTGATCCTATATCTAATCCACCCAAAGACCACAAGATTCTAGTATAGGGAAGCTAGGAAAACCAAGGAGATCAGCATTTTAGACCACAAACTGATCTTGGGAAAGCCACGAGCTTTGGAAAATAAAAAAATGAATTCTAGGAGAAGATTTTAAAGATTGACCAAAACTCAGATTAATAGCTCCTTGATGATTTATGCTTGTAAATTCAATTAACCAAAAGCTTTTGAAAGGCTTGTTTGCAACCTGAGTGGTATTAAAATGTAAGGTTTCCAGTTGCTGAAACCTTAAAGGTTGTATAAAGCTTAATCAAACTGATATGATTATTGAAAAAGCAATGTAGAATTGTCCGACCATGGCAAATATTGGTATTTTTGGAATCTTAAGCACAGCAAACCCCGGGCTAGAAATTTTCAGAATTGAATTCCGATAAAAATTGGCATAGTTATGACCCCTAGAAGTTTACACTGTGAATTGAGTAAAATAGAAAAATTGAAGGGTTACAGTAATCATTTAAGCATAGACTTTATTAAAGGTCTCCCAGATATTTACAAGATATTTACCAATTAAGCAAAAATAGGTCAAATTATAGCAAAATTGACATTTTAAAAGCTGGCAGGTAATGGGAGGGTCATCACTGACCTGCCAGGGACTCATTTAGCAGCAGGGGTCGTTTTTTGACCTGTAGGGGGCTGCTTGAACTACAAGCAACTGCTTTTTTAAGCCTCTGAGAGCTTAAGAGTGCCAGAAAACTATAAATAGGACGCCTAGCTTCACATTTTGGACAGACTCGGAGCCTTGATACTCTCTCTCTCATCTAGAGAGGACACTACGCAAAAATCATTAGAGATTAATCTCTAATTGATTAACCGTAACGGTAATTAGCCTAATCCTTCTTAATTAGCAAGGTTAGATTAAGATATTTGTTAATAAATCAAAGATTAGGCTTAAGTATGCTCCTTAAATCTCTCTTAATTAATTAATCTCTGCTGATTATTATAATTAAGCTTAGTAATACTAAGCTAATTAATTATCCTATCATATTAGGACTCAAATTAGCCAAATTAACCATGAATTAATGATAAAAATATTAATTAAGATTAGATTAAGTTGAAGTAATTATCAGAGATACAATAGACAGTTATTAATCTAAGAAAATTATCCTATAATTTTCTGAGAAGTTTTCCTAATTAATTAGGCATAATTACTCTGTTTTTTGAACAATTTTAATAGGAGAAATTAGTAAATTAATTTTAAATGAGATGATATAGTTATCAGTGGTTAATTAAGTGTTTAAAAACCCGTGATAATTAGGAAAATCTCATAAAGTTAATCTAGCTAATTATTCTAGCAGAAATACCCTATTTTCTGAGTAATTTAAATAGGGAAAACTAGTAAATGAAATTCAAATGCTGTGATATAATTATCAATGGTTAATTAGGTGTTCAAGAACTCGTGATAATTAGGAAAAGCTCAGAAAGTTAATCTAGCTAATTAATTTGATAGAAATACCCTGCTTTTTGAGCAATTTAAATAGGAGAAATTAGTAAAAGGATTTCAAATGCTACGATATAACTATCAGGGGTTAATTAGGTGTAAAGAAACTTGTGATAATTAGGAGAAGCTCAGAAAATTAATCTAGCTAGTTCTTTAGCAGAAATACTCTATATTTTGAGAAATTTAAATAGGGGAAATTAGTAAATTGATTTAAATTGCTGTGATATATTTATTAGGGGTTAATTAGGTGTTAAGAAACCTGTGATAATTAGGATAATCTCAGATAATTAATCTAGATAATTACTTAGGCAGAATTACTCTGTTTTTTGAGAAATTTAAATAGGGGAAATTAGTAAATTTATTTCAATTACTGTGATATATTTTTCAATGGTTAATTAGATATTAAGAAACCCATGGTAATTAGGAGAACCTGAGATAATCAATCTAGCTAATTAATTAGTTATAATTACTCTGTTTTTTGAGTCAATTAAATCGGGGAAATTAGTAAATTGAAATCAATTGCTGTGATATATTTATCAAGGGTTAATTAGGTGTTGAGAAACCTGTGATAATTAGTAGAAGCTCAGATAATTAATCTAGCTAATTACTTAGATAGAATTACTCTATTTTTTGAGAAATTTAAATAGGGGAAATTAGATGGTTTTTATTTTCTCCCCTTTTGACTTGCTGACCCAAAACGGGTGTTTTAGGATTTTTAAACCCATTACAAAGCCTTATGAGGAGGACTCTAGCTAGTTTCTTATTGATATTTCGGCATTTTATATAGTATGGCCAAAACTTAAACTCATGTATTATTGGTCTTTTGGTTAGGACTCAAGATTCACATCATGCATTAGGAATTGTTGGTGTGATTTGAAAGAAGAAAGAAACTCCTCATCATCCATACCTGCATTAAACACACGAATATTTAAACTTAATATTGAATGAATAGAGTAGACAATGACGCAAAGACCATTAAATACAATGACGTAATGACGCATATAAATACAATGACGCAATGAATTGAGTGATAGAAGAGGCAAGTCAAAAACTGAGAATTTTCAATCAAAAGATGTGAGCGCGAGTAGAAAAGAGCGTTATACACCATGGCAGGTACTTAGAGAGCCAGAGCTTTTACAACACGGAGCAAAATTGTTCAAATACAATAAATTGATTTCAATTGCTATGATATATTTATCAGTGGTTAATTAGATGTTAAGAAACCCATGGTAATTAGGAAAAGCTGAGATAATCAATCTAGCTAATTAATTAGGTAGAATTACTCTATTTTTGGAGTCATTTAAATAAGGTAAATTAGTAAATTGAATTCAATTACTGTGATCTATTTTTCAATGGTTAATTAGGTGTTAAGGAGCCCATGATAATTAGGAGAATCTCAGATAATTAATCTAGCTAATTACTTAGGCAGAATTACTTTGTTGTTTGAGAAATTTAAATAGGGGAAATTAGTAAATTGATTTCCGTTGTTGTGATATATTTATCAGTGGTTATTTGGTGTTAAGAAACCCATGGAAATTAGGAGAAGCTGAGATAATTAATCTAGATAATTAATTAGATAGAATTACTCTGTTTTTTGAGTCATTTAAATAGGGGAAATTAGTAAATTGATTTGAATTGCTATGATATATTTATCAGTGGGTAACTAGGTGTTAAAAAACTCATGATAATTAGGAGAATATCAGATAATTAATGTAGATAATTAATTAGGCAAAATTACTCTTTTTTTGAGCAATTTAAACAAGGGAAATTAGTAAATAGGTTCAAATTGAATTGAGTTATTTTTTAGAGGTTAATTGGATGTTAGATAACCTGTGATAATTATGCTAATTTCAGATAATTATTTTAACTAATTATCTTAGTTGAATTACGCTATTTTTAGGGGTAAATTAAAGAGGGAAATTAGTAAATCATGCACTATAATTACATGATATTTATTAGAGCTTTATTATAGGGTAAAGAGGCTGTGATAATTATGCCAAGGTTCAAAAAGTAGTATATATATTTATCTAAGTCAAATTACACTATATTTAGCTTAAAACTAAAGAGAGAAATTAGTAAATCATGCTATATGATTACAGGCTATTTATCAAATCTATATTATAGGGTAAAGAGTCCTTGATAATTATGCCAAGGTTAGAAAAGTAGTATAGATATTTATCTAAGTCAAATTACACTATTTTTAGCTAAAAACCAAAGAGGAAAATTAGTAAATCATGCTATATGATTACATGATATTTATCAAAGATATATTATAGGATAAAGAGGCCGTGATAATTATGTCAAGGTTAGAAATGTAGTATAGATATTTATCTAAGTCAAATTACACTATATTTAGCTTAAAACTAAAGAGAGAAATTAGTAAATCATGCTATATGATTACATGCTATTTATCACATCTATATTATAGGGTTAAGAGTCCTTGATAATTATGCCAAGGTTAGAAAAGTAGTATAGATATTTATCTAAGGCAAATTACACTATTTTTAGCTAAAAACTAAAGAGGAAAATTAGTAAATCATGCTATATGATTACATGCTATTTATCAGAGCTATATTATAGGGTAAAGAGTCCGTGATAGCTATGGTAAGGTTAGAAAAGTAGTATAAATATTTATCTAAGTCAAATTATCCTAATTTTAACTGAAAATTGGAGATGGAAATTATATAATTAAGTTAGAAAATGATAATTGACCAAAAGTCTTATTTTTAACGAATGATGAATTAAAATAAATAGACTATGTGGTCAAAATTTTTTAGGAAAATTATAGTAAGTGTAAACCTATGATATCAAGTTGAGAAAATGAAATCCTTAAGAGAAATTAAATACAGTAAATATTAAGTCCAAAATAAGTAGATTATTAGCTTAAAAGTTGATGGGAAAACTAGGAAAAAGATTTAGAAAATCGTAAGAAATTTAGGAGATCTTAGAAAACCCTTAGGGAAGCGGTGGAAAAAGTTATCATGCTTATATAGACAAATAAGAAATTACTAGGTCAAGAATTTATCAATTAAGACTATAAATTTAACCTTGGATGGGTTACGGTGGAATACAAAGGTTAAGTTTAGATTTTGAATTATATACCTAATGATTAGACGTCCTTCTTATAAGGATAAGAAGTTATGGCACCAAAAAGAACCCGAGCAAATCCTACATCCGATGATGAGGAAGTAGCTCCAAAACACACTAGAGCGTCGCACGACGACGAAGCCAGGCCTAGTAGTAGGCCTACGGAGGAGAGTCTTCAAGCGCAAGCGCAACAGCAGATGTCCAATTAATCCCAGGTGGGTGTCTCATTATTCAATTAAGTCTTTAATTAGTTTAAGTTCTTTTATAAGTTAGCATTGCATACGTAAGAAGGATAAACTGGCTGAAAACGGAAGGTAACTTCCAACGTGCAATTGTTTATAATGTAGGAAAGAATTGTTTGGGTTAAAACTAGTTCAATTAGGAAAGATATGTTTGATCATCCTTAAGACAGCTTGTCTCAAGACACCTCCGACTCCTTGATATAAATTGATGATAAGGATTGGCTTTCTAGCCACGGTTAAGTCGGTTACCCCCATGAACGATGAGTTTCTTAATGTTTTAATGTTTCTACATAAGTTAGGATACCGTTTTTTATCCTAGGGGAGCCGTCCGGTTGTATGGGCAACTGGTTTGGTGTATGGGCACCCGGAACCTTGGGTGGGGGTTTATGTGGCCACTCCGGATTTGAATAAGGAATGGGTGCCGTTTTTCACCCTTAGGTGGTCTTGAGACAAGAAGAGTACTGGTCATGGTTATTATGGATAATGTTTTGATTGACAGTACCCTGTCTTAAGTTTAAAGATGTCTGTTTTCTAAAAGAATGCTTTCAAATGCTGTCTTCAAGGAATTACTGTGATGGATCGTTAAAAGAAACCATTATTTTAAATGTTAAAACAATGTGATAATAAGATAAATGAATCTTGTGTGAGTGTGGGGTGGTAAGTGGGGATTGACTAAGGTTGTCAATCATGGACGGGTGGACCTGATTAGTCAGGTAACTATCCATCCCTGCACACTAAAACGTTTTAGAAACTTCTTCACTTGGAGAGGAATCCACCAACGGTTGTGCCCTCACATATGTTTGGGGGAAAAAAGCGTTGGCTAAGGAAACCATAATCTAAAAGATGAAGTTATAGGGCCGGAATAAGAATTTTTTTTTAAGGCCGTTTGAATTTATTGTCCCGTTTCCGCTGCGAGACAGGACTAGGTCTGCTTCTAAGGCTATAGACCCAAGCCATTGTCAATGGTAAAGGTCTATTCCTTGGATTTTTCTTGTTTAGAGACTCTGATTTTTATCAGACCTAGAGACCTGTCAAGGATCCCATCCCCATCTCGGTATAGGCGGGTTGGGGACCTTACATAAAAGTTCAAAAAAGTCCATTTGCAAGCCATAAGCTATTAATCATGATTAATAGCTAGAACCCCAGAAATTGACTTCAATTTTACCAAACCCCTGCCAGGTAAAGACCAACAAACCTTTCTTGCAAGGAATATCAGGGACTGGAATTCAATTGTGTATGAAATTCCATACTGACAACAATTTTGCTTCTTCAACAAAAAATTAACAGGTTAGAGTTTCAATTTGAATCCAAATTGGGCAAAACCTTGAGACGGGCTTTATAATACTGTGTTTTTGAATTTTGTGTTACAAAGGGTTGGAAAAGTTGTGAATTTCTTCAAAAATCTATTAATCACAATGATTAATACCTAATGACTTGAAAATGCAAAATTTTTATACTGTGACCATACCACATGCTAGAACATAGGCTAAAGGGACTCTAATTCAAGTTTGAGACCATTTGGACCTATAAGCTGTCAATTGGGACAAAATTTCACTAAAGCTTAGAAATAGGTGCAAAATTTGTCCTAAGAAATTGGAAAACTGGACCAAACTTCACGAAACTTGACAATTGACTTGGTTAAGGAGTGAACATCCAATAGAAGTCCCAAAATGGGACAAAATCATGATTTTGATCTAAGAGCTATTAATCACAATTTATAGAGTACACTCTTTAAAGTCCAGTTTTTGGAATCTTTTCAATAGAACTTGGTTCAGTGGTAGTAATTAAGTGCCTATGCCAATTTTCAAATGATTTGGATTGTTATTGCTTAAGATTTAATGTTGCATGGTGTTTGATTCTAGAAATCACCCAAACCAAGGGAAAATAGTGCAAAACTTGTTTAAAACTATTTGGACATACAACCTTTTGCACTATTTAATGCAAGGGAACCAACAAAAGTGGAAAATTTTGATTTTATGACCCAAGAGCTATTAATCGCAATTCAAGAGCTATTAATCGCAATTATTATCTCCTGCTAGCTAGAGAGAGTGTTTTTCACATTTTTTGGTCACCAACATTATTAGATTCACCATAAAGGTAGCCTAAAAAATTTGAAGTGCTGCTTAAAGTTGAGTATTCTAGAGTTGAGGTTTGCAGATTGCTTAGGTTGAGTGTTTGTTGGTAGGAGTAAGGAAGAATTTGCATTGGAAGTTCTTGTATGTCTATGTGATCCTCTAACTAACTTATACACTTTTGATCGAATAGGAAATCAGAAGAAACTTGGCAAATTGTCAAATTAAGAGGATTACATCTGAAAAGGGTTAGTAGTGGTATGAGAAGCTGTATTCCTTTTCGGTGAGAATTCAAGTCTTTATGTAATTAAGGTTAGGCCCCATTGGAAACATGCCTTAGTAACATACATGCTATTGGTAAAATCCCTATTTTTGGCTTCATGAGTTCTCCAAGATCCTTAACATTTTGTGGTCAACCAACTACAAGCACACAATAACCACTAAATCCCCTATTTCATAGCACACATAGGTAATCTACCATAACTTTTAAGCATCCTCATATCCCCATGGATCAAATAGCATAAGAAACATCTTCTCAAAATCTAGAGCTACCCAAAACCCCTTTTTTGGCATATATTTCATCAAGTAGGTGTACTTTGCAAACTTCACTCAATAGAACACCACATTATGCCATGCTGAATTTTCTTTCAAATAGTTATGGATCCACTTGTTTCAAACATCATACCCAATATATATCAACTACATTCCGTATTGCAAAGCACAAAAACATGTGTTAAGTCTAAAAAAAGAATCCAAGCACCATTGGTAATTGGAAAATAAATTTGTCTATTAGAATGCACAAAAGAGAAATCACTCCCTTTTCATGTCAACCCTAAGATTCCCAGAAAAAACAACAATAGGGACCTATTGTAAAGAAACCATATCTTGCACGAATAGCTAGCAAAATCCTTCTTTCTTCCCTTGCAACACTGGTAATCGAGTCGGCTCACCATCTTTACCTACTCTTTCTTTGAAATCATCATGTACCTATCAATAAGCCATGCCCACACCACAATCAACATTGACACATGAAATCAAACTATCCTCTACAATTATACATTCTTGCACACTTTCATCATCTTCCAATAATCTTTGAATCCCCACTTCAAACAGCCCTACATATTGCATATAGATAGATTTTCCTTCATGCCTTCCCCCATATCTATCAATCATGGAGTATAAATCACACATAGACCTACTATGCACAATTCCTCTATTTGGTCTCCTTCAAAAATATGTGCCAATTGGAAGACATACTTGCTTCATAATACATGCACCCTCTCAGAATAGGAATCCCCATCAAAATAGGTGTCACTATATGGCTATCATAGGCATACAAGCCACATCGCAACCATCAATATAGGTCTCACCATATGCCGTATCATAGGCATAGAAACCACATTGCAAAGCATCAATAACATCATCCTCATCCTCCTTTACATCATTATCATATAGATGCACTTCTTTGAAAATACACTTAGGCTATTACTTTTACTCATATATATCGAATGATACATCCATGGTATCCTCTACAATCTTCACATCAGTAAAAGCATCTCCTTTCATAATCAAGACTCCGCACATACCTGTAGATAGTCCACATGCATGGTATCCCTCTGTGAGGAAATCAAAAACAAATAGGATTCTCATTAATAGCATCGTCACATTTGGGTTGGTAATAGTACACCACCATCTATAGGTATTTCAAAAAAAATCATTGGCTTCAATGTCGGCTTCTTATGGCCCTTCATATTATATACCTTGCCAAGTGTTGCTCTAGTGATTCACCCTGTTCTTTTTGTGTCACTTCCTGATAGACTACTACTTGTCGCCATTAAATTGACAAAATTTGGGCTCTCTTGTATCTCCTCATTGAATTATTTCACTGTAATTTCATGTGGAATCTATCGCATCCCAGTGTGTGGCTCCATCTACACTCTCTCACCCCTCATCCTTATCAGCTTTGCAGGGGGATCACCAAAGTTGTTGAAGTATGTAGCTCATTGATTGGGGGAAAGAATCGAGACTCTAGGTTAGAGAGAGAGAGAGAGAGAGAGAGAGAGAGATAGATAGTTCTATTATCATCCTTGGAGGTCAAATATGACCTATGGGACCAAATGAACATGTCACATGGTGTGAGTGGAGGTCATAAGTGACTCTTGATGCTCAAAAATGGCTGAAATGAGCATCGCAATAGAGATTCCACATCGTGGTTGGGAGAGAAAGGTATGTAGGGAGAGCTCATGACTGAATATATGGGGAAAAGACTCAAGAGGATTTAATGTGGTCAAAGATGAGCACTCAAGTAGTGTGTGGTACTCATTCTCTCGCACTTGATGAGGGCATAAGGTGCAAAGTAGATGAGACTCCTCGCCACTACCCCAACGTCCTGTCTTGCAGCGTAGAGAATGGTAGCTAAGATGAATGGAGGCAATGGTGCCGATTGCACTCAATGGAATGGGCTCAAGGATGTAGGGATGGGTTCGGTTACCGTGTTCAGAGAAGAAGAGAGATTTGTAGTTTGGGGCAATGTGTGTTGTGTAATGGCTGAAGCGAGAACCTTCGGATTTCTCCCAAGCCGTGATACATTGGTGTTTTAATAAGGCCTCATTAAATTGGGAGTCAATCGATGCATCTTTGACCAAGTGACATGCAACCCATCTTATAAACCATTTCTTGATGTCAAGCATCCACCCCGAACTTAGTATTTTGCTCTTGCATGTCTTTTGGACCTTTTGACTTGCTTCATATGCGATTCTAGGAAGTCGATACAAAGGGATACGTTGTGTCTTAAGCATGTACACCACAACCCTTTGCATGCCCAAGACCTCAATGGGAAGCGATCTGGACTCAAGAAGTAAGAGCATGTAGGGTCTTTGTGTCTTGACTTGGAGAAAGTTGGTGAGAAAACGCTTTTGGACATTCTCAAACTCTTTCCAAGTAGACTTCCCAATGCTACCACCCCACACCTCCACTCCATAAAGAAGCACCGATGTCACCAATGTGTCAAAGAGGTACTTTTTGAGAGCCCAAAACTTGATCTCTCTAGCATTGCACATATTCTCGAATGTATAATAAGCCCTCTTTCCGGCTTCCAAGCGACGCATTGTGCAATCCTTCCATTTATGATTAGATGGAACCTCAAGGCCAAGGTACTTGAAGCTATCTACCACTTCAAGTTTCTCATTGTTGTATACAATGCACAGAGAGAGAGAGAGAGAGAGAGAGAGAGAGAGAGAGAGAGAGAGAGTAGTATGAAAGTAGAGAGCACTACAATAGAAATCCAATTCAATAGTGGCTCTATTCAATATCATAAGATTTGCATAACATGTAGTCCAAACCGGCCCTAGATAATCATTGCAAAATATATGAAATTGTGGGTAAAGATATCATCCTTAGCACTATACCAAACACAATGAGTACGAGTTGTCTGGCCACCTATTGATAAAAAATTTGGTCCTTACTTAATGTAAGCCCTCGTTGGTGGCATACACTCGGCTCGCAATGATCACAAAGCTGTCCATGTTTTAAGCATCAAAATACCCCCATAAACCTAAGCTTGCCCTTCCTTTCCTTGATGAAATGTCCCAATATAACCCTACCCTAAGAGATAAAAATAACCCTTGCTCAGTAAAAACCATCCAAAGTCCCTTTTTCTTCTCCCCCTAGACCATAAGCTTCTCATGGAGTCCTCCTCTTCAACTCTCTTCTTCATATTTTCCTTCTCTAGCTCTCATACCCATAACCCTTGCATAAAACAAAAAAAATTATTTTTCCTTCACTGCCTTCCAACCCCACATGCCTCTTCTTCAATCCTCTTTATGTGCATGCCATGCACATATTTGTGGCCTACCAAATGAAGGATTATCTGGTGGTGGGGTGAAATGTTTTGACTTACCAAAGTCCTTAGCACCCATATGTCAAAATTCACTTATCTCCAATTGGTGGGCATGCTTCAACATACCTTGAAAGTATTGAGGACAAAGACATCATGTCCTTTTCAAGAGGGTAAGATTTACAATCACTGCTATGTCTTGCTTGCTCCTGTTCTTTCAACTTAGCCACATGGTCAAGCTACTTTTACAGATCTTTGGTTCATCCTCTATCATCAAGGAAACAAAATCTCGGGGAGGACTGAGTTAATTCTTACATTTTACTATCTCTCTCTCTCTCTCTCTCTAAGTATACATTCTCTCAATACTTTCCTTGTATCTCTATCTCTCTCAATCACACACACACACACACACACACACATTTAAACATGAAAATTGTTTTCACCCTTAGTAGATGAGAGCTTTTTGTCTGAATCCATATTCTGGTTTGGAATCCATATCTTGTATTTTCATTATGAGTATCCTTGACAAGGATTGGCTTCCCACCATGCAGACCCTACCCTTGCCACATTGTCCGACAGGAGGGATCACACACACATTCTTATCTAGAACAAATAGTTTATTTTTTGGCTATACATCACAAACACTGGAAATCAGGCTCAAGCATCTGCTCATAATAGTATCATAAGCTCAATGATGTTTGTTTTAGTCTCTCACAATTTCTCAATGATAGTTCTTTCTTTAAGAGTTTAGCCATGTCCCCAATTTCTTGATCATGTCTACCTAAAAATTGACACACACATAAAGACATACTTATAGTTGGTTGACTTACAAAATGTGATGTATCGTTAAATTGCATCTAATCAGATACTTAAATGCCCTGTACTTTATCTACCCACGCTACCTTCTCATGCTTTAAATGATGTCCCAAGGGCCGGTTTTTTACATCCCTAAATTGTTGTTCCCTACTTGGCATGTAAATTACTTGAGAGGACTTTGGCTATTTAGCTGGATTTTATTTGTGGAGGTCTTCAACTTAATTTAGCTTGGTTTACTGAATGCTTAACATACTCCTTATGCTTCTTTTTCCCGATGTGTGGAGGTTTTCAACTTAATACATCTTTGTTTACTAAATGCTTAACATACTCCCCTATTCAACTCTTGCTATCTGATGGGGTGTCCTTTTGGCTTAGTTGGAGCTTTGAACATGCGGTGGACTTGAACTAAATAATCTATGAGATAATTCACATAATGTGGATGCATAATGAAGTCAACAACGATAGGCATGTGTGATTAGAAAACGGCCCCTCTATTTTTGGAATGGTCGTCTTATTATACGAGTGGTGGTCTTTCTCTGCATACACAGATGCCCTTTCTTGTGCGGTTCTTTCCCGCGAGTGAATGTAAGCGAGCGCACATACACATACACACCCCAAAGGAGCTCTCCCCACATAGGATCTCTCTCGTTCTTTGTCTCTCTCTCTCTCTCTCTCTCTCTCTCTCTCTCTCTCTCTCTCTCTCTCTCTCTCTCTCTCTCTCTCTCTCTCTCTCTCTCTCTCTCTCTCTCTCTCTCTCTCTCTCTCTCACACACACACACACACACACACACACACACACACACATGCACACACATGTTTTGCATGGACAAATCCTACGTAGTTACTCGCACACACACACACATGCTCGTACCTCCATGAATCTCCCTCTGCTTGTCATAGGCAGGCTACGTGCTCAGCTGAAAGTTAATGATAACTGGTTTTTTTTCATTTGGATCTACATTTAGCAGATGTGTATTTATAACTTTGACGTAATGGATATTGGATAGAGCCATCATTTTCATTTTCCTAAACATTTGCTTAGAGGGATTTTTTGTCCACGTCATCTTTGTTTTGAATACGTGCTTGAATAACTCGATTGTATAAAAGTGTTTAGACACATATACAGGTTATTCTGTGTCTTATACCTCAAGTGGGGATCTCCAACGAGATGGTAGTTATTGCTGGATTTTTGACAATGTCTCCAAAATACAACAGAATGCTGGGAAAAGTGTTAAGCATACACAGTCTTAAATAAAATTCATTTTTTGGTAAATTTTTTAAAATGATGGTCAGTACCCGGGTTGCCTACAACCTAATGTGAGAGTCTTAGTGGTGATGACATTGACTGGGCTTTTTAACATAATGAGCAGATACCTAAGAATGGCTACCGGATGTTCTACATATAGATTTTCATACATAGACTAATATATATATGGATGCTAATCATTCCATGAATAGATGAAAGTTGGTATCCTGTATTCAAGAAAATGTGCCCATTATACTTGACATAAGGGTATTGTAACCTCAAATTTGGGCTACCATATTTAACTTTAATAGCTTGACACTAATTTATCTTATGTTCAAGGCTACCAGTACCGTATGCATAGCCGTAACATAGTAGAAGGATACAATATGACTTATTGCCAATACTAGTAAAAACCAACTCTCGTAAACTGTACTCCTATCTTTGTATGCAGGAACTCTTTTTTTTAACGAACGTAAGTATATAGTGGCTAATTCACAATTGTAAAGTACTTTTTGAGGCTATCCCTTCTTGGTGGATAAATGCATAATTTTTTAATCAAATGTTTACTTAGAAATTAGTTCAATGATTGTTAAAAGAGCCTTAATCCTCAAGTGGGGGTCTTGGATGAGATGGCATTAGACTGGACTTTTGAGAATTGATCCGAATTACAAAGGAGATGTTGTCCGATTTTTTAAGGAATCAAATGATGTAAACAATATCATAAATAAATGACCCATTCTTTAAACTTAATATTTGATCTATGTAATGATGTTAGTTTTTGTTGTAATTTTTGACACCAGTAAACAAGGGGAGGGAGTCGTTGACACTTGTCTTCCCAAGTAATGCCAATTCAGACAGGATTGTGTTTCTTGGATGGTGACATGTAAGAGATTCTTTCGTTGGGATTACAATGACAATTAGCAATAATAGAGGATCAGCCACCACTGTTTGGTTATTTTTATTATTGGTTGTTGATAGCCCGCGTATATGTGATTATCTGATAATAACATGTAATACACTATATGTCAGTATCATGTCTAAATGTCTATAGTCTTAACTTTATCTACTTGTTATCTAATGTATACATAAGGTTTTGCTATTTGCACTTTGACTAGTCTCTTGTCCCATTGTATGGTTCAATAGTTTGTTAAATCAAACTACTGTTATATTAATTATTCTTAAACACACACACACTTGTTTCTTTGGTCAGGTTAGCACCATACAATGGGCCTAGACCTACTATAAACTTTTTTGACTTGCCCCATGCACCTAATCCAAAGGGATGGGTTGGGGCCACGGCTCCTAATCTGGTCAAGCACATATATCATATAGTTCTATTTTCTTAGATTGGCAGATTCTCTTGGACTCTGACAAAGTATACTTAATCAAATGGCGCTTTTAGGAATGTGTTGCGTATATAATTCAGCCCTCTTGGTACCAATTTTACCAAAATCGTAACCTCTTTCCATATGATAAATGCCCTCTTGGACACTTCATACTGATTATTTGGGTATCTTTGTCACTAAATTGTTCATATTTAGTTGGGGGTAGGGTTCCACATGGTGGGCCCTACCTCCCACCATGTGGATCCTCTCCTCAGGGATGGGGGTGGGCCACACACACACACACACACACATTTAAACCTGACAGTGTGTTTTTACCCTTGGTAGATGAGAGCTTTTTGTCTTATTCCATATTCTGGTTCGAAATCCATATCTTGTATTTTCATTATGAGTATCCTTGACAAGGATTGGCTTCCCACCATGCAAACCCTACCCTTGCCACATTGTCCAACAGGAGGGATCACACACACATTCTTATCTAGAAAAAATACTTCATTTTTTGGCGATAGATCACAAACACTAGCAATCAGGCTCAAGCATCTGCTCATAACAATATCACAAGCTCAATGATGTTTGTTTTAGTCTCACAATTTCTCAATGATAGTGCTTTCTTTAAGAGTTTAGCTATGTCCCCAATTGCTTGATCATATCTACCTAAAGATCGACACACATATATAAGGACATTCTTATGTGATGTATCATTAGATTACATCTAACCGGATACTTAGATGCCGTGTACTTGACGTACCCACCCTACCTTCACATGCTTTAAATGATGTCCCAAGGGCTTGCTAAATGATGTCCCAAGGGCCGGTTTTTTACATCCCTAAATTGTTGTTCCCTACTTGGCGTGTAAATTACTTGAGGCTATTTAGCTGGATTGCCTTTGTGGACGTCTTCAATTTTATATAGCTTGGTTTACTGAATGTTTAACATACTCCTCATGATTGGTTTTCCCGATGTGTGGAGGTCTTCAACTTAATATAGCTTGGTTTACTAAATGCTTAACATACTCCCCTACGTAACTCTTGCTATTTGATGGGGTGTCTTTTGGCTTAGCTGGAGCTTTGAACAGGCGGTGGACTTGAACTAAATAATACATGAGATAATTCACATAAGGAAGTCAACAACGGTAGGCATGGTGCTTATGAAATGGCCCCTCTATTTTTGGAATGGCCATTCTCTTATTATATGAGTGGTGGTCTTTCTCTGCATACTCACATGCCCTTTCTTGTGCGGTTCTTTCCCATGAGTGAACGCAGTCGAGCCCACATACACATACACACCCCAGAGGAGCTCTCCCCACACAGGATCTCTCTCGTTCTCTCTCTCTCTCTCTCTCTCTCTCTCTCTCTCTCTCTCTCTCTCTCTCTCTCTCTCTCTCTCTCTCTCTCTCTCTCTCTCTCTCTCTCTCTCTCTCTCTCTCTCTCTCTCACACACACACACACACACACACACACACACACACACGTTTTGCATGTACAAATGTTGCATAGTTACTCGTACACACACACATGCCCGTACCTCGGTGAATCTTCTCTTACTAGTTTGTTGGGGTTTGCTGCTCGTGATAGGCAGGCTATGGCTCTACTCGCGAAGACTTTGACCTTATACCTCAAATGCCCATGTACATCATGTGGCCCTGATTCCCGATCTTCCTTGAACAAGTTGGACTTCAATCCTTCTATAGCAGATATGTGTTTAATACACTTCACTCTCTCCCAAAGTGATTCACCCACAAAATAGGATATATTAGAGCTCTCTCTTCTCTTCAAGGGATGCTACTTTGGCCGTGAGTATCTTCAACACTTGTAAAATACTCTCGAAGCAGCTGCACGGACAAACAAATCGAATGTTGGACATTGGATCTTGCTAGTAATGTTACCCTTGTGACAATGAATTGTATCCAACTTTGATCGATTACAAATGCATAACTAGATCAAACGGAAAGAAAAACATTCAAGTAGGTGCATCTGCACCTACTCAATATAGATAAGGTTTTAAAACAATTTCTTTTTCTCATATGAACTGGGAGGATGAATATATGGTTTATTCTTTGACATCTAAATAAATCATTCTCAATTATAAAGTAATAAATTCTGGTTTTTATGTAACTGCTCCTCTGGATCTTTGTTTACTCTGGTTTATACAGGAGAACCAATGGGGTGGTTGTAAGAGATGATAAATCTATGGGATTTTTTTCATAACTGTTGGAATACAAGGAAGATATTGTCCAAATTTTTGAAATCTAGCACACAATCACAAGTACATTTGAAATTTTTGGTCTCTCTAAAAAGTCAGCCTCAAATCGGTGCTACCATACCTAACTTTATTTGCTTGACACTAATTTATCTTAGGTTCAAGGCTACCAGGACCGTATGCATAGCCGTAACATAGTAGAACAAGGATATAGTATGACTTACTACCGATACTAGTAAAAACCAACTATGGTAAAGTGTACTCCTATCTTTCTATGCAGGAACTCACTTTTAATGAAGGTAAGTATATAGTGGTGAATTCATAATTGTAAAGTAATTTTTGATGCTATCCCGTCTTGGTGGATAAATGCATAATTTTTGAATCAAATGTTTACTTAGAAATTAGTTCAATGATTGTTAAAAGAGCCTTAATCCTCAAGTGGGGGTCTCAGATGAGATGGCATTAGACTGGACTTTTGAGAATTGATCCAAATTACAAAGGAGATGCTGTCCGTTTTTTTTGGAATTAAATGATGTAAACAATATCTTAAATAAATGGCCCATTTTTTAAACTTAATATTTGATCTATGTTATGATGTTAGTTTTTGTTGTAATTTTTGACACCAATAACAAAGGGAGGGAGTCGTTGACACTTGTCTTCCCAAGTAATGCCAGTTCTAACGGGCTTGTGTTTCTTGGATGGTGACATATAAGAGATTCTTTCCTTGGGATTAGAATGACAACTGCAACAATAACAGAGGATCATCCATTGTTTAGCTATTTTTATTATTGATTGATAACCCGTGTATATGATTATCTGATAATAACATGTAATACACTATATGTCAATATCATGTCTAAATGTCAACTGTAGCCTTAACTTTATCTACTTGTTATCTAATGTATACATAAGGTTTTGTTATTTACACTTTGACTGGTCTCTAGTCCCATTGCAATGGTTCAATAGTTTGTGAAATCAAACTAATTTTGGATTAATCATTCTTAAACACACACACACACACACACACACACACACACACACAAACACACGCACACACACACACACAAGAGGATTAGTTGCCTTAGTTATCATGTTAGATAATAAGTTATATAAGGTGACATTCACATCCTCTATCGGTTTCTAGTATCTGTGCATTGAGTAGCTTGAAAATGTTAAGTTCCCATGAGGCAGATCAACCGTGATTGTAAATCATTTATTACACATTGTCTTGAATCTCATACCTCTCTCAAAATCACCTCTTCTCTCTAGGACCTTGGATTCTCTTAGGTGGTGCTTTCAAGTTTCAAAAGGGATCAAATTCTAAACAAAATTTGGGAAAATTAATTTTCACAATCATTCACAATTAATCCTTATGATTTTTTGAAGAGGTAAATTCAAAATTGAGCTAATTATTTCTATTTTACACTTTTTTCTATAAATATAGAAGTGATTTTTCCTATTTCTCTTTCTCCAATTGGTGCTGACAAGGCCTAGTTACACTATTTCTTGTTTTACACTATTTACTATAAATATAAACAATATTTTTCCTATTTCTCTTTCTCCAACATGGTGGTCACGAGGTCTAGTTATCAGTTGTTTGGACCGATAACCATGCCTCCTGCATGGTCATGTGATATAACTATGCATGCATAGTTCTACTTTGCATACGAATTTTCCAATTATTCTAATTTTGGCACAATTAGAAAACATTATAGAACAAAAAATATCTAAATAATGAATGCATACAGGCTTGGCATGCTCTTGTGCCACCACCCCAACCACTGGTTGATGTAGGAATAGTGGTTACCTTGTAATTGATAGCACTGCACATTACATTAATAGTCTGGTTCTGCTGGTCTCTTTCTCTCTCATGTGTATAATTGACCAATGAATCCTAGCCTCAAAACCTCCATTGGAAGCACTATGCATACTAGGGTTTCTTTTGCATGACCGTCCAAGTATTCAAATGTTGGATTTTATTAATCATTGTCCTTTAAGAGGCATAGTTATCTCCTATTAATAACTATCCCTTGCATAACCACCCTATACACTATTTTTGAACCACAAAGTGGCACAATTTTCACCAATGGTTCTAGACTAAAAGGATTGAGATGACACACTTTTCACCAATAGTACTGGACTGAAAGGAATGAGGTGAATTTTTTTTACCAATAGTAATGGATTGAAAGGACTGACACAATTGAACCCCAAACCTGTAGGCAGAGGCCCTTTAGGCTTTAATGTCCTTCCACCTACATGCCACCAACCTCCCTCACAAAGCATCTAAGAACCTGGGAACTAGCACATTCAACTCTCCACACAACCATGCCTAATATAGGCCGTTGGCATGCTAGATATAGGCATCCATGTATTGCATGTGTGTCTTGGCCCTTGGCCCTAGCCCATCCTTTTTTTTTAATAGAAAAACTCACAATTGTGAGTGAACTATATTAATCAACCCAAATAATTACAAGGTCTTGTCATGATCGTGTTGAGCCATGACATCATCTAGGGACCAAAATTACATCGTCTATCAGGGCAGCCATCCCAACCACCTTTCCCCCTTATCCTTGATACATAAGGTCCATTATCATGTTCTTCTGAGATCTTTTAATTACCGGAAGCCAATATTTTCCCCCGTCCTAGGCATACCCTCTGTCGACCACAAGGCACAAGTAGTCCATATTAGCACTTTGATTTCTTGTATTCTTGTACAATGATGTATAAGAAGAATTGGTCTAGCCCCCTTAACAAGATATGGAAAAAACAATGGCTGGAGGAAAGGTGGGAGCAAGTAATGGAGAACATCTGGAAGCCAAAGGTTCTACAACACATGAAGGTTATTTTATGAAAGGTAATTTGAGGTGCTCTACCGACGGGGGTAAATATTCAGGAAAGAGGGATTGGGTCAGATCGATGCTTGGGGTGCAGGTTGGCTAGTGAAGATCTGGACCACCTCTTCATGGATTGCCCAACTATCAAAGGCTCACTGGGTAACTCTTTGTCCGCTGTTCTAATGAATGATCCTACTGCTGCTGACACCCTGTTGGCTCTCAAAAGAGAGAAACCCTAAAGCTACAAAGGGCACTACAAGAACAAAAGACATCATTAGAAACATTGGTGCAATCCTCTTCATAGACAGATATGGTGGCACAACAAAAAATTTAGCTAGACAAACTGAAAGCACAACAAGAGGCTAGGGCCCAAGTATGGTGCAGAAACTGCAACATCCACTTGAAGAATGCCCCATGATGGTCCACTATCAATTTTGTGGTAAAGGAGGTCATGAGGCCAAGGATTGCTACCATCTGAAGGGTGTCCACCATATGCACCAAAATTTGGCCCAGGCTATGCACATGAGCACCACTCACATAGGCCCCTCTACGGGTTCACCATGGGCTAGCCACTTAAGCCCTAGTACAACCACGCTATTGTTACCATCCCCCACTATACCTACTTTGTCCCCCTATGGTGGTCCTTTGATATAGAGCTTCTATACCACCGCTAGCCCAGACCAAGTTTCTTCTCCAATAGCACCTTGCCCTCCACGTCCACCAACCCTTGGCTAGCCAACCGATCGATGATGTGCTACAGGTGTGGTGAATATGGTCACTACCAAACTAGATGTTCTCTACCAAGAGGAGCTCCGCCATGAAGACATTGTCTAGATGCCAAAGATCACTACATGAGACATTGTCCAAACCAATGCCCATCTTGTTCTCTTAACATGATCTCGATAAATTATCTACCTACTTCACAGGAGCCCATTGTATCCACTTTTCCCCCACCATCCACTCATGTTTTCACTCCTCACCCTTCACCTTCACCTACTACCTTGGCCCAAGAAATATGGTGCACTACTAGAGTACTCATAAGAGCTCAAAGAATAGCCCACAACCTCTCCTCTCCCATAGAAAAGCCTTTTCTTACAAGATCCCCCAAGGTATCAACCAAGTTGCAGTCAATAATGGAATAAGAAGAGAGAGAGCCACAAAATATACTTATGCCATTGCCACAAAATATAGTTATGCCATCGTCATTGGAGCAAGCATACACAAAATCCCT
The DNA here is from genome assembly GCF_014529385.1 of Adiantum capillus-veneris. Taxonomy (NCBI): domain Eukaryota; kingdom Viridiplantae; phylum Streptophyta; class Polypodiopsida; order Polypodiales; family Pteridaceae; genus Adiantum; species Adiantum capillus-veneris. Next base: position 83,550,655 of record NC_140947.1, on the reverse strand, counting down.
ATAGGACATGGAAGTCAAAGCTCTACCACAAGGAAGGCTACATAGACTACCATCATTGCCAGTTGAGGAGATTCTTAAAACCAACTACAAAAGTGTTTTATTGTGTGAACATCTCCAAATACCTACCGAGAGGGGTGACCTTCTTAGGGCATTCCAGACTCTCTACAACTCGTGCCCAAATAGTGCCAGGCACCTACCCACACTTTCCTCTGAAGAGTCATACATGATTTCCTACCCATCAGCTCCCCTTACCAGCTATAAAATTCCTCGCCTTACAATGTCCATTTATGGCCATCAGTTTACAGGTGTCATTGTGGATGGTGGCTCATGTATCAACCTCATGCCAAAGTTCACCATGTGACAATTTGGCTTGGTACCTACCAAGAGCGCCACTTTTACTGTCACCTTAGCTGACCAACACAAAGTCTACCAAGTTGGAGTGGTGGAGCAAGTCCATATGGTAGTAGAAGACTTCAATTTTTGGCTCAATTTTGTGGTGCTCCAGCTACCAAAATTGGATGGCGGTTTCTCTCTGCTAATTGGTAGACATTGGCTACAACATACCCGTGCACTTCATGATTGGGGTAATGATACAATGTGGATCACCACACCAAGCACAAGGCATAGGTAGATCCACCAAAAAGTGGAGCTGATCCATCCAATAGAAGGTCTTCCCTCAATATTGCACAACATGATGACCAAAGCGCAAAATCGAAAGTGGCCAAGGAGACCCCACCAAAGGATAAGGCTTACCCAATGTCCCTAGTGAAGACAATGAGCTCTTGGAGTCGTTAGAATAAGCACAGAACCCGCACTATTTTCCAGTCCTCACAGGGATGGAGGAAGACACACATATTAAAGAAGAAGTGGAGCCCATCACTCACCACAGATGCAATAAGGAGTCTCCCTTGTAGGTGCAACAAGAAGAGGATCTAGAGCATGAAATTGAGCCAAATGTTTCTTCCCAATACATGGGAAACACTAGGACCAATCCCACCCCACCAAAGAGTCATTAGACTAGCTCCAAGAAAAGTAAATATGACTTGCCTCTTGAAGAACTTTGTCAAGGATGGTTATAGGAGCATGCACAAGAATTTCCCATTGATGAGACTGTTGCTCTTAATGTGGAAGCATTGAACAAACATGCTGATCGGATAGGTAGGTGGACATTATTTTGTAGATAAAAATATGAAAGTAATACTTCTTGCAAGAATGCAGTGGCTTAAATTGATCATGGAAGCTAACAATATGTGAAATGTTTTGATTAATGCCAATGTACCAAAGCACCTATGAGGCAATACAAAATGCCATTATGACCTATGATGCCATTATGACCTATGATGGGGGTAAGGGCTTTGGGGATATAATTTGTTGGACCTTTCATACCTCTTGCATGTAGAATGCATGCTCAATATATCATAGTGGCCATAGGTTATCCAACCAAATGGGTAGAAGCCAAAGAGATGCAAAGAAATGGTGCAAGGACAATAACACATGTATTGTAAGAAAATATCTTTACATGACCTGGGCTATTGATAGAGATACTGAGTGACCAAGGGACTCGCTTTCTGAACAACATGATTGAATTCTTATTGAACGAATTCATGGTGTAGTAAATCAGTGCCACATCACCTTCAAGGAAATGGATAAGCTAAGACACAACAAAATTCTATGCACAGTGCTCACCAAAATAGTGGACAAATCAAGAGTATATTGGGAACAAAAGTCACATTCAACTCTTTGGGTGTGTTGAGTTACATACAAAACAACAATTGGAACAACACCTTTTAATATGGTGTTTGGATTAACATCATATTGTCCATGGAATCCTTGAATTTTATCCTTTGGGTAGCCAAAGGCTTAGGATGCATATGACATGGATTGTCTGACAGGATCGACCAGCTAGAAAAGCTAGATAAATTGCATGTCAGAGTGTCCTCGCTACCATCTATGCACATAAGTACAACATGAAGGAAATCCAACCCATTTGTGATTAGAGACATATCACCCAGTGCCATAAAAATTGCAACATTAGAGGGAGAGGAAATTCCTAATTGGATTAGTGGTTGCAAGTTAAAGAAATATCATCTACCACTAACCACTAAAATCTGAAAAAGATTCATCAAGTAGCAATATAAAAGTAGATTGCTCAAGCCATTTGAGCACACGCTAAGGAGGAAGAAAGTTGCAAATTTTAAAGCGCAAAGAATGACAAACCACAACCCAAATTCAACACTTAGAAACCCCATCTCCTCCTATCAAAGCAATTCTGACAGAGACAAATTGGCTTAATGGTATGAATATATGCATCAATATACAACTGGCAAATGGATCAACAGAGAGAGAACTTATGGATTTTTGAGTGCGAGTAAATGCCATGAGGTATTCAATATAACTAAAGATTCTCGACACAATATTGACGCCAATTTGGATCAAGCTCCAAGCAGCAAAACAAAGGAAAACTGGTCAGTTTAATTCATACCAATGTGGAAATCAACATAGATGGACATCACTGCCCACATCAATTCCATATAATGGAAGATAATGATATTAATGAAGCAATTATCTTGGGAGTCTCATGGATGCACAAGTACAATGTAGTTACAAATTGGCAACAAGACACCTTAAAGTTCAACCTTAAGGGCACCCCTTATGTCACTCCGTTGGCACCAACCAATCATATTTGCAATGTACAATCTGTTCACATAGAGCAACAATCCAAATTACAAACTAAGTTGGCCTAACATCCCAATGGAAAACACATCAGGCAAGTGAGGGTTAAGAAGTCAATCATGGAAAACAAACAGAGGAAAACATGGTTACCCAAGACCCAAGCTTCAAATATGCCTCCCGACTCACCCAAACAACCACCAACAATAGGCAAGCCAAAACAGTGGACCAACTCTATATCCAAAATGGATTCCCAAGTGTAGAATTGATAAACAACCACCCAAAAATAAACCAACTTAGAAATGGAGGCCCAAGGAACCACAACAACAAACACTTTTGCAGTCTCCAAAACCAAAACACAAGCGGGTACCAAAGCATAAACAAAGCACAACAAACATCCAATCAATAGTTCTCACAAAATCAACAATCAAGGAACATGTGTGACATCTTCAAATACTTTTATTTAGACAACATAGTTTAGATGGATCCTTGCCAACAATAGCCATTGAAAAATGTGTTCAGATCCTGCATCTTGCATAGTTACCCAATGCATCTCTTCCATTGGCATAATAGGACCACATTACACGGCCTTGCATAGACACGTTTTTTGTGCCCATGCACATTGTACAAACCTTCGTCCGGAATGACTCAGAATGGGAATGGAGGAAGCAACAACAATATTATCTTTGGTAGTCTATTCCAATATCTTAAGCTACAAGACGTTGAGAAGTTATTTATTTAGTGCACAAAGCGAACTCTTTGCTTAAATTTTTCTTTTCCGTTGCTTTTCATTAGGAATTAAATCTTATCAGGCAGAATAATGAGCCATAGTGACAATTTTTTACGGACGTAATGCTTAGACTGAGAGTATGTATCCCGTATGTATATATGAGTGTATGGAATAATTTTGGCTAATTTTTGCCCAAATAATAGCAATACTCAATAAATTTTTTTAATTCTAATATAATAAGGATAAAAAATGAATAAACTGAGCTAGAAAGTTGGAATCAAGTTTTGAAAGAAAATGCCAAATTGACAAAGCAAGACATTTAAACATGTCAAGTTTGGAAGAATTAGGCACAAGTCAAAATTTGGGCCAAATTACAATGAACCAAAAATTGAGGGCAATTGGTGACCAAGTATCCAAATGATGAACCGTATGAGTCGCAGGTGGTATGAACCATAACTTGCTCAAAAAAATCAATTGACAATGGCAAAGATTTTGTGAATTAGCAAGGTCACAAGTTCACTTACAAAGACCTCATCTATTCAGAGATTGAGCTACCACTATGGCTCATATCACAACACCTTTAACTACAAAAGCCTCCAAGGTACCTAGAGCCAAATCTAAATATTGTAGTAGTGATAATGGGGCTCACAGAGAGGAGAGTAATTAGGTGTGATCCATGGAGCTACATACTCAAACACTTCGTTGAAGAAAATCTCAAAGGTAGTGACAAGAGCAACCCCACTACTCACCAAGATAGCATACCAAGCATTGGGCATGATGGATCAATGACCTAAGGTGGAATCACAATTGGATCTGCTACACAAAGCAAGCCAAGTGTGAAGCTCTTCTACAACACCCACCAAGAGAAGGACAAGGGCAAAGAGCTCCATGACAAAAACACCAGACAGTGAGTGTAATGGAATATGGCTATAACATTGATTGTAGGAGAAATAAAATACCAATAGTGAGCATTTCATTTAAGAGGATTCTTAAAGAGCATAAGAAGAGTTATTGATTGAAGGTACCAAAATGAAAATCAGACCAAATTAGCTTGGCATGAACAATACTTGTAAAAGATAAAGAGAAAAAATTATAGAAATTGACAACATTTGAGGACCAGATTTATGTTGAGCCAGTCCCCCCTCCAAAAGGCTTTTGTATTATAATTTCCCCCATAAAGAGAGACTTGGTATAATACAAGCCTGTGTTCCTTGAGACCTCATTGGTGCAATGAAGATGGTAGACTTCATACACCAAAATTATGCCCTTAATTAACTTGCAAAAACATTAACATATCCCCGGACTCTCTCCCAAGAACTCAAACACCTTCAAAGGTGGAGAGAGCTAGCATGGAGTGAGGGAAGGGACGAGGAAGAAGAAGTAGCATACAAGAAATAAATTATCTCCTCACTTGTTATTACTCTTGTAGCTTAGCATATCATAGTAGCATAGTAATGGAGATGAAGAAGATGGCAATCTTTTTCTTTGGAGCATGGATCTTGGTTGGATTTTCATTTGGTGTAGGATCTCAACTTCTAAACAAGCTTGGAGAAGGAAGTGAAGTTCTTTCTTCACACAATGAGAGTGTGTGTGAGGGTGTATTTCTTGCAAGCACACCCCCTCCTTGCTTGGGTCGACCCCTCCTTGTAGCTCATGCTTGAATCTCATTGGCTCATGTCAAGCGTAGCCAACCACAAGCTTAGGTCATTTCAAGCAATAGAGGTATTCTTTGGACAAGTGTCCTCCTTTCCACTTTGAGAGAAAGGGCTTGAATAATGCTTAAAAAATTAATTAAATAAACTAAATTCTCATTGGACCCCTTTAGACGCCAACCAATAAGCTTCAGGAACCTTATGAGGGCAACATGGTTAGGAGCTTGACATGTGTCCTTGTTGCCTCTTTAGACTTGGCTTGCCTTGAGTGAGTGTGTGTGTCTTCTCTCTCATGTCCCTACTTGTAGGGCTCGTCCCCCCCTTTTATAGGGATGTTAAGGCCCTTTTGTGCTTATGGGCAACATCATTTTGTCTCTGTTGAGAGAAGGATATATCCTACTTAATCTTTTGGAAAGATTATTGTAGCTCTCGGCTATACTCATCGACAACAACGAAGATCTTCCCATGTACCTTAATTAGCAAGGTACTTTTAGGTCTTCCCTCAATGATTTCAAAAGGTGCCTTTCCTGTAGTAGTATGGATAGTGTTATTGTATGCATACTCTACAAGTGGTAGATACTTCTCCCATTCTGAGCATTGATCTACTTCTGTAACATAAGTCTTTAGTAGATCGAGAATCAAAAGGTTAGCTAGCTTACTTTGGTCATCCGTTTGTGGATGATAGGCTGAAGAGAAATTCAACCTTGTACCTAGATTTTCAAAGAAGCCTTTCCAAAAACTATTGGGCATTCTAAGATCTCTATCTGGCATGATGGATGTTGGAAGTCCATGGTGTTTGAAAATCTAGGATATGAAGAGGGTTTCCATTTGGTGTGTCTTAATAGTCTTTTTGACAGGAGTAAAGTGTGCTTGCTTTCCAAACTTGTCGACTATTGTCCATACTCCTATATTCCCATGGATAAACTTGGGTAATCCAAAGACAAAATCCATGGATATACTCTCCCATGAAAAATTAGGAATTGGAAATGGCTGGAGTAATCCAGGTTGCTTCCCTCTATCATACTTTGTCTTTTGGCATACCACACATTTTGAAACATACTCTTGTATGTCCACTTTCATGGTGGGCCAATAAAAATATTTCTCTACTCCTCGAAGAGTAGGTTGAATCCCTCTATTCCCCACATAGGGAGGAGTGTGGGATTCATACATCACTTTCTTACGAAGGGTGTGAGTAACACATAGCCTATTGCCATGGAAAAGATAACCATCCTGCAAGTTGAATGTTTCCTCTTTCTTCCCTAAGGCAAGGGCAAACATTCTGCCCCTTAAATAAGGATCAGTAGCATACTCATCTATAATGGAAGATAGATAATTATGAGTTTCTATAGACACCTCATTTACTCTTGGTCGTGATAGTGCATTGACCACTTGATTATGCTTATCAACAATATGAGCAATATGAAAATTGAATTGTGAAAGGAATTTTTCTCACCTCATTTGTTTGTTGGAAAGCTTGGTTTGGGTCATGAATTACTTGAGACTTTGGTGGTCCATTCGTAAGATGAATGGAGTCCCCAATAGATAGTGCTTCCAGGTATCTAGGGCATGTAGAACAGCTACTAGATCTTTTTCATATATAAACAACACTCATTCATTGGTATTGACTCTCCACAACCATCACATTGGACCTCAAATAAATTTGAGAGGTACGGTAGTGTAAGCACTGGTTGGGAGGTAAGATTTTGTTTAAGCTTATCAAAAGCATTTTACTCTTTAGCAGTCCATGCATACATAACGTCTTCTTTGTTAAGTCATGTAGTGGTCCTGCTATTTGAGAGAAATTTTCTATGAAGCGTCTATAGTATGGAGATATACCAATAAAGATTCATAGCTCATGCAGATTCTTTGGGTTAGGCCATCCTTTTATTATCTCTAACTTTGATGGATCCATACGGATACCATCTTGAGAGATAATGTGACCTAAGTACTGAATCTCTTGAAGAAAAAATTCACTCTTCTTTTGGTTAATGAAAAGTTTATTCTTCCTCAAAGCTTAAAAGATTACCTAGAGATGTTGCTTATGCTCCTCAAGAGAATTGAAGTAGATGATGATATCATCAAAGAATACTCTAGTGAAATTGCAGTAGGGTCTAAAAATTTTCTCCATTAGGCGGTTCAATGTGGTCGGAGCATTTGTCAAGCCAAAAGGCATGACATGATATTCATAAAGACCAAACATTGTGCAAAAAGTAGTCTTTACAATATCTTCATTCACTATCCTTATTTGATGATAGTCACTTTTTAGGTCAAGATTACTGGGGATTTTATATTTGTACTCCTTCAATCACCAAACAATCAAATGTAGCATGTATACATGTCTTTTCTTGTGGGAGTGTATGCTCATGCACATGTCTTATTAGCCTAAAATGTAACTTAAAAAGAAAGAACCATTTCTTATTAATTTTGATCGAACATCATATTCTCAAAGAAGATACCTACCATAGTCCCAAAGCATTAGAAGATTTCGGAGATCATTTAGAAGGCCTTCTAAGAAATTCTATTTCTCTCTCTAGAAAATTTCTTAAAATGCCTTTGTACTTATTCAGTACGTCCAAAAGGACAACTAAATACTCTGAAAAGTGAACCTAACTTTTCAGCATTCCTTTGAAACGGTCACTTTTTCACTAAATACGAGTCTCTTTTTCACGAGCTCGGCGTCGCTCATTTAGAATGTCTTACGTCATCAATGAAATTTAAAAAAATCACAAAACTCTAAACTAGTGTCAAACATTTAATATTTTGACACCGCCAGTGCATCCGAAACGCCCAAAAACCTAAAAATCGAATGTCTACTTGCCCTTTTCTGACACCCAAAGAGGGAGAAATTACCAAAAAACCCCTAAAAATGGGTCTTGGGATCACGGCACGGGAGGGACAACAAAGTAGATCACGGTGCGTAGAGGCCACTTTACAAAAAGAAAAGTTGTCCCTCGTGCGTCGTGATTCGAAGACCCATTTTTAGGGGGTTTTTGGTAATTTCTCCCTTTTCGCGTGTCAGAAAAGGGCAAGTAGACATTCGATATCTTCAAACTTTGACACTAGTTGAGAGTTTTGTGATTTTTTAAAATTTCATGTTCGCATTGGCAGTGTCAGAATCTTCAAATTTTGACACTAGTTGAGAGTTTTGTGATTTTTTAAAATTTCATTGATGATGTAAGACATTATGAATGAGCGATGCCAAACTCGTGATAAAGACACTCACATTTAATAAGAAGGTGACCGTTTTCAAGGACTGTTTTCTCATTGAGTACATCTTTTATATTTTTGTTAGTATCATGATTTTTTCTACGTAACGTAAGCTCTTCTCTCATTGGAGGAGCTCTTTTTCCTCTCTCTACTAAAAGGCCCTGCAAAAGACCTCCGAAATTTTCTAATGCAACCGAGCAAATCAACTCAAGAAAACTCAAAACCAAACTAGATTCCAAGTAGCAATGTGATATGTATATCCCAATAACCCCTCACTATAAACAAAATCCTAAATTATTTTGCTTAAATCAGCATCTTGTGTAGTTCAACATGCCTTCAAGATGATGGCATCTCTTTGAATCCATTGAAAGTAGCCCATAGCTTCTTGGTTGTACCTTTGTTGGGCATATCTTGCAATTAGTGTATATCAATAAATGACATTGTTGAGCACTAGGTTTCTTTCCAACATCATCCCCTAACTAAGTATGTCATCCTCCTAAATTTTATGCCCATATCAACATCTTGCCTAATCCCAAATGGCATCAAGATGCAAGCATAGGTGATTGCATTTGGAGAGATGCCCTTGCTTTGCATCCATTGGAAGTAGCCCATAGCTTCTTGGAAAAACTTTTCTTGGGAATATTCTATAATTAGTGTGTGTCAAGAGATTGCATCTACAGATGAACCTCAAGACATTTTTGTGCTTTTTGATGCATGCCACATTTGGCCTACAAGTCATCCAAGCCATTGTGCAACACTAGGCTTCATTACTTTGTAAGCTATACAATTAGGTTCAAAATATTCTCACCTCCTTCATCCATATATATTTTTATCGACAAAAAGAAGTAGCATCTATTTATATAAATCAAATGGTGGGCCTTGGGAGGGGGGGGGGGGGGGGGGGGGGGGGGGGGGGGGGGGGAGGGAGTGACTAAGGGCATTTATAATGAGGGATAAGGGCATTTATAATGAGGGATCAAATATGGCAGCGTCTGAAGCTTAAGGTACTGAATAGAGTGCAAAAGTGGATTTTTTCTTTAGAGGTCACACGCACCATACATTCATCTTGTAACCACATGAATTAACATAACAAAAAACAAAGTATATTCATGGCATTGATGTAAATAACCCAAATCAAAGCATGAGCTCAGAGATTAGAAAATTGATAGCTAGTAGTATCAGTTTGATTTCGATCATAATTCCTATAGGTTGCTTAGAGGTGCAAGTTTGAAATTTGAGCTATCAAATTCAAAGGCTTCTTGATTTTTTGGATTGCCTAATTGCACTTCATATGATGTAATGTTAAATTCAATTTGACAAAACATCCACAAATACAGTGTAGCCAGTCTTTATGGATCATGTTCTAGTCACCTTTTTTGTTCAATTTGTAGCAGCAAAAACATCCTCATGTTCTTGATGCCTAAATGGTCTTGCAAAGCCCATGTTGATGCCAAGGTTCCTTTGATTAGCCGTGTACATCTCTGCATTGTCATCTAGAGTTCATGTTGAGGTTGGGGATCCTTTGCTTGATCTTCATATATGGGTTGTGGTTGTTAGGAGGCTGCCAACCTTTGGGATGTGTCCTTCTTGATCTAATCTATATGGGCCTCCTCCTTTCTTCCCTTCATTTGTGCAATTCTCTTTAGTATCTTCTCTATCAAGCCCTCTGGCAAATCAGAGTCATCATATCCTTCAAGCTGGAATAGTAGCTTCATTATAGGATGTGGCTTCTTGATTTTCTATATTGCTTGATTGCACTTGATAGGATGTAATTTTAAACTCAATTTGAAAAAAACACCCACAAATAGAGTGTATCCAATCTTTATGGATCATGTTTTGGTCACCCTTTTTAGTTCAATTTGTAGCAACAATAGCATCCTCATCTACTTGATGTCTAGATGGTCTTGTAAAGTCCATATCGATGCCAAGGTTCATCATCTGCTTGATGTCTAGATGGTCTTGTAAAGGCCATGTCGATACCAAAGTTCCTTTGCTTAGCTATGTATGTCTTCTATTGTCATCTGGAGTTGATATTGAGTTTTGTTACCATATACATGTGGTAGTGATGTGTGTGAACACACTAGGACCGTTGGGGCATTTTTTCCCTCTTTAGGAGTTTTTTTCCCCCGTGTGCATTGTATATACGCCCATCACTCTAGGGCTATCTATTTTTCCATTGCACACTAGGTAATACACTCTCTATTGTGTTCCTTGAGCTTCCTTTGTCTTCTCCAAGCTGTGTGTGTTTTTCTGCAACCCTAATTCCAACAATTGGTATTAGAGTAGGTTACGTCCTCTCGGGCTTAGTCACCAGCAGCTCTAGCACACGCCTGCTCACTTTCTCCAATTTCTGTTAGCTTTGGCGAGCGTTCGTAGGTCGAAAGTTTTTTAGAGATAGCTCGTAGAGTGTAGTCTGCTTAGATTTTTGATTCGGGCTCATTTTGACCTCCGTTTCCACTATAGCCAGGTCTACACAGGCAATTTTGTCATTTTGTGCAGAATTTTTGTCAGCACCAATTACTGCATAGCAGGTTCCATACAGTCTACTGCGGGTTGTGTTATATAGCACGTGTTGGTCTCACTCAGTTTCTTCTCATTTTGGGCAGTTTTCACATCAAGTGCATGCATATTCTTGGCTGACAACAACACAGATGTGTTCAAGATGTTTGTTTCTGAGGAAAAATTGGATGGGGACAATTACCCTATGTGGGCTTACATGATGCAACATGTTCTTGTGTCAAAGGGCATCTCGAATATTGTGCAAGGCATTGATGTACATCCTGGTTCCGAGGATGTAGGCAATGTTGAGGATGTTGCAGGTCTTTGCTGCAAGGATTGTTGCTATTAGAGTTGTTTTGCCTATGACAGAACAAGCTCATTGGGATGTAAAGGGTGCACATGCTCATACGTTGATTGCGTTGTTTGTGAAGCGCACCATTACTCCTCACATTTGTTCAACGAAATCTGCAAAATAGGCTTGGGATATTCTAGCAGGTCTTTATGAAAGCCGCAATGAGGCTAAAATTTCTTTGCTGCATAAAGAGATTTTATCAAAGATTATGCATGAGGAAGATGATCTGGACACTTTCCTTGCTGGTGTCAAGGATATCAATGAGCAACTTGTTTCTGTAGGTGAATTCATTTCAGACAGTTCCCTTGTGCAGAGTGTTCTTAATGCCTTACTAGATTCTTACCAGACTTTTGCTAGTACTTGGAGACTTATGACCCAAGGAAATCCTGAAGTTGTCAAGTTTGATGCATTATGCACATTGCTGTGTAAGAGTCACTTTCCAGAAAACCAGGACTAGGCACCGTGAAAATGAACAGGCTTTTATTGCTTCTCAAAGAAAGGGTGGTAGCAGCAATGCAGCCACTTCTTATGGTTCTGCTGCGAGTGACAAAACTTCTGTTCCTAATGCTTCTATTGGCAGAAATTTGTCTGGAAATTTTGGTGATAAGGGAAACAAGAAGATGCGTTGCCATTATTGTAAAGCTAATGATTGCTTGATCAAGTAGTGTCCTAAGTTGAAGGCCAAAGAGGCTAAGAAGAAAGAGGGTGGTTCCACTACAAATGCTGGTTCCACTACAAATGCAGCCGTTGTTGAGTCTTCTGTGAAAGGAGACTGTGATGCTGATGTTGATGCAGAATGGGCTTTTAGTGCAGAGTGCACTTACAATTGTGTTGTCCATGATGCATGCATGTCAATTGTTGCAAATTCATATGTGTGGTATGTTGACAGTGGTGCTACAAAGCACATTACCTCACATCGTGAATTGTTCACCTCTCTCGAGTTTGTCTCTCATGGGAATTTAGTCACTTGTGCCACCAATGCCTCTTATCCAGTTCAGGGAGCTGGAAAGATTGCGCTTACTGTTGCAAATGGCAGTTCTTTCACACTTGTTGATGCACTTTATGTACGTGGGATCAAGAAGAATCTTTTGTCTATATCTGCACTTGCTAAACTTGGACTTGTAGTCAAATTTGTGGATGACAGATGTGCAGTTCATGATCTTAGTTTTGGTGATGAAATTGTTGCATCTGGCCTTTTGTGTCATGGACTATATAAGCTCACTTTGTATGACAAGTGTGGATAAAATTTTTCAAATGCAGTTGCAGATTCAAGGGCTATTTCAGATGTAAAACTTTGGCATGCACATTTTGGTCATCTGAATTTTGCCAATTTGCTACGTTTGCAAAAATCTGATATGGTTGCTTCTTTGCCTCCTCTTGAAGCACCTATCAAAAATGTTTGTGAAGGCTGTAATTTGGGTAAGATGCAGCGTTCAAAGTTTCCAAAGAATGGTTCAGCTAGGGCCACATGCAGGTTGTAGCTTGTGCATAGTGATGTTTATGAGCCCATGCAATGTCCGTCCTTGGGTAATTACCTTTACTTCGTGACTTTCATTGATGACTACTCCAAGAATGCAGGGGTATTTTCGCTTAAAGCAAAGTCCAAAGTTTTTATGTGCTTCAAAAATTCTGGCTATGGTACCAATCGGCTTGGGTGAAGCAGGTGACGGGTTGGGCAGGACTGAAAGTCGGGCAGAGCGGGTAGGACCGACATGCAGGGCTGTGATTGGGGTGGCCAGTGTGAAGCGAGCATGACCGTCTAACAAGCTGAGTGGGCAAGACCAACCCTTTGACGAGCTGAGCAGTTCATAAATGTTGTGAGCTAGGGAAGGGAGAAGGGCAAGCCTGGGCCTTAACGTCCCCCCATAGGGTTGCCCTCAGAGGGGGGGGGGGGGGGGGGGGGGGGGGGGGGACTAAGGAAGCAGGTCGAATTTGAGGGTGAGGGTGAGGGGTGTGTGTGTGTGTGTGTGTGTGTGTGTGTGTGTGTGTGTGTGTGTGTGTGTGTGAGAGAGAGAGAGAGAGAGAGAGAGAGAGAGAGAGCATCACTAGGAGTGAAGGAGGGGATGCATGTCCCTCCATGTCTCTTCTCTTTTCCAAATCAAAAGTGAATCAATGATTTTTTAGTTTTTCCTTCATCTTCCATCTGCCTATTAATGATTTTTTTTTCCAAACATAGCATCACATAAGTCTATGCACTCAACCAATGTTGGTTTTCAAAGACTTTTATCCAATCTAGGTGGAATATCCCTTCATTTTTCATAAAACACATTTTTTCAAAATTTGCCACACCTTAGGCCCTTGTCGCACTAGGGCGGGCTCCCCACCTTTTGTCACGAGCATGGCTGCCCCTTTCATGTCACACCTTGCATTTCAACAAATGAACTTTGACCATATGGTAGAGCCATCGGCTCTCATGCTAACACACAGAGTTCAAATCATTTCCTGTGCTTTCCCGCCTCACTTTTTGTTAGATGGCCGCACCTTTAGGAACACAAGTGGGATCCCAAGGCCACCCCTTTGAGAGGGTCTCTTGTCCATGTTTTACTTTTCACCCCAGCCAATATATGTGCACCATCTCATCATGGAATGCTTTTACCTGCCCCAGTGTGTCATGGGCCTTATTTTCAATAAAAATCTAAACATCTAAGAAAAAAGAGTTTGAGTCTCCCCAATTTTTTTTTGTGTGTGAATGGCACTGAGAATGGGATGATTGGGGAGCTCTAGCTCCCATCCTCTAGCCTCATTGCAAATGCTGCCCATGTAGGAGAACCTTCTCCCTGGGGATCACCATCCACCCGGGACCCTATGTTACCACCAAGAGGCTCAAGAAACTACAAGAGCACGTTGGTGCTTCCATGCCTTTGCAAGAGGTTGCATCCACTCAAGGCCCTGGCTACTTTACTGGCACCACACGTGCAGATGTAATTTCGTGACCGGTCTCTGCTATAATACGTCAACATGTCTATCAACGTTGACATAACATCAAGATATGCTCATGTGACCATGAATCCGATAAAAAATGCATGCCCTAGTAATTATAATATTGACAGAACCTTGTTTAATTCTTATCAAAAGATTAATAACATTGAAACAAATCTAGAAATGCTTTGACTCACCTAATATTGTGCCTGCAGAGGTAGATGATGCATCGACCTCTTTTATCTTCACAGTCGATGATGCCACACAAGCCACTAATCCCATCAACGTCCAACATTGCAACTATATGGAAAAGCAATTAGCACTAGCATATGATCCATTGTCTATCTTCACATCCAATGATGTTGCACAAGTTGCCACTAATTTCGTCCATAGTACTCAACATTGCAATATGTCCAGACAAGAAGCAATTAGCAATAGCTGCTCTTGATGCAACAACATTAGAAGGTTCGCTCAAAAATATATTGTAGACTACAAGAACTGATATATTAAACATTGATGAGAGAGAGAGAGAGAGAGAGAGAGAGATCATTCAAAGTCTTCCAGGATGGTATGGCAACACATTACGGTTAAGGTAAACTAATTGGAACCAATGCCAATTAAGTACGACTTTTGCTTCTCTAGTTTTCAAATAGAGAAGCAAAATTTGCATATTGCGGGTTAGATTCCAAGAGATAAGGCTCTTGGGTAAATCAAAGATCATTTTCTAATCACTCCAATAATATTCTAGCTACCTGCCAAGGAGGCATGTATTGCATGTTAATGCCCATGGTTATCAAGAGCTACAATAACAACGATCAGAGTTACATGCATGTAATTGGAGGCTTCTAACATCTGTAAAATCTTTTGATTCATCAAAGTCAATTCCAGGTGTTACATGCATGTGCATGTGTTCTTTTTGGGACTTACAAAAAGATACTTCATGTTGTTTTGTGTATATGCAAGACCAATCCCTTTTGATTTTTTAATGGCAAGAGCTTGCACAAGAAATTTATCATGGGCTTGATTGTAAATCTTACTCGTAGTGTTAATCTCAAATAATAGAAATCATTCTTACTCAATGACATTCTAATTCTAGTTCCATTATTCCCATAATACTCTCTCTCTCTCTCTCTCTCTCTCTCTCTCTCTCTCTCTCTCTCTCTCTCTCTCTCTCTCTCTCTCTCTCTCTCTCTCAGGAGGTGCAAGTGGAGGCATGGTACAAGTTTAAAAGAGGTGCATATTAGATTTCTTGATCAAGTCCACAAGAAGGATGCTCAAGCAGTAATAAGTGCAAGTGGAGCATGGTATTTCCAAAGAATCCCAAAAGAGAGTGGGGTGGGCTGCATGCATGGTCGCAACATTCTTGAAAGAGAAAGTGGAAAGGGCACATATTTTTTGGAGTCTGGATAGAGATTTTTTATGATATACACTTAAAGAGAGAACATAATTTCATTTGCCCCAATTTTCAAAGAAGAGAATCTATGCATAAAGCCTATCTAGCATGTAAGCATATGTATTATGTATATGTGTACATGCTCAAACTTTAACCAAAAGAGCACATTATCATTCATCAACTTGTAGTATCTCCCATGGACTTCGCATTTGTATTGGGGAAAACATGGAAGATACACCCTATAGTGTAGTGAACCTATAGAAAAGCAAAATGGTCTAGAGCTATGCATCAAAGGAGTCATCTCTTATGTATGAGATGCAAAATTACTTCTCTCCACCCTTTGAAGTCTTTTTTGAATCCCCTCTCAATATAGATGTATTCTTTTCAATTCAAATCTTTCCAAATGTTTAAGCTCCGTTACAAGACCGGGCACCCTCCTATTGCATGGGTATTGCATGTGGTTAACTACAATTGGGATAGATATCTTAATGGTTAATTGTCTATTTGATTTTTACTAACAGCGAGTGCATGGTGATTTGTAGATTGGAATTTTGGGAGTTGAGAAGGAGGCGTCGGCAAATAATTAATCCTCTCAATCATTTTATTCTTGCACATTATTTTAAATCTTTATCAATAAGCCACCAAGGCTGTTTTGTAAATAGGACAGTGAGAACTCACCTAAGAGGGTCATGAAATAAGTAATGTGTTCCACTCATAACTAAAGTGAGAGTAAAGTGTAAAAGAGGGGCCTCCAATTTTGGGTCATGGTGTAATGCCAAAGCATATTTAAATATGATACATAACCTTGTAATGTATTTTAATACTTCATTTCTCTTCTCCTTTGCACATTCACAATGCATTCCACATTAGTCTTTTAAGACCTTTTAGAGGACCCCTACCAACACATCACATTTATGAAGATCCCCTTCACTTGTGGACCAAGAAGAACAATTCATTCCTGCAGAAATAGTTTATCATGAGACCACAACCACACGCACTGGCATGGTTTATAAATGCTATCTTTTGACCTTTAAAAGCCACCCTAAAGAGGATGCCAAATGGATGCCTAAACAATTTTCTTGCAACTTCCAAGACCTTCTCCACACTTTCAATCACTCACCATCCAGATGATTCTCGACTGAGAAATTGAGGACAGTTTCTATCCTTGGTGGGAGGGATGTTACAAGACTAAGCACCCTCTTGTTGCATGTGGTTAACTACAATTAGGATATCTAGCTTAATGGTTAATTATGTGCTTTCTATTTGATTTTTACTAACAATGAGTGTATGATGATTTGTAGATTGGAATTCTGAGAGTTGAGAAGGAGGCGTCACCAAATAATAATCCTCTCGATCATTTTATTATTTCACAATATTTTATATTTTTTATCAATAAGCCACTATGGCTGCTTTATAAATAGGACAGTGAGAAATCACCCTAAGAGGGTTATGCAATAAGTAATGCGTTTCACTTATAACTAAAGTGGGACTAAAGTGTAAAAGAGGGGCCTCCAATTTTTGGCACCAACAAATAATATCAAATATCAAATACCAAACTCCACAAGAGGTGCCGTGGAGTTTGGGGCTGCAATCTTTACTCCTTTCTTGTGTAGATGCTCAAAATTTTCCCTTCCCCCTCTCTTAAGCTATGTCTTGGGATATGGAGCTTGACTGTGTAAGAATGTGTAAGAGTTTGTCTCCTATGATTTCCTTGAGTACTATTATGTGTATAGATATGTCAACATCTCCATCCCTTATTTTTGTGTCAACATCTTTCTATACTATCTCTCTCTTTTCCCTTCTCCATCAAGGCAAGGTCAAGGTTAAATTTCATGGCCATGTGTGGAAGCCCACCCTTGCTCCTAACAAGCTTAAAGTTAGGAATTTTGAAACTTATACATGTTTTTGGGTGTGTATCATATAAGTTAGATTTTTGGTTAGCTTTTTTGTGTTGTTAGAAAAGGCTCCAAATTAAATGTTAAAAATCTCGCAAAAATGGTTTTCATTGCAAAAGATCTAAATGATAGGCTCACTAAATAACACACTCAATCCTCCTAAAGTAGGTAGACCCTTGTAGCTTATCAAACAAATCTTCTACCCGTGGTACAAAAAATCTATTTTTTATAGTGATCCGGTTTAGTGCTCTATATTCGACACACATACGATATGTGTCGTCTTTATTTTGAACTAGTAGGACTGGTGAAAAAAAGGGAGAGGAACTATGCCTCACCATCCCCTTATCTACCGGTTCATGTACTTGCCTCATAATCTCCTCTTGTTGAGCTTGAGAAACTCTATAAGGAGGCTTATTAGGTGGTGAGATCTACTCTATGGTCATCAACCCCTTGTTTTGGAGATAGCTCCATAAGGATGTCATTGATAAAAACATCTTGGAATCTATTTAGAAAATTAGACAATTTTAATTCTTCTTGATTCCTACCGCTTTGTTTTGGTAAAACATTAGCATCATTTAAATACTTTTTGACAAAAATCATGTACGCAAAAACCGAGCTTTTCATTGACTTATCAAAAGCAGGTGAATCTACAAGAGGTATAGTATGACTTGACTCATTGGCATCAATATACATGTTGTTTTCCCTGTAGGTGAAATAAATTCTTCTTTCTAGGAACTTCATGTTGGCACCCATGTGGTTGAACCATCGTGCCTCTAGGATAACATCCTCATGTTGGAGAGGGGAGACAAAAAATTCTTCTTTGCTTATGTAGCTTTGGACATGAAGCCTCAACTTCCCAATCAAGGGAGTAACATAGGCTTGTTGTCCCTTGAAAGCTCAATCAGTAGCTAGAGTGTCTCCTATCTCGAAATCTTGTATGCCCAGCTTTGTGGCCAACTCCGTTGATATGAAGTTGTGAGTAGATCCATGATAAAAAAAGGATAAAGGAATCATGCTCCCTCACCTTCCCTCAAGCATAGGAAAGGAATGATCCTTTGCAATGAGACACCTCTTTTGGATCTTTGACCATAGATGACCTAGGAGTCTTATTGCGGGCATTTCTTTTGGGGGGGTAAGAATGATAGCCATGTCCATGCTCCCCACACTTAAAACACTTATGATCCATGCAAAAAGTCTCTAACTCTTCAAAAGAGAGTTTATTTTTACCTTTGTAAACTCCTTTATCCTTGGTCTTGTTGTTGTTGTTGTTGTTGTTGAAATCGCCTTGGAAAGAACTTTGAGCATTGTTCTTCCCTCTTGAATCATTTCGATCTTTATTTTCCATGGGCTTGGTATTTATTTTAGCCTCTTGCTGAATAGTAATACGAGACGAAACCTTAGTGTGGTGGATGACTTCGATGATAGAACCAGGCCCATTGTGAGTTGACATACTCGACCATTTCTTCAGGTAATTCTATACCAAATTGTTGCTTTTGCTCGGTGAAGTCTATCTTTTGAAAGACTATAGCTTTGAGATGTAAATCCCAAAACTTGTCTACATATTTGTGGATAGACTCATTGGAGAGTAGCTTCAAACTCCACCATTTGGTGAGCACTTTATCTTTGGCATCACTTGCAAGGAATTGCTTCCTGATGGAAACTCATAGAGTTTTCCATGTCTTTGAAGCTTTCTTGTTGCCATGAAGGCTAGCCCACCATTGACGAGAAGATTTTTGAAAGTGCATAGCCACATGACATAGCTTGGAGGACTTTGTGAATCCCTCATCTCCAAAGGCCGTATCAAATTTCTCGATGAAGGCCAAAACTTTATCTGTAGCACCAAAGTTGCCATCATAGGTGAGAAAAGAGATACTCTTTCCTCCCTCTTTGAACTTCTTAAGCTTGTAAGAACTTTTCCAAGCAACATAGGATTTGTGATGTCCTCTCCTCTTGTATTCTCTAGGAGAATAGTCATCCCTTTCGTCAAAAGAGGAGGAAGATGAAGAAGAGGGTGACCTCTTTCTCACCTTTTTCTTCCTTTGATTCCTCTCTTCCTTTTTGGAGTAATGAGGAGAAGGACTATAGGATCTTTTCCTCTTGGGAGGAGTTGGGGATCGTCGTGACCACCGTCTTTGTGGAGCCATATCTTCAAACAAATTTGGAGATTCACTTCTTTCTCGTTCATTGGATTCCTCCTCTTCTCTTATCAAGGAGAGTCTTCTTTTGGAAGTCTCAACAAGAGGCTTCCTAAACGCTCTCTCTTCTTGGAGAGGTAGAGAAATACCATAAGCACAAAGTTGTTGAGTAACTTTGGCTTGCAAGGCAAGGTTTCCCATAGCTTGTTCCAACCTAGTGATAAGATAGTTTACAAACATTGGAGCCTCATCAGTAGCACCTTCATGTGCAAAATCAAAGTTGTCAATATTCATTCTACTCTCTTTATTATTGTCAGCCATGCTAACTAAACTTATGTATATGCTACTTTGTGCTTTGGTACCCTCAAAAACCTTAGTTGCCACTCTTCTTTACTTTTGAAAATTAACTCTCAGTAGCCACACCTGTGGTTTAGAGACTGTTGATTGCAAAGAGTAGTGGAGAGGGTCTAATATTTCTCGGCTAATTATGATTCCTGTTGAGCTTGATAGTAGCTCAATAATGGTAAGTCAAAGGCAAGCCATGAAAGACTCTAATATTAAGTCTATAGTTCCCAATAGTGTACCTCAAACTAAGTGCTTCTCAACCAGGTTACTAGATCCCTATCCCACTTACCCTCTTGAAATGAACAGGTCCAACCTTTCATGGAAAACTTAAGGACCTCTTTTCTTAAGCAAGCAAAGAGAAACCAATAGCTCTGACACCAATGTAATGGAATATGGCTATAACATTGACTGTAGTGGAAATGAAATAACAATAGTGATTCTTAAAGAAAATGATCACTATTGTCATTTCATTTTTGCTACAATCAATGTTATAGCCATATTCCATTATAGTGAGGACACAAGGTCCAACTTTGAGCTAAGTGGAGAAGTCAAAGCTAGAAATTGTGACACTCCCTCCGAATATCAGTCCACTTAAGAGGAGAAGGATGCTACAATCCCTCTAGTCTGCAAGAAAATATAAACAACAGAGAAAATCCATAAATTGCAAGTTCAAAGATCAATGGAAGGAGCACAACAACTTTGAGAAGAATGCCTAGAAAAGCTAGCCACATAAAAAAAGAAGGTAGAAGAGACCTTTCTGAAGATGATAAAGAGGATGGTGTAGAGCTCGATAAGAAGCTCAAGAAAATCAAAGTTGAGAAACACTTCTGCTATCATGTCTTCCATCACCATTGCTTCTGTGTTCTTCCTCTTCAATCAACTTAGCCTCATTGCTCAAGCTCCATTTGCAGATAACGGACCTTGTAGTGTTGTCGAGATAGAATCATCTAAGCCAGGCTACAAAAGTATGAGCTTGATGCTTCACAAAAAGTGAAAAGATACTTAAGCTATCCTTAAGTACCATGCATGTGGGTGTGAAGCTATCGTCGATTCATTTGGGCACACTTAGCTATAACCATAACAGAATAGAGCTCATACAAGCTTCGTAGTGATGATAAGAATTTCGACTCTAAGGGAAATGATGATGTTGAAAATGGGACTGAACACTAGATGATTGCCTTCGGAGAAGTGGCTACGGTGGGAGTTTAATCCACCGTTGATTCCATCTCCATGAGATAAAAAAATAGGCTCCCCACCATTGCCGCTCGCGACTCAAACCCTGGAATTACCCCTCCACACTCCGAGACCTTAACTAGCCCGCCTATTGTGCGTTGTTACACACATGGCGAGGACACGTGTATAAAAGCTTTCCCCCCCTATTGCGTTGATCCAACACTCCAAAACGCACCCATCGCCGATCAATCACCCCTGCTGTCAATCCCTTGTCTCTCACCCCGCAAGGTCCAGCCAATGCTTTCAAAAAAGCTAATGTTGGCTTCCAACTCTACGTAGGCCTTCGAAACAAGGAAGCAATTGGATCATCGTCGGCTTCTGTAGCATGCACGCGTTCCTTTTCAGTGTCAAATTTAAAAGAAAGTGCCTAAAACCATAAAATAAAATCAAGCTATAGCGCCTAGCTGTGGTGCAATTTGGGTCGAGGGCAAGCCACAAGAAGATTTAGAAAAATTCTCATGTAAGAAAACAAAGTCTTTCTCAGTGTTTTTCATATAATGCATAACATCATGAGCTTCTGCTCGAGAGGCATTGCATACCTAGCTAGGTACGATTGGGGGCAAGGGACCACCGGCCCCCCATTCGGCCGACGGTCCCCTCTCGGGGGTTTCACCTTTCAGTACCCCCATATATAACGTGCGTTCATGGGCTATTAAAAAAACCCCTCTTTTAACATGTTTGAATGAATAAAATGACCCCTTATTTTAGGATTTTTTTTCAAAGCTGAATATAACAACCCATTATTTTAATTTATCTCTGTTAAATTGACTAAAATTTAAGCATTTTAAAATACCTCCTTTCAAACTCACATTATACATTAACATGATTACATAGTGCACCCCTCAAGGAACCGTGCCCTCAATCATACCTAGCTAGGTGTGCAACGCCTCCCTTACAGAAGCTCATGATGTTGAGGTAAGTCACAGTGTGGGAATTATTGTGAGAATTTGTCCAAAACTTCTTGTGGGCCGGTCTAGTGCAATGGCTTACCTACCAAGTAAATTGTAAGGTTTCCAGTTTTTGAAAACTTAAAGATTGTATAAAGCTTAATCAAACTAATATGATTATTGAAAAAGCAATGTAGAATTGTCCAATCGTGGCAAATATTGGTATTTTGGGAATCTTAAGCACAGCAAACCTTGGGCTAGAAATTTTCAGAACAAAATTTTGATAAAATCTGGAAAGTTACGGGCTCTGAAAGATTACACTAGGAATTTAATTAGTTAAGTAAAATTGGATGGTTTCAGTAATTATTATCAATAACGAGTTCTTATCCTAAGGTTCTAGAAATTATTGACATTTTCAATTTTCATCATTAAAAATCAGAGAAATTAGTAAAAATGATTCTGTGTATCTGGGGGGTTGTGTGGGGTAATGATGAACTCTCCCAAACTAGATTTAGCAGCAGGGGGTATTTTCTGACCTGTAGGGCTGATTGGGATGCAAGTTATTGCCATTTTCCAGCCTGTGAGTGCCTAGAAACCTATAAATATGACCCTTGCTTCACAATTTCGGACAGACTCGAAGCCTTGACACACTCTCTCTCATCTAGAGAGATCACTACGCAGAAATCACTAGATATTAATCTCTAGTTGATTAAATTAAATGGTAATTAGCCTAATCCTTCTTAACTAGCAAGGCTAGATTAATCTATTTTCTTAATAAATTAAAGATTAAGCCTATGTATACTCAAAAATCCTCTTTTAATTAAATATTAATTAAGTTTAGATTAAGTTGAGATAATTATCAGAGCTATATTAGAAAGTTATTAAGCTAGAAAAATTATCTTATGATTTTTTGAGTAATTTTCATAATTAATTAGGCAGAATTACACTATTTTTTTAGAGAGCATTAAATGAGAAAATAATCAAATTGATTCAAAATGCTTCGAGTTATTTATTAGAAGTTAATTATATGTTTGAGAATCCGTGATAATTATGTCACACTCAGATAATTAATTTACCTAATTACTTTAGCAGAATTACTCTGTTTTTAGGATAAATTAAAAAAGAGCAATTAGTAAATTGATTCAGAATGCTTTGAGTTATTTATCAGAGGTTAACTATATGTTAGGAAACCCATGATAATTATTTCAAGGTTAGAAAAGTAGTATAGATATTTATCTACGTCAAATTATACTAATTCTAGCTAAAAACTAAAGAGAGAAATTAGTAAATCATTCTATATGATTACATAATATTTTCTAGAGCTAGATTACATGATGAAAAGGCCGTGATAATTATGTCAAGGTTAGAAAATTAGTATAGATATTTATCTAAACCAAAATATACTCATTCTGGATAAAATTTCAAGGGGAAATTAGTAAATCATGTTATATGATTACATTCTATTTATCACAGTTATCTTACATAATAAAGAGACCGTGATAATTATGTCAAGGTTAGAAAAGTAGTATAAATATTTATTTAAGTCAAATTATCCTAATTTTAGCTGAAAATTAAAGATGGAAATAATATAATTAAGTTGGAAAATAATAAGATAATTATCAGAGATCAAGAATATCCTTATCTACTTGTGATAATTATGGAATAAATTATTAATAAGTTTAGAAAATTATAATTGACTAAAAGTCCTATTTTTGACCAAAGATTAGTTAAAATAAATAGATTTTGCGATCAAAAGTTTTTAGGAATATTAAAGTAAGTGTAAACCTATGATATTAAGTTGAGGAAATGAAATCTTTAAGAGAAAATAATAGAATAAATATTAAGCCCAAAATAAGTAAATTCCAAGCTTAAAAGTCGATGGGAAAATTAAGAAAAAGACATAGAAAATTATAAGAAAATTAGGAGAGCTTAGAAAATCCTTAGGGAAGCGGCGGAAAACCCGAGCAAATCCTACATCTGATGATGAGGACGTAGCTCCAAAACGAACTAGAGCGTCGTACGACGACGAAGCCGGGCCCAGTAGTAGGCCTACGTAGGAGAGTCTTCAGGCGCCAGTGCAACAGCAGATGATCGATCAATCCCAGGTGGGTTTCTGATTATTCAATTAAGTCTTTAAATAGTTTAAGTTCTTTTATAAGTTAGCATTGCATATGTAAGGAGTGAGTAAGAAACATGAAAGGAAATTGACCCAAAAAAAAAAAAAAGTAACTTCCAACGTGCATTATTTATAATGTAGGAAAGAATTTTTTGGGTTAAAACTAGTTGAATTACGAAAGATATGATTGATCATCCTTAAGACATCTTGTCTCAAGACACCTCCGATTCCTTAGTATAAATTGATGATAATGATTGGATTTCTAGCCACGGATAAATCGGTTACCCCCATGAACGATGAGTTTCTACTCCGTGTCATGTCTTGATGTTTCTACATTAGTTAGGATACCGTTTTTTATCATAGGCGAGCCGCCCGGTTGTATGGGCAACTGGTTTGGTGTATGGGCACCCGGAACCTTGGGTGGGGGTTTATCCACTACGGATTATGAATAAGGAATGGGTGCCGTTTTTTTTCACCCTTAGGTGGTCTTGAGACAAGAAGAGTATTGGTCATGGTTATTATGGATAATGTTTTGATTGACAGTACACTGTCTTAAGTTTAAAGATGTCTGTTTGCTAAAAGAATGTCTTCAATACTGTTTTCAAGGGCTGTTTTAATAAAATTCTGTTATGAAGGTAAAAGGAATCATTATTTTAATTGTGATAAGAACGTGGTAGTAATTAAATAACAAAAGAATCATGTGTGAGTGCGGGGTGGTAAGTGGGGATTGACTAAGTTTGTCAATCATGGACGGGTGGACCTGATTAGTCAGGTAACTATCCATCCGTGTGCACTAAAACGTTTAGAAAACTTCTTCACTTGGAAGAGGAGTCCACCAGCGGTTGTGCCCTCATATCTGTTGGGGGAAAAAAGCGTTGGTTGAGGATACCTTAGCCCAATTGTGGCAGTTATAGGGCCGAAATAGTTTTTTGGACTTTTAATACGTTGTCTCGTTTCCACTGCAAGACATGATTAGGTCTTCTTCTAAGGCTATAGACCCAAGCCATTGTCAATGGTAAAGGTATATTCCTTGGATTTTTCTTGTTTAGAGACTCTGATTTTTATTAGACCTACAGACATGTCAAGGATTCCTTCCCGATCTTGATATTGGTGGGTTGGGGACCTTACATAAATATAGCATCCTAAATTTAACCGAGCATAGTTTAAAGAGGTTTCTCAAGGCGACGATGGCCATGCATCACCATCAGCGATGCAGCAAAGCCGTACAGGCGATGCTGGCGCAGGACTTTTTTCCTTCATATTTTGCCAAGAGGTCGCAACTGCAAATATTATCTTGCTTCTTCTTCAACAAGAGGCTACAGCTGCAAACAATATTGTGGCTGGCATAGCAACCCCCCCCCCCCCCCCCCCCCAATTTTTCTTCAGCAGAGCAGCGATGCCATCAAGAGGTTGTAACCACAAACATGAATTACAACCATACGTTTTTAAAATTGGCTGCCAAAGCCTTAAAACTCCTCGAGGAGTAATGTCTTCCTTGAAGACAATATCAGATACTGTGTTGAAAAAACTGGCTTTGCCCTCTTCAGGGACTCTTTGACTTCGCATATCTCTGCTAGAGATTCATACTCGACTTTTGTTACTCTCATCTACTTGATGAGGCAGTAGGCCCATACACAATGGGCCTACTGTCAACCCATTGTGTGTGGCGCCTGGGGGCGGGTACACACACACACACACACTTGTCATGATATCTGATTATGTTAGCTTATTTCTAAGCTACACTTATATCTATACTCAACCTACAAGTATTGCTACTTGAACTATTTATGCAGCAAATGCTTCAACCACCTTAATACACACATACTCATATACTTCTAAGCAACTGACTAAGGCTTTGAGACTCGTGCAACATGATTACTTCAGATTATGAGTGGTTTATTTTGAGCATGATGGTGTCCTGCTTGAGATTAAACCTTGTAATTACCTCATAGGGTAATTTTGATTGGGTCCTTGATACTGATTATTACTTACATTGCTATCTTGGTTAGCTTGGTTTAGTGTGAACCAATTTTTTAAAGATAGGCTCAATGGGAGCAATCCCTAAAAAATTTAACCCATAAAGAAAATTAAAG
Source organism: Adiantum capillus-veneris (assembly GCF_014529385.1). NCBI lineage: Eukaryota > Viridiplantae > Streptophyta > Polypodiopsida > Polypodiales > Pteridaceae > Adiantum > Adiantum capillus-veneris. The sequence continues at coordinate 83,524,529 of NC_140947.1, read as the reverse complement.
GTTAAGTTTACTTCCGTTCTGGCATAAAGAAATTGCACTTTGCAATACGAGGTTAATGCACTTTTACACAATTGGTCTCTTTCCCTTTCACTCATGGTGCTTCACGATGAAACACATCTCGTTCTGATAACCTAGATTTATGGTGGGTGGCTTGGGATGGAATTTGGGCCATCACTACTTGGTATGATTCTAAGCAGTAAATTATCCTACCCTCCTATAGAGAAGGTCCTATGCTAGGCGACTGCGGCACCTCCATAACTGATGACTTTTGGTGTTTTCCCCTGTCTCGGTATTCCAACAGTAGGTAGCTGACATTCTTTGTGTTGCTTCATACGAATTGACTACCCCTATATAAAGCTGAGGGGCTCTTCTCCCCTCACTTAGACTTGGGTTCTTTCTGTCTTTTTGCCTTTTTGCAAAATAGAGAAGGTAATTGTGGTCTAGTAAATAAGCATTGGTTTGGCTGTGCTGTCCCTTGCGAAATTAAAACAACCAAATGTGGCCGAATTTCTCTATCATCAGATACCATTTAAGGTGAGAATTAAATCTATCCCTTGGTTAGGACTATGCTCACATGATCTACACGATCACTTCCATGTATTGTTTAAAGATACTGGTCTCTAAGCATGGTTTATGCTTGTTAGGCTTTGGAAGGATACCTGCCTTGTATTAGCTACTTGTTGTACAATTTTGGTTCCACTCCTTTTTGTCTGCCTATAAAGAATGAATAATTGAAGTTTTGATGTAGGAGGATAAGGGAGTAGCTCACTCAAATGATAAATTTGCAAGTTCTAATCTGGCTACATACATACATTTCGCAAATAATACCATGATATCTATTGTTATCTGGCTTAATCTCTCTAATGAGGTGGGTGAAATGCTGACACTGGTTTGTATTATGGAGTATCATTGTGGTGGTTTACTGGTCAATGATATTTATTCCTCCGGAGAGTTACATGGGGATTTTTTAAAGATATGATTTTGGCTTGCAAGTTTTGATTAACAAGACCATAGGAAAGAGATTTACTGCTAAAATTTGAGTTGATACAGGTTTTGGATGTTTGGAAAACTTGCTTACCTCTGCTATTACTAAGGTGGTTTGCCTCTTCATAAATAAACTCTGATATTTTGCTCATGCTCTTACTTGACGTTGAACACAAAGAAAATTTTATAACTCACTCATTTAGAAACATAGACTATGCTAGGTTTTGGATCTTGCCATGGAACATTCATTCTAAAAATGATATTTTCTCTCCCGGTTGGGTGTTGAATGCAAAAAGAAAGTGTATTTTTCTACTGACTTTGCTTTGTACTAGCAATATTAACTATTGAATATGTGCATTAGGACTTGAATTCCATGCTAACTGATTTCAATTGGCCTAATTGGATTAAATGCTTCTATTTATGGTTATTTATTATAAAAAGGGGGTTGATTGGGTACTAGTTGATTGGTTGATGTTTAGACTAGTTCATTTGGTAATCATATGGCTCTTAAACTCTTCTTTCTGACTTATTGTTACAATATCAACTACTCCTAAGTTCTTGGGTAGTTTGAGTCTCTAAGATGTGAGCCTACCTGAGCTAGGGGTTTGAAGGGTTTTTAGGAATTATTGTGCTCACTGTGATTTGATCTCTACCTGAGTTTTAGTAGCGGGTAACTTCTACTGACCGTGTCTTGATTAGAGATCTGTTCTGTGGCTTATTTTTTGGTCTTTTAATCCTGGCCTCTGGATGTGGCTAGTCTTTTTGATAGAACTAAGATTCTATTCTCAGAACCACGTTGTATCTGTGTATGCTATGATTTGGCCTTCTTTCTTCATAGAATTACCCAAGCTCACTCTACGAATGCTAGCTTATTTACGTCATTGATGAGGATAAAGTGATGTGGACTACTGTACTAAGAATTTGTTGAAGGGATGCGTTGTAGCACAACCTAATCGCAACCCACAAAATTGTCAAATCGTGGATCGGCAACCCGGCTAGGGCATGGAAGCACAAGCTTAAGATGTATAGACATAGAGGATTCAAGGGATCCTTCTACTCATCATAGAGAGAAGCCATGGAAAGGGATTCATCTAATCAACAATACATTCCTACTTACTAATCACTTGCACACAATCATGTGGTTGAAATTAACCTCTCATGTCAATCACTCTATTCACAACTCTGATCGCACAATGACACAAGCATACAATTAACATACCTACTCCACATTAGTGTGCACATTCTGGCACAACCCCTCAATGCGGCATAGCCCTCACACACCATGGCCAATGGTGTGGATAGAATAGATTAACTCAAAAAAGGGATTAGAGATCTACCATCACACTAATACAATCTCACTCCACACAATGAAACAAAGAAGACTAATAAGAAAGAAAGTGTAATTGATTATTAGAAATCAAGAGCTACATGGGCATGGAAATCCCATGAGACTCATGACCATCCATTCAACAAAGAGGAGAACTCACCCAAGAATGACTACTCATTAAGCATAGGGCTCTTTTATAGCTTTGGGCCTCAAACCCTTCAACTATGGGGTAAAATTGAGCTCTCTAGCCTAAACTCATACACCTTTGGAACTCCTAAATGATCCCAAGGCCCTATACAATGAAAAGGACATATTGTGCACTATAGCACATCCACAGCTTGGTGCATAATTGGTGTATCCTGTGTTAGTTTCTGCTAACATTCCCCCCTTCCTAATTTGACGCACCTCCTCGTGTGCCGGTGAAGCAAGACACGGTGACATGGTAGAAAGCAAGTTCATGGAAGAAATGTTGAGCTGCAAAATATAAGAACAAGTAATGAGCATCAAAGGCCACCAAGAATGAATAAAACATGAAGCACAAATGAACAATCATACAAAGTGACTTTTTTCTTCTAAAAATAGGTTAATCATAGTAAAAAACTAGACAACATAAAGCAAAAAAACACCTAAACTATTGTGAAGATTAAACCACTTGGAATTTTAGTTTTATACATGAAACATAAGCAATCAATTATGACCCTAGGCTAATGCAAGTTCATAAACCTACTAGCCTAAAAACTATGTCAAAGAGTCTTAATAAATCATTCAAGTCTATCATGTCTACGGGCTATAAAAAAGCTCCTAGTCTATTAGTACATTGTCAAAGCTTTTTGAAGCTCATGGAAGTTCTGTTTTTTTCATTCATTGAAAAAATTAAAGCACAATCACAAGACTACCATCCCAAGGCAAGTCTAGGTACAACTCTTGGCTCCTTGAACCCTCAAGAATGTGTTCCAAAAGCCTACTAGCCTACCAAGGTGACGACTAACCCCTATCAGCACAAGGCATTGGTTTAGGGCCTTGACCAAGCGAGACAAGGTGATTCCACTTGCTTGCCAAGTGCCAATAAGGCGCTAGGTCTCACATAGACACAACATAACATATATATTTTGATTTTCATGTGTCCAGTAGCATTTTTGCTACTTTTTCTTGACACTTTTTTCCTTCGTTGATTCATTTTTTAGCACATTTTTATTGCTTCCAACATGAGATTCTAATGGCAATTGGACTAAAGGAATAAAGCCTAATCATAGCCCTAGGTCATGTTAAAAATGAATGGAGTATTAAAACTATCACTAAGAATCTAGGACTAATGAAAAAATGAACCTACACTAACCTAAGGTCAAGTCCAATTACCTATGATTAGCACACATAAAACCAAATTTTTTTTATGAGTTAATTTTCACAAAGCAAAGTGTTGAAACTTTAAAATGCCTAGCTTTTGAACATGAAAAAAACATAGCTTAGAAGCAAAATTTCACTTAAGCCAAGCAAGAGAATGAAGAGATAAAAAGAGAAAAATCATGGAAGGATTACACCTACTCATGCTTTTTGCGCATCCTTTAGCAATCATCCCCTTTGTAGAGAAGCCTCTTGATCTTTTTATTTGCAAAAGAAGCTTTTTGAAGCTAAGTGTAAACACAAGCTACAAAATCCATTTATTTGAATCCAAAAGCACACAAAAAGCATTAATGAAAACCTAAAGCTAAGGTCTTGCATACCCAAATTTTCCAAAGGGAAAAAAATGCCTTTGGTTAAGCACATGATGCTCTTTGATAGCAAATTTATGCATACGCATCAACAATGAGAGATAAAATGCTTCTAAATAAGCAAATTTTTCCATTTAAAGTCTCTCATGCATGGTTCAAAAATTCGATTAAGTGTTAGCTCACTTGAAATATGGAATTAAAAAACAAGACAAGAGCTAAAAATAATGCAACTTGATGAAATGAAGTGGCTCTTGAAAGCCGGATTTTAAATTTAAAGCTTTCCAAAAAGTTGGCTAACAACTAGCTCATGTGAAATTTTCAATTTTTTAGTGCAATCTATGAGCTAAACATGAGTGCAACTTGATGAAATGAGAATGAATGGCTCTTGATAGCCAAATCTGTACTTGAAAGATCTCATAAAAGTTGGGTAAACACTAGCTCAAACTGAAAAAAATTTAACTTTTGACGAAGCTATGAGCTAGCATTTATACAACTATTAATCCAAATAATTGGAATGGCTCTAAGTAGCCATATTTTGCAGTATATTGCAATGATGACCCCTTCTTGCATCAATGAAATCACACTCCTGCCACACCACCCTTCAAAAGCAATTCAATTGTTAGTGCTCTAAAGCATTTGAACGTCCAATACAAGCACTAAAAGCATTCACAACAATCACAAGCTCGAAATTTTTAATTTTTTCTTTTGGCCATCAATCAAGATCCATTTTAGTATTATGCAAGGTTTTTTTTTTTTAACATTCAAATCAAGTTAAAATTTCACTGTCCACCAAACATGAGTTCATTAATGAATCTCTCAAGCTCTCATGCATAAAGAATTAGTCTTGTAGTGCATTGAGAATGCCAATGAAATTGAGCACCAAACTATGCACATGCCAAGAATTTCGGTGCAAATGGAAAAGATCATCAAACCATTTACCTTACTCCTTCAAAGAAGAACTCAAACATTAGTGCATGAAAGCATTTTATCATTCAAAATAAGCACTAAAAAGGTTCATGATTGATCACACGCATCTGAAGTCTAATGTGATCTATGAAACTAACCGCAACTCATGGCACCATAGATGAGCCAATATGCTTGTATCTAGCAACATTGATTGATTAACACATATAGCATAAGATCTATTGAGCTTAATACGAATCAATGTGATGCGAAATCCCATTTTCAATGGATCTCCCTTCAATGACACAATGACTATTCCTGGAAAAATACCTTCAAAATGTCAATGTATAGCTCTTTGTATTATTTGCACTTCATCTCAAAAAATCAAAACGGAATTCTCAATCGCAAGTTTTGAAGGTCCAACGGTTCTTAAGTTGTGATAGCATCACCGTTATGGTTAATTTCACAAGATCGTATGGTTTTCAAAGGTGAGAGAGGAGATCTTGTGGGAGTCAACTCCATCTTTTTTTTTCCCCACTTAAAATCATTGTTCTATGATTTTTTATTTTTTATTTTTTAACTCAAAAATTGGACTCTAGAGTTTGAACCCCAGCTTATGCAGAAACCGAGAGAGACAGTGAGAGCGAGAGAGAGTGAGAGTGAGAGAGAGTGTGTTTGGTGTGGATGATTTGTGTGTGTGTGTGTGTGTGTGTGTGTGTGTGTGTGTGTGTGTGTGTGTGTGTGTGTGTTTGTGTGTGTAGTCTTTGCGCCATTCTTGGCACTGGACCAGTGGGTAGCGTGTGTAGGTGTGTGTTGTCAAAGGTTGACCACTGCAGCCATAGAGCGAGCAGGGTGGGCCAGCATGATGCAGAAAAAGCGTGTGTGGGGTCATTTTTGTAGCCGAGGACTGCGGCGAAGATGCAGGAAGTACTCCGGTGAGTTGGCAGCTTGGCAAGAGCCATGGCCCATTAGTCAGCACAAACGAGAGAAAAAGGGAATTGGTGGGGTCCAGCTCCCTTAATCTACAACAAAAATACAGAGATTTGGTGCATGGCGAACAATGGAGGCATGTGAAGAGATCAATAGTTGGTAGAACCTGGCAGCTCCCATTCAAGAATAGCGAATGCCAATCAAATGTGTGAGGTGCGAGATGCCCGCAAGGATTCTACTCTAGGTGTGTGTGGGCTGCAAGCAAGAGATCAGGTCGTGTGTTTGTGTGATACGCGTAAGATCGAGAGAGGGGGATAATTTTCTTGCTCTATTAACGGCCAACAGGAATCTGCAAGCCCAAGTGGGGTTTGGCGGGTGGGGTGACTGGACTTGCGCAAGAGTAGGGGTAGGAGTTGACGAGGGCCATTTGAAGCCCAAGTGGGTGGAGGGTGTAAATATGGCAGCAATGGCCCATGCCATTGCATGCACCTATGCATTCAAAGCCACCTCATGGAGGCCTGGCAGGTAGCAAGCTAATAGAGAGAGAGTGTACGGGGCAGCATTAGGCGACAAAGGAACTTGTGACCCACACAGTGTGTGTGTGTGTGTGGCGACAGGCATACGTGTGTGAGATTCAGAGTGCACTGGTGGGTTGAAGGCTTTTATTTTTTTAATGCAAATGATGGCTCAGTTGAAGACATTGTGTGTGTATGTGTGAGAGAGAGAGAGAGATAGAGAGAGCGCACCAAACGACACGTGCACTCTGGCTATCATGGCACCGTATGAAGCACCCCGATCTTGAAAAGGGAGGATTTTTTTATTTTTGAAAAAAACGATAAGGGAGTGTTCCCATACATGGTGGCAAAAGATGGAACTTGAGTGTGTTTACCACATGTTTTATTGAGGAAGACGCAATGTGTGTTTGAATGAAATCCTCACAATAAATGATTATGATGCTCGAATTCGATCATACAATTCAATCATGCACACCTAATTTAGCAAATATCATGTACATTCTCACTCTGATGCTCATTTGCTATAGTTAATTTTTCTCATCATGATTGCCATCATCCATGCACAACAACCCATTTAGATATTATTTGAACACCCAATTTGGATTGAAAGTTATGCATGCAAAAAATCCAATTCTCAATTTAACATTGATGCGTATTTTACTCAATTGGGCAATGCAAATAAGTAAATTAATCAAAGTTATCATCTCATTTGCATAACCACATCAATCAAATGTAACTTACATTGCTCATATCCCTATTCAAAAATCATCCAAACCTAATTAGGCTTGTCATCACATTGCTACACACTTTTGATTTTTATGGCATTCACCCATTACCATACCCCATTGGCATACATAGCAATAGTAATTTATTAAATCATTTTCAATTGTGTCAATTGAATCATCTAAAATCAATCAATCAAATATACCGATCTTTTAGGCCAAATTAATCATCATAATTGGTAAAAAATACCAATTATTCATTCAAGCATCGGATTGCACATGCCATTGCGTACACACACACACCCAAATTTAGGCCACAATTATATGCAAAAATTACATTAACTCCACATTGTAATGCACAGATTGCAAACTCAATCAAGCATAAATAAATTCATGCATGCTTAATTTCTAAAAAATTAACACTATTTTGACCTAATCAAGCAATGCACATACTCAAAAATTAAGCACAAAATTCAAATTTGGCTCAATTGGCAATGAGTTTAGGCTTAAACCTAATGATTGCTCACACTTTTTATGATCATTTCCAATCAAAAACCATTTAGGTGTCCCAATTGACCATCAATCATTAATCAAGTGGTCATGGATGGGCACACACACTCAATTTTTGCCCAATTTTTTGGCAATTAGGCTTATCCAATGATTGAATTAGCCTAGCATACACATCAATTACATGATTGCATACTCATATATGCACACATTCAAGATTAGGAGCACACACACTTGAAATTTTTGACAGTTTCTTTCCTCTTTCGTGTATGCACACACACAATGATTTTTATGCAGACACATGAATTCAATTAAGCATTATTTTGATAAACACAAAGTTTATTAGTCACAATTTGACTATCAATTTCATTCCAAGTGTATCAAATTAGGTGCAAAGTGTAGGTCAATTTGTGTTACACACCTAATTTTAGCAAATGATTAGAAACTTGAATCACATTGATCAATCAAAAATTGACATAACAAGTGAGTGCACTTACGTCCTAATTACACTCCTAGCTATTCCTTTGCTCCATGAAAAATCGCATCATTGCACACACAAGTGTGTGCACCATCAAATTGGTTCCAAAATTGACCATTTGTAGGTCAAAATAAAACACTCAAATCATCAACTTAAGCATAAATTAGCACAATCAACTTGATTAGAGTGATGATTCCACCTCTTGCAAGGGGATTTCACATTCAGTACACTTCAATTTTAGTGGTTAGGTTAGCATGGTTAGTCAAAATTAGTAAAAATTAGCATGAAATTAGTAAAATTGGCATGGAAAGAAGCGAAATTAGTAAGGGTTTGGGGTATTCATAACTCAACATTAGCATCAATTTATAGCACAATCATCATCAAATCACACCAAAATAAAGTTACAAGAACTCAAAAACCGAGAAATTAGTAATGAAATTACTATATTCTACACATCTTAAACTCACTAGCTTAGGTTATCGATCCCCAACAACGGCACCAAATGTAGGGATGCGTTGTAGCACGACCTAATCGCAACCCACAAAATTGTCAAACGGTGGATCGGCAACCCGGCTAGGACATGGAAGCACGAGCTTAAGATGTATAGACATAGAGGATTCAAGGGATCCTTCTACTCATCATAGAGAGAAGGCATGGAAGCACGAGCTTAATATGTATAGACATAGAGGATTCAAGGGATCCTTCTACTCATCATAAAGAGAAGCCATGGAAAGGAATTTCTCTAATCAACAACACATTCCTACTTACTAATCACTTGTACACAATCATGTGGTCGAAATTAACCTCTCACATCAATCACTCTATTCACAACTCTAATCACACAACTACACAAGCATGCAATTAACATACCTACTCCACATTAACGTGTCCATTCCGGAACAACCCCTCAATGCGACTACGTATGCACACACACTAACCGCACCTTGTAGAGAGAGATGAAGAGAAGGAAGTCATAGCCCTCACACACCATGGCCAATGGTGTGGATAGAATAGATTAACTCAAAAAAGGGATTAGAGATCTACCATCTCACTAATACAATCTCACTCCACACAATCAAACAAAGAGGACTAATAAGAAAGAAAGTGTATTTGATTCTTAGAAATCAAGAGCTACATGGGCATGGAAATCCCATGAGCCTCATGACCACCCACTCAACAAAGAAGAGAACTCACCCAAGAATGACTACTCATTAAGCATAGGGCTCTTTTATAGCTCTGGGCCTCAAACCCTTCAACTATGGGATAAAATTGAGCTCTCTAGCCTAGACTCATAGAGCTTTGGAACTCCTAAATGAGCCCAAGGCCCTTTACAATGAAAAGGAAATATTGTGCACTATAGCACATCCACAACTTGGTGCATAATTGGTGTAGCCTGTGTTTGCCGCTGCTAACATTTGTTCTCTCCTTTCCCATTTTACTGGGCTTGTTTGAGCATGATGCCTCACTAGATTGGGGCCTTCTTTCTCTATGGCTGGTAGTTTAACTCTTACTTGGATTCTTAGGGAAATTATTTATAGATTCATACACTAGTTGGATAGAATTTTGTCCCTTAGTTAGTTGAATTCTTTATAGATGCTCACACTAACTGGATACAATATTTTTCCCTTATACATTTGAATTTAGTTGAAATTTTGCTTACCTCATGTGTAAGGTTCCTGAATCATGCTGATGGTGCCTCTTGACACACAGTATAATGTTTTCTTGTGCTGGCTTGCAATCATCTTCTGGTGTGACAATTTTGATCAAGCAGCCTGAGCCATTGAGGAATTCCATTATAACTTTTTGGAAATATGGTTTTTTACACCCGAGCTTGTTGGTTTTACATTAGGTAACCCTTATTTGATTTGGTCTCTATTTCTTGTTGCTAGGATTTAATAGTGTTGGTTACTAACTTTGGAATACTCTCTCTTATGGAGTAGGTTTTTGTTCCTCTATGTGATGAGCTTAACTTTGATCTATACAAACTTGATTGTAGTTACAATAGAAAGATTCTCTAAACACTTTGAAGTTGTACTTACAGGTTTGTTAGCTTAATTTAGGGATGGTTTGATAGGATGGAACTCTTTGATACAATAAATGGTTATTTTTCATATGGGTGATACTATCAGATTGTGATTTTGAAAAGGATACTTTTAACTCAAAATTGGAAATTACCTAGGATTTTTTACTATAAAGGATGACTTTCAAAAGCATGATTGGACTACTTAGAGATTTCCAAATGTTTTCTTGGACACTGAAATTTGGAAAGTTTTGCTTGTACTTTTATACTTTAAGTATATGTAGGATGGTAGCTAATCTAATAATTTTTAAGTTGGACATGGATAACAACTGATAGGTTCTTTAAAGCCTGCCATACGTAGCCAAGTCTAACAAATCTATTGTCTTGACTATATGGATGCACGTGAGACTTCTGTCTTGACTTAAAAAAGCTTAGCACGCTACAGTCCGACTTTAAAGACCCTTGATGATTCAACTGGGATAGTGTTGATACTTTTGTATAAACTTGTTTGGAATGATACCTCATTCTTACTATGTTGTATAGTTATGGATCAAAGATCCAGCTATTTCTGTACAAATCCTTGCCTAGTCATGTGAAGCCAATCGTTTTTTGAATGTCATGTTCTGTGGTGTATATGTATTTAATTTAGAATAGCTACACACATGTCCCTTAACACCAGGCCCTCCCAGGAAACTGGGTGGACCGGGATGCTGGCTTTGGATTATTTTTGTCTATAGACTTTGATTGACCCATTGTCTATAATTCCTAGTCAGGTTGATATGTGTTAGGTGGTCTCTCCTTGATTATATACTAGATTCTTGCTCACGACTATTGTAGTTGTTTGGCTCAGTCGGTTTTAGGTAGCAGGTTAATCCAATTCTACTCACCCATGCTTAATTAACTTTATTATCAATATTTTTGGAACATGTTACTTTTAAACAAACTACAAGTATGAGGATTTTTTGGGATCAGGAGAAAAAGCATGAAATATATAATCTAAAGACTATGAATTACAACCATAAATTTTTAAAACTGGCTTCCAAAGCCTTAAAACTCCTAGAGGAGTAATGTCTTTCTTGAAGACAACCTCAGATACTGTGTTGGAAAAAACTGACTTTGCCCTCTTCAGGGACTCTTTGACTTGGCACAACTCTGCTAAATCTTCATACTCGACTTTTTTTACTCTCATCTACTTGATGAGGCAATAGGCCCATACACAATGGGCCTACTATCAAACCATTGTGTATGGCTCCTGGGATAGGGCGGTTACACACACACACACACACACACACACACACACACACACACACACACACACTTGTCATGACATCTGACCATGTTAGCTATTTCTAAGCTACACTTACAGCTATAGTCAACCTACAAGTACAAGTATTGCTACTTGAACTATTGATGCAATGAATGCTTCACCCAACTTAATACACACATAGTCATACACTTCTAAGCAATTGACTAAGGCTTTGAGACTAGTGCAACATGATTACTTCAGATTATGAGTGGTTTATTTTGAGCATGATGGTGTCCTGCTTGAGATTAAACCTTGTAATTACCTCATAGGGTACTTTTGACTGGGTCCTTGATACCGATTATTACTTACATTTCTATCTTGGTTAAGTTAAAGATAGCAGTGTAAGTAATAGGCTCAATGGGAGAAATCCCTAAAAAACTTAACCCATAAAGAAAATTAAAGGTTAAGTTTCCTTTTGTTCTGGCATAAAGCACTTGCACTTTGCAATACGGGGTTAATGCACTTTATCGCAATTCATCTCTTCCCCTTTCACTCATGATGCTTCATGGTGAAACACATCTTGTTCTGATAACCTAGATTTATGGTGGATGGCATGGGATGGAATTTGGGCCATCACTACTTGGTATTATTCTAAGGAGTAAATCATCCTACCCTCCTATAGAGAAGGTCCTATGCTAGGCAACTGCAACACCTCCATAACTGCTGACTTTTGGTGTTTTCCCCTGTCTCGGTATTTCAGCAGTAGCTGACCTTCTTTGTGTTGCTTCATACAAATTGACTACCCCTATATAAAACTGAGGGGCTCTTCTCCCCTTACTTAGACTTGGGTTCTTTCTATCTTTTTGCCTTTTTACAAATCAGAGAAGGTAATTGTGGTCTAGTAATTGAGCATTAGTTTTGTTGTGCTATCCCTTGCAAAATTAAAACAACCAGATGTGGCATCATCAGATACCATTTAAGGTGAGGATTAAATCTAACCCTCGGTTAGGATTATGCTCACATGATCTACAAGGTCACTACCATGCATTGTTTAAAGATACTGGTCTCTAAGCATGGTTTATGTTTGTTAGTCTTTGGAAGGATACTTGCCTCGTATTAGCGACTTGTTGTACAGTTTTGGTTCCACTCCTTTCTATCTGCCTATAAAGAATGAATGGTTTAAGTTTTGATGTAGGAGGATAAGACAGTAACTCACTCAAATGATAAATTTGCAGGTTCTAATTTGGCTATGATACATACATTTTGCAGATAATACCATGATTATCTATAGTTATCTAGCTTAATCTCTCTAATAAGGTGGGTGAAATGCTGACAATGGTTTGTATTATGGAGTGTTATGTGGTGGTGTAATGGTCAATGATTTATACTCCTCCGGAGAGTTACATGGGGATTTTTTTGAGAAATGATTTGGCTTACAAGTTCTGATTTACAAGACCATAGAAAAGAGATTTGCTCCTAGAATTTGAGTGGATATAGGGTTTTGGATGTTTGGAAAACTTGCTTACCTATGTTATTGCAGGGGTGCTTTGCCTCTTCATATTTTTCTCATGCTCTCACTTGACTTTGAACTCAAAGAAAATTTTATAACCACATTTGGCGCCGCTGCCGGGGATCGAAGAGACCTAAACTAGGAAAGAACACGAGCGTCTTGTGAAGTTATCCTTTAACTTCCTCTAGGTTCTCCTAGAGTTCAAAACTTTCTTTTAGAAACCGCATAGCTAAAGATTGTCGTCTTTTGCTATGTAGAGGTAGCTTGGAAGTAATCGTACTTGTTGAGTGCCTTTAGGATTGTAGGATTGTAGAAATAGATTAGGGATTTGAGAATGATTGGTAGATGAAACAAGTCTTAAGATTAGTGCTCAAAAAAACATAAAAAACAAGAAAACGAGTGTTTGTGGACACTTTCCACAACCCCATTGCATGAGAATCTAGGAATAGGGTAAGTAGGATCCGAGGTGGATTTAAGAACATTGCTCTCTCTGAAAGAATCAAGTGTGAGTTGTTATTGAAAGTTGCAGAATTTCAGGTCTACGACTAGAAATAGCTCAAAAAGACTTGAAACCACTCAATCCGACTGGAGAGTAAGCTTAAGAGTTGTCTGAACCAGTTGGTAAGCTCAAAGACACTGCGAGGTAAAAATTTCAAGAGTTGGCCAAAACTCAGATTATTTACTTTTTCTTGACATTTTAGGCCAAATTAAGTTTTGACTTGATTCATAGGTTTAAAAATAGCTCATATAAGGACTGTCTTTGAAAACATTGCAGAAAAGTGTCCATTTCAAGCCTGAAGTTAATAATCACGATTATTAACTTTCTGCTCTAAATTGACCAAGGTTCATACCATTGACTCATTGCATGTATACAAACAACTTTTGTAAAGGCCGAAGAGATTTGGATCATTAAACTAGCGAAAAACTAGGTAAAAACTAAAGTTTGTACCAACTTTTTGAATCTTGAGCGTAAATTGGGGAAAAAAATTTCAAACTTGAAAATTGATTCATAGGCTTATATTGATGTGATAAACAAGTGTACATGCTCAGTTGACCGAAAATTTGTAAAAACTTGTCAGTTATAAGTAATCATGATTATTTATATCTGCCCCATTTTTCAACTTTTTTGACCAAGTCAGTATACCACTAGTTTTAACATGTTATAATAAGCCCACAAACCAAATTTGGGAAGATTTGGATTATTGGATTGAAAATTGTGATCAAATTTTAAAGTTAGCCTGTGGACTGATAATTGATGACCATTTGACCAAAATTGTCCAAACTTGATGAAACTTGGCTAATGACCTTAACTAGAGGTGCTTAACAGATCTGTGTCAAAGTTGGGGCAAAATGTTGCAAAAATATAGCTGAAGTAAATGATCGCGATTATTTACATCTGCTTCAAAACTTGAGAAATTTGCACATTTGAGTATACCACAAGGTCAAGCACATCAAGTAGACCTCACAAACCAATTTTTGTGAAATTGGATTCCAAAAGTGAGACTTAAGCCAGATTCTCGAAATCAGAGTCTGCGAACACAAAACGGTTGATAACTTGATAAGATTTTGTCGAAACTTGCTGAAACTTGTCCAGAGACTTTAATAAGTTGTATACTTGCCAAACCAACCCAAAAAGTGCAAAAAACTGACAAAAGTCAATAATTGCGATTATTTACTTCTGCTATCCAGAGACATCAATTTTGACTTTTGAGCTTATACAGTGTTAGACCAACATAATATAAAGCCACAGGGCAATTTTGGGTTCAATCGGATCAAAATTGGTACATGTACACTCAGTTTCCACGTTGCAGATCAAACCTTTGATTTTTGCTAAGTTGAATCTAGAAGTCAGATTTTGACTCCCATAGCTTGATTTGAAGTGACCCATATAGACCAATCATGAGAGTTAGCAAAAACTCTATTGTCTTTATAGAAGAATAGCTAACTTGATCAAATTTGTACAGGAATCAGGATGCAGACGAGGAATTAGTGGCTTGACAAAAAGTTTCAATTGAATCAAGTGGAAATTGACGACAAGTCAATCCAAAGGTCAATACTCTATCCAAGGCTTCATAAGTCTATATGAACCTTAGATCTGGTCGTGTACTAGGAAATCAAGGCATCCTCGGAGAAACCTCCAGTAGAGTATCCACCGACGAAAGCGTGAATCAAGGCAATTCCTTGCACACAATTCTTGAAGAAGTCTCAGACACTTTTTCAGATTCAACATCCGAAATGTCTTCTTACTCGACTCACTCAGAAATCGGAATGATCATGCGCTTTAAGCATATACTATCTTTTGCCAAGGCTAACCGTCATGGAGCCCAAGTTTACTTGGACCCTAACAAGGAGTATGCTATTCGCATTGATGACCATGGTATTGAGTTTGAAGAAGAACTTAGGGCAAACAAACAAGGAAAAATGTACATGGACAGAAACAGAATGAGTTTGAAGAAGAAGTTAGGGAAAACAAACAAGGAAAAATGTACATGGACAGAAACAGAACTCAATATGTACAAGTTGAAAACCCTGATGTGGTAGACAAATGGAGGTTAGAAGTAAACACCATAATCCCAGATATGTCAGCAAAAGAAGGACCACCAACTTCACAATTTGAGGGATACGATCAAGTAGACTTGAAGCCTTTAAAACTGCTTAGTACAGATAATCCTAGGATCGGAGTCTATTTTTGGGAAGATAGAAACATAAAAGATCTTCTGTGGACTTCTCATGCCAAAACAGGACAACTAACGGTCATGAAAATCATCTATATCTTCAAGATCAAAGATAAGGGATCAGTGGACCTACCAACCTATCTGTTTAGGGATTGTTATAACAACAACTTTGTTATGATGACTCTTGAGGAGGTAGAACAAACCAAATACCAAGGGTATTCCATATGGGATTGGATAGTGGGACAAGGACAAGAGACAATTCCAAGAGATGAACACCGTGAGAGATCATTTGAGAGTAATGTGAAGAAACCAAAAACCACCTCATCATGTAGAAAACCGGGTGACACTAAGGCCAGTAGTCCAGGGCTACATGAGTCACTATTTTCAACAGACTGGTTTGAAGGACTCGAAATAGGACCAACTGCCAGAAGACCTGGAGTTGAACCAAATAGACGTGTCAAACCAGCTGATTTTCAGAAATGGGTCAGAAAATACAGTGGATCAGGGGATCCATACGACCACTTAGCAAGCTTTAAGCAAGTGCTAAGAGCAGAGCATATATTTGATTTTCATACTCAATTCGAGGGGTTTGGAATGACATTAGAAGGAAAAGCGTTGACATGGTTCCAAAAAATTCCACCAAGGTCAATCATGGACTTGAACACATTAGCTCAAGGATTTGTAGCTGCTTGTTCCAAAATAGAGATCAAACATAATATGGTAGCTCAAATCTACAGCTTTAAACAGAAACATGGTGAGTTAGTTAGGGATTGACAACTCGAATGAAACAATACATTGTCAGATGCCCAGAGCTGGAGATACCTGTAGTCGAACCAAAAAAAACATTAAGATTATTTGTGGCTAGTTAGTCCTAAAACATGAGTGTTATAGGTTTATCTTTGTTAATGGCATGCATGACCATCCTACACCTACTCTACTCCAGTTCCTCCACCAGTGGTAGATCCAGACCTACAACTGGCTATCTCTTTACAAGATCATTACCTTCGTTTGATGAAAGCATTGTTCCATAGTCCATGCCATGGGGGAGTCAGGGAGGGACTCCTTACATCTAGAGCCTCACATCGACGAATCCTCAGTCTATGGCCCCTTCTTACCGTCCTACTCCTCTTCCATCACAGGGTCCCAAGCCACTTGATTCCACTCCTGCTTTGCCAGAGCACCATTAACACACTTCTTCTAGCGATGCGCATCGATGCTCGTCTCAAGGCAGCGAGCGCTGAGAGAGACCAAGCGACGGGGGATCTTGTGGCTTCGCTTGTTTTGGTAGTGGGGGGAAGGGGGGGGGGCGGTTGGGACAGAGTACCCTATTTCATAGAATACATCCCTTGACATAGAGGACGAGTATATTGATGCACCTGCGCCACACACGCATGGGTGCTACTACAGGGTAAAGTGTGGCGGGGAGGTGGACTTCGGTACATCATAGGAAAGGGCATTTTGACGCCATCTTCAGATTCTTATGTATTTGACATATAAGAATTGTTCTGTAAATTTTAGAGACTAGCTTCCCGATCATGCACGCTACATTGAGGACGCACTGTATGCTAGATTTCCAAATGCCCCCGATCAGTGTTTTTCACAACTGTGGTTGGAGGGCTACATAAAAATTTTAAAAAAAAAACAAATAGTCCAGTGTACGGTGTGTAGCGTCCAACCAAGTTAAAGATCCAGACAAGAGCTATCGCAATGGCAATATGGCAGATGCGGATTGAGAGTGGGAAAAGCAAGAAAAGAGCCATCAGGCTGCAATGGGCCCATCCTACAGACAACAACACAAAGCTCGGGCCAGACAAACTCCCACGTACTATGTCTTGGGAGGCAAAGCAGCATGGAAGGACAAATATGTAAGATTGGTTAAGTTACAACCTAAATCGGTGATTATAAAGATTTTAGTTGATGATTTGTTATTGTTATTACTAACTTAGGAAAATATCACTCTTAATCAACCAACCAGAGAGATGATCAAGTTTCAGGAGCGGCATATAGAATTTGAAACTTGGCGATGGTTGTTTGAGAACAACCATTGCCAAGTTCAAGAACAACCAAATCTCTCACGAGCAATTCGACGCATCGATTGGATCACTACAAGTGGTATCAATTGTTTTGAGTTGTTGATATTTGTTTAATTTGGTTTGGATTTATGTAGGGTCAAGGTGATCAAACGTACATGCCTATGGATGATGATGAAGAGGAGGAGGATTAGATAGAAAATATTTGTCTGAACTCTCATAAACTCCCAATGTGGCACAATATATATATAACTATTTTCATTTATTTGTGACT
The DNA here is from genome assembly GCF_014529385.1 of Adiantum capillus-veneris. NCBI lineage: Eukaryota > Viridiplantae > Streptophyta > Polypodiopsida > Polypodiales > Pteridaceae > Adiantum > Adiantum capillus-veneris. Next base: position 83,506,699 of record NC_140947.1, on the reverse strand, counting down.
TTTAAATAGTTGATCATTTGCACATTAAATTGTCAGGGTAAAGTAAATTCAATTTCAATTTTTTGTTTTTTTTGTATACTCTTTCAAAAAACACTTAATGTTTTGTATGTTTTATGCAGGTCAAAAATAAAGGTGCTCATTATTTTGGGTGTCCCAAATGAGCACCTTTATTTTTTAATAGGTGTTTAGCGGTAATGTACGCAGTAATAGCAGCAACAACGCACACAGTAATAGTTGCGGGTATATACTCGTGACTATTACCACACATATTTTTGTTTAACCACTACCGCGTATTTTGCCACTGCTATTGCCACACACACAATATTTTCTCTTTCCATTATCCTTTGTTTTTCCGTGGAAATGCTAGCGGTTGTGGAATTTTCCTCTTATAGTTTTTTAGAAAAAGCTTAATTTAATAGTCACATCTATAACTCCACAACTTTCAAACTCCCTTTCTTAAACGTTTAATCAATGCCTGTGTGTGAGAAAGGAATAGTATAGGCTAGGAGGTAGATCACGTTAGGGAGGGGTAAATGGAAATGGTTGACCCTGCCAAGTACATAAATAGGCAAGAATCACATTTGGATGCTCTCTCAATTTTGTGTCTTGATTTTGTAAAGGCTTTCTCATCATCAACAAGCGCATCCAAGATGATAGTAGTGCAAAAGCTGATCTCCTAAGACAAAGTATCCACGTGTTTCAATTGATGTGTCTCATCAACAAGCAATGTATGCTTCCTATGGGTTTGAGGAATAAGGCGATAGAGGAATCCTTCTCTACTTTCTTTGATTCTTCTTCAGATTCTCCATCCATGCAAAGTCGTAGGCTCTAGTGTGATTACATGTTCCTGATGTCTTGCCACCAATTGTTCTTTAGAAGGCTTAACCCTGGATTCTCAATTGTAAGTCTCTCTCTCTCTCTCTCTCTCTCTCTCTCTCTCTCTCTCTCTCTCTCTCTCTCTCTCTCTCTCTCTCTCTCTCTCTCTCTCTCTCTCTCTCTCTCTCTCTCTATAAAAGGTAACATAAACATTTGTGGTGGGCCGAGGTATGCACAAGTCTATGCAAAGCATACATCACTCATCAATGAGCCGTGACAATTGGAAGGCCTCCATGATTTTTTGTAGGAGATCAGCTTCTGGGCCATTGTCATCTTGGATGTGCAGATTGATGCGCTTGCTGATGATGATAAGAAAGCCTTTACAAAATCAAGACACTGAATTGAGGGACATCATAAAGGAAAACAATTCTAAGTCACCTTTGAACTGCCCTTGAACTCAAAGAAGACGAAGAAGAAGTTTGAGTGGTGTAGGAACAATGCCCCTCAGTAAGTAAGTCTTAAGATGTAAATGTATAAAAAAATATCATACACACACACACAAGCTATCTATCATGGGAACCATCTTGTATGAAGGATAATTTTAATATTTTAATGGTCTCATTGGCCTGTCTTCTATCTACATTTAGCATGGTTCTCACCGCCACTGCAATGGCTACCATTATCACCATAGGGATTCATCACCATGATGAATCCAAGCAACACCCCTTGGCTACCAAATAGCAGGCTATGGAAAGCAGTGCCTCACCCCTCCTCCCACAAGATGGCCTCTATAGCCATGCAAACTAGATCCCTCCCTACTCCCATGAACTCTTGGCTTGCCATGCAGCAGCTGGAAACAACCTCATTGGCTTGCCCACAATTTTTCTTTAGAAAAAAGGATTTTTCTTATAATAATAAATTTCTCTATTTTTTCCAGCATGCAACGATTGTTGTTGCACCGTTTTCTTTGTGTGGATGTACCATCATCCAATTACAAATTCAAAATCATTGTTGACTGCACGATACCAACCGCTCTCGAACTATCTCTAGGTATATAGCTACCACACTCACAACACCCCATGCATGTATAGGTAAAAAAGTGGGCACCGCTACTGGCACCCCATTCAGAAGAGAAATTGCTTCTCTCTCTCTCTCTCTCTCTCTCTCTCTCTCTCTCTCTCTCTCTCTCTCTCTCTCTCTCTCTCTCTCTCTCTCTCTCTCTCTCTCTCTCTCTCTCTCTCTCTCTCTCTCTCTCTCTCTCTCTCTCTCTCTCTCTCTCGCGCGCGCGCGCGCGCACACACTACGGAGCCATGCAGTCCCTGATTACCACCTCAAGGAACTGCAATATCTATCTCTCTGTCTCTCTCAACTTTCTCTCACCAACCACAGATGCATGTCAATCTTACTTCGTCTCTATATTCTCATGTTTCCAAAGGCCATACAAATCAGTCCCCTCCAAACCACTAGGTGCCACTCTTTTCCCTTTTTTACCCTTTTTGACGTTGGGTTGAATATGCTTGCCAACCATCTCACTTCCATCTATCTCTCTTTCTCTCTTTGGCCAACCACAAGTGAGCTCTCTCTCACTACAACCGTCGGGCAGTCACACATTGTGCATGCTTTCGTTTGACACAAAATGTACTATTCATCACAAACCACTACTCCAGTGCATGGCTAGTTCTAGTAGATTGGAGCACGCATGCTCGACCCACCACACAACTACAAGCCGGCCTCAATGCAGCTTCAACCAACCCATGGAGCACCAACATGCAGGATGGTGGCCACACACACATGAAGACCCCCTTTTCCCTCTCGATTCTTGATGATCAGTAGCAATCAAAATCTCTTACTCTCTCTCACCAACCTCCAACTCTCTCTTTTTCTCTACAATGGCCACCGACTGACTCTCTCTCTCTCTCTCTCTCTCTCTCTCTCTCTCTCTCTCTCTCTCTCTCTCTCTCTCTCTCTCTCTCTCTCTCTCTCTCTCTCTCTCTCTCTCTCTCTCTCTCTCTCTCTCTCAACTGATGTCAACACACACCATGTATCCAGTCCATCAGCTCGCTCTCATCCTCTAATACCCAACAACAACCAAGAACTCAAATTATCTTTAAAGGAGGAATATTTCATGGAGGACTCAAAGAGAGTGACCAAAAGGACTTTCTTTAGAATGGGTAGCCGAGAAAAAGGAGGGGCTTTCAATAATAGAGCTACTTGGAGAACTGCAGTAGCACTATGCACGATTCACAAGGATAGAAAGGGACACACTAGATGTAGGGAAGAAATATCTTTTCTTACAATATAGATAAAGATCTTCAAGATAATTTGGAGCTGCTTCTTGAAGATAAAGATGCAAGGACTAAAGATTGACTAGAGTGAGGTTGAATGTGTTGTCTCACTACATGTCAAGCAACAAAAAAGAAGGGACAAGATGGTAGTAAACACTAGAAGTCCTTCCTTCCCAATTTTTGACAAAATTGTAGAGCCTCCTGTTGTAGCTCCTAATTTTGATGAGTCCATGCTAGATGAGCTTGTGACGGGAATGCAAGACTTGAAGGTAAATCTTCCAAAGCTCAAAGAAAAAGTTCAACCATTGGGGCCACTTCCTAGGCAAAGACAAAAACCCAAAGAAGGGTTTGTCCGTAGATGTATTTGGTGTGATAGTAAAAACCATGTAAGAAGGTATTGTGATAGTTTCAGTTATGCTTTGACAAAAGATGTTGTATTTTTTAAGGATGGTAAAATCCACTTAAGAGAAACATGTATATCCTTGAGAACTAACTTTGGAAAGGAGGAAATTCAAACCTTAGTTGAAGATATGAAAACTAGCCATGCCACCTCTTCAATTGAGGCAGCTACTTATGAAGTAAAATTTGAGCATCTTAGTGATGAAGAGATGAGTTATCACCATGGTAGAACTTGGCCAAATGTCATGGAATTAGCTAAAAAAGAAAAGCTTACAAAAGACATGCTTAATAAAGTAGGTGATTCCATACATTTAGAAACAGGATGGAGTGATCCAGTGGACTCAATGTTTGTGCATGCCTACCTTACAAAATGCCAAAACCATGAAGCCATTGTAGAGGAAAAGAAAAGGTGTGAAAATGGCGATGAAGGTTCTTCAAAAATATCTGCAAGAAGTGGAGGAAGGAATGATGCAACACCTCCACCAGCACCACCAACATAAGAGACATCTTCACTAGAAGTGGCCATGGAGAGTCTACAACATGGAAGAAGAAAGATCCAACAAAATCTAAGCCATAGGGACCATCTTACAAAGTACAATGTGACATCGATCTTGCTACAGACCTAAAGTAAGTTATAGAGGAGAGGATTTTGAATAGAAAAGTTGATTTTACCTTGGAAGAGGTGCTTGGCATAGCCAAGCATGAGTTCCATGAAGAAATTGTTGACATCATCAAGAGAAAGAGGCAAACACTTGGAGAGCCTATTCATCCATAAGCTGAAGGCCATCGATGTTGTAAAGACACAAGGAATACAAGTGAAAGCTAAAGAAGGAAATGAAGCTATGGTCAGATGTTACCACTCTTCTTGGAAGGTAAGAGAAGTGAAATTTGCTGATGAAGCGGAATAAGATCAAGACATTCATAGGAGCCACTATTCTAGAAGCCACTGGGTGCGAGCTACTACAAAGACATTATTCAAAATAGGTGATCTTGATGAACCATTTTTTTCCTTAACTGACCATGGGTCTGAAATAAATATAATGTCAAAAAGTCTCCACAACAAATGTAAATGGACAATGGACAAAGAACATGGTTGGATAGTAAAGTGGCAAACAATTCATAAGGTGAATTGTATGCAGCATGTCCAAGTGTAAAGGTGACAATAGGTGATGATAAAGTTTGCACAAAATTTCTTTATACAGGACACATCTTCCTATCCTTGGGTGCCCCTACATTGTGGGAGTTCAAATGGAAACAAAGGTAATGGATGATGGTTCAACTTATGCCAGGATACAAAGAAAAGATGGTAAACGTGCTATTCAATTTCTCACAGTTTGTGCCCGGGGAGTTCACTATGTAAAAATTGCATATAGCATGTGCAAAGAAGAGGTATTTAAATAATCCCTTATCTGTATATTTTCAAGTATTATGTGTACCCCTTACGTATGGATTTTTGTAAAAAACTAGCCCTTATGTATGAAAATTTTCACTTTCTGAATTAAAAAACCCTTTATGTAAGTATATTTTTTTGTGAATGTACCTAATTATAAATCTCTTATTTTGTTTGCAAGTGCTATCTTACATATTTCCTAGTGGATGCCCCAGAAATTTGTGTAAACCATGAAAGAAATTATGACAAGCTCAGAGACCATCCTCTACCAAAGGTGAGTAAAGAGTTTCATGGTCATAGAAAAATGATGGATTTTGGCCAAGTACCAGTGTGGGATTGCAGTGGTACAAAAAGAAAAATGGTCTTGCGTGATCCAAAAATGGGTGAAACTTTCTCTACGAGATTCTTGGTAGCAAGGAATGGATCAGTATGCTTTACAAAACTTGAAGATTTCAAGAGATGTGAGAAGAAATATGTACGTAATGTACAAATAATCATGGAAGAGAGTGGGTTGTTAGAGCCTACTGAAAATGTTTTGGGTTTGTGTATGAAAGTTTATCTTGTAGATACTATGGGTGATCTTGATGCTATAATGGAGTCTAGTTTGTATCTGATAATGAAGTTGTGGAAGTATGTTCTGTGGACATGTGTCAAGTCATAGAAGCCTTCAAGAAAATCAATGTTTCAAGAAAACACTTGGCCCAAAGGTCCATGTTGCAACTAAATACAAGAGTGTAGCAAAGAAGGTCAAACTTGTAGTTTCATCCAAACCACCCAAGAACAGAGAAAACATTGAGCATCCTTCTTTGCAACCAATTTTGAGGAATCCTAAAAAGATTGGTCTTTATTTGCCATGAGATTATGGAGATGATTAAAATTTGGACTAATAGATACATGCCATGTGTGCAAGAATGGTGGGAGTGTAAGAGAGGTGTAAGAATGGTCAAAGGATGCACTTTTCTCCCCAAAAAGGGGGAGGACAAATTTATGATTTTTGTCCTTCCATAACTCCTATATATGATTACGGATTTTAGCGGAGATTATAGATGTAGAATCTACACGCCAAGCTCTTTCCATAGATATGTTACATGATATACTTTTGGACGCTAGATTGTAAATTTCATTTTGCAAGGAAAATTTGAATACAAATAAACTATCCATTTTACCTATTTGAATTCAAAAGTTGTCCTTTGATTGCTTTCTTAATACTAAAGGTTTGATTCCCTTAAACTGCCAAATAAAGAGGCCCTCCTAGACTCCATTCTCTTCCTAATGCCTTCACAAAGGAGTGTTTTCAGGAGTTGCAAATTGGTTGTGAGGAGTTTCTAACACAGAAGGATACATAGTCCTTCAAAGAAATGCTTTCAAAGCATGGTAAGTCTTCTGAATTTGAGCCACATGAGATAGGATGTGTTGATCCTTCTATTGTAGATCCTATGGTAATGTTTTTAATACCTCATGTACATTGGAATCTATAGTCTATTTTAGTTCCAAAGGCTCATTTGCCAAAGTTAGTAGAGCTATTGAATGAAAAAATCAAAATGGGGATTTTGGAGCCTTCTTGTGCTCCATAGGTGCCACATGTTTGTGGAAAATCACATAAATGATTGTGATAAAAGGTTTTCTAGGTTGGAGGAAGTGAATCTTACTTCTTTAGGAAAAAAGTCTACATTTGTTGTCAATGAAGTGCTCGTTGTCGGACACATGTGCGGGCCATATGGTAGGAAACCTTGTCCAAAAAAGTATATTCCATCCAAAGAATGAAAGAAACATGCACTAGCATCATTGCGGTTAGAAGGTTTTTGAGAGCAGGTGTCTTTTATGTTATTTGGATTCCACATTATGCACATGTAGTTGATCCTATTTATCAACTGCCTAGAAAGAATCAAAACTTTAAATGGACATATGTACATGTAAAACCCATGAAAAAGATAAAGGAGCTGCTCCAATTGGCACCAACTTTGAGAAAGGTAGACTATGAGTGTAAAAGTCCAGTACTTGTGATAGTAGACACCAGTCCTACAAGAATTGGATTGGAAGGAGGCCACATGTATGTGGTAAGATTTTGAGCAAAGGTACTAAGTTCTTGCCAAAGAAACCATCCACAGATAAACAAAAAGTTATGGGGTATGGTTACAACCTTGAAAAATGGGAAAGAGTACCTGATTGGTACATGTGTGGTTGTAGAAATAGATTTTCTATCACTTCTCAGGATGATTACAAGCTGCTCAATTCTAGAAATTGTTATGCTACGGTGGATTGCCTACATTAAGTTCTTAAATCTTGAGTTTAAGCACATTGTATGTAAAGACAATCAAATGGCCGATATGCTATCAAGGGCAAGGTATGAAAAGAGGAGTCAAAGATGATTGATGAGGCTAATGATGTGGGCACAAAGATGATTGATGAGGCTTATGATATGGGCACAAAGTTCTATTCCATCTGTCATGTCAAAGGTAATTATGTATGCATGTCTAACCATGTCTAACCCACTTGAATTGTTCTTGAAGGATCTTTATGAAGGTGATTAGCTTCTTATTGGAATCTACTTGAGCACTCTAACGAAGCAAGATGATTGGTCTAAACAATAGTTCAAAAGGAGATGTACGAAAGCATATGGGTACTTTTTGAGAGATTACTTATGGAACCATCCTAAACAAAAGTGTGCTACACCACAAAGGTTTAGAAATGAGACTCAAGTCAAGCTCATTCAAGAGTTTCATGAGATTCTATGGACTAGACACAGGGATGTGTGGGAAATCTCCTCTAAGCTAAAAGAAAAATACTGATGGAAGGGTACATATAAAGATGTATCTCAATTTGTAAAGTCATATGTAACTTGTCAAATGTATTCAAATGAACAGAATCCTCATGGATTGCACCCTACATATCCACTAGCCATGCATTATAAATGGGTTGTGGATATGGTCACAATGCCTTTAGGACTCTAAAAAATGATATACTTAGCTCTTGCACGAGAGGACCTAACTAACCAGGTGTAAGGGCAAGAATTAAGAGAAAAAACCAAAAACGTTGTATGCAAATTCATTCTTGATGATGTGATGTGGGAAAGATCACTGCAAACAAAGGTGAACTAGGTACCAGGAAAGAATGGGAGTTATTTTCCACATTAGGAGTCAAGCTTCCCCTTACTACAGCTTACAACCTTGAAGGCAAAGGAAAGAGTGAAAGAGGACATCTTTCTATCATCAAAGCTTTGGCCAAGGCTTGCAAAGGAGGAGTTGGTAACTTTCTACTAGCATATGAGATGGAAAAATCCATGGTTTCCTCTCTTGGTTGTGCCAATATGCTACCATTAGCAAAGTTTGAGGCATCGACATGCACACAAATACATTTATTCCATTTTGAAGTCTTCAAAACATGTCTTGAAGATAAATCTTGTTTAATTTTTTGAAATGACTCTTCACACTCATTAATCCATACAAACTGAGAGATAAGGCCATAAGTAGGCTTGGCAATGACAACATTGAAGGTACAATTCCCACATGGAATGTACTACCTTGGCAAGAGGGGCTTAGCAGGGAAGGTATCCTCGCATTGTGTATAAGGCAACTAGAGAGAAGACCTGGTGACATTGAGGCTGCAAAAGAGTGAATGAAAAATGCAAGGTTGAAAAACAAGAGCTACTTTGATAAGCAACATTGGCTCAGGAGCAAACAAATTGACAAACGTGATTGGGTTTTAGTGTTGATAACCAACACACATTCATGTGTAAGTTCTCAAAAAGATGGTTTGGACAGTATGTTGTGAAGCATGTGCATGAAAATGCTACTTACAACTTGTCTAAACTAGATGTTGTCATAAAATCTAATATCTAACTAGCCCAAATGAGTTTCTCATATTAAACTGATCATTTAATGTGGGAGAATACGGGAACAAGAGTTAGAATACAGACATGTGCTTATGGATCTATCTCAGTACGGGACCAAAGTCAATGGGTCCAAATGAGAGATGGTCTATCAAAGAGAAATGCTAGCTAATGGATCTTGAAAGACCTTAGGGATAGTTTCATTAAAGACCTCCAAAGGTTAGTGTTAAAAGTCCTTAGACCTAGGACCTTAGGCAAGCTAGGCCTGAGCTTGAGGTGGGAACCTGGCCCAAGCTTGAGGTGCTTGTTGTGCTTTCTAACTAAGGTTCTTGAGGTGCTTGTCGTGCTTGATGACTAAAGTGCTTAAGGTGCTTTCTGACTAAGGTGCTTGTCATGCTTGATGATTAAGGTTCTTGAGGTGTTTGTCATGCTTGATAATTAAGGTGCTTGAGGGGCTTCATGACTAAGGTGCTCAAGGGGTGATGTGTTTCAAAGTCAACATGATCCTTACAAGAAGGGGGTCAATCCCTAAAGCTAGGGGCATGAGAGAGAAAACACACACACTCACTCAAGGCAAGACCAAGACATAAGAGGAAACACAAGGACACATGTCAAGCACCGACACATGCTTCCCTCATGTTGTGCCTAAAGCCTATTGGCTGACCTCTAAAGGGGTCCAATGAGAATTTAGTTTATCTACTTAATTTTTTAAGCATTATTCAAGCCCTCTCTCTCAAAGGCGTATGAAGGACACTTTTTCTAATGCTATGCTTGTTGCTTGATATGCACAAAGCATGTGATTGGCCAAGCTTGAGGAGGTCCAATCACCATCAAGGAAGAGCTAGAAGAGGGGGTCGACCCAAGCAAGGAGGGGGTGTTCTTGCCCATATACCCTCTCTCATTCTCTCTCACACACAAGTCTCATTCTCATAGTGTGTTGTGGAAGAACACCATCTCCTTCTCCAAGATTGAGAATTTGTTAGCCTACATCAAAAACTCTTGGCTATGGAATGAAAATCCAACCAAGTTCCATGCTGCAAAGTGCATGCTTGCCATCTCCATTACTATGCTATTATGCTATGCTAAGCAAAAAGAGTAATATCAAGTCAGGAGTCTATGTATTTCTCATATGTTACTTCTTATTCCCCTTCCCTACCCTCATTCCCTGCTATCTTTCTCCCCCTTCAAAGGTTTTTGAGGTCTTGGGGCTGAGGCCGGGGAAGCTATTCTGTTCCAAGAAGCTGGTACATTCTTAAGGCAAAAGGGCATCCTCTTGAAGATGAAGACTCCCCATGGAGTAATAAAAGTTTTTTTGATCTGATCATCTCCTAGAATGGGCATCTGATTGTAACCACTAAAACAATCCATAAAAGTGAGCATATGCATAGTCTCAATAGTCTATCATTCCCTTTCTTACATATTTTTTCACCTATAGGCACAAGTGTGCACTTCTATTTGATGATTGATGGCTACCTTTCTATTTTCAATGAAGGAATGGTGAGTAAATGCATGACATGTTTGCTCCACCTATGTAACATCTCAATATTGAATAGATATGAGTCGGGCAGGTCATTGTCCACTCCTTGAGTTGCTTCCTCAAATGATTAGCCCTTTGATGTGTAGTCCCCTTATTAACCAATACGGCGAAGTGACACAAACTATGACAAACCATCGAGCAATGCATCCTATATTGTATGGTTTGTTCACTAAGTATAACAATGCTTGATGATCCATAAAGAATACGCATTTATTTATGAGAAGGTCGTGTCTAAACTTTTTCTCGGCATAGACTATTTCTTATCCTTCTCTTTTAGTAGTTGTCAAAATTGTACTAGATACTCTTTGAACATATGACTCGTCAGCCTTTAGATGTGGCAGGTGCATTGGTCAAGTGAAATGGCATTACCTTATAAGCAAATATGTCCCATTTTGTTGCAAGGACATCTTATGTCGATCCTCTGGCTTTATTGCAAGTTGATTGTAGCCTGAAAAGACATCAACAAAGTTGTAATCTTCCTTGCCTACAAATCTCTCAATCACATGGTCGGTAATTGATAAGGGAAAGCTATCTCTGATGGTGACATCATTTACCTATTTGAGATTGAAACAAACTCGTAATTTTTAAATTTTTTTGGGTACAACCAAAATCAATGAAACCCAATCTATGTGCTCAATCTCGTAGATAAACTCCGTTTTCTTAAGCTTGTCTATCTCCTCTTTGATCTTTTTGGAAAATGTTTTGTTGCACGTATAGGGACAATGTCTGTGGGGTTTGGCATGGATCATAAGGGGTATCATATGCTGGAAAATGCTTGAATCAACTCCATTAAGACCTTTCTATGACCATGCAAACACATCTCTATATTGTTTTAGAGTATCTATTAATAGTTCCTCTTCCTCCTTGGTGAGGTCTGTGGCAATATATGCCGACTTTGGTATTTCCCTTGGTTTATCTAGATCAATGCATTTAGCATTTCCAAGTCCATCATAAGATGCAGCCAGTTTCTTAAACTCCCGAACTATGATCCTTTTGTCTTGTATTGTGTTCCTTTTATAGTGAGAGGGTGTGTCAAATTTTTCAAGGTCTGATCCCTCTTCAAGCTCCAAGTTTGTTATCCAAACTTCTTTTAGGGTTTGCTTTAGCTTTTGCTATTAAAATTTTTGCTCAATCTTGAATGTTTTTCATAATGTTTTCAACTCCGTCTTTGGGTTTCCCTTTGCCTCCTTTCTTTGACTTAGTCTCTGACACATTTGTTTGCTCTTTTAGCGCTTACATCTCGGATAGAAACCTCATCCACTATGCATTTGCAATAGTCAACCGTTTCTTGAGTCTTTATCACCTCATTTTGCAATCCAAATTCCAAGATAAAGTTCACCATCTGGAAGGGCATTATGTCAAACCCCTCATTGTCACAAAATTTTGTGGGGCTTAGCTCATTCACTTTCAGCGCTTACATCTCGGATATAACTCTTCATCACTTTCAGCGCTTACATCTTGGATAGAAACCTCATCCACTATGCATTTGCAATAATCAACCGTTTCTTGAGTCTTTATCACCTCATTTTGCAATCCAAATTCCAAGATAAAGTTCACCATCTGGAAGGGCATTATGTCAAACCCCTCATTGTCACAAAATTTTGTGGGTCTTAGCTCATTCACGAACGCATCTAGGGTAGCCAGTATTTGGTCCCATCCAAAAAGTTCAAAAAATTCTTCAAAAATGGCTCTCGAATGTAGCTCTTATCCTCTACTAACCTATCTAGGATGCAATTTTCTTTCCTCTAGCTTCCACATTCAAATGCTCTGCACATCCAAAAATTGTCTTTGGTTTGACAACCATGCATATATTTGCCTTCCATAGACTGTAGTTGAGTCAAAGTCATCCACAAGTGTTCTACTGACATCTCTATAACATGGTACCTTGGTGCTGACCTTGTGATAACATCCTTGTGCCAAAAGTAGAGGTGGCTGTAGCCTCAGTCTTGCACCATTTTGAGTTGATGCATGAATGGTCACCCCAAAATAATATCAGTTATTATTGCTCTTCCCAAATTTGAATATGGAAAAAAGTGTTCTCTTATTCAATCCCACATGAGGATATGATTATCTATTGTAGCATACCCAAAGGTCTTTCTACAAACCCATCTACAAGTTGCATCTTCATTTGCGTTTTCTTAAGATCTGTTCTTTCCCATTTTTCCCAAAATTCTTTGTATCTATGACACTTCAAGCCCGCTATCAAGTATGGCTATGGTTTTCACTCCTTGGTGCTCTTGTGGCAAGGTGGTATTTTTCTCTTCTCCTTTGCAATGATCACCCACCTTGTTTATAGGCATAACTTTTGCTTTCAGTTTCTCTTGTAGAGTCTTACCCATGTTTTCATCTACATGACTGTCTTGAGGAGGGATTTCTAGCCCCATCCTTTCCAAAATTTTGCCCATCTAGCCCCATAGATGTAGTCTAATGTGCAAAAGTTCTGACGATACATTGTAAAGGAGATGATATCAATTCATAAAGGCTCTTTGTGTCCATCATCTTTGAAACTAGTTTCCATTGAGTGGGCATAACCTTGACCTCTAATTTTTATTCATTCTCCACTATAAAAGATGCTAAAGACTTTAAAGTTTCAGGTTTCCTCTTTGCACATACTTCAGTTCATATATCACCTTATGATAACTGTATGTTCCTCGGATAAAACTCGTGATCCATGTTGATTTTTGTGATAAGTGTTGTTAACGGGTCGCCGCAATTGAACATCTACAGCATAGCTATTTGACACTAAGATAATGTCAAAGAAGCAACTTAGATGCTCAGGGGATTCATCATTTAGTACCTTCCCTATATAATGTGCGTTCGCGGGGTATTAAGAAAACCCCTCTTTTAACATGTTTGAATGAATAAAATGACCCCTTATTTTAGGTATTTTTTCCAAAATTGAAAAATATAAAACCCCCTTATTTGATGTATCTCTGTTAAATTACCTAAAGTTTTTGCATTTTGAAACCCCTCCTTTTGAACTCAGGTTATACATTAACGTGGTTACATAGTGCACCCCCGGAGCTTAGATGGGGCACGAAGATCCTTTGAGGGTGAACCTCAAGAAATGAATCTATGGAACTAAGCTATCATCAATACAGACAAATCTCACTCTCTAATATAGAAATCTTATCACCACTCTAGGTCATCAACCAAAAAAACTTGGAATGCAGAGAAGCTATAATAGGCCTAGGGACACTATATTACAAAGTCTGGTGGCCATCTAAAAAGGTACTAAAATACAATTCCATCATGGTCTAGGTCAGGAAAACTACAATAAACTATTAAGAAAGGTCACCATACGGTCTAGGATAACTCTCGTATGGTTAAAATGTGAAAAAACTATAATTTTTGCGCTTAAACTGCATATTTAGCCCAAAATTGAGAATGATTATACTTAAACAAAAGATCAGGAGACAAGGAACACAATGCACTTTTTGGAATTAAATTTTGATTACCAGAGAGGGAGAAAAATTGATTACAATGTGCTATTGAGTTGCCACTTATAGTCATGCGTACAAAGTTCTTTCCAAAACTTTAGATAATGTTAGAATGATCTGTCCAAACTATAGATTTTGAACTTTATACTAGGGCTTCTCCTATGTCCATTGGTAACCTTACAAGGCTGTTGATGTCAGGCAAAAGAATAACATCTCCGAGTATACAAAGTGTGGTTCAAAAATCATGATTTCTCTTTTATACAAATCTTTTTCAAAAAAATAATCTGAGTATATTAAAATTTGGGTACTAGGAAGGTGTGGTTGACTAGGAGGGCGCTCATTAAGTGTTTCTGCCAAACATTCCCCCCTTCCTAGTATTTGCATATCCTCATGCAAGTTTTATCCTTTGAGATTTAGTAGTCAAGCTTCCATTTCTCTAGTGTCTTCGTTATGTGAGTGAACTTTGCAGCTCGAGCCACTATGTTCGCTTGTATGGATAGGTCCTTGAATGGGTTGTTGGTATGCAATGTGTTGTGCTTGTAGATCTTTAGTGAGGGGATTGAAATGGTAGAATCAATTTCAAAAAACCCCGTTATGAAAAGTTTGCATATAATGAGAGGGTAGAAACATAATTCTTGCGTACTTGTCCATAAGTATATTTTTGTTGGGGACTTCAATTTCTAGATTCTATGTTATGCCCTCAGTAATTCTTGTGTACTTGTCCATAAGCTTTTTTTTGTTGGGGACTTCAATTTCTAGATTCCATGCTATGCCCTCACTACCTTCAAGCAACACCTCCCATGAGTGCTCTGCTGCATACATGTCTTAAAATTATTGAATGCATGTGATGATCATCTTTGCAATATTTGTTAGATTTTGGCAAATCAAATCTATCATATCTCTCATCTAATTAATCACTACTTGCATAGTGTGCACCAATATATGACTCTATCAACTTGTAGTTATTGATGGGATTTGATAGCAATGGTAATTTAGCACCGACATTCTCTGACTCTTCCAAATAAAGGAGCTATCATAGGATCTCCATTGAGGAATTGGGCAATCGGTTGGGTGGAACTTCAGAGGTTGTGGTGCGTTTCTGTACATAGTTTCATTTTAGGCCCATTTCTTAAACCACTTTCTTGCTCCATAGGGGTTGACTTTCAAAAATCAAGAGTATTTAATCCGCAGTGACTAATGCATCCACGTAGTGCCCTTTTGCATTTGATTATAGTGAGGGTAAGAGTTTGTTTCTATAGAGGAGGGATTCTTGCTTCATCAAAGACAGTGGAATCATTTCATGGCCAAATTTCTTGACCACTTCATCTGGTTTTATCATTAGCAGGGTCGCTAAATTTATCACTTTGAGGTCATGAGCATATAATATTTATGTGAGTTGTCAATGATATCCTCCATCCACCTCTTGAGCTCCTCCTATCGTCTGCTTGCTCTATGACTTCTTCAAAGTCATGTAGAACATCCTCTTTAGATATGGTTGATAGGTCCAAGGGGGGTAGATATGTCTTTCAAACTCTATTGCCGATTCTGTGGTTTACTGGGCCAATACTATTGCCTTTGCTTGCATGGCAGTGACTGCTAGATCTTTACTTTGAAATTCTTGAGCATGCTATTCCACTTGGCTGGCTAGATTAGCATTAGCTTTTTCTAGCTTCTCTTGGAGCTCTCTGATCTATTGATCCTTTTGAATGTGGGTAGCCATTTGGCTAGCTAGCATCATTTTTCTCTGACATTTTTCCTATGCAAGTTTCGCTGTGAGTGCTTTGATCTCCTCTGTTGTGGCACTAGGATCTTGAGAAGTTTAGATAGGAACAAGGGATTTTTACATGGTTAGTAATTTTGACAAAATATGCTTGACAATCATACAAGTTCCATAGATTTATGTATTTCTTTTGCTCTCCTCTAATGTTTGTTGTGCCACTTGCATTTCACTATTTGTCTCAATCTGCTTTTCCAAATTTTGGAAAATGCTTGCTACACCTTTCTTTTTGCACTCTAGACTAGCCTCTTTGAGATCTTCTTTCTCTTCTTTTAGGCACTCTAACTGTTGTCGTAGTCACTCATTTTCAGTAATTGCTGCACTTGCTTCTTCTTTGACATCCAATTCCCTTTATTTTGAAACTACTCGTTGGCACAGGAATTGGATCCATATCATCTCTATATGTTCTTCTAGCTCAAACTCACAAATGAGATTATCAACAGCTTCACTTGTGGATCTTGATATCGGTGGGGCCTCTCTTAGCACTTGAGTAGTAGATTACCGAGAAGTCTTTGGCACTTTGAGAGAGTATTGCGGTTTCTTAGCTTGAATTCTTAGTTGAGCTCAAAATTTGAGTTCATGGTCTCGCTATCTGATGTCTTGCCTTGCGTTGCATTTATATGCCCGTATCAAAAAAGATACACGTATAAAACATCATTATACGTTGAAATCCCAAATAATCACCAAATAGTCGTTTTTTTTCTTTTCAATTGAAAGATATTTTGATCAAAATATCTTTCGATCAAAAAAATACTTATATAAAGACCATCACCGGTTTCAATCGAAGCAAGCAACTGCAGTTGAGAGTGCAACAAACAGCTAGAGTTTATTTGAGGTGTAATTTTGATTTGTTCTAACTTGTTTTTGTGTGTTGTGCCAAATTCGTGTGGTGCAGTAGTTTTTCTCTCACCACAGAGGTGGCTTGCAGGTTATAGGCCACTTCCTGGTGTGTAGCCATCCAGCTCACTCCAAAAGTGAGTAGAAGCTAGTTGCTTTTCTTGTGCTGTGCAGCCACTTGGCTCACTGCAGATAAGGATTTTAAGATAGACTTAGATTCTTACATGTGTGGTGTAGTAGTATATCTCTCACCACTGGGCTAAGTTAGAATTTAGTGGACAACTCATGGAGTACAGTAGGCATGATGCTACATCTCTCACTTCAGAGTGACCTATAGGTTTCTCAATTTTAGATTAACTCAAATCATCATTTGTATCACATAGAAACGCGAGAGTTCTGCTCGTCAAACAGAGTGTGGAAAGATGCATAGTTTATGCTCTCTTCATCTCTGTATGACGGACTGTTTACTCTTGTGCTTTGAACTCCAAAGACACACCATTGTTCATCACTACATGACTTGGTGTTGTCTTGGATGTAGATACATACGATATTTGGCCTGCATGTGAGATTGTTAAGTTGCCCGCCACTGATGTTTTTGTTGTGATGTAAGGACATGGGTCCTATGGGCAAGGCCACCGGCATGGCCTGATAGTGTGTACGCTAGGGGAGTCTATAAGATAGCACGGTTGGGTAGAGACTAGCACATGCATTACCACCATCCTTTCACTGGTATCCGAGCTATTTTTGGGGAAGAGAAAAAGTGGGTTGCATATGCATACGACGTGTTGCTTCTCTCCCACGTTCTGCAGACAACAACGTCTCCGCTATGTAGCAAAATAAGACAAGCATGCTTTCTTGTGCGTAGTGCATGGACAGACCGTGGCGGGCGACCAAGGCAAACTCGACTGGCAACTCTACGACACCGAGGCTCCGAAGGCTTCCGTTGGCACCGTTGGTTGCACGCATAGGAAGGCATGCTTAACCCTTACATGAAGGAGGGTTGAACCCACCCCATGAGGGTAAGAGGCCAACACTTTACCATCAAGCTATTGACCCTTGTTGTATATAATAAGGAAAGATAGCATACTTTGTGTTGAAAGGAAAACTAAAAGGAAAGTGAAAGCTTCAAACTTCAAGGAAGTAGCTTCACCCTTCCTTTTCACTTCTTGGAGGAAGGCAAGTTTTCCTCCAAAATTCTTTTTTTCTCAAGGAGGTAGCTTCAAAGTGAACAAAAGCCTTCACAAAAACGACGGGTTTTTGTGAATAATCAACAAAGGTGTTCTTACAACGAACGACACGTGGAGCACTAAAATTCCCACAAGGTGAGGTTCGCATGCAATGCAAATCGCAGAGCGTACAAAACACAAAGACTTCAATTTCACAAGGTACAAGTTGATAATTTTTTTTCTCTCTTTGCATTAGTGTGTGTTTACCATGGCCAGTGAGGATATCCCACCTACACACACGTTTGATTTTGATCACGTAGATAAAAATCACGGCACTATGGATGTTGCTGACACTAATATGCATAATGACGATGATCTAGAAGATCATGGCCTTGTAGATATGGCTGCTTTCAAGACTTTGGAACATCGCCAAAGCATACTTGAAAGCAACCTCTCTGCACTCAATGCAGATGTTACCAATCTTATGGAGTTACTTGTGAAATTTATGAATTCATAGACGACTCAAGGAGCCACAAGTGGCACGGTTCAAGGGAACCAAACTCGCATGACTCAAGGAGTTCAAGAGACAAGTGCTGCAGAAGGTAGCAATGCATTACTTAAGAATATCACCATTCTTGAGTTTCACTGGGAAGAGCGTGATCGCAACAAGGATGCGGCCAATACATTCTCACACAAATGGAGTGATATTCATAGATTGAGACACACCCCGGATATAAAGATGGTTGTGGAAACAAGTCTATCTCTTAAAGGCAAGGCCTATAAGTGGTGGATGACATTTCTAATAGATGCCCGTCTTCCATCTTGGGCTGTATTTCAAGCTTCTTTCTCCAAAGAGTTTTTGGACTCCAATGAAGAAGATAAGAATTGGTTAGAATGGGATGCATGCCGCATGTCTGACCTCTCTCTCACATTGTACCTTTCAAAGTATCCGGAAATTATATTAAAACTAGAAGGTCTAGATGAATTCCAAAAGATACGGGGTTTTAATAGGGCTCTTGACAAAGACTATCATCTTCATGTCAAGACCCGACATCCAAAAACTTTGGAAGAAGCCACCAGTCATGCCCAAAGATATGATGATGACCAAGAGAGGAAAGAAAATGTTTCATACACTAAGAATTATTTTTCTAAGAGCAATGTGGCTAAGAGCCAATGGCGACGTAGATCTCCCACACGTTCCAAGAGGAATAAGAGTCAATCTACCTTCCACGCCCACAAGAGGCTAAGAAGCTTAAGCACTCACGAGATACTCCACGTGGGTCTCTCAGCACTGCCGATTTTGAGCGTGCGAAGAAACACAGTTTGTGTTTTAGATGTCTTTCGGACCAACATAACAAGAAAGATTGTCCTCTTTTGCAAGGCAAAGAAAAGGCCATGCACACGGTGCAACACCTCACATTAGATTCATCTCCTAAATATTGTGTTGTAGAGGTTCTTCATATGGAAGAAAAGCACAAGTGTTGTGTGCCTGCTTCAATGTGGCAGCCCACCTTTGGCCCCCATGATTTGATTTGCATGCATGGCACTATTAACAGACAACATGTTTTTATTTTAGTGGATGATTGTGAAACTCATAACTTCTTGAACTATAAGCTAATCAAGAAATTGAAGCTTACACAGACTCCCTGCTCTCACAAGTATATGGTGGAGCAGATGTTTGGGAATGATAAAGAAGTATGGGACACGGTAGTTCAAGGGGTTGAGCTTATTGTTCAAGATCATACGATGACCCTTAACTTCCAAGTTATGAACATGGACCGTGCTGATGTAGTTTTAGGATGGCAGTGACTGCATGGCTTAGGAAACACGTTGCACACTAGTTATGAACATAACTCCTTATCCTTTATGGCCAATGGCAAACATGTGCTTTTGCTTGGTGAGAAAAATATACCATATGCACCTCTTATATGTACAGCTGAGCTTTCTATTTTGTAGAAAGCAGATTTAATAGATGAAGTCTTTTTGTGTTACTGCTTGTCTCCAAGTCTTGTGAATTCTCAAGAGCAAAGTGCGGTGAATTCTAGTAATGGTATGCAAAGTGAAATGAATTCTAATGGTATGAAAAGTGCAATGATTCTACTGCTAAACAAAGTGTTAACAAATCTAACGAGCAAAGTGCTCTCAATTTTAATTTTATAGAGCAATGTGCAACTGTTGTAAAAGAAACATTACAGGAATTACAAGATTATCCATCCCAGCATAACTCTAGTTTACTTTCTCCTTTCGCACGGCAAAAGCTAACTCACTTACTCACGGAGTATAGTGATGTGTTCTCAAGTGATTTACCACCAGGTTTACCCCCTACACGTGATGTGCAGCATGGCATAGATGTCTTGCCAAGCACTAAACCGATGAGTAAACCACCTTATTGTATGAGTGCTAAAGAAGCCAAGGAGGTTAAGAGTCAGTTGATTGACTACCTCGCTTGTGGTTTCATTAGACCTAGCACTTCGCCTTGGGCATCAGCAATTCTATTGGTGAAAAAGAAAGATGGTACTATGTGCATGTGTGTAGATTATCACGGATTAAATGCGATAACCATCAAGAACAAGTATCCTGTGCCTCGAGTGGATGAGTTGTTTGATCAACTCCATGGGGCAAGATACTAAACAAATTTAGATCTTCATTCAGGATACCACCAGGTGCGTATCCTACTGCAAGATATCTCCAAAACTGCCTTTAGAACATGGTTCAGGCATTTTAAATTTTTGGTTATGCATTTTGGCCTAAACAATGCTCCAACTACAATTATGACACTCATGGATAGTGTCTTACGTCCCTATCGTGGAGAATTTGTTGTGGTTTTCCTTGATGACATTCTAATTTACAGTAAGACTGAAGATGAATACATAGAACACTTATGATTAGTGTTTGAACAGGTACGAGCTCACGCATTGTATGCTAAGCAAAGCAAGTGAGATTTCTTTAAAACAAAGATACTTTACACTCGGTCATGTGATCTCTTATTCTAGCATCAAGATGGATAGTGACAAGGTCGCTGCCATTCTTCGATGGCCACATCCCAACACGGTTAAGGAGCTTCAAATACTTTTAGGCATGGCTCGATTTTATCGATAGTATATTCGTGACTATGCCAAAATCACTATTCCTATGACGGATCAACTTAAAGCAAAAGGTAAGACCTTTTCTTGGAAAGACGCCCAAAAACACAGTTTCGAACAGCTCAAGGTAGCTATAGCCACTGCTCCCATCCTAGCAATCGTCGACCCACTTAAGTCGTTTGTGGTAGAGATTGATGCTAGCGATAAAGCAATTGGTGTGGTACTTCTCTAGGAGGGAAGACCTATAGCCTTTGAAAGTAAAAAGTTAGATAAAGCTCAACAGAATTATTATGTTTATGAGAGAGAGATCTATGCCATAATTCATGCTTTACGAAAGTGGTGACACTATTTATATGGTGACAAGTTTGAAGTAGTTTTTGACCATGAGAGTACCGAATGGTTTACTACTCAAAAAAACTTGAAGGGCCGTAAAGCTAGATGGGCAGAAATCCTTCAAGATTATGATTGTAAGCTACGATATCTCAAGGGGCGATATAATGTAGTAGAGGATGCACTAAGTCGTATGCCTTAGATTAATTCACTTGCTTTTACGGAACTAAAGAATGGATTTTGGAGTCATTACGTGGCAAGTGTGCACAAGATCAGTCATATGCTAAAATGTGGAGTGCAATTTTAAAAAGGGATCCCTCACACTCACATGTCTCTGAATGGCCAGATCAACATGTCTTTGCATATGCAGATAAACACTCCAACACAGAGAGCTCCACCCCTACTCAAGAAGAGCTTAAGTGATGGAAGAATTTTTCCATTGATGATGGCTACTTACTCCACAAGGGTAGAGTATGTGTGCCAAAGGACTCACAGGCACCAAATCTTATTTGAGTGTCATGATAGTCCAAGTCATCCAGGTATTTGTAAGATGCATGCCTTAGTTCGACAGCAATTTTATTGGTCAGGCTTACATCATGATGTTCAAGAGTACGTACTAAACTGCCAACAGTGCCAAGTTAATAGGGCAGAGCGCCTCAAGGTAGGTGGCTTTTTACATCCTTTAGAGATTCCACAAGGTAAGTGGGAGAGTATCTCTATGGATTTTGTAGTAGGACTACCTACTACAAATCGTGGCCATGATGCCATTTGGGTAATTGTAGACCGTATCACAAAGATGGGTCGATTCATTTTCACTAAGACTACGGTTAAGACACCAAAATTAGCACGGCTATTTGTAGAGCATATATATAAACTCTACGGTCTTCCATCAAGTATCATTAGTGATAGAGATCGAAAGTTTGATAATCACTTCTGGAGAGCTGTGTTCCAAAAGTTGGAAACTAAACTTAATCTAAGTACGGCTAATCATCCAGATACGGATGGTCAAACAGAAAGAGTTAATCAAGTGCTAGAGGATATGCTACGAGCTACATTAGCAAGAAGCAAACCAATTGGGAAGACTACTTACCTATATTGGAATTTTCTTATAATAGTTCAAAGTGTGTGACTACAGGGTTAAGTCCATTTATGCTTTTGTATGGATTTCAACCTAGATCACCTGTTACGGTGGGGTTGGCTAAGGAGAAGATACAACAAGCAAAGGATTTTCTCCAAGACCATTTTGACATGCTTCGAGTTGCTCGACAAAATGTTAAGCAAGCTCCAGATCGATATAAGAAGTACGCAGATGAGCATCGTCGTCTTGCTACTTTCGAAGAAGGAGACAAGGTTTTCCTCAAAGTTCCAGAGAATTCAGAAAGTCTGAAGATGGGAGAGTTGCTAAACTTTCACCACGCTATTGTGGACCGTTTACCATTCTCAAACGTATAGGTCAAGTGGCCTATAAGTTAGCTCTCCCAGAGCACTCACGAGTTCATCCTGTTTTTCGTGTTAGCCGTTTACGAAACAACTAGGACAAAATGATAATGTCATTGACATAGGTGTGTTAGTTGATCTTATCGAACCGCCAAGCATTCCTCCTCATGAGCCCAAAAAGATTTTGGATTCTCATGAGATTCACACCAGATATCATGTCAGATGACAAGTGTTGGTAGAATGGCTAGGTTGACCTGAAGAAGATTCTACATGCGAGAATTTCTCCGCACTTAAGAAACGTTTTCCTACGTTCGTTTTTGAGGACAAAAACAATGGTCCAAGGGGGGGGTAATGTAAGGACATGGGTCCTATGGGCAAGGCCACCGGCACGGCCGGATAGTGTGTGCGCTAGGGGGAGGCTATAAGATAGCACGGTTGGGTGGAGACTAGCACACGCATTGCCACCGCCCTTTCATGTGAGTTCCACACACTTCATCAGGGATTAGATTAAGTCGCGTCATCATTCTTACTACATAGAAATATGAGGGATACGTTTGTCTACCTAAGAGTGGAGACATGCATACATATGCCCTCTTCATCTTAGCATGACATGCCTTGCCCTTGTACTTTCTGATCGGTAGATACACCACTCATCAATAGATGACTTGGTGTTGTCTTAGATGTAAATATGTATGATGTTTGACCACAATCTGAGATTGTTAAACTGTCCGCTAATGGTTGTGTTGTGCATTCCACACACTTCATCAGGGATTAGATTGATTAAAATATCAATCAACATCACAACAATCTCCATTCTTCCCATAATACTCTCTCTCTCTCTCTCTCTCTCTCTCTCTCTCTCTCTCTGGAGGTTCAAGTGGAGGCATGGTACAAGTTTGAAAGAGGTGCATATTATATTTCTTGATCAAGTCCACAAGAAGGATGCTCAAGTAGTAATAAGTTCATTTGGAGGCATGGTATTTCCAAAGAAGCCCAAAAAAGAGTGGGGTGAGCTGCATGCATGGTCGCAACATTCTTGAAAGAGAAAGTGGAAAGTAAATGGCACATGTTTTTTGGAGTCTTGATAGAGATTTGTTATGATATCCACTTAAAGAGAGAGCATAAATTCATTTACCCCAATTTTCAAAAGAGAGAATCTATGCATAAAGCCTATATCTAGCATGTAAGCATGTGTATTATGTATATGTGTACATTCTCAAACTTTAACCAAAAGAGCACACGATCATTCATCAACTTGTAGTATCTCCCATGGACTTCACATTTGTATTGGAAAAAACATGCATGATACACCCTATAGTGTAGTGAACCTGTAGAAAAGCAAAGTGGTCTAGAGCTATGCATCACAGAAGTCATCTCTTATGTATGAGCTGCAAAATTACTTCTCTTCACCCTTTGAAGTCTTTTTTGAATCCCCTCTCATTATAGATGTATGCTTTCTAGTTCAGATCTTGCCAAATGTTTAAGCTCTATTACACGATCGGGCACCCTCCTGTTGCATGTGGTTAACTACACTTGGGATAGCTATCTTAATGGTTAATTGTCTATTTGATTTTTACTAACAGTGAGTGCATAGTGATTTGTAAATTGGAATTTTGGGAGTTGAGAAGGAGGCGTCGGCAAATAATAATCCTCTCGGTCATTTTATTCTTGCACATTATTTTAGATCTTTTATAAATAAGCCACTAAGGCTACTTTGTAAATAGAACAGTAAGAACTCACCCTAGAAGGTTCATAAAATAAGTAATGTGTTCCACTCATAACTAAAGAGAGACTAAAGTGTAAAAGAGGGGCCTCCAATTTTGGGTCATGGTGTAATGCCCAAGCATATTTAAGCATGATACCTAACCTTGTAATGTATTTTAATACTTAATTTCTCTTCTCCCAGGCACTTTCACAATGCGTTCCACATTAGTCTTTTAAGACCTTTCAGAGGACCCCTACCTAATCACATTTATGAAGATCCACCTTCACTTGTGGACCTAGAAGAACAACTCATCTCTGCATAAATAGTTGATCACGAGACCACCACCACACGCACTGGCATGATTTATAACCGCTATCTTTTAACCTTTAAAGTCCATCCTAGAGAGGATGCCAAATGAATGCCTAAACAATTTTTTTGCAACTTCCAAGACCTTCTCCACACTTTCAATCACTCACCATCCAGATGATTCTCTACGGAGCAACTGAGGACAATTTCTATCCCTGGTGGGAGGGATGTTACGAGATTGGGGACTGTAAGACAAGGGAAGCTACAGACTGGGAGTCCACCACCCAACCACCCATTATATAGGCAAGCCCCTGGCCCTTTGCCCTAGTTGGACTCCCCGTTCCACACCGCCTAGCCCGGCCCTGCCCTTGTCTAGTCCGGCCTTGCCGGTGTCCTGACATTACTCCTCCCTTAAGAAGAGTTTTTGTCCTCGAAAACAAAAGTGGGAAACTTCTTCTTAAGAACACTAATGTTTTCCCAAGTGGCACCTTCTTTAGGTCGGTATTTCCACTTGATTAAGGTTTGTTGACGTACGTGATGACGTGTATGCAACTCATGATAATCAAGAACACGTTCAGGTTCATGCGGTAGGGTAGGAGGTTCAATGAAATCAACCAAAACTTGTTGGTCAATGACATTGTCGTCCCCATGTAACCGCTTACGTAAACGGCTTACATGAAACACCGGATGAATGTGAGAATGTGAAGGTAGTAATAATTTGTAGGCACGATCACCTACTCACTTGAGTATTTTGAAAGGCCCACAATATTGGGGAGATAATTTAGGCGTTAGCCTAGTTTTCAGACTTTTTGAATGTTCTGGCACACATAAAAATACTTCCTCCCCTTCTTCGAAGGTAACTTGTTGACGTTTCTCATCAGTGTGCTTCTTATGCCGATCATGTCCTTGCCGGACATTGATGAGCAAGTTTCAACATATCCATGTGGTCTTGGAGAAAATCCTTAACCTGTTGGAGTTTTTCGGTTGCCAACCCCACCATAACTGGTGACCTAGGTTGAAACCCGTACATGAGCATGAAAGGACTAAAACCTGTTGTGACATGCTTAGCACTGTTGTAGGCAAACTTGAGAATAGGTAAGTATTCTTCCCAGTCTTACTATTTTTTGCTGACGTATGATCTTAGCATATCCTCTAGCACCTGGTTAACCCGTTTCGTTTGACCATCCATTTCTGGATGATCAGCTATACTGAGGTTTAGTTGTGTACCCAATCGTTTAAATACAGCTCTTCAAAAGTGGTTGTTAAACTTGGGATCACAGTCACTAACAATGTTACTTGGCAAACCATACAATTTGTATAGATTGTCCACAAATAACTTGGCTAGTTCTGGTGTCTTAACCGTTGATTTGGCCGAAATAAACTTACATTGTTTAGTCAACCTGTCTATGACCACCCATACTGAGTCATGACCTCGTACAGTGGTTGGTAAACCTACAATAAAATCCATAGAGATGCTTTCCCATTTTCCATTGGGAATTCCCAAAGGATGTAAGATTCCTCCTGCTTTCAGGTGCTCTGCCTTGTTAACTTGACATTTTTGGCAATACAAGATATAAGCTTGAAAAAAGCCATGTAGACCTGGCCAATAAAATTGTCGTCGTACAAGAGCATAAGTTTTTCTAATCCCTGCGTGCTCTGCCTTGGACTATCATGACATTCATAAAGAATTTGGCACCGAATGTGTATGTCCGTCGATACACAAACTCTCCCCTTGTGGAGTAGGTACCCATTACCGATGGTAAAATGCTTCCATCGTTGTAGTTCATCACTTGATAAAGGAGAACTAGGTGTGGAGGTTAACTGTACACTACCGTCATTGGAGTGAGAAGGATCCCTCTTTTAAACATGGATCCACACTTTGGAATATGCTTCATCATGCTCATATTTGCCCTTGAGAGAATCTAAAAAATTCACTACAAAGTTCCGTGAACAACAACGAATTGATCTTTGGCGTTCAACTTAGAGCGTCTGCCACTACATTGTATTGAACTTTGCAATACCTTAGCTTGGCGTCATATTCCTGAAGGATCTCGGCCCACCTGGATTTTCAACCCTTTAAATCCATTTGTTGTGTAAACCATTTGATGCTTTCATGGTCAAACACAATCTCAAACTGAGTACCATACATATAATGCCTCCATGTTTTTAAGGCAGACACTATTGCATAGAGTTCGTGTTCGTAAGCAGAATAGTTCTGCTAAGCTGCATCAAGCTTCTTGCTTTCAAATGCAATCGGTTGTCCGCCTTGTAATAGGATTTCTCCAATAGCACGGTCACTGGCATCCGTTTCCAAAATGAATGGTTTCAAAGAATCTACAATAGCCAATATAGGAGTTGTAGCTAATCCATCCTTGAGCGTATCGAAACTGTACTGTTGAGTGGATCCCCACTGAAAAGCTTTACCTTTGCCTTTTAGTTGATCCGTCATAGGAACAGCAATTTGAGCATAGCTTTTAATGAACCCTCGGTAAAAACCTACAAATCCTAAAAATACCTATAATTCTTCCAGATTTTTAGGAGGAGGCCATTTTCGGATGGTATCCACTTTGGATTGATCCATGTATAGCCCATTAGCTAAAATAACATGCCCTAAATAATGAATTTCATCTTTCAGAAAATCAGATTTAGATTCCTTGGCATATAACTTGTTTGTGCGTAACAACTCAAACACCTGCCTGAGATGTTGTAAGTGTTCTTCTTCAGAAGCACTATAGACTAGGATGTCATCGAGAAAACAATGACAAATTTTCCCAAATATGGCTTCAAGACACTATCCATAAGTGTCATGAATGTTGCGGGCGCATTGGTTAACCCAAAGGGCATCACCAAAAACTCATAATTTCCAAACCGTGTTTGGAATGCAGTTTTAGGTATATCGGCAATTCGAATGCGGACTTGATGATATCCTGACCGCAAGTCTATTTTCATGAAAATGCGAGCATGAGTGAGCTTATCAAACAACTCATCTACTCTCGGCAATGGGTATTTGTTCTTAACTGTAACCGCATTTAAGCCCCGGTAGTCTACGCATACTGCCGTCCTTTTTCTTCACTAAGAGGATAGGCGAAGCCCATGGTGAAGAACTAGGTTATATAAACCCTCTGCTAAGGTAGTCAGCAAGCTGATGTTCCACCTCAGCAGCCTCTAAATAACTCATACGGTAAGGTGGTTTACTAACAGGTTTACAGCCTGCAGCCACATCAATGCTATGTTGTACTGATCGTGTCGGCGGTAATCCTGATGGAAAATCATTAGGAAATACATCTTGAAATTCCTTTAATAATTTCTGTAATTGACTAGCAATTTTTGCTTGTTTAGAATTAGCAATTGGTGGAATAGAGGAGAGAGAAGCATGCGGTGTTGAGGATTGTTCAACAGACTCAATGTTAGAAAGAAAATGAGACAGTGAGTAACACAAGAAAACCTGATCTATTTCATTATAAAAAACGAGCTGCCTAAGCTCAGCTGTACAAATCAGTGGTGATGAAGGTATATCTTTTTCTCCTAACAACAACATATGTGCGCCATGGGATTCAAACATCAAGCTGTTGTGCTCATAGCTACGCTTCAGTGATGGTCCTAAGCTATGCAACCACTCCCTACCAAGAACCACATCATCCCTTTCCATGTTCATAATTTGAAAATCCAAACATGTAGAGTACCCTTGTACTTCCAATGGAACAGCTCGGCATTGAGTATCCCATATTTCAGTATCATGTCCATTCATCATTGCTACCTTGTAGCGGTGGGTACTCGGAGTTTGACGCAGTTTGAGTTTTTTCACCAATCCGTAATTGATGAAATTGTGAGTAGCACCATCATCTACTAAGATGCACACCTTGTGCCCTTGTAGATATCCGTGCATACGTACTAACTCATGTGGTCCAAAGGTTGGTTGCCACTTGGAAGCTATGAGAAAACATTCATGCACCACCTCTGTGTGTGTTACTTCCACTGTAGAGAATCTTGAGGAAGACTCAAGAGGTAGCAGTTGCACCATGTGCACTGCTTTCTCCTTTCCTTGAGCAGCAGATTTCCCCTTGGGACAATCCTTTTTGCCATGACCCTCCCTAAACATTGAAAACATAATTTTTCTTTCTTGGCTTTATCAAAATCCTCAGGAGAGAGAGGACCCCTGGATCCCTTGGGTTTTTTAGATGCATCTGAATTAGCAACTATAGATTTTCTTTTATTGTGTCCATACTAAGTGCGTGTATTACCATGTATACTAGCAAGCACGTGACTATTATGTGTTTCTTCTCATCAGGATCATCATGAATATGTGCTTTCACTATGGCTTCCTCAAGTGTTTTAGGATCTTGGGTCTTGACATACTTCTTAATCTCGGGTGTCAGACCTCGTATGAATCCCCGTACTTGTTGAAAGGTATCTAAGCCTTCCAACTTGAGGATAACGTCCCGATAGTGAGAGATATATTCAAGGAGTGATGGGTATTGGCGCATAAAACATGTGTTCCAAGACGTCCAATTCCGATCGGCCTCGTTTGTAGGCAAAAATTCCTTGCTAAACATTGCTTCAAAAGCTGCCCAACTCTGTGGTATGATGTTCTTCTCCTTGAGAGACATCCACCATTTGTAGGCCTTGTCTTCCAGAGTTAAGCTCGTTTGCAGAGCTCTAACTGCATCCGGAGTACACCGTAAGGCGTAAATTCCATCCCACTTGCTGAGAAAGATATTCATAGCATCTTTATTGCGGTCTCAGTCTTCTCCCTTAAAAATCGGTGGTTTCGTGTTCTTTAACAATTCATCCACCTCTTTTGCAGTGAGAGTATGCAACGTATCAGCATTTGGGCCTTGCCCTAGATTAGAAATGCCCTGCCCTTGTGTGGCAACATGCTCATGCATGTGCGTGTCAGCAGGACTCTTAGACTGTTGACGCATTAATTGAATTACTAATGTGGATAGTTAGTAATATTTTCATTTAAAGCTTTAAAATTTTCATACATGACTATCATGCATGTCTGAAGTGCACGAAAGGATCTCCACATTTGAGGATCCCCCAGCTCAATAAAAACCTCACGCTAATCGACCCTCACACGAAGGCTAATGCAAATCGCGTATAGTCAAGTCTCAAAAATGACTATCTTCCAGACCAAGTCTCAGAAATGGCTGGGACTGCCAAATACAACCAAGTATGGCTCCACAAATGCGTACAATGGCAGTTTTCACAAGTTTCTGCGTTGTGAGCAGAATGGAAACACACACAACGCCTCTATAATGACCCGACTCACACTCTTGGGATGATACACACACACATTATGGGGCACCACTCGGCTTACACAACCAGCCTGGCCGAGACAGGAAACACACAGACAAAGTGAGAAGAGAGAGATTTCCCACTTGCCCACTCAACACTCACACATACACACTCACACACACACTCTCAATTCAGCTCAAAGGAGGCAAATTGCTTTTGTTTAGACTCAATGAAGCTCAGCCCAACACCAATGGGGCAAATAGTTTTACACCAGATACAACCACAAAGTTAAGCAGAGGCTTCACTCACCGGAGAAGATTACACAGAAAAACAGCAGAAAATCTGTGAGGAATTTGACAAAATGGACAGCGCCATTGCGTCCGGAACGCCCAAAAACCCCACCCTACAATGTCACAGTGCTCAAATCCGACCTCGGATTAGCAGTTTAGGGCCAAAAAATGCTCCAAAAACAGCAAAAACAATCTTGCGGCTGTTCCTCCTCTCTTCTCCACGTTTTTTCTGGTCTTCTCTCTGTTTTTTCAGTTCCCACACTTAGCTTTATTAGTTGGGCACCCATGGCCTTTTAGATGACTTCAAACGGACGCCGAGCAGGCCAAAAACTGACCTCACAGTGCATAGTTGTCACCTTTTTGCATCACCCGCACACCTGGCACTTAGTTTTTCCAAATAATGCATCCCGCAACCACGTGAAGTGGCCCAAAAAAGTGGTCCTCATGATGACCTTTCTGCATAAGTATCACAAGAAAACACCCACGCCGTGTCCATACTTCTCCGCGTGCAAGTATTGACCTCGTTCGACCTCCTGACGCCACTCGATGCTATCTGACACACCTGCTTACCTCATGTCATCGGCCCGCGGATAGCTTCCTCGAGAAGTTTTACGTGCTACCAACTCCTCCTAATTGTAGAAAAAACACACTGGTACTGATAATAGTGAAAATCGATGCACTATGTACACCCTGTCCTACCTGTATACACGTGGGCCCCACGTAACCACCTGGCTCTGAAAAATGGGCAATTCTTTATTTGATGCACCATGCATGTATATGTACATATGCGCAATCCCTTGCTCCAAAAAACTCCTGACATAATCAATCCCTTGCTCCAAAAAACTCCTGACTGCGTAAAACGCAGGAAATTTTTGTCGGAATGTGCGCCGGATTCGTCGATCCGTCCTTTCCGGCCTTGCCATACTCGCACGTAGTGGAGTAGGGGGGGTGGGGTACCCATTGTGGGTACCACCCCTTAGGCTTAATTTTTTTGTGTATGGCCACTACCTCTAAGGGGGTTGGGCACCCTCAAGTGGGAAAATGAATGCACAATCGGTCATGGCCTTAAGCGGGCAGCGCGCAGGGGCTTGGAGAGCTTGGGGAGGACGATGCAAGGCCTGAGGGGCTTCGGCCCCATGTCGAAAAAACGTAGAGCAGGCCCTTGCGTCTCCAACAAGCCCGCGCGCCGGGCGTTTGGTGCTCCTGCACCCGGCGGCCCTCCCTTGCCAAGCTCGCGTACCCACTGCTTCGTCTTCGTCGACCTCCTTGCTAAGGGGTGATCCCCACTGTGTTGGACCCCGACATGCAAGCCTTGAGTGGCTAGAAAGCACCACGTCCTTCCCCTTTCCCAAAATAGACACAAGCTCTGATACTAGTGTAAGACAAGGGAAGCTAGAGACTGGGAGTCCACCACCCAACCACCCATTATATAGGCAAGCCCCTGGCCCTTTGCCCTAGTTGGACTCCTTTTTCCACACCGCCTAGCCCGGCCCTGCCCTTGTCTAGTCCGGCCTTGCCGGTTTCCTGACAGGAACCCTCTTGTTGCATGTGGTTAACTGCAATGATAGCTGGCTTAATGGTTAATTATGTGATTTCTATTTGATTTTTACTAAAAATGAGTGTATGATGATTTCTAGATTGGAATTCTTAGAGTTGAGAAGAAGGCATCGCCAAATAATAATCCTCTAAGTCGTTTTATTCTTGCACAATATTTTAGATATTTTATCAATAATCCACTATGGCTGCTTTGTAAATAGGATAGTGAGAAATCACCCTAAGAGGGTTATTCAATAAGTAATGTGTTCCACTCATAACTAAAGTAAAACTAAAGTGTAAAAGAGTAGCCTCCAATTTTTTGCACCAACAAATAATATCAAATATCAAATACCAAAGTCCACAAGAGTTACTGTGGAGTTTGGGGCTTGGGGCTGCAATCTTTAGACCTTTAAGCTATGTCTTGGGCTATGGAGCTTGACTGTGTAAGAATGTGTGAGAGTTTGTCTCCTATGATTTCCTTGAGTACTATTATGTGTATAGATATGTCAACATCTCCATCCCTTATTTTTGTGTTAATATCTTTCCTTACTATCTCTCTCTTTTCCCTTCTTCATCAAGGCAAGGTCAAGGTTAAATTCCATGGCCAAGTGTGGAGGCCCACCCTTGCTCTAACAAGCTTAAAGTTAGGACTTTTGAAACTTATACATGTTTTTGGGTGTGTATCATATAAGTAATGTCTAAATTTTTTGTTAGCTTTTTTGTGTTGTTAGAAAAAGCTCCAAATTAAATGTCAAAAAGCTCGCAAAAATGGTTTTCATTGCAAAAGATCTAAATGAGAAGCTCACTAAAATAACACACTCAATCCTACTAAAGTAGGTGGAGCCTTGTAGCTTATCAAACAAATCTTCTACCTGTCATACGAAAAATCTATCTTTTATAATGATCCGGTTTAGTGCTCTATAACCGACACACATACGATATGTGTCATCTTTCTTTTGAACTAGTAGGACTGGTGAACAAAAGGGAGAGGAACTATGCTTCACCATCCCCTTATGTATTGGTTCATGTACTTGCCTCATAATCTCCTCTTGTTGAGCTTGAGAAACTCTACAAGGAGGTTTATTAGGCGGTGAGCTCCTAGGTAGAAACTCTATTCTATGGTCATCAACCCCTCGTTTTGGAGGTAAATCCATAAGGATGTCATTGATAAAAACATCTTGGAATCTATTTAGAAAATTAGATTTTAATTTTTCTTGATTCCTACCATTTTGTTTTGGTAAAACATTAACATCATTTAGAAACCCTTTGACAAAAATCATGTACGCGAAAACCGAGCTTTTCATTGACTTATCAAAAGCAGGTGAATTTACAAGAGGTATAGTATGACCGAGCTCATTGGCATCTATATACATGTTGTTTTCTCTGTAGGTGAAATAAATTATCCTTTCAGTGAACTTCATGTTGGCAGCCATGCGGTTGAACCATGCTGCCTCTAGGATAACATCCTCATGTTGGAGAGGAGAGAAAAACAATTCTTCTTTGTCGATGTAGCTTTGGACATGAAGCCTCAACTTCCCAATCAAGGGAGTAATGGAGGCTTGATGTCCCTTGAAAGCTCCATCGGTAGTTACAGTGTCCCCCATCTCGAAAGCTTGTATGCCTAGCTTTGTGGCCAACTCCGTTGATATGAAGTTGTGAGTAGAGCCATGATAAAAAAGGATAAAGGAATCATGCCCCCTCACCTTCCCCCAAGCATAGGAAAGGTGTGAGAGCGAGGGAAGATACACTTGCTCATAACCACCCAACCTGCCTATATATAGACCCCTGGCCCTGTGGTTCTTAGCTACATATAGCCCTTGTATCGCATGTGTATTCGTCGTCCTTTGGCCAGGGCCGTGCCCTCCTATAGTCCTACCCTTGGCATGAAATTACTCCCCCCTTGGAGAAGCATTTTCATCCACAAAAACAAGAGTGATGATACACTAAAGTTTTCCATAGTGGCATCCTTCATGGATTGAGTTGTTTGCTTGACCAAAACACGGTGCAGCAGGAGGTTCAATGAAACCAAGAGTAACATCTTGATTTTCCATATTGTTGTCCATTTGCAACCATCTTGTGTTACTGATTCCTTCCAATCATAGTGTGTTGACTCCATTTAAAATGCACATGAGCATGCTAAATGAGTTAGCACAATAAACATGTACCCTAAAGAGTACCTCTTTTCACTCTCCATGAAAGTACCTTGTTGGCAAAACTCATCAGCCAAGTTGAATTCCTTGACTTGTTCCCAAATTTCATCAGTAAACAACCCCACCATAGCTAATGTTCCAGGTTGAGAATCTGACTTATAAATAAAGAGACTAAACATTCTCTAACTTATGGTAAGAAAACTCCAAGAATAGCATTTAATAGTAAAGTAATAAATGCTTACTAATTGGATTGCTTGTGCTAACTTACACACTTTGCATATCCTTTAGCACAACATTGCACTTCGTAATCTGCCTATCCCCTTGGATGAAGGAAAATACTGAGGTGTTTTCCCCACGGTTTACAGACAGTCGGCCTAGATGAATGGTAAACGGGGATCACAATATCGTCCAACATTGCTAAGGAATCAAAAATGTCCTGAAGAACCATTGTGGTTAACTTGAAAGATCCACAAGCACCCAAACCGAGCCGTGACCTCTATTGGTGATTGGTAGACCCAAAAGTAATCTCATAGAGATACTGCACATAGAGTGCTTCATAAGCAACTAATGTGAGGAATATGCATGCCGCTCCAAATCAGCCTTTGCTAAACACTAGGGCCCATAACACCTAGTGTGCATGCATTTAGTAGAAAATAGATCCGACCTGTATATCCATGATCATCCCTAATACTGATCGCGAATGTGATACTGTTAGCACGCGTCAAAAGAGGAAGTAAATAGTTTTGAAAATAAACTAAATACTTGTTGTTGCAATCATTTGCAAACATTGCTAAAATATTTGAACCATAATAGAAGGTGAAACATTAATCACTTCTAGGTACAAACAACGAAACATGCTCATTAACAACTCATAGATGTGCTATATGTATAAAAAACAATCCGATAATGTTGTTTAGCAACACTTGTACCTTAACAAGTCAGTCTAAGTATCCGACAATTTATGGCCACTAAAATTGTTCCTAATACGACGTGTTGAAAACGGTCTAGAAAATGGATTTTACCAGCACCTAGGGACTTTGTCGTGACACAAAATTGAAATAGTGGGCGCCAGTGTCAGTCCCAGAGACCCATATTCTCCACATGTGGAATATGTCTCATGTAAGGGTGTCTGAAAAAAGGACATCCTTCAAGTACGGGATGTACTTGTGCGTGGAGGTAACTGCAAACAATCTACGAGAGGAGTGAGAGGGACCCTCATTAGCCTTGATCCACACTGGCTAAACCAAACTCCTTGAGTTCCTAAACCATGTT
Organism: Adiantum capillus-veneris; assembly: GCF_014529385.1. NCBI lineage: Eukaryota > Viridiplantae > Streptophyta > Polypodiopsida > Polypodiales > Pteridaceae > Adiantum > Adiantum capillus-veneris. The sequence goes on along the minus strand of NC_140947.1, from coordinate 83,471,876 downwards.
GTATCCCATGTGACAACATGTGTCAAATAAAACCCTACAAGTGGGTGAATACCCAGTCAATGCTATACCCATATTCCATTACAGTGAGGCCACGAGGCCCGACTTTGAGCTAAGTGGAGAAGTCAAAGCTAGAAACTATGAAACTCCCTCCGAATATCAATCCACTAAGAGGAGAAGGATGCTACAATCCCTCTAGTCTGCAAGAAAACACAAATAACGGAGAAAATCCCTAAATTGCAAGTTCAAAGATCAACGGAAGGAGCACAACAACTTCGAGAAGAATGCCTAGCAAAGCTAGCTGCATAGAAAAAGAAGGTAGAAGAGACCACCTCTGAAGATGATAAAGAGGATGGTGTAGAGCTCGACAAGAAGCTCAAGAAAATCAAAGTTGAGCAGCACTTCTGCTACCATGTTATGTGTTCTTCCTCTTCAATCAACTTAGCCTCATGCTCAAGCTCCATTTGCAGATAACGGACCTTGCAGTGTTGTCGAGATAGAGTCGTCCTAAGGCACGCTACAAAAGTATGAGCTTGATGCTTCACAAAAAGCGAAAAGATACTTAAGCTATTGTTAATTACCATGCATGTGGGTGTGAAGCTATCGTCAATTCATGTGGGCACACTTAGCTATAAACATAATAGCATAGAGCTTATACAAGCTCCATAGGGATGATAAGAATTTCGACTCTAAGGGCAATGATGATGCTGAAAATGGGACTAAACACTAGATGATTGCCTTCGAAGAAGTGGTTATTTCATGGTGGATGACCCTCGTCTATAAAAGGCACGTCCCAAAGTAGAGAGATCTACATTGGGAGTTTAATCCACCATTGATTCCATCTCCATGAGATTAAAAAATAGGCTCCCCACCATCGTCGCTCGCGACTCAAACCCTGATATTGCCCCTCCACGCTCCTAGACCTTCACCAGTCCACCTACCGCGCGTCGTTCCACACATGACAAGGGCACCTGTATAAAAGTTTGCCCCTCCTGCTGCGTCGATCTGACGCTCCAAAATGCATCCATCATCGATAAATCGCCCCTGTCGTCGATTCCTCGTCTCTCACCCCGCGAGGTCCATCAATGCTTTCAAAACAGCTTATGTTGGCTTCCAACTCGACGTAGGCCTTCGAAACGAGGAAGCAATTGGATCATCATCAACTTCTGTAGCATGCACGCGCTCCTTTTCAGTGTCAAATTAAAAAAAGAGTGCGTAAAACCGTAAAATTAAATCAAGCTATAGCGCCTAGCTGTGGTGCGATTTGGGTGGGTCAAGGGCAGGTCACAAGGAGATTTAGAAATGTTCTCATGTAAGAAAACGGAATCTTTCTCGGTGCTTTTCATATAATGCATAACATCATGACCTTCTGCTCGAGAGGCAGGTGTGATTGGGGGCAAGGGACCACTGGCCCCCCCACCAGTCCGACGGTCCCCTGCCCCCAATCATACCTAGCTAGGTGTGCGGCGCCTCCCTTACATAAGCTCATGATGTTGAGGTACGTCACAATCTGGGAAATATTTGTCCAAAACTTCTCGTGGGCCGGCCGGTTGAGGGCAATGGCTCACCTAACAAGTAAAAGTAAATATAGCATCCTAAATTTAACCGAGCATGAGCTTGCTCAAGGCGACGATGGTCATGCATCACCATCAACGATGCAGCAACGCCGTACAGGCGAGGCTGGCGCAGGACGTTCTGCCTTCATATTTTGCCATCAAGAGGCCGCAGCCTCGCTTCTTCTTCAGCAACAAGAGGCCGCAGCTGCAAACAATATTGTCGCTGACACAGCAGCCCCCCCGCTTTTTCTTCAGCAGCAGCGATGCCATCAAGAGGCCACAACAGCAAACATTGTCCCTGGCACAACAGCCCGCTTGCTTTTTCTTCAGCAGCAGTGATGCCACAAGTCAGCGTATGCAGGCTCACTTTGTCGGTACTGCTGTATCTCAAGGTTATAGAGCATTTTATGGTGATCATGCCCTTACACATGAGTCGATCGACAAGCAGAAGCAGAGCGCCTTGCGGGCTGATGTCTTGTCCCACATGCATTCGGCACAAGCAGTTGAATTAGGGACTAAGGGCGATGCAGACCGGTCGACCTTGCAGTGTGACGAAGATTCAAACGGACACATTATGCCTGATGATCAGAATCCGATGGATGTGGATGCAAAGGTTTGTGCGGAAAAAGACGCAGATCCACTTCTTGCCTTGCATCGCATGTGGATTACAATAGACATGCATCCACAGACATAGATGTGAACGCCTTCAGTACTTGCTCAGATCATGATGATGAACACATGGATATGCTCCCACATATATTTCTCAAGGGGTTGCCTACGAATGGGCAACAAAATTTTGACTCGAACAATGAGCGCACACATTCGCATTGGCGAGGACGTTACACGAAAAAGGTACTTCTCTCAGAGTTTGGTCGAAGAGTTGTTGGCTTCACTATCTTTGCTATCTCAAATATTCTCATTCTTCCCATGTCGTTGTTTCTGATGGCTTCTGGAGGTGCACTCTTTCAAGTCTCCCCATTACTTGCAGTTTTGCTTTCTCCATTTTGGGCCGCCTTTGTTTTGTTTGGAGGTTTCTTGTTTATAGCTTACGCAGTGCTGCTTTTGATTTCGATTGCCCTAGTCTTTACACCCTCCCTTTGTAGTGTCTCTCTTTCCTAGCCTGACATTTACGGCGATTTTACAAACTTTTTAGGCAAGGTGCCAGAGGTAGAATTTTTGTGTCTTTATAATTTTCTCAAGACTGAGGAGAATGAATGATGATGAATCAACCTCTTGGGTTGATAGTTTTTTGGTGTCACTATGCGAGCCCTATAATCAGCTTTTGCCTGCATCTTTTTATTGAAAGGTCACCTTTTGCTAACCAAAACACTTAAGATATTCCATTCAATATTTTGGGAGATTTCTTCTGATAAGGAAGCTAGACTTGGTATGGCTTCCCCATGGTTGGGGTCTACTGTACAATCATGTTTATATACCATGTATGAGGATTTTTTCTTTTTATATTTAAGCAATTTAATAGAGATACATCAACAAGAGGGGTTTCTTAAATCTATTCATGTCAACATTTTAACAGAGGGGGTTTTTAAGTACGTACCTTGTGAACACATGTTATATAGGGGGGTTCTTAATAGTCCCCCCCGGGGGTGGGATCTCCTTACTACTTATCCTTCACTGAAAAGGAGGCCTTATTTGCTTCCTATTTTCTTTTGGGAACAATTGATCAAAGTAGGCTAGTGGTACTTTTATTCAATCTCTTTGTTTCGTGCAACTCATGAAATCACTTAAATTTAAAGCACCGACAAAAATTGTTAGTTTTGTGTGCGAATGGTACTTTTATTCAATCTCTATGTTTCATGCGATTCATGCCATTATTGTGCACCGTTACGATGCCATAAAAACTTTACCACTAGGTAGCCCTAAAAATCTTTTTCTTTAAAAGAAAAAAAAAAAAAGCTCTCTAGAGCAGCAAGTCTTGAGTTCATGACTCCTAGAATAGATCTATGAGTCTCATGGGAATGTTCCTACTACGTAAAGTCAAATCAATCTCTCTCTCTCTCTCTCTCTCTCTCTCTCTCTCTCTCTCTCACACACACACACACACACACACACACACACATATTGAATTCACACCTTTTTGTGAATGTTAGTATGCACTCTCATAAGTAGATAGTATTAAGTATTATATGTGTATCTTCACATCGCATGAACATTTCTAGTAAGAGCTCATTAACATTTTCTCAAATCATTCAAGATGGCATTCCTTTTATAGCATTAATAAATCAATAATACAAAACAATAAAAGTGCTCCAATATGTGTGTGTGTGTGTGTGTGTGTGTGTGTGTGAGAGAGAGAGAGAGAGAGAGAGAGAAGTGATAGATAAATTCAATTATCATCCGTGGAGGTCGTATATGACCTATGGGACCAAAGCAAAACAATATAACAATTCCTTTTGAGTGAAGGTGTGGAATACAAGTTAAGGTTGAGGGACCATCAATAGGGTAAAATAAAAGTAGAAGTAGAAAACTTAAAGGAGTGTCAAGTGATGGGAGCCGGTTCGGGAGTTCAAAACTCTTGAATGACCATTTTACCACCTCAATGGATCGCCCAATCGTCCATTTACCTTGTTTATGGATTTCATGTACTTTCTTAAACTCGTCTGCTTTGAGTTTGAGTTGGTTGGTGGTTATTTCTTTTACGATCCAAAACTTGGTTCCCTTGAGGAGATGAGATTGGTGTAATAGTTTTATCCACTCCTCTTTTTACTTGAAGGTGATGATGTAGTGCTTGAGTGGAACATATTTTTTTGTGTGGTTGTTAGCAACTTGATGCATAATTGGTATAGCATGTGTTGGCTGCTGATGTGCTACGGGTGTGCACAATATTTCTTATTCACATTGTATAAGGTCTTGGGCTCATTTAGGAGTTCCAAATTGTATAAGGAAGAAGGCTCAACTTAATCCCATAGTAGAAAGGTTTGGTACCTGCCTTTATAAGAAGCCCTTTTATGCAAAGAGGCTTCATTTTTGAGTGGTCAATCTTGAGAGCTCACTCTATGAATGGCCTAGATTTGATCTCAATGCCCGTGATTAGAAGGTTAGTGCTAATCTTTTGTAATTATAGTAGCTCTTCTTTATTAATATAATCTCTATTTTTTTCATTAATATTGTCTTTTTTCTATATTTTCTTAATGTCATAAAGTAGTTTTGCTTTAATCTAACTCTCTTCTACCATGAGCATTTCAATTAGTTGATGAATTCTCTAATTCTCTTGATTTGTGTAGTGTGTGTACACTCTTGGTTATGTGATTAGAGTTCATGCATAATTGTGTGCTTATGTGTGTGGAGGTTTAAGATTTTTGAGCTTAATACCACTTGTGTGTGATATAATCAGAGTAACTTGATTGGCGTGTGATGATTGGGGAGTCCAACTTCAATGCAATTAGTGTGTGCTTTGGTCATGGATGCTTGTGTTGATTGTGCTCTTGTGACTTGATAAGATTGGCAAAGTCGGACTTTGGTGGACTTAGAAGTTGATTGATTAGTGATTAGAGTTAATCTTGTCATGCACTTGTGTGACTTTGGTGGTTTGGTGTGTGTAGGATTTGATTAGCTAGTCATTAGAGTATGATTAGTGCTAGTCCTGTCAAGGCTAATCTCTACTTGTATTGAAGAGACATTCTCTTGAATCTTATTATTCATCATGTCCAATAATGCTCTCATACTTAGTTGTTTTCATGCCCTAACCGGGTGATGCTCTCTCCGGATTGATGATTTTGTCGGAGTTAGTCTATATTAACGACTACCTTCCAACATTTAACGTCGCTGTCGGGGATCAAAATCCTAATCTAGTGAGGAGAGGCTATTTAGAATATATTAATTTCACTACTAATCTCATCGGTTTTGAGTGTGTAGCTCAATTTTAGTTTGATTTGATTGTGTGTGCAAGTAATTGGAAGCTAATTTTTGAGTTATGAGTATCCCATATCCCTAATTTCACCCCCAATTTCATTAATTTTATACTAACCCTTACTAGTTTTGCTTCATTTCTATGCTAATTTTGACTAATGCTGATTTCATGCTAACAATCATAAAAAAATTCTAACATTTAGCTAATTTCACTAATCTAATCACTAACCTTTGATGTATAATGTATGATTAATCTTTTATAACAAGTGGAATCATCACTTTAATCAAGTTAATTGATCTAATTTGTGCTTAATTTGATGATTTGAGTGTTTGATTTTTGACCTACATTTGTCAATAATGGACTCGAATTGGTGGTGCACACACTTGTGTGTACAATGATGCATCGTTACGTGGAGCAAGGAATAGTTTGGAATGGTTCAAAATATAAGTGCTCTAGCTTGCTCAATTGAATTCTTGATTTAATGTTACTCCAATGTGTGCTAACCACTTTTTAAAATTAAGTGTGTAAATCAAGTCACCTTCATTTTATGTTTAATTTGAATGAATTGGAGTAAAATTGATGTTTGATTTTGACTAATGAATGATGTGTGTGTGAAGATTAAGCTTGATTTGTAACAAGAATTTATGTGTGTATGAAGATCATTGTGTGTGTGATGCACCAAAGAGAAAAAAACTGTCATAAAATTCAAGTGTGTGTGCACCTAATCTTGAGTGTGTGCATGCATAAAAATTGAGCAAATTGATTATATGTAATATTATAATTGATGTGAATGGTTGGCAATTCTTATCATTGGATATGTCTATTTGCCAAGAAAGTGGGCAAAGATTGAGTGTGTGTGCCCAATTGTTGATGACCACTTGATGTAATGATTGATGGTTGATTTGAGCACCCAAATACTTTTTGATTGAGAAATATGTATCAACAGCGTGTGCAAGTATTAAGGATAGGCTTAATTCCATTTCCAATTGAGCCAAATTTGAATTTTGTGCTTAATTTTTGAGTGTGTGCAATGCTTGCATATATCAAATTAGTATTAATTTTTGAGAAATTGAACATGCACTCATTTTTTAATGCTTATTTGATCTTGCAATTTGAACATTGCAATGTGGAATTGATGTAATGGTTGCATATAATTTTGGTCTAAATTTGGGTGTGTACCAATCAATAGTATGTACAATCGAATGTACGAATGAATAATTGGTATTGTTACCAATTATGATGATTAATTTGGCCAAATAGTGATATGTGTATCCCAAAAGTGGCTTTCTGAATAAGTCACTCAATTGAATCTCAATTGTGACAATTTCTTGTATTGCCATGCTAATGATTGATTGATGTGATGAACATAGAAATTTTGCATTAATTTGTGTGCCTAATTGCACCCAAAATTTACTCATGAGTAGCCATGCAAACCTAATGACAATTTGAGTTGGATTTGAATGATTAAAACTCTTAGATATGAGAAACTTAAGATTGCAATGATGATAATTAGAAATGGTTTTGCAAAAATTGGTACAGTATGTTGTGTATATGTAATGTCCCATAGTATGTCATATACATCAATTTTATCCATTTTTTATCATTAATGGATCCAATTTTTGATGTATACCATACCAAATGACTTGAAGGAATAATTAAGAGCAGGATGATAATACCTTTATGAGCTTGTAAATAATCAATTTTAATTGATATCAATTGAGGGATTGAACATCATTTCGAGATGTCAATGCGAGAATTAAAACCAAAGTGAATATGCATTTCTAATACACAATTGAGTTTCCTTGTATGTTTATCATTAATGGATGATCAATGAAAATTAAAAATAGTGGTTGATACTTCAATTTTGGTGGTTATGTGCATTCAAATTGCAATTAAGATCAATGTGATTACTAAACAAATGTGGTCGATTATGTTGTTGACACTCACATGCATGAACACTCTGTCTGACACTCACATGTACGAGCTCATCTTCATTAAGCAACACACAAGAAGAGCCTATCCCAAATCCTTGTATATCTTTTGATCAAAGATTCTTTCCCTCTCTCTCCCACTAGGCGTCCATGGCTAAGCCTTCTCACACTCACTCTCAATCTCTTTCGATAACGTACAAGCTTTTAAAAAAAAACACACCTTTGTGAATCGAGTGTGGGAACCTCCCCATATGTAGGTTTTTAAAAAAAGGGAATGAATAAAAACACAATATGGATGGAAGATCCCATGCGGACCCGTCACCACATAGGTTGACCAATGAATTGGTGCGCAAGTCATTTCACTAGGCTACTAATAAGATGTGCACTGTCTCAGCTGCCTCGGGTGCATCTTGCCAACCCACACACACGTGGGGCCTAGGTGCAATAAGTAATTGCCTTCTTTTGTACCTCCTCGTTAGTCGCTACATGTTGGCAACTTGACCCTCCCTCGCTACGTCATCCTCACATATACACATGATTGGGCATTGCCCACCCTCAGCACTAGAGCAGCCCACCAGTCCCCTTTTACTGCACCATCCACATGACCAATTATGAGTCTCTGTCTCCACTTGCCTACCGATTTTTGGCTGCAATTTTTTGCCATGAGAATTAGGCCCCTTGGCCCACCACTCGGAGCCCCTCTTCTTTTGTTGATGCTCTCAAATGAAGAATGATTTTGTGCACTACAAATTAAGCTTCTTATGAGCACTCTCTCTCCTTTAAATTATATGCCATACTTGTTGTATGAGAGCAAATGAAAGGCATCACTTGTGTGCACACTAATTGCTATGATTGTGTATTTGAGTGCTTGGTTGAATTTTCATTACTTTAAAAGACACATTTCATGTGAGTTTCGATTGTGAGAGTTACATTGGGCAAGAGTGTGCATTAAAATTTGGGCATGACATTGTTTGTTGCATTTTAGTGCATGATTTGAATGAAAAATCACTGCATAGCACTAGCCATTGAGCTTGTTCAAAGGGCCATGAGAAATCATGTTGGATTTATGATTGAGCATGATATTTTTGGTGCTTGATGTGCGTGCATAAATGCTTTAATGGCACTAACAAGTGTACTTTATTTTGAAGGGTTGATTGCTAAAGTGGGACTCCATTGCAAATGTGGAGATTCGGCATTGCAATATGTGGCTATTTAGAGCTATTCCATTATAATCTTGGTTTATAATGCTAAATTTTTCATTTGAGCTAGTTTTCAGCCAACTTTTTGAGAGCTTTCAGTTGTATAATTTGGCTATAAAGAGCCAATTCATCTCATTAAAAGTTGCATGATTTCTAGCTTGACTAAACTTTCACATTCCATTTGAGCTAGCAATTAATCAGCTTTTGATAATGCATAAGAGATTGTAAAAATTACAAAATGTGCTTATGTAGAAGCTTTCTCTTTCATTTTTTATATGTATGTATAGATTTGCTACTAAAGATCATCATTGCATAACCAAAGCTATTTTTTTCTCCTTGGGTTTTTTCCCTTTGGCAAATTTGGGTATTTGAGACCCTAGCATTAGGATTGCAATAATGTTTTTTGTGTGTTTTCCTTGGCTTTCAGTAAATGGATTTTGGAGCTTGTATTTGTTAACACTTAGTTTCAGGAAACTTAGCTTACAAATAAAAGGAATCAAGGGGCCTCTACACAAGGGTGGATGCTTTGCTCAAGGATGCTCGAAGAGCATGAACATGTGAAATCCTTCCATGCTATGCTCTTTTTTATCTCTTCACTCCTTATATGCTTGGACTAAGTGAATTTGCTTCTAAGATATGGTTCCTTTCATTTCCAAAATCTAGGCATACTATAGTTTCAACATTTTGCTTTGTGAATATTAAACTCATTAAAACTTTGGTTTTATGTGTGCTAATCATAGGTAGTCCTAGATTCCTAGTGATTGTCTTAATACCCCACTCATTTCTAACATGACCTAGGGCTATGATTAGGCTTTAGTCCCTTAGTCCATTTTTCATGAATATCTTATAATGTAAGCAATAAAACAAAGTGCTAAAATTTTTACAAATGAAGTGTCAAGAAAGAGTAGCCAAAATGCAAGAAGACACGTTGAAAATCAAATTTATATGCTATGTTGTGTCTTTGCTAGGTCTAGCGCTTTATTGGCACTTGGGAGGGAGTGGAATCATCGTGGCTCGCTTGATCAAGCCCCTAAACCGATGCCCTGGCTAATAGGGGTTAGTCGTTATCTTGGTAGGCTAGTAGACTCTTGGAACACCTCCTTGAGGGTTCAAGTAGTTGAGAGTCATAGCTAGACTTGCCTTGGGATGGTTGAATTGTGCTCACGTGTGGATGCACTCATACTCCATGCCAAGTGCAGTGACATACAATCTAGCTCGTTGAACAACGATCTAGAGGTATGTGGTAATCTTTTGGCAACATTTTTCCCATCAAAATATAACAAACAAGTGTATTAATACAATTGCAAGTAGGCACCATGAAGCGAGAGAGATGAATAAAAATCCATATAACAAACTTACGCAAGGAGTGCATCGACACTTGCATTGCTCCTCTAGCTGAATTTTGCTGGCAAGTTGAGGACTTCCAACAGTGCCAAGAGCATCGAGTACTATGCACCATCATAAAGAGGTGTTCAAGTACTCGTCATCAATTTGTGCTCCGTTGCCGCTGCCTGTCGAGTGCATGGTTGACATTCTTCCTCGCACACGTCGTCTTCGTGAGCCAGTAACTCATCACACGTATCAAACATGTGCTCATCCTCTACCTCAAAGTGCGACTGAGATGCCAGAGGAGGAGTTGTCAAAGTAGAACTAGTGGGAGGGTCACCATGCACCACGTCTAATTCGTCCAATAGCTCTTGTCTATGTCGTTTGGCCTTGTGCACTGGCATACCACCACCGAACACAAACCAATGGGACACCTCCTCAAGTGAGGGACGAGTGGAGCTCTCATCTCTCTTAGCACTTTTTTTAGGATACCAAAGCCCTTCGTTCTCCACGTGCTCCAAAGCAATGCGCCTCAAGCAAGGGATTGCCCTTTTGAACATGGCGCAAGGACAAGGGAGTTTGTCCATCAGCCACCGATCATGTTCAAGGCCATTCCAAGGGCCACGATTATCCTACTCATCGTGCACACGCGTAAAAGAGAGATTATAATTTTAAAAATATATGTTTAGCCATCTGTGTCCAAAAAAATAAACAATTAATTAGAGAAAATAGTGTCAATTACATATTTCAATGAAAAAAAAAATGACTAAAAATTCAAAGAGAATGAGTGCTATAAATCTTTTTTAAGTAAAGTGCAATCAGTATTTATACTAAATGGTTTGGTTTTTAATCGCAAATAGTACAAAAACATTTTAAAACGCATATAAAAAACATAAAAAAGGTCCTATAAATAAACATATGTTTATTGTTTAAGTATATGTTAGTATAAAATGCTTAATAGGAAAAATTAAACAAAGAAAAGAATCATTAAAAAAATCAAAAGGCTATGTATGACATTATGTCTATCTAAAGGTAGAAGGGGGTGGTTTGTATCCCCCCCCCTCGCCCCCCCCCCTTGCTACCTTGGATACATTTCTATCCTTTTGAAATGAAGTTATACCGTGGTAATATTTGTGGTAATCACTGGCGCCTTAAAAAAGAAAGAATGGCAGAGTATGCCGCGTATTTGTGGCATACTATGCCCTCTCTTCTCTGTCATCGCACTTACACCTTACCCAACCCTCCCTACTCTACCTCCCACGCCCTCTACCTCTCTCTCCTTTGTCCATCTCTCCCCTCCTTCTCCCTCACACACACACACACACACACACACACTAACACATTTTTGGGTCGTTTGTGAAGGAGTGTTTGAAGGGGGGCTTACCGCGATCGTCATAGGATGCTCAACCTAACGATCAACCATATCTACAACTTAAGGTAATCACAAAACCTCCCCTCCCCTCTTTCCCTATTGTATTGTACTCCACACACACACATACACACACACACACACACACACTTCAACATGACATCTGACCATGTTAGATATTTCTAAGCTACACTTACAACTATACTCAACCTACTAGTATTGCTACTTGAACTATTTATGCAGCTAAGGCTTCACCCAACTTAATACACACATACTCATACACTTCTAAGAAATTGACTAAGGTTTTGAGATTATTGCATCATGATTACTTCAGACTATGAGTGTTTTATTTTGAGCATGATGGTGTCTTGCTTGAGATTAAACCTTGTAATCACCTCATAGGGTAATTCTGATTGGGTCCTTGATACCGATTATTACTTACACTGCCATCTTGGTTAGCATGGTTTAGTGTGAACCAATTTCTTGAAGATAGGCTCAATGGGATAAATTCCTTACACTGCCATCTTGGTTAGCATGGTTTAGTGTGAACCAATAGGCTCAGTGGGATAAATCCCTTAAAAATATAAACCATAAAGGAAATTAATTGTTAGGTTTCCTTCCATTCTAGCATAAAGAGATTTCACTCTGCAATACAGGGTTAATGCACTCTATCGCAACAGGTCTCTTCCCCTTTCACTCATGGTGCTTCAGGATGAAACACATTTCATTCTGATAACCTAGCTTGATGGTGGGTGGCTTGGCATGGAATTTGGGCCATCCACTGCTTGGTATGATTCTAAGGAGTAAATCATCCTACCCTCCTATAGAGAATGTCCTGTGCTAGTCGGCCGCGGCACCTCCATAAGTGATGGTTTTTAGTGTTTTCCCCTGTTTCAATATTCCGACACTAGCTGATGTGCTTTGTGCTACTTCATACCAATCAACTACCCCTTCATAAAGGTGAGGGGCTCTTCTCCCCTCACTTAGACTTGGGTTCGTTTTGTCTTTTTGCCTTTTTGCAAAACAAATAAGGTGATTGTGGTCTAGTAATTGAGCATTGGTTTTGCTGTGATATCCCTTGCGAAATTAAAACAACCAAATGTGGAAAAAAATTTCTATTATTAGATACCATTTAAGGTGAGGCTTAAATCTAACCCTCGATTAGGCTTATGCTCACACGATCTACAAAGTCACTGCCGTTCATTGTATAAAGATACTGGTCTCTAAGCATGGTTTATGCTTGTTAGGATTTTGAAGGATACCTGCCTTGTATTAGTGACTTGTTGTACAATTCTGGTTCCACTCCTTTCTATCTGCCCATAAAGAATGAATGGTTGAATTTTTTATGTAGGAAGATAAGGGAGTAACTCACTAAAATGATAAATTTGCAAGTTATAATCTGGTTATGATACATACATTTCGCAGATAATACCATGAATATCTATTGTTATTTGGCTTAATCTCTCTACTGAGGTGGATGAAATGCTGACACTAGTTTCTATTATGGAGTGTTATGCGGTGGTTTACTGGTCAATCATTTATATTCCTTCGGAGAGTTACATGGGAATTTTTTGAGAAATGATTTTGGCTTATAAGTTTTGATTTACAAGACCATAGGAAAGAGATTTGCTGCTAAAATTTGAGTGGATACAGGGTTTTGGATGTTTGGAAAACTTGCTTACGTCTGTTATTTCTGGGGTGCTTTGCCTCTTCATAAACTCTGATCTTTTGCTCCTGCTCTTACTTGAAATTGAACTCAAAAAAACTTTTAAAGCTCACTCATTATTTGGAAACTTACTATGCTAGGATTTGGTTCTTGCCTTGCAACATTGATTCTAAAAAGGATGTTTTATGTCCTTGTTGGGTGCTGCATGCAAAAAGAAAGTGTATATTTCTATTGACTTTGCTTTGTACTAGCAATATTAACTACTGAATATGTGCATTAGGATGTGAATTCCATGCTGACTGACTTCAATTGGCCTAATTGAATCAAATGGTTCTATTTATGGTTATTAATTATAAAAAGAGGGTTGATTGGGTACTGGTTGACTATTTGTTGGTGGTTGATGTTTAGATTAGTTCTCTTGGTAATCATATGGATCTTAAACTCTTTTTTTTTGAATTATTGTTACAATATCAACTTCTCCTAAGTTCTTGGGTATTTTGGATCTCTAAGATGTGAGCCTACCTCAGACATAAAAATGACTCTCCCTAGCTAGGAATTTGAAGGGTTTTAGGTATTATAGTACTCACTATGATTTGATCTCTACCTGAGTTTAGTAGCGGGTAACATTTGTGACTATGTCTTGATTGGATATCTGGTCTATGGCTCATTTTATGGTCTTTTAACCTTGATCTCTGGATGTGGCTAGTCCTTTTTCTCAAACTAATATTCTATTCTCATAAATTGGTTGTATCTGGGTATGGTATGATTTGGCATGCTTTCTTCATAGAATTACCCAAGATTGCTCTAGGGATGTTGGCTTCATTACCCACTAGATGAGGGTAAAGTGATGTGGAATGATATACTAGGCAAAATTTGTTGTCTCCTTTTCCCATTTTACTTGGCTTGTTTGAGCATGATAGCTCACTTGATTGGGGCATGCTTTCTCTATGGCTCGTACTTCAACTCTTACTTGGATTCTAAGGGAAATTCTTTATAGATACTGTTAACCCACCGGTGTTACTTCTAGAAGTCATGGTCCGGGCTTGTCGGTCCAATAGGAAAACAATAGAGTGATCGCCGATGAGAAAGGCACTCTAATTGGAACATTCAAGGGTTAGTTGGCTAAGCATAAGCGCCGAAGTGTGAATGGGAAAGCTCATATAAAAGTCACCTAAACCTAAAAATCACTCATTATCTCATTTGTGCAATTGAAGAGTACTCTTGCTCCATCTCCATCTTCTTCTTCATCTCCTTGTGTGTGTGTGTGTGTGTGTGTGTGTGTGTGTGTGTGTGTGTGTGTGTGTGTGTGTGTGTGTGTGTGTGTGTGTGTGTGTTTGATTAAAAAATCCCATCACTTAGAATCATATACTGAGAGAACTTAAATACTATTTGCACTTATCATATGGTTACAACAAAGAAAAGTAGAACTTTTTTATACAAAAATTGTTACAAGATCCTTCGGTACATAAAAAAATAGGAGCTTTAAGCCGGAACTCCTATCAGATGAAAGCAGGGATCTTTACCTGCCAACCAACCACAAGTACAATCAATTAGAATTAATTTTCACTAAATGAGTGACAGGTATATCAAGCAATCCCCATTGCTTGTTATCGCTGTCACACCCTGAAGCCCAACCCTACTCCTAGGTATATGTTACATTTTCTTTTGCTCGTCTATGTAGGTATGGTGGTTTACGGTCTGTGAAATTTCTTACAGGTTTACAAGGTTTGGAAATGGGGTCTCTAATTGCTAATGGCTTGGTTTGATTTTTCCCTTTGTGTGCTTCCATGAGCTTGTCCCAAATCCTTTGTAGCTTGAATATATCACGAGTGACACTCATCCTAGTTGTCTGCCTGTACGCCTGTTTGTCATCAATGATTATGAGTTTTGCATTCTTTAGAGACTATACTATGTGTCGCTATAGGGGCAACCCTATCGTTATGGTATATAAGTAAGCATTCTAATCTATAAGTACTCCTGATTTTTTGAAAATTTCGACAGCATTTTGTTTGTAAAACCGTTTATTTCTCAAAAAAATCATATTCCAAACGAGACAGACATCTGTCTTTACAAGAGGTGTCTTATAAAATAAAGTATTAATCATAAAGAAGAGCAGCTTTAAAACCTTTCGTTTTTACTTACAAACCTTGTATCTAAGGTTTTCTGTATTAGTTCTTATACACTGTATGTTGCTTAGGGGCAGCCTTTCTCAATATGGTTTAAAAATAAGTATATACTACGAACCATTTTTGTGAAAATTTTGGCAGAATTTTGTTTGTTCTATCCTTAAAAAAAAATCGGTCTTTACACACTGACTTTTTCTTTATATGAGGTTATCCTAAACCCTCATGCAAAGTATTGATACCTCTTTATGCCCGATAATACTTACAAGACAAACTGATAAGAAAAAACAAAGCTTTGCTCTTATTTTTTGAAAAAAACCTTTATACTCAAGGCTTTCAATATAAGTTCACCTGATTGTTACTTGCAGTAGACATCTTGAAGTTCTCCGTTTGCCTTTGGATGTTCAAGATAGTGCTCTCCTTGAAACCGTTACCTCCGCTGGACTGTGCGTGTGTGTTTGTGTGTGTGTGTGTGTGTGTGTGTGTGTGTGTGTGTGTGTGTGTGTGTGTGTGTGTGTGTGTGTGTTTTTGTTTGTGTGTTTGTGTTTGTGTTTGTGTGTGTGTGTGTGTGTGTGTGTGTGTGTGTGTGTGTGTGTGTGTGTGTGTGTGTGTGTGTGAGAGAGAGAGAGAGAGAGAGAGAGAGAGAGAGATCAAGCATTGCGAGGACGGCACGAGGGCTGCGAAGCGGTTGAGCGCCGCACGGCGGTAGCTCCTTCTTCGCGGCGAGGAATCCTCCACAAAGGCAAGCGTAGGGCGGTGAGTGACACACCCTTTCTCTCTTGAGATTGCTAGATTAGTTTGGTTGTGTGCTTGCAGCCATTTGTGGCTCGAACACAGTGTACAGCAAGTCCCTTGCATTGATACGTGCGATAGATGTGCACATTTTTGGCGCCGCTGCCAGGAAAATGCCCTGAATTAAGCTCGAGTAGCACTCTATGCTGCTTTGTGGTGCATTATGAAATGTAGTAAAGGTAGAGAAAGAATGTGTGTGGCTTGTTGAGAAGGATTTGTGACCTTTGTTTTGTTGCAGTGAACTGTTTTGTTAATAAGGTGTTGCAAAGTAGTATGTTTTCTGTTCATAAGGTGTTAGAATTAAGGTAGTAGAGCTTTCATGTTAGTTCTATAAGCTACAGTTTGTTAGTTAATTAGTTGTTGTAGTATTGTGTTAGTGTGTAACAGTAGCTCTATTAGTTATAAGTAGGTAGGTTAGTAGTGTGTGTACTCGCGCGTGCAGCTACGGCCGCGGCGACCTTATCCCCAAAAAGGAAAAAATTAAATTAAATTTTAAAAGGTAAGACCGAGATCGGGAATATTTCCCAGGCCCAAGCCCAAGCCCAAGCCTCGGTCACCCTTTAAAATTACTTATTTTGGCCTCACGTGTAAGTAAAAATCGACCCTTTTAAGGACCAACGGAGCTTCGGGTAACCAAACGCTGTGCTCTAAAGCACACCACAACCCCTTGAGCGATATGCTTGTTTTGAGCTATCACACACTCTAATCCAAAAACCAATCATTAAAAAACATCAAAAAACGAGTAAAAACAGGGTGCAAAATGCCCAAAAAATCAAGCGGTTAACCTTCGAGGGTATTTGGCGACGCCTGTAGGGTGCCAAAGGCACATGCATCTACACTCTGGTTAGAATCTTCGAGCAAGTCCTTCTGAAAGGGGAACAATATGCAAAAATATCATAAGTTAGAATTCCAACTTCTAGGACGAGGAGTCTAGACCGGAGGAACAAATGCAACCAGTTACATCTTTTTGAATTTTACAGCCCTATGTAGATAGGGCCGAGCCCTATAAGAGACACAAGGGAAGGTTTTTTCTATATCTTTAGCTAGACGAAGTTTTTCTGAAATCATAGCTCTTTTTCCAGGGTCAGAACAGACTTTCATTCTTGCAGTGAGCTTTCCCACAACCTGGTAAACAGAAGTAATAAATAAAGTAAATGATAATATCTAACAAGAGTGAAAAATAAATAAATCAATAAATAAATAAAAAGTGGTATGGTAGTGCTAGCAACCTTATCACCAGTCAGGTTTAAAAAAACACAAAGACTGTGTGATAGCACCCCAGCCTATAAGAGTATAATCATTATACTATCATAGGCGAAAGATTCTAGAATCATAGTCTGAGAGAGACCAACCGACCAGTCAATCCCCTTTTGCATTTATTGTGTGTGTAGCACTTTTAAATCTATATACATAAACGCAAACGAACACTAGCTGTTCACAGACCATAAATTCTAGAAAAGTACAGTGGCATTGCACAATAATTTATTTGCAGTTGAAAATAAATTTTGTACAAGGTAATGAAGATAACAAGATATAGTTCAAGAATCCATAAACCCAAAGTCTGGGATAATTTACGTCACATTAAGATATCCTCCATTTGTTAAGAACTGGACAATTTAATCAAGGAAGGTAGCCCTCACTTGCACCCATAGCCACAAGAAAAAAATTCGTTAGCACGTGACTGTACGCAGGTGATGCAGGGCATCCCAGTTGTTATCCATGTCACCTTAAAAAAACATATCGTTCTTAACAAGTATATTGTTTAGTTTTGAAATAAACCATTCTTTGGCAATTTTGCCAATCTGATAAAGGAACTTGCACACCCATAAAGTAGCTATGTATCTGTTTATTCCTCAATTTAATATATATATATCTCTCTCTTTTTTGAAACATCTTTTGCTACACTAAGTTTTTTGGAGAAACGAAAAACTTCCTTTTTTATCTGATAGGAGAGAATTTCACTCATTTGCGGTAGGTAAAGTTAATCTCAAGCCAAAAACACGGCTGAATTAAGGACAACCTCATCCTTGTGGTTTGAGAACATTTAGAACAGATCCTACTATAAGGACCGATTTTTAAAAACACCTTGAGATATCTTTAAAAAGGATCTTTAAAGATTTTTACACATTTATAAATCTGAGTACACTCCCCCTGTTAAGATTTATATTTTTTTAATTATAAAAAGACTATATTTCTCAAGAAATATTAATGCTTATCATGTCATGTCTGTTATATTGTATCACTAGCCAGAAATAAACTGTTGTTTTAATTAAAAAATATAAAGCCCTAGGTGAGTCAGTCCTTCGATCAGACTCGGACCTGGTCCGAGACAGATACGACATAAGAAAAACCAGAAAAGATCAGTATAAAAGGGAGTTTATATGACTTTCCATAAAACCGAGGTCTTTATAACCTACGCCTAGAAGCACTATTCTATATACTGCAAGATGCTAGGTTAGAGTCAGCTCCTATATTTTCTTTTAGTGTTTTTTTTGAAACCAGCAAATGAAGACCAACAAATTTTATAGAATAGCCGAGGTTCCAACCCAGCCAAGCCATATAGAACTCAATTTCCCTATTGAAGTAAAGGTAATTCACCGAACAATATAAAAAAGAACATCATCTTATGTGAAAAAAACCGTATCTTGGAACCAGCTTTAATAAATCCAGTATGTGCTGCCATACTTTAGCTCCATATACAAACCGAGTATGTATTGCCACTCATATTCAATAACGGATGTGTAGCAACTCTTAGCATTATCACGAATAAGAAAAAGAGCAATAAGAGAAGTCAAGACGCCTTGACAGAAACCAGTATTAAGTGCCCTCAAACAGGTGTACCGCAGATCTAATGCAATAGGAACCCAAACAAGAGAGTAAATTTATCAAGTTACTGTCATTTTACACAAAGGACAACAGTAAATTAGTGAAGCCATAAACCAAAATATCAAATCAACAGCTCATTTTTTTAGTGAATTTTTGGTTTTTTTTTATTTTACAAGAGTTCATTTCATCTATTGAGCAGTTGTTTACCGAATCATAACATCATAGCCCCAATATACAATTCCATTCTAAAAAGTACCATACAGTACACTTTCCTCGGTAGCAAAAACGGCCTCTTACCTGGCAGTTTCCCCCTTTTTTTAAAAAACCAAATTTTCATCAGAGAACCAATTTTATAGCACTGTATACGGCAATCATGCATACTACTCCCATCATTCACAAGAATCCAGGCAGTACTTAGTTTAACTGATCCATTCACTCAGTTTCCAGAACCAGGTTACAACTTAATTTTTTGTTTATTTTACGACAACGACCATCCTTAGTCATAGATTTATATAAATTCCAAACTGTCACATAGCAGAGATGTACCCACACATACATTAACTCCCAAAGACCTGTAAGTAAAGTATCCGGAACAAGTTTCCATTTCTCATAACTCTATATTACTGGTTTTTTTTTTAAAAACCATTCACATCTTATTATCAACAAAGCTTCACAATGACATATTAGCTTTAGGTTTAATATCCGGAAACAGAATACCTGGTTTTTTTATTAAAAAAATCAAAAAATAGTTACAGCGAAGCTACATAGAGATTCCCAAATGCAAGACAAAGAATTTTTTATAAAACCTGTAGATTGGGAGACGACGAAGCGTCCACAATCTCCTTCACGTTCTTTTTCAGCATGATTGAGCACACAGTAGAAAGTATCTACTCACCCACACAGTATAGAATGCACACAAGTGAGTACAGCACGATGCCAAGTGAGTAAGAGTACTCACAATTTCAGGGGGCATTTATACTTTGCTGAAGCAAATCGAGAGCATATCCGCCATTGTCACGGTCCAGCTACAGAGTTAGACGCCACCCATACGGGCCAGATACTCAGGGATAGTCCCAACTGAAGATCCGGTCTGACCTTACATCAATATTTGCAACTACACTCACATGCCACCTCAACCCTAGCGCAGGCACAAACGTGTTGCAAGCAGCCCAACACAACAAAGAGGCAGTAAAAATGCGCTACAGAGTGTAAATGGAGAGAGAGATGCTATTTACCTTAAAGCAAGGTCACATCATAAAATATCTAGTCTTATAATGTATACCAACTAGACACATCAATGCCGTCGATACCCGGTTCAAATCGACAATCGAGATTTTTTAACCTTGCTCAAGTTTAGTCACACATCCCAATACAAAATCCACACACCCTAATCCTCGGCATATGTCATGCACCCAGCAACTGGGTATAGTATATAGAGATGTTTATTTACCTTAAAGCAAGGTCAAATCAAATATATATCTAGTCACATACTGAATACCAACTAGAAACCCCAATGTAGTCGATACCCTGGTTCGAATCGACTATCGAGCTTTTCTAAACCAGGCTCAGGTTTATCTCACACATCCCAAGAATCCACAAACCATTATACTCGGCTTAAGTCAAGCATCCAATAACTGGGGTACAGTATACCAGCAAGGAACTAAACAGTGTACGATATACTGCATATTAACAACACATTTTTGTGATTAATTCTGACTTCCAATTCTGATTCAAAGTCAAAAAGTGAGTCTATAAAAGCCAGAAGACACTAAAATATAAACCAATCCAAGGTAGCAGTAAGGAGTAACTGTACAAAAGTAATATACATATCCGGATGTTTGCATATCAGGAGTGCTAAAAAAATGGCCTACAATCAAGAAGTGGTTTTTTCCATAGCAAAAGCACACCTTTATCAATCAGGTGACTCTACACGGAGAGCAACATTACTCCGTTATGAACTATATCTATTCCCACAATTAGGAACCTCAGTATCCCAGACTAAATGGTGGTCATACAAAAGTCGAGTGACTCGTGTAACCCTTTGGGGTCGTGAGCACTTTAGGAACAATATCAGATTGGCTATGGTTACAGAGGCTCTGGGCCTAGGGCCATAGTATTATTACGTAGAACATTCAATGAAGCCAGGTTTTTCAGAGCGGTTATACCTGCTAGCCCAATTCCTTCCATCCCAAAAGATCTATTTGTATCGAAGTTATGGTCATCAATTAAGAGGTTATTTTAAATGTACTCCGCGCACACGGGAGTATGGGTTGGTCTTGGCAACTCGTATCTTGCCTTTAACAGAGCGCCCAAACACCTGCTATTACTGTGATAGCTGTTTGTGTGATCACGTAATGGGCGGTTTAATAGAGATGTAGATGAGGTGCACCAAAAACACTTATCAGCCCTGCTTCTTTTTGGCCCTTGTGAGTCAGAAGAAAGAACTCAAGCTATTTGTGTGTGTGTGTGTGTGTGCGTGTGTGTGTGTGTGTGTGTGTGTGTGTGTGTGTGTGTGTGTGTGTGTGTGTGTGTGTGTGTGTGTGTGTGTGTGTGTGTGAGAGAGAGAGAGAGAGAGAGAGATCAAGCATTGTGAGGACGGCACGAGGGCTGCGAAGCGGTTGAGCGCCGCACGGCAGTAGCTCCTTCTTCTTCGCAGCGAGGAATCCTCCACAAAGGCAAGCGTAGGGCGGTGAGTGGCGCACCCTTGCTCTCTTGAGATTGCTAGATTAGTTTGGTTGTGTGCTTGCAGCCATTTGTGGCTCGAACAGAGTGTACAGCAAGTCCCTTGCATTGACACGTGCGATAGATGTGCACATTTTTGGCGCCGCTGCCAGGAAAATGCCCTGAATTAAGCTCGAGTAGCACTCTATGTTGTTTTGTGGTGCATTATGAAATGTAGGAAAGGTAGAGAAAGAAGGTGTGTGGCTTGTTGAGAAGGATTTGTGACCTTTGTTTTGTTGCAGTGTACTGTTTTTTTAATAAGGTGTTGCAAAGTACTATGTTTTCTGTTCATAAGGTGTTAGAATTAAGGTAGTAGAGCCTTAATGTTAGTTCTATAAGCTATAGTTTGTTAGTTGATTAGTTGTTGTAGTACTGTGTTAGTGTGTAACAGTAGCTCTATTAGTTATAAGTAGGTAGGTTAGTAGTGTGTGTACTCGCACGTGCAGCTACGGCCGCGGAGACCTTATCCCCAAAAAGGAAAAAATTAAATTAAATTTTAAAAGGTAGGACCAAGATCGGGAATATTTCCCAGGCCCAAGCCCAAGCCCAGGCCTCAGTCACCCTTTAAAATTACTTATTTTGGCCTCACGTGTAAGTAAAAATCGACCCTTTTAAGGACCAACGGAGCTTCGGGTAACCAAACGCAGTGCTCTAAAGCACACCACAACCCCTTGAGCGATATGCTTGTTTTGAGCAATCACACACTCTAATCCAAAAACCAATCATTAAAAAACATCAAAAAGCGCGTGAAAACAGGGTGCAAAACGCCCAAAAAATCAAGCGGTTAACCTTCGAGGGTATTTGGCGACGCTTGTAGGGTGCCAAAAGCACATGCATCTACACTCTGGTTGTGTGCTAGAGGCTGCAAAACTAGTGACAGACGCAAAGCGGACCCCGAACCCCGATGGCCTCTAAAACACGGGGGGCTGAATGGATCGCCTCGAGCCTGCCACGGTAAATTGGACAGGGGGGCACCACCTAGCTTTGAGCGGCTAGGACGCAAAGCCCACGGTAATATGAACACCACAAGTCTTCACACCGAGAGAGAGAAAAGGGGAGAGAGAGAGAGAGAGAGAGAGAGAGAGAGAGAGAGAGAATACTTACAATTGATGAAAACAACCTCGGGGGTGTGAGGGTGAGTTATTTCTGCAATATTTACAAGGTGGCATGCCGTGATGGTAGAGAGGTAGGGAGAGGAGATGGTGCTACCTACTTGGTGCGTTCTCTAGGGTGACTCAATGACGGTGAATACTCATTTCCAAGATCGTGCATACGTGTCTGCATCGACCATTGGAGTCTAAAGGTGGATGTGGTTCCCTTCGCATGGTGCAATTTCCAAGGCAAACCCAACACACAAGACCCCCTCCTCGTGATGGTGATGGTGTCAATCCCTCCTACTACACTCTACCCAATGCTTGGTTCCACATAAGTTGCCCCCCCGCCCCGATAGTGACCTCTCAGTGCCAATTTATAGGTGTTGGCTGCTTGGATTATGGTAATCCCAGTGTGGTTAGGGTAATCTTAATCGGGGAGACAAAGCAAGTGGTGGGCCCGGTGTGGTTACTAAAAGATGGGAATCTCTAGGTGGGCCTTTGTCACCATCACCTAGAGAGAGGATATTTACAAAATGGAAATTTTACAATGGCTCGGATGAAAAACTGAACATAATGGTAAAATAACCTAAAAATTACTGGGATGGCATCGTGGTTGCGTGTTGTCGATGAATGGCGTGCTGTCGGTGCGTCGGTGTCGAGCGTACTTCTTTTCGGAGTCGGCCGGGGCATGCCTTTGGCGCATTTCTTTTTTTTGTTGTTGGCGGCGCGTGCTTTGGATCCTTCTTCTTTTTGTTTGTTGATGTCGTAGCCTTTTCCTTCGTATTGTGGTGCGCTGCGTATATACGTGTGTGTATGTATTTGTGCATGAGGCGGGTGTGTGTGTGTTTTGTGTTGGCGTGTGTGTGCGAAAGCGTGCCTGGGAAGGGGGGCTATATATATATAATATGTATATATATAATTTTTTTATTTTTCTTTCCTTCTGCGGATGGCCGGCGGATTACTCTTCTGGGCAAGGCGGAAAGGGGGGGGGGGGGGGGTAGGATAGGGTGTGTGTGTTTGTGTGTGTGTGTGTGTGTGTGTGTGTGTGTGTGTGTGTGTGTGTGTGTGTGTGTGTGTGTGTGTGTGTGTGTGTGTGTGTGTGTGTGTGTGTGTGTGTGTGTGTGTGTGTTGGCGTATTTGTTGTTGCCCGCATGGCGTGTGTGTGTGTGTATCGAATGCAGCGCACAGCGCATGGGGAGAGAGAGGAGAGGGGGGGGGGGGGGGGGGGGGGGGTTGTGGGGTGTGTGTGTGAGTGAGAGGGATTGTGTGTGTGAGTGTGGGTGGGGAAGAGGGAGGAGGGGTCGGGGGGAGGGAATATTGGCGGGCCAAAGAGAGGGGGCGGAAAAATGAGGGTAGAGGGTAATGGGAGAGGGGATAGGGTGAGTGTAAGAGTGAGGGGGGGTGGGGGGACTTCTCACGCGGCTCACACCAAGGGAGCACGAGAGAAGGGTTGGGGGTTCCTTCTCTGAGTTTCTGCCTGGCCGGGGAGGGTGAATCGGGAGGAGAGAGATATTAGGGAAGGGGGTATGTAGGGAAAATGGGGGGGAGAGAGTGCGAGGGTTTTATCCTATGCCAGTAGGGCGGGAGGGGGGAAAAAATAAGTTACGGTGGGGGGGGGGGGGGGGGTGATGAGTTTTTTTCTTTTTTTCTACTTGATTTCCGAAAGTCGGCTATCATTAGCCCTCTCTCTTTTGGCTAGAGGCATTCATGCTTCTAGCCCTTCTTCAGTTTCTTCAGCTGTAGAGTTAGAGGGTTCTCCCTCTTTTGGAATGTCTAGCACGAATTCTGGGTCAACCCTAAGGAAATACCTCTTCAGTCTCCATCCATTGACTCTAGTCTTGTGAATTTTCCCATCTGCTTCCATCAGCTTATAGCTGCCGTTGTCGTAGCGCTTCTTGATGATGAATGGCCCTTCCCATCTGGGTTGAAATTTCTTTTCCTTCCTGGTATCAAATCTGTTGTCGTATCGCAGCACTAGCATGCCTTTTTCCAGTCCTTTCTCTTTAAGCCCTTGATTGAAAGTGAGTCGGCGTCGTTCTGCCTGTGCTGCATAGTGATTGATTGCTTCTTCCCTATCCAGTTGGAGTCTCTCTAGATCCAAGATGTGGTTTCGAAGGTTTACGATTGGACGGTGGGTCTAGCTGGCCAAGACTCGTAAGCTGGCTATTTGTACCTCAATGGGTAGAATTGCCTCCTTCCCATAAACTAGATGGAAAGAGGTGAAACCTAGTGATGTTCGGAACGTTGTTCTATAGGCCCAAAGAGCTGCCATGAGATGTTTATCCCAATCTCCTGTATGGTTGTTCACCTGTTTTGTGACGATCTTGCAAATCATTCCATTTACCTTCTCTACCAGACCATTGCATTGTGGATAGTATGGTGTGGAATGCCGACGTGTGATGCCTAACTTCTTCATCAATTCTCCTACCACATCAATTCTCCTACCTTTATCTGCCTAATCAAAAGCAAAGCGTCGCCGAACACATTCAAGCGCTTAATTTTTTTCGAAATACATTGTTCCAGCCCAAGGATTAGGGTTGCACACTCTGCCTCATTGTTAGAGTGGGAGTGTAATAACTGCCCCATGGAGAATACTCTTTCCTGCTGTTCATTGAAAATGACCATGCCTACTGCAGACTGATCCATTGTTCTCTTGTATGCTCCGTCAAAGAAAAGAGAGTGAGCTCTCCCTAGCTTAGGGCTCTCTTTATCTGGTATTCCTTCCTTTGCTTCCGTGTTGACCTTCAGCTTCTTCTCGTAGTGGCGATGAGTGAGAATTCCTGCTAGACTAGCCCTGGTGGAGTTTTCTACTTGTATGGTGTAATCAAACTCTTGTAGTCTAATTAACCACTTTGAGATCCTAGATGAGACATCCATGTGTCGCATTACATATGGGAAAACCTCTTCCATTGTCAGGATTACAGATGGTCTAGGCAAGACATAGGAGTGGAATTTCGTGGTAGCAAACATTAGTGCCAGAACCATGTGTTCTACTTCGGTGAATCCCTTTTCTGATGGGGTCATGAATCGACTAGAGAAGTAAATAGGGCGCATGAAAGAAGTTTTGGGATCCTTTTGCATTAGCACTGCTCCCAGAGTATCATTTCCCACACTAGGGTTCACATAGAATGGCTCGTCCCACTTAGGAGGTGAAATAGTGGGAAGCTTGGATAGGACTTGCTTTACCTCAGTAAACTGCTGCTCATTCTCTTCACTCCATGAGAAAACATCCCTTTGGGTGAGTTGTTCTAGGGGAAGGACCACTTGAGATAGCACGTGAATGAACCTGCTTAAATATCTTACCTTTTGAAGGAAAGAAACCAACTGCTTGGCGATGGTGGGAGATGATAAAGATACCAAAGCCTGAATTTTGCTGGGGTCAGCCTCGATTCCTTTTGCTGAAATTACATGACCAAGGAGAGTGACCTTGCTCTCACCAATGTGACACTTGTCCACGTTGAGTTGGCCACCCAGGGTTTGTAGCCTGGTTAAGCCGTCATAGACTTTGCTTAGATGAAGGGCTCGTGAGCTATAGATGCAAAAATCATCTATGAAAACCCGTATTGATGTTCCAAAGTAGGGTTGGAAAACAAATGTCACATAGCGTTGAAATGTGGCTGGGGCATTGGTGAGGCCAAATGGCATCACTCTGTAAGCAAAACATCCCCAAGGTGTGATGAAGGTTGTCTTCTTCTGATCCTCCTCCGCAATGCTAATCTGGAAGTATCCTGAGTAGCCATCGCATACTGTGTAGCGTTCGTGACCTGCCACTTCATTGAGTATTTCATCCTGGAATGGGAGGGGAAAATGGTCCCTCTTCGTGGCTGCATTGAGACGTTTATAATCCACACAGACTCTCCATTTACCATTTTTTTTGTGTGTGACTACTACTGGGGAGACCCATTCTGAGTCTTCGACAGGGTAGATGAAACCTGCTTGTAGCAAACTCCTTACTTCTTTAAGTAATGCCTCTTGTTGGATTACTCCAAGTCTTCTGAGCTTTTGTACTACTGGTTTACTGCCTTCCTTGAGCTTTATATGGTGTTGCACTATTGTAATTCTTGTGATCTTATCAAAACCATCAATGAACAAAGTAGTGAAGTTTCCTAACATGGAGACATATTCCTTCCTTTCTTCATTGGTTAACTCATTTGAGAGCATTTTTTGTAGCTTACCTGCATCCTCCAATGACTACTTACCTGATGGTCCCTCTTGGTTTGCTGAGGTTGCTTCAGATTGTGTTAATCTGTTTGGGTCTTTAAGAATGACCACCATTACTTCGATGCTACTGTCACTCCCGTCGGTGGTGGTTGTGTCTTCTCCTGAGGTAGGCGAGGAGTCACTGGTGGACTCGTCTTCTAAAGCCTCCAAGATCATATTGCGCTGCTTTCCAATCCTCATGTCGTAGAATATGGACTTCCCTTTAGCATCCTTCATCTGGATCATCCCGGTGCTCCAGTTTTGTTTGGCTTCCATGGCCATAAGCCAAGGCCTTCCAAGAATGATGGGGTAGCCCTCCCCTTTGTGTGGCATGACGAAGATGTCTACTTCCACTTCCGTATTGAATGCTTTTACTTTGACCGCATTTACAATGCCTACGCATTTCACTTTTACATTGTTTGCCATCTTGGCTCGGCAGGGTGCCGGCCTACTTACCTCTAGACCTAGGTGGTGCATCATCTTCTCACTCATGACGCATATTTGCACGCCACCATCTATGTAGACGTTTGAAATCCGCTGCCCTTTGATGTGAGCATCCATGATTGGCAAGATGTCATCGAGATCCCTCCCAGAGATAGCCCCAGCTATCCGTGGTTTTGATTTCTTGGTACTTACCATTTTCGTCCATTGCCTCCTCATTCTGGGTGCAAGGTGGAGTAATTGGGGCCAAGTTATCTTCGGGCCCTGCATTAACACATCCTGAACTAAGTCATAGGGTTGTGCTTCCTCACCTAGTGAGAAGTCTACGATGTCTATCTTCCGCCGCGGTTTAGCTGCTTGCTTGCTAGACTCGGCTTTCCCTTTCATCTTCTCTTCTTTTTGAGATGCCTCCTTGTGCCTCGCACGCTTCACTCCCATAGCATCCACTTCTTCTACCTTCGCTTTTCCTTTGTGCTTCTCTCGAGCTTACTCTTCTACCTTCGCCTTCCCTTTAGCCTCTAAGCTAATGACACTCACCACTTGGTTCACCGCAGGTGGTGGGGGTAGTGGCGGAATGAGAGGTTGGGGTGGTAGTTGCTATTGTATAGGTGGTCGCAGGATTTGGATTGCTGGGATTGGTCCTGGCTGCCTTGGTGGTGGTCTTACTCTTGGCGGAGAGATCTGATTTTGTCTCCCCCCTCTATTGAAATTCTGCCTTCTTGGGTGTGGACAGTAGTACATTCCATGGCCTTCTTCCCCGCAGTTGTAACAGTGGTATTCTGGGTTCTGCCTTCATTGTCCTCTTCCTTGTTCTGGATTTCTGCCAGATGGATGCCCTTGCTGCACCAGATGCACATATAAACTCTCTAGTTGGGTGGTGATGCAACTCAGCAGGTCTTGCTGTTCCTCTGCTGTCTCCTGTGGTTGGACTCTATGATTGGTTGTTGCAGCCACTGGGGTTGGTCGGCCCAAGCTTGTTTCCACTGACTCGTTTACTCTTGCTTGCATGCGCAGCTTCTTGTCTTTAAGGCAGGCTACTTCGACTGCCAACTCATATGTTGCAGGAAACCTTCCCTTCACCTTCTTTCTACGCGGCGACCATAGACCAGCAATGAAACGGTCCTTCTTCAAGAAATTAGGCGCTCCTTCGCCTTCCTCCAGTGTGGCAACCCACCTCTCCCATAAGTCCACAAACTTTGACTCGTAGGTGGCGTACTCCAGCAGGCCTGCCTGCTTTAATTCTGCCAATAGCTGCCATAGCTTCTCCGAGGTTGTGCCTCCACCAAACCTCTTTACAAAAGCAGCCCTTAACACATCCCATGCATTCTTGGTAGCCTGGGGCAATGCATTATACCAGGACTTGGCCTCTACTTTCATCAGTAGAGGAAAAATTCTGAGTCGTGAAGCGTCTTCATCTTTGTTGGAGACGACACAAGCAATGTCAAAATCGTCCAAAAAATCAGTGGTGAGATCCTCACCCTTCTTTCCACTGAACGTGGGGAAAGAAACATTTGCCATGGTGGTGACTCGGCAAATTACAAACCTTCTCTTTTTTTTTTCTCTTTTTTTTTTAACATCAACAACGACGGCTCATAGCGGTTTTACAGGGGCGAACGGATAGGCTAAAATAGGATAAAAATAGAGACATTAAAGGAATGATGGTAATCTAGTATGGGGAGAATGATAGGGTTCGGGGAATTGAGGATTTCTCCTAGTACTGCCGCACCGAATAGGTAAACGATCTTCTGTTGGTAGAAGACTTTCCTATCTACATAGATATTCACATGCATATGCTACAAGAATCTGAATGGGAATGCCGTCGACCCGTTTTCCATCATGCACAAAGGGTGAAATACTTACTTATACTCTTACCGTGCCATTGTTGATGAGTCGGCACATCCACAAGAGGTCGTCACCTTTCATGGGCTCTACCCTTCCTTCGTTGCTTAGCACGTACGGGGTGATGGCGACGCGTCTGACCACTCCCAGTCTCTTGGCTAACAGCAATTGTAGGTAATTTCCGTAATCAGCGTGTTGCATGAATTCTACTCCATTCAGCTGCAGCTCATCTCCAGCCCACTGGGTCTCTCCCGTGGTAGAGAGCTTCTTCAGGATAAGTTGTACAGGGAGGGGAGGAAGGTCCTCCACTCGCTTCCCAAAACAGCGAGAGCAGTAGCCGAACCACTCTTCTCTAGGACATGGGAATCTTCTCACCACTTGTTCTTCTGGATTGTCGAAGTGGATTGGTAGCACTCGCATGCGTCGTGCAAATCGGTAGGCGACCTTCCGCCGCTTAGCTTCGAATGACTTCTTCTTTGACAAAGTGGGTACAACTCGGCTCTCTAAGCTTAAAGCACTTGCTTGGCCAGATGCTTCTCCCTTTGGGGTCATGTGTTTCCAGGCTAGCCTTTCTTCTCGTTGCCCTTGGCTCGAGCAGCCCCTTTAGGCCACTTTGGGGTTTTATCTTTGACTGCAGTTTCTTTAGGGAAAAGAGGCCTCACCGTCTGCTTTCCTTCCTTGACGTGGATGACCTCCTTGCGATGAATGTCAATGTAGAAGACTTCAACCCTTTCGCTGCCTTCGTTGCTGGCACTCATCGACCGTGTGCCTTGGTTGACAACAGTGATGGAACCTCACCAATCTCCCACCTGATGCTTTCGATTTATAGTTAGAATGAGTGACACGAGATGGAGAATTTACCTCTTGAATGTTGATGACACTGCAGCCTGGTAGTAGCACCTCAATGAAGGCGGCTAGGGCCTCCTTCGTCTCTTCTTTTTTCGTCCTCCAGTTAGAAAATTCCTTTAGCCACTCGTCCATGATTGATAGTGGGCGTCACTTTCAGCATTGTAAACTGAAGGGTCTTAGAAAAGCCCTCCTCCGTGGGGGCACCAAATGACGGACGCAAAGCGGACCCCGAACCCCGACGGCCTCTGAACCGGGGGCCGAATGGCTCGCCTCGAGCCTGCCACGGTAAAGCGAACAGGGGGGCACCACCTAGCTTTGAGCGGCTAGGACGCAAAGCCCATGGTAATATGAACACCACAAGCCTACACACTCAGAGAGAGAAAAGGGGAGAGAGAGAGAGAGAGAGAGAGAGAGAGAGAGAGAGAGAGAGAGAATATTTGCAATTGATGAAAACAACCTTGGGGGTGTGAGGGTGAGTTATTTCTGCAATATATGCAAGGTGGCATGCCGTGATGGTAGAGAGGTAGGGAGAGGAGATGGTGCAACCTACTTGGTGCGTTCTCTAGGGCGCCTCAATGACGGTGAATACTCATTGCCAAGAGCGTGCATACGTGTGTGCATCGACCATTGGAGTCTAAAGGTGGATGTGGTTCCCTTCGCATGGCGCAATTTCCAAGGCAAACCCAACACACAAGACCCCCTCCTCGTGATGGTGATGGTGTCAATCCCTCCTACTACACTCTACCCAATGCTTGGTTCCACATAAGTTGCCTCCCCCCGCCCCGATAGTGACCTCTCAGTGCCAATTTATAGGTGTTGGCTGCTTGGATTATGGTAATCCCAGTGTGGTTAGGGTAATCTTAATCGGGGAGACAAAGCAAGTGGTGGGCCCGGTGTGGTTGACCCTTGCTTTGTTTTGGGGAAGGTTATTAAAAGATAGGAATCTCTAGGTGGGCCTTTGTCACCATCACCTAGAGAGAGGATATTTACAAAATGGAAATTTACAATGGCTCGGGTGAAAAACTGAAGATAATGGTAAAATAACCTAAAAATTACTGGGATGGCGTCGTGGTTGCGTGTTGCCGGCGAATGGCATGCTGCCGATGCGTTGGTGTCGAGTGTACTTCTTTTCGGAGTCGTCCAGGGCATGCCTTTGGTACATTTCTGTTTTTTGTTGTTGGCGGCGCGTGCTTTGGATCCTTCTTCTTTTTGTTTGTTGATGTCGTAGCCTTTTCCTTCGTATTGCGGTGCGGTGCGTATATACGTGTGTGTATGTATTTGTGCATGAGGCGGGTGTGTGTGTGTTTTGTGTTGGCGTGTGTGTGCGAAAGCGTGCGTGGGAAGGGGGGCTATATATACATATAATGTATATATATATATTTTTTATTTTTCTTTCCTTCTGCGGATGGCCGGCGGATTACTCTTCTGCGCAAGGCGGAAAGGGAGGGGGTGGGTAGGATAGGGGGTGTGAGTGTGTGTGTGTGTGTGTGTGTGTGTGTGTGTGTGTGTGTGTGTGTGTGTGTGTTGGCGTATTTGCTGCTGCCCGCATGGCGTGTGTGTGTGTATCGAATGCAGCGCGCGGCGCACAACACATGGGGAGAGAGAGAGGAGAGGGGGGGGCGGGGTGTTGTGGGGTGTGTGTGTGTGAGTGAGAGGGAGTGTGTGTGTGAGTGTGGGTGGGGAAGAGGGAGGAGGGGTCGGGGGGAGGGAATATTGGCGGGCCAAAGAGAAGGGGGGGGGGGGGGAATGAGGGTAGAGGGTAATGGGAGAGGGGATAGGGTGAGTGTAAGAGTGAGGGGGGGTGGGGGGGGTTCTCACGCGGCTCACACCGAGGGAGCACGAGAGAGGGGTTGGGGGTTCCTTCTCTGAGTTTCTGCCTGGCCGGGGAGGGTGAATCGAGAGGAGAGAGAGATTAGGGAAGGGGGTATGTAGGGAAAATGGGGGGGAGAGAGTGAGAGGGTTTTATCCGATGCCCGTAGGGCGGGAGGGGGGAAAAAATAAGTAACGGTGGGGGGGACTGAGAGTGGGGGGGGGGGGGGGGGGGGGGGGGGGGGGTGTAATGAGTTTTTTTCTTTTTTTTCTACTTGATTTCCGAAAGTCGGCTATCACTAGCAAGCATTTTGACTTACGTGAGTTCTCAATATCCACCTACCTTAGGCTTCGGGCCCTCGACAGGGACCCAAGGTAGGACAAACCAAGACCCAAACATAGTGGCTAGTGACTCTTCCTCTGACTACAACGTCATGGAGAGTTACCCAATGCCTAATCCTGATAGATCAAGCCAAGACATGCATGCCATGGGCCCACGGTCCGGGCCGAGCGTGCTTAGCCGCTTGAAGGAAACCTTTAGTAGAGCCACTCGCTCCGAACATGGAGCTAACAATGTAAACGAGGAGGGTGGGGAAGTAAATTCTCCATTCATGACCAACATATACCCTATGTCCTTAGAGAGTGTGCACGTGAATACTCCATTCACTGCACCCCCTGACTCTTCAGAGCTACTCCCCTATGAGGTTATATTACCTGATGGTAGAAGCCTTACCGAAGTGCAAGAGGTTGAGCGATATATCATTGCGGCTAAGGAAAAGGAAATCAAGAGCTTACGCAAGGAGGAGCAACAAAGAGAGTTAAAATCGAAAGCCCCTATGTCAATATCATTGCTAGGAGAGCAATCGAGTGCTCTTGAATTAGCGACCACTAAGGGGTCAACCCATAGAAATCCACATTGCATCTAGTTCAAAGGACACCCTTAGCACGTCAATCCTAGATGGAGTGTTCCTAAATGAGAACTGGGAGTACAAACTACAAATGGAAACTCTAACCGACCTATACACAGGTCACACCTAGCACGGGGGTTGGTTAGATGTCCTACAATCCACAATGGGTGCTACTAGTATGGAGGATCAACAACAAAGAGTTTGTGAGGTCATCCATAGGATTATTGAGCTAGAGAGACAGAACAAGGGGATCCACATGCCTTCAACAAGTCTCATGAGATTCTTGAATACAAGGAAGGCTAAGCAACCAATCTTATCGCAAATGGAGACTCCCTTGGTAATTCCAATGGATCCTCCATATGTTGTTTCGCCAAGGGTCTCAGTGCAATCTGAGGCCACAAGTGATAGCTTTACCTTTCCAAGTCTAGCTCATCTTTCCCTTGATGACACCACGGCTACCATACCTACCCCAATGATAGGCATGCCAAGAAACACACCATGGACCTCATTTGTTAGTAAAGCACCACTACATGGTAGCTCAATGCCTGCAACAGTACCTACAAGTCTGTATCAATTGTATGCACCTATGGTCCTTGTACTCATGTAGTTCCTACCCCTCCCATTGTTTCAATAACCTATGCTCCACATCCACAACACCCAAGCTCTTATTTCCATGGGACCATACCGGCTAGCATTAGCATGTCACATCCGATGTATGTTATGCCTAGGGCCACACATATGAACTTTGGGCCCCACATGGCACAACACGTACCAAACGTAGAACCCAAGGGCTTCCTATGCACCAAGCCCAATGCCAATACCTACTCCACATGTAGTCTCTAGAGCGCCTTCACCCACGGTGCCTGCTCACTTAGGTGACCTAGCAACATTTTCTCAAGCTATCAATCAATCTATTTGTTGAGAATATGTGTAACACGTCTGATAGAGAACCTAGAAGTAAGGTAGTACAAATATCCAAGCTCACACAAAAATTTAGCGGAGACGGGGATGTGAGGAAGAATATTGAAGTGTTTTTGAACAAGTATGTGATTCTCTAGGAGAACACAATGACCTGCATAAGAGTAATGCTTTAAGCCTAATCTTATGTGAAAAGGCTGGGGATTGGTATAGAACCCTAAGGAAGGAAGAAAAAAAGATTTACCCTACTCTTAGGAGACAGTTCTTCAAGAATACATACGAGAGGGAGTGCTTTGGGTGTAGCCTCTCAGCTCCAGAAAGCCCAACGAGAGGAAGGAGAGTCGGTGAGAGACTTTATTAGTTGCTTGAAGCATTTGAATTCTCGTTGTAACCCAAATGAGCGCTTCAATAATAATCAATTGCTTGATAGATTCATTAGGGGATTACGACATGACAATATCTACAATGGCCTAGTCATTAGAGGTATCACCACTTGGGAAGTGGTCACCACTAATGCGATCCAATTGGAGTATAATTTAATGATTCAAGGAGAAAGAGTGTCTGTTGAGCCTAAATCTATTAGCTCCCAAGTATTGGGGCATCAGTCAATGACCCTAAAGCCTATTGCTAAGGAGCTAAAGATATCTGAGATGACTTTAGTAGATCTCACCAAGGCCATTCAAGAGAGTCTTAGAGACAATCGTGCTCCACAAAACAATCATGTAGTCAAGAAGGGAGCAACAATGGTGCTCAGTATGATATGGTCCACATAGTATCAGTGAATGCCCTACTTTTAGAGTAAAATTCAATGGGAATTGCAATGCCTATGGGAGGTATGGTCATCAAACTGAGGATTGCATAGTATTTAAGCGCACGATGGCCAATAGACCAACCTTAGCATGGACAGACACACCTCGAGTGCATGCATTGATTCCAGCCCCACCTCTTGAACAAACATCACAACACATGGTTCCTAGGGCTCAAAATGTTGTTCAAACAACACCCTTACCACCTCCAGTGCTAGGACCACAACCACCACATTCAAGAACCACGTCTATGAATCAAGTGGGTTGTGAGTCATCTATTGCTTGTTTGGAAGGCTGTGAGGAAGATATAGAGCCTAATATTCCCTATGGGATGGATGCGCTGGAAGAAATTGCACAATACTACATGGAGGACTATTGGGGACAAGTCAAACATGTCTATCAAGTAGCTGCTCTTGCTGCAAGAGGCCAAAATATCAATTACACTGCTAAGAGACCACCTCTTCAATGCTATGAGTGTGGAGGTCCACATCTGTGGCCGAGTGTCCTATTAGGCCACAAAACAATGCCACACAAATACAAACCAATCAATCAAGAATGTCTACAATGCCGATACTCATGTGTAATCGATGTGGCGTAGATCATTTGATTGCCCAATGTCCAAATAATCCAAATGCACCAAAATCACGCCATTAAACTTGATTGAGGTTATCGAGAATCCATCACAAAGTACACTTGTGGTACCAGTAAACGTACTCACATGATCCATGCTCCAAAAACAAAATTATATTCTTGAAGAAAATTGCCCAATCTCAAAAGAAGAAGAAAACACGAAGGAAGAGATCGCAAAAAGCAGTGAAGTCAGACCCCAGTTCAAAGACCAACATAGGGGCTGGTGACAACCTCGTACATATGAACGACGCTAAAGAGGATTCTGATTGAGGTGAAACCATGGAGACCAAAACAACCACTAGGAAAGAAACAACAAGTAAGATCGTCATGAGCCACAATGGCCAGCATTCAAGAAG
Organism: Adiantum capillus-veneris; assembly: GCF_014529385.1. Taxonomy (NCBI): domain Eukaryota; kingdom Viridiplantae; phylum Streptophyta; class Polypodiopsida; order Polypodiales; family Pteridaceae; genus Adiantum; species Adiantum capillus-veneris. The sequence goes on along the minus strand of NC_140947.1, from coordinate 83,436,652 downwards.
AAGATATGAACTTATCCAAACCCTATAGAGGAGATCAAGCGGGTCAAGCAATTAAGGAGTTTGGTAGAAGATACCCAAAGGGATCTAGAGCCGGCACCTAGGCAGATCCAGATCACAGACACAGTGTTCCCTACACAACAACAACCTCAAAAATTCCATAGACCCCTAGCCATACCTAGTGTCATCCAAGAAGAAAGTGACTTAAAGTCATGGGAAAGTGGGAGTACTCACTTCTTGTTGGAAAGAATGTTTACAGAGGGACTACCTGACCCTATTGAAGAAATGGAGATCACATCTTTCCCACATCAAGGGACTGAAGCCCAAAAGGCGCCGTTAAATATTGCCAAATTAATGGATTTCATGGCTTCACAAGTTAGAACCACCACCATGTCCAAACTATATGGAGACCTTGAGCTATTCTTAGCTCTACGAGCTTTCCTCAATGGAGAACTGAAGGTTCGGCTACCACAATTTTCACAGATGGATGGAGTTAGGGATATGCCAATAGAGGTGGAACACTTAGATCCACAACCCAACCTAGATGAGAACCTTGTTGTAGAAATACTTGTGAACAAGTTGGGACAATACTTTGAGGGAGATGAATCCAATGCAACCATACCAATCAGTACCAAGGGATTAACTGTGAAGGGAATCCTTGATGGTGGCGTTGGGGTTAGCATTGTGACTAAAAATTGTTGGGAAACTATGGGAAGACCTCACCTTGGAACCACAACCATAGTAGTAAAGATGGCCAATGAGTCTATTATTAAACCTATTGGGATGCTAGAAGATCTCAAGATCAAGGTCTTTGGACATAGAATAAGAATTACCTTCATTGTTATGGATTTCTCCAAGCACACTATGGTATCTGAGATGATCTTAAAATGTCCTTTCATGAGGGAAGCAAAAATGGTGCATGAATGGTCTAAAAACCATGTCTACTTGCAGTTCCAAGATTCTCTCATTCGAGTGGATCTTGTAACTGGTCGAGTACATCCTCTAGGAAACTGAAACAAGTTTATAATTGATCATAGATCTGACACTATAGTTCACTCGGCCCCATTGCAGTATTGCTACACGTGTAAGGAGAACACTGATGTTGGGGAAGATTCTCCTTATATGGATGTACTACCTGGGATGACTGAGTCGAACAATGTGGATTGGGTCCACCTAGCAGCAACCATAGACACTTGGGGAAACAGGGGGACGACCTGGGTAACACCTGAGGGGGATGAAATGCCACCACTCATACCCTTAAATATGCTAGAAGCAATGTATATAGCTTCAGATGACCTACAAGATGAAGGTCTCACTCGCATTGGAACCAGTAGCGTCTCACAAGACTATAGCCCACACCATTTGGGGTTAGATTTATCAATTGGAATTGACTTTGAGGACAAAGAATCTGAGTTCGATCTTAGTATAAATGTGGGGACAAACCATTCAAGGCCCAATGGTACCCTAGATGACAATCTATCCAAGGGAGCAGAAGACACAAGTAGCGATTCATCTAGTGACTCTTCATTAGAGATCGGTCGTAATTGAAAATTAGACAAGAAGCATAAGAGATATAAGAGGCAATGATATTGAGCAAATGTGCGTGCTAGAATAAATAAAAAGAAATATACCGTAGAGTGGCTTAATTATATAGGGGCATGTGATGCTCATCGAAAGTTGGTAGATAACTGGGGTGAATACCTTCAAAGTGTTATGTGATGTAGTTCACAACCCATTGACATCACACAACTAGAGGCTACAGAGAAGCCAAAGTTGAGCCATACCATAAGGAGACGACAAAATCAAGAATTAGCTCAACAACGAAAGGAATCAGAAGTAGAATAATAGTCCACAGAACAATAGGACCCCACAAACTTACATCCTACACCTGAACATTTCAAATCCTATACCACAGAGGAACATAAGGTTGTGTATACAAAGGCTCAAAGAAAATCTATCGGTGGAAGCAATGGAGTTTATGATGATCCTGTGGTAGTTAAGGAAATAGAGTAAGCAGACCAAGGAGAAGAGTCCAAACCTGTCTTCATTGCCCAAGGTCTGATAAAGACTGAGGAGTGTGTACTTAAATAAATTCTCAAGGAGATTAGGGATATATTTTCTTGGACATATCATGATATGAAAGGTGTTCCACCTTTCGTGGTGCAACACACTGTGCGCTCCTTGCCGCACTGTCAGAGCAAGGGACTTGCCTAACACTGTGTGCGAGCCACAGACGGCTCCAAGCACACAACTAGCTTAACTAGTAAGCTCAAAGAAAGCGATGGTGTGTCACTCACCGCTCTACGCTTGCTTCGTGGAGGATTCCTCGCCGCGAAGAAGAAGGAGCCGCTACTTTGCCGTGCTCAACCGCTTCGCCGCCGCCGTGCCGTCGTCGCAATGCTCGATCGCACTCTCTCTCTCTCTCTCTCTCTCTCTCTCTCTCTCTCTCTCTCTCTCTCTCTCTCTCTCTCTCTCTCTCTCTCTCTCTCTCACACACACACACACACACACACACACATACACACACACACACAAGGAGGTGAAGAAGAAGAAGAAGAAGATGGAGATGGAGATGGAGCAAGAGCACTCTTCTATTGCACAAATGAGAGAATGCATGAATTTTAGGTTTAGTTGGCTTTTATATGAGCTCACCCCATTCACACTTGGGCGCCCATGCTTAGCCAACTAATCTCTTGAATGTCCCAGTTAGAGTGCGCCTCTCACGGCGATCACTCTTACCCTTTTCCTATTGGTCCGACAAGCCCGGTACCTGACTCTACCAAATACATAATACACGTCCGTCATAGGTGATGGGGTGTCCGTGAGCCGTGAGGGTTAACACTTCTTGATGTAGATTCCGTCCTCAGAAGCTATTGAGTTGAAGCTCGTTCGTCGAGGTGGAAGAGCATTTGAGATGAATGTTCTTAGCCTTCTTCAGTCACTGCAAAATCAAACAACATTGGCACAGTAATTGCATTCTCATAAGTGATTAAAAAGCATATGCAGTTTTAGGTAGACAAATTGATTGGTAAAAGAATTTCAAACAATTTGTCAGCAATGAACATTAAATTGCAATGTAATCAAATGCATAAACAGATGTAAAGGTAAAACATTAAACAAGTCTGGGGTCACTAATTTGACAGTCGAAAGGCACTGGAGATAGAATATTAATACCATGGGTAAGCTTCTTAATTTTCTGTGGTCAATTAAGTTGTTTAATCGCGAGAGCCAAGTATTCATGTTCGAGGGTTGACTAGAGGCTATATCTAGAAGACCTTGTAGTTAAGCTACCATAAAAGGAATTTCTCATGAAATCATCGCCTGACTGATTACTTTTTCTTTGACCCCCCAAATTCTTTTCACAGTGATTCAATTTTGATGTGTGTGCTTATTTTGTATGCCTTGGGTTTTTTGCTTTTCAAGAAAAAGCGCCCATACTGGGAACCTCTAGGGCTCTAGTACCATAGGCGATACATGTGAGTGAAGTACCCAATCAAGCTGAGATTTCTCTTCCAACTTAAGATTTTACAATGTGGCACTTTGATTTTTTGTTTGTTCATTTTCATCATTTTAATTTTGTAAATTTGGGGGGTCATATAACACTGATACACCTCCCCAGGCTCATCACACTAGTAAACTCCCTTTATAATACTTAAGCTAAAGGTCAATAGGGTCAAGCCCACTAGAAATCCCTAGTACATTTCACACAATGCTGCCTAAATCGGATTAAGAACCTAAGTAACCATTAATTATTAGGAAGGCATTCCCCATGGTATTAAGAGAAGATCTCGAACACCTAACTTGGTCAAACTAGCTTAGTCGGACTTGCTTGATGTTTAAACCTAGACAATGGATTATGACAAAAAAGACATTGAATTAAATGTTTGATACTAAGCAAATGTGCTGGATATTATGCTACCAATCACAATCAAAGTAGACAATCATAGATGCAAAAAAGATAAGGGACAATGCTAATGGACAAGAAACACCTGTTTGTGTTGATGGTGGCGCTTGATCTGAAGTGTGAACGAGAGAAAGGTTCCATGAAGGTCCAAATCCTATCAATAGCAGCACGCTCCTGTACACACTAGGAAACAAAAGGAATGCCTCCAGGAGGCACATTAGTAGGAAAAGGTACCAACACTTATTGAACACAACAAAAAACATAAGGGACCCTAACCTAATTAGTTGCACTCCCTCTAGAGAGTCAAGGGAATAGGATATTGTAGAGGTTAGGGGGAAACCCTAAGGCTAAACCCCTATCCTCGTCGTTGAGATAAACAAAGTCATCATCCATGAGACCATATGTGCCATCCGTGTAGTCCTGTAAATTTTCTTCTTCATCATAGGTGCCCATGTTTACTAAGAAGGTCACTAGACGCCTATAGTCATCTTGGTCAAAAGGGTAGGCTTGTGCAATGGGAGAAACGCTCTCTACTAAGTATGGATCAAATGTGATCAAGAGACGTACTAGCCATTCTAACTCCTCAAAATTCCTCTCACATGCTAGCGTACCTATCAAATCCCATTCACATGCAAGCACTGGAAATACCATGTGAAATATTTGTGAAAAGTAACGAGGGTACCTCTCACCCAAGGCAGGAGTGGATGACTCTAGCGTACTAGCCATATCTGTACACGCAAATAGATGATGGTTAGAGTGCAATTATTACAAGGGTCGTGTTCTTGTGCATAATTTGTTTTTATAATTTTGTGTTATGGATCTTGCTCTTTTACTTTTTTATCTTGTTTTTGTGAGTATAAGGCTTTATATATACATTCCCTAAGATTGGAGATTAAGGGGTCAAGGAGAAAGGTTGAGAGGAAAGTGAGTGAGTGATGATTGTCAGCAAACACTCCCCCCTTCCTTGGGTAGATCATACCGTTTGAAATGAGCTCGTCACCCTTTGAAACCAATTGTTCCAGTTGGTAATAGGTGAGGATTTTTTCCAGTAGTTTTCTATTACCCTAGGTGCCTCGTCAAGTTGCAAGGGTGGTAAGGTACTCTCCCAGGATTGAACTTGAAGTGGTTCATCAGGTGATTCTTGAACACTGGGAGGTGTGGATTCTTTTGTAGCTTCATGGAGGTCCACTACTATAGATGGAGGCTGTGTAGAAGCTTTTACCTCTATGGATGAATTACATGAGGAGCTAGAAGCTTCATGGAACTCCCCCCTTCCTGAGCTAGGTGGAATAAATTGGTTTTGCCTTGGAGCCCAAACTAGCTCTGGACTAGGTGTGTAGCATTCTGTGATCTTTCCCTTCCCACGGTCTGCCATTGGCTTTAGCGTTACACTGTTTGACTCATATGGGTTTGTTGTCGATAGGGAAGGACACATTTTACGTTTAGGTACCCAAATTTGCTCATTTCCATCATAGTAGCCTTGGGCTTCTAATAGTCATTTTGGAATCCATCGTGATTTGGTCTTGAATCTCCTAGAGCGCGCTCTTGGTTCTCCAGGGAAATTTTTTCTTGAAATGGATGGGAGGGTTGAGGTAGTTGGAAGTAAGGCCTTGGGGACCCATTGATATGTACTCTTAGGTCGTGCAGGTTGAGTACTTGCAATATTACTGCTTGCTGCAACTACAAGTGTTGAAGTGCTAGGTTCATGGGTAGCCGGCAAAGACGAGTTAACCACCTTGGCTTGTGAATGTTGGCTATCCTTCAACTTTGCTAGAGTTTGCAACGTAGTTGAATTTGCTTGAATGATAGGGGTAAGAGTCGGTGGTCGCGTCGTGACACTACCAATATCCCAATCAATAGTGCATTTGGTTGCCAACATCCACGTGCGTCCCAGGTTTACGTTTCCTTCCATAGCTCTCGCGGGCATGACTAGAAACCTCTGCACTATGCTTCCATTGTCATAGACAACAGGGGTCTGAAGGACTCCAAGAATAGCAATTTTCTTTTTATTAATGCCCTTGACTTGCATCATACTTGGGGATAGGTCGGTTTCCCTAATTGACACCAAACTCCATAGGATAACAAATTGTGTTTAGGTCCCGTATCTAATGAGGCATTGTATAGTACTTTCCCATAGGGGCTATTTAGCTCAATTGGGTATCGTAGAGGTGGCTCAGATTCTAATGAGTCGTCATCTGTGTCCTCAAAAAATTCTTGCGTGATTCCCAGATTAGCCTCTCATTGGCGTCTAAGACGTTGTTGTCGTTCTCGAGCCTCAACTCTTGCTTGGATTTTTCTAAGCTCTGCTTGTTCCTTGGCAGCCTTATTTTGATGGATAGCTTGCAACTCTTCCTGGCTTAGAGGATCATAATATCTTTTGAATTTACTCCCATTAAGGAATCCAATGGTTTCAACTCCATCTAGAGTCTCCACACGAATGGTACCTTGCGGGGTAATTTCACACACTCGATATGGTCCCTTACCAGCGTATTTCAATTTCTTCTTTTCATTACGTACCCCGTACATAAGAACTTTATCACCAACCTTGATGTCTTTATCCTTTAAATGGCTATCAAAACACGTCTTTCTCCTATCCTTCTCCACTAGAGCATTTCGCACAGCTAATTGCCTTTCTTCATCTAGCCTTTCCAGGATATATAATCGCTCCACTAAGGGGTTACCATCCCAACCTTCTTGAGAAGCTACTCGAAGACTAGGAATGACAAACTCCCATGGCATAACTGCTTCTTGGCCATACACCATCTTAAACGGTGTGCAATTAATAGCAACTTTATACGCATTACGATAAGCCCATAAAGCTGATGTAAGCTTTAGGTCCCAATCAGTGCGATTAGCCTCAACTGTCTTTGTCAAAATGGAGATGAGAGTTTTGTTGGTACTCTCAGCTTGGCCATTTGCTTGGGGATAATAGGGTGTAGAATTGTGGTGAGATATCATGAAGTTTGATGTGAGTTCTTTTATTACTTCATTTATAAAATGAGTTCCATTGTCACTCACAAGTTCAAAGGGGCATCCAAAACGTGTGATAATGTTCTCAAAGAGGAACTTAGCTGTTGTTTTTGCATCTGCCTTCGTGTTGCTTTTGCTTCAGCCCATTTGGTTACATAGTCGGTAGCCACAATGATATATCGTGATTGCGTGTTACGTGCAGCCGGACTAATCGGTCCTACAAAGTCTAAGCCCCACTTTTCAAATGGTTGGGTTACCTTGATGGGATGTAGAGGCATCCTATCCCTTCTTTGTGGCTTGTTGAAGCGTTGGCATTCATCACATCCCTTTGCAAAAAGTGATGCATCCTTAAACAGAGTGGGCCACCAATAGCCTGACTGTAAGATCTTTCGGGCAGTCAACTTTCCTGAAAAGTGACCACCAGCTACGCCCATGTGTGCCTCTTGTAGAATATATAAATACTCATCCTCGCGGGCACAGCGTCTAAGAACATCATCTTTTCCTCTCTTATAGAGAGTTCCAGCCAGTAAGCAATAGGGTTCGCATTCCTTGATTAATTTTCGAGCTATATCTTTTCGCAGCTCTTTGGGTGGAAAACCATTAACTAAGAAGTTAACAATCTTTTCACTCCATTCAGGCATTGTCTCAACAATGAACAAAGGAGTATCAAGCAATTCATCATCAACCCCCGTAGGAGCTTCGCCATTAGGGATACGAGATAAATGATCCGCCATGACATGTTTCCTCCCAGGCCTCACAACAACGGTGAAGTCAAACTCAAGAAGAATTAACAACCATCGTGTAATTCGACCTGTGGAACACGGCTTGTTTACCAAATATAGCAATGCTTGATGATCACATAAAACACAAACTTGGTAGCAAGAAGGTAATAGCGAAATTTCTTTACTGCGTAAATCATAGCTAGACCTTTGCGCTCTGTAGTAGTGTAGTTCATCTCGGCATCATTTAATTGGCGACTTGCAAAGCTAATAGGGTAGTCCAATTTATGTTCTCCTGGTTGAGTTAGAACACACCCAATAGCAAAATTTGATGCATCAATATGCACATGAAAAGGTACATTCAATCAGGTGTTCGCAGGATTGGAGCACTTGTTAGGGCCTTCTTTAATAACTCATAAGATTGATGACATTCTTCCGTCCAGTGAAACTCGATAAGAAGCTTGTACAATGGACGCGCTATCTCGGCAAAGTTTAAAATAAACCTTCGATAATAACCAACATGGCCCATAAATCTTTGAACTCCTTTATAGTTCGTAGGTGGTGGCAAATCGGCAATGGCTTTAATCTTACTCTCATCTGTGGATATCCCGTTCTTGGACACTATATGCCCTAGAATGACTCCATGCTTAACCCAAAATTGGCATTTGAAAGGGTTCAATGAGATGCGATAAAATCTGCACCTTTCAAATATTTTTCGTAGATATAACAAATGCTTCTCCCAAGAAGAATAAACACAAAGGTCGTCTAGGAAAGCTTCACAAAACTCCCTTAGAAATTCTTTAAACGCAGTGTTTATTAATCGTTGGAATGTAGCAGGGGCATTTGTTAAGCCAAAAGCCATAACACGAAATGCAAACACTCCAAACTCTGTGATAAAAGCAGTTTTAGCTTGGTCCTCTAATGCAATTGTGATTTGATTGTAACCAGAGTACCCATCTAAAAAGCTATAAGCTTCCTTGCCGCAACTCTTTCAAGCACATGTTCTGAATATGGCAAGGGATAATGATCTCTCCTAGTGGCTGCATTAACTTTCTTGAGGTCCACGCACACTCTTAGTTTCCCATTCTTTTTTGGCACAATGACTATTGGAGAAACCCATTCTGAGTGCTCAATAGGGTATATGAATCCACATTGGATAAGTTTTTCAATCTCCTCTTGTACAATTTTGGCGTACTTAGGATTCATTGGATAGGGTCGTTGCTGGACGGGTTTAGCAGTGTTGATCATGGGAATTGTATGTTGCACCACAGAAGGTGGAACGCCCTTCATGTCATGATATGTCCAAGCAAAGATATCCTTGTATTCCTTGAGGAGCTCCTTAAGTACAGCCTCTTCAGTTTCGGTAAGGTCTTGAGCAATAAAGACTGGTTTAGACTCCTCACCTGGTTCTGCTAATTCTATCTCTTTAACTACCGCTGGACCATCATAGACTCCACTGCTTCCATTGGTAGGTATTCGTTGGGCTTTGGCATACACAACCTTTCGCTCCCCCGTGGTATAAGATTTAAAATGTTCAGGAGCCGTATGTAAGTCAGCAGGCTCTTGTTCTGACAGAGACCTTTCTTTTAGTTCTGTCTCCTTTTGTTGTTGAGCTAACTCTCGGTTTTGACGTCTTCTTATAGTTCGACTCAATTTCAGCTCTGTAACCTCCAATTGAGCGAGGTCAATGGGTCGCGGGCTGCACCACATGACACTCTGGAGATGTTCACCCCAATTGTCTACTAGCTTTCGATGAGCATCACATGCCCCTAGATAGCTAAGCCATTCTGCAGTAGATCTTTCCTTGTTTATCCTAGCTCTCACATTTGCTCGATATCGTCGTCTCTTATATGACCTTTGTTTCTTGTTAAGGTTTTGATTTTGGTAAATGTTTGAACTCGACTTGCGTGATAGGTCTTCGCTTGTATCTTCTTCACTCTCATATAAATTACCATAGATGGTCGTACTAGGCCTCGAGTGTTTAGTTTCTATACTTGGCTCACTCGATGTTTCCTCAGGTTCCGAATCCATTTCTCCCTGAGATTCCGTTTCTGATGTGTATTGGCCTGAAGCCTTTGAGGAATCATCGGTTTCACTCTCAGATAGGTGTGCCTCTTTCTTATCATCGGATGTTACATGCGCTACACCTAACATGTTTACTGGTGCAATGTGTGGTATCTCTTCCCCATCTGGTGTTACCCAGGTTGTTCCTCTAGCTCCCCATGTATCTATAGTTTCCACTAGGTGTACCCAATCGACATTGTCTGACTCAGCCATTCCGGGTAGAATATCCATATAAGGAGAGTTCTCCCCAATATCCGTGTCTTCGTTACACGTGTAACAATACTGTAATGGAGCTGAGTGAATTGTTGTGTCTGATCGATTATCAATGATGAATTTAGTTCCTAGAGGATGCGTTCGACCACTTAAAAGATCAACTCGAATGACAGAGTCTTGGAACTGTAAGTAGACGTGGTTTTTGGACCAGTCATGCACCATTTTTGCTTCCCTCATGAATGGACGCCCTAAGATCATCTCAAATGACATAGGATGCTTGGAAAAATCCATAACAATGAAATTATGCCTTACCTTGTGTCCCAAGACCTTGATCCTGAGATCCTTTAGCATTCCAATAGGCATAACAATAGATCCATTAGCCATTTTTACCACTACGCTTGTGGCTTCAAGGTGAGGTCGCCCCATAGACTCCCAACAACTCTTTGTCACCATGCTGACTCCCGCACCACTGTCAAGGACCCCCTTTACAGTTAATCCTTTAGTAGTGATTGGTAGAGTAGCATTAGATTCATCACCTTCAAAGTATTGCCCCAACTTGTTAACGGGTATTTCAATTACAGATTCATGTCCCGCTAGGTTAGATGGTGGTGCTAAATGTTCCTCATCATTCATCATCGAGTCAGGTTTGTTCATATGTGCAAACTGTGGTAATCAGGCCTGTAATTCTCCATTGAGAAGCGCTCGAAGTGCTAGAATATTCTGGGATCTCCGTATAACTTAGACATGATAGTGGTTCTGTTTCTGAGACATGAAATCCATCAAGCTTGGCAACATTTAATGGCATCTTGTGGGACGTAGGACCCTGACAAGAGAATGGTGAAGATGGAATCTCCACTTCCTCAAGGGGGTCGGGCATTCCCTCATTGAACATTCTCTCTAGTAGGAAAGGTGTGTGTCCACTTTCAGATGTCCTACCCTCACTCTCTTCCCGAATGATACTGGGTATAGCTAACGGCCTGTAGTTCTTGTGAGGTTGAACTTGTGTGGGAAACACTGTGTCCGACATCTGGATATGTTTGGGTTCAGGTTCTAATTTTCGTTGAGTTTCTTCCACCAAACCCCTCAGTTGTTGGACTCGTTCAATTTCCACTGTTGGGTTTGGATAGGTTCCAATCTTTCTCTTGCAATCCTCATTTTTTGTCTCTCGTGGCTTATCTTGGGGGTTCGCAACTGGGTGGTTTAACTTTGAATACTCTTTTGGTGTTCGTCGTAATTCCCTCTCGTGATCCTCCTCACTGGCTTTTTCCTTTGTAGTAACAGTTTTGGTCTCCGTGGTCTCTATCGAATCTAAGTCATCCTCGGGGTCATTCATATACACGGGATCCTCTCCTGTCCCTATGTTAGTCTTTGAACTAGGTTTTGAGCTAGAAGCATTAAGGGATTTCTTTCTTCGTGTTTTCTTCTTTCTCGCTCAGCCAATGGATGCAGCATCTCTCTCTTCGAGGATGTAATTTTGCTTTTGTAGCATCGACCGTGTGAGTGCATTCACTGGTGCTATGTTTATAGTTGGTGGTGTCCCATCAACAATCTCTATTATGTTCAATGGTGTGATTTTCGGTGCGTTTGGATTGTTAGGACACTGTGCGATCAAATGATCTATGCCACAACGATTACAAGTGAGTATTGGCATTGCCAATGCACTCCCTTGACTTTTTTGCATTAGTGCGGCATTCTTTTACATTCTAATGGGGCACTCAGCTACTCGATGTGTTCCACCACATTCGTAGCACTGAAGAGGTGGTCTCCGGGCAAAACTATTAATGTTTTGGCCTCTTGCTGCTAGCGCAGTAGCTTGATATACCAGTTTGATTTGTACATGGGACACTCCTCAAGCATGTCGACTCCATAGGTGATACTAGAGTCTATGTCCTCTTCGCAATCTACATAAGTACAAGATGACTCGCAACCTATTTGGTTCATAGGTGTAACTCTTGGATGAGGGGGTTGCGGTCCTAGCACTGGAGGTGGCAACGGTGTGGTTTAGACCACATTTTGGGTTCTAGGGACCATGTGCTGTAATGGAAACTGTTGCTCCATGGGTGGGGTAGGCATCAATGCAGGAACTCGAGGTGAGTCTGCCCAAGCTCTAGGCGGTCTATTTTCCATGATGCGTTTAAGCATTAGCCAATCCTTTGCTTGATGGCCATACCTACCACACGCGTTACAAGTCCCGTTAAACTTTACTCTGAAAGTAGGGCATTCACTCGTAGTATGTGGGCCCAAGCAAATTGAGCACCATTGTTGCTCCCTTCTTGGATACATATGAGTGTTTTGTGGAGCACGATTACCCCTAAGGCTTTCTTGGATGGCTTTGGTGAGATCTGCCAAAGTCATCTCAGATATCGTTTTCTCTTTCACGATTGGCTTTATCTTCATTGGTTCATGCCCTGACGCTTGGGAGCTACTAGACTTCGGCTCAGCAGACACTCTTTCTCCTGCAATCATTAAATTATCCTCCAATTGGATTGCATTCATGGTGACTGCTTCCCAAGTAGTGATACCTCTAATGACTAGGCCATTATAGATACTTTCATGTCATAGTCCCCTAATGAATCTATCGAGCAATTGGTTGTTGTTGAATCGCTCGTTTGGATTGCATCGAGAATTCAAATTCTTTAGGCGACTAATGAAGTCTCTCACGGATTCACCTTCTTCTTGTTGGGCTTTCTGGAGCTGAGAGGCTACACCCCAAAGTACTCCCTCTCGTATGTATTCTTTTAAGAACAGTCTCCTAAGAGTAGAGTAGATAGTTTTCTCTTCTACTCTTAAGGTTCTATACCAATCTCCAGCCTTTCCGCTTAGGGTCAAACTCAAAGCCTTACACTTATGTAGCTCATTGTGCTCTTCCAAGGAATCGCACACATGTTCAAAGACTTCCATATGCTTTCTAGCATCTCCGTCTCCACTGAATTTTTGTGTGAGCTTAGCTACTTGAACTGCCTTGCTCCTAGGCTCTCTATCAGGTGCACTACGCATGTTTTCCGCAATAGAGCGACCGATAGTTTGAGAAAATGCTGCCAAATCTCCTATTTGAGCAGGTATAATGGGTGTATGTGCTCCTGGAACCACATGTGAGATGGGAGTTGGCCTTGGCCTTGGCATACGCACGGCTCTTGGGTCCCATATTTCGTATGGTGGTGTACCAGACGGTGGTCCAAAGTTTACAGGCGTGGCCCTAGGCATAGGGGGTGCCTGATATGGCATGTTATTATTAAATGGCATGGCTCCACTTGTATAAGAGCTTGGATAATGCCATTGTGGATTGTAAGCTCTTGGAATAATCGGAGGTGTAGGAGCTACATGAGGCTGAGGTACGACAGGTGCACATGATTGATACATACATGTAGGTATAGTTGGGGGCACTGTGCTACTAGGCATCGGCGCAGTATTAACAAATGAACTCCATGGTGTACTTCTTGTCACGCTCACCACTGGGATATGCATGGTAGCCGTAGTGTCATTAAGAGAAAGATGAGCTAGATCTGGGAAGTTAAAGCTGCCACTTGTGGGCTCAGATTGTATTGAGGCTCCTGGTGAAACAACATATGGAGGATCAATGGGGCTCACTGAGGGAGTCTCCATTTGTGATAGGGTTGGTTGGTTGGCCTTTCCCGTATCCAAGAATCTCATTAGGCCTATTGAAGGCATGTTGATCCTTGTGTTCTGTCTTTCTAACTCGACAATCCTATGGAGGACATCACAGACTTTCTATTGTTGCTCATCTATGCTAGTAGCACCCGATGTGGATTGTAGAACATCTAACCAACCCACATGATGAGTGTGTCTTGTGTACCGATCAGTTAAAGCTTCCTCTTGTAGGTCATACTCCCAATTTTTTTTTAGGAATATCCCATCTAGGCCTGGCGTGCTGGAGGTTTCCCTCAAGGTGGAAGCCTTTTTGCTCCCCATCACTTGCCCCTCCGTGACTGCTACCTTGGGAGCACTCGGTTGCTCGGCTGGCATGATTGTTGTCATAGGAGCCTTTGCTTTCACGGCTCGACTTTGTTCTAGCCTTCGTAGGTTCTCAATTTCCCTCTCCCTTGTTGCTTGCATATAGCGTTCGATCTCTTGCACTTCGGCAAGACTCCTACCATCGGGTAGTAGAACCTCAGAGGGAGATAGTCCTAAAGGATCAGGAGGTGCAGTGGATGGAACATTCACATGCACACTCTCAAGAAGCATAGGGTCTATTTTAGGCATGAATGAAGAATTTACTTCCCCACTCCCTTCATTTATTTCATTAACCGCATGTTCTGAGCGAGTAGCTCTACTAAGGGTCTCTTTTAAGTGACTAAACACGTTGGACCCGGGCCGTGGGCCCATGGCATGCATGTCTTGACTTGAACTATCACGGTTTGGTGTAGGATACCCCTCCATGACTTCGTAGTCAGAGGAAGAATCACTAGACGCGATATGAGGATCTTGGTTCGCGCTACCTTGAGTCCCGGCCGAAGGTCCAGAACCTAGGGTGGAGGAATAATGGGTGCCCACGTAAATGGAGGCACTACCAATATGCTCGTGCTCTAACACTCGTCCAGAGCATAGGTACATGTGACCTCCACACTCTAAGCACGTTGGTGAGTGCCCGTGAAGGCCGCTCACTTAGTTTTTTTTTTTTTTAAGGTGTTTATAACCCAAGTTTTTTGTTATTCTTGGTTATTTTTTGTAACCAAGCCACAAAATATGGCGTGTAATAGCTCAAGACGAGCGTTTTGGCTAAAGGAACGTGCCGTGCTTTACAGCTCCCTATTCGGCTACGTGAAGCCCTCGAAATCCTAAAAATAGTCTTTATAGTCCTCGAAATCCTAAAAATAGTTTTTAAATATAAAAAGGTGTATAAACTATATTTTAAAACTGAGGACTGAGGTCTGGGTTTGAGCTTGGGCTTGGGGAATGATCCCCAGCTCGATCCTTCCTTTAATTATTTTTATTTATTTATTTATTTATTTTAAGTCGCCGCGCACGCGCGCACACACACACTTAACCTACACCTAACTTATCTACTTACAGCTAATAGAGATACTGCCACACACATTCTAACACTGTTTACACAGTACTATAGTAGCTGACAGATCTACAAAACTAACCTTACAGAACTAACATTGAACCTTACAGAACTAACATTCCATAGCTAATACCTTAATTCTAACAATACATTGCAAAAAAATTGTAACTCCTTCTTTACAGAAAACAAAAAAGACAGTACAGTGTAACAAAAATCTTCTCCACACAACCACACACCTTCCTTCTTCACAAATCCTTCTCCACACAACCACACACCTTCCTTCTTCACAAATCCTTCAATTGAAATTGCATCACAAGAAAGCGTAAGGTGCTTAACCGAGCTTAGTGTTGGGCATTTCCCCGGCAGCGGCGCCAAAAATGTGCGCTCCTTGTCGCACTGTCGAAACAAGGGACTTGCCTAACACTGTGTGTGAGCCACAAACGGCTCCAAGCACACAACTAGCTTAACTAGTAAGCTCAAAGAAAGTGATGGTGTGTCACTCACCTCTCTACGCTTGCTTCGTGGAGGATTCCTCGCCGCGAAGAAGAAGGAGCCGCCGCTTCGCCGCAGCCGTGCCGTCGTCGCAATGCTCGATCTCTCTCTCTCTCTCTCTCTCTCTCTCTCTCTCTCTCTCTCTCTCTCTCTCACACACACACACACACACACACATACACACACACACAAGGAGGTGAAGAAGAAGAAGATGGAGATGGAGATGGAGCAAGAGCACTCTTCTATTGCACAAATGAGAGAATGCATGAATTTTAGGTTTAGTTGGCTTTTATATGAGCTCACCCCATTCACACTTGGGTGCCCATGCTTAGCCAACTAATCCCTTGAATGTCCCAGTTAGAGTGCGCCTCTCATCGGCGATCACTCTTACCCTTTTCCTATTGGTCCGACAAGCCCGGTACCTGACTCTACCAAATACATAATACACGTCCGTCGTAGGTGATGGGGTGTCCGTGAGCCGTGAGGGTTAACACACACAATCCCCATGAATAGCATGGCTAAACTAGTTTAGCAACGACTCTACCCAATGAATCCTAAATATGCAAAGATCATTCAAGAAGAGATTGAAAATCTTGTGAAATGCGAATTCATGTACCCTATTGCGTACTCAGAATGGGTGTCTCCAATAGTGATTGTGCCAAAAAAGAATGGGAAACTCAGAGTGTGCGTGGATCTCAAGAAGGTCAATGTCACCACTAGGAGGGACCGTTACCCCTTGCCATATTCAAAACATTTGCTTGAAAGAGTTGCAGGGAAGGAAGCTTATAGCTTTTTAGATGGGTACTCTGGCTACAATCAAATTACAATTGCGTTAGAGGACCAAGCTAAAACAGCCTTTATAACCGAATTTGGAGTGTTCGCATTTTGTGTTATGGCTTTTGGCTTAACCAATGCCCCGGCTACCTTTCAAAGATTAATAAACACTGCTTTTAGAGAATATTTGAGGGAGTTTTGTGAAGCTTTCTTAGATGACCTTTGTGTTTATTCCTTTTGGAGAGAACATCTATCATGCTTACAAAAAGCGTTTGAGAAGTGCATATTGTATCGCATCTCCTTAAACCCTTTCAAATGCCAATTTTGGGTTAAACATGGAGTCATTTTAGGGCATATAGTGCCCAAAAATGGTATTTCCACAGATGAGAGCAAAATTAAAGCCATTGCTGAATTGCCACCACCTACAAACTATAAAGGAGTTCAAAGGTTCATGGACCATGTTGGTTATTACCAACGGTTTATTTTAAACTTTGCCAAGATAGCTCATCCTTTGTACAAGCTTCTTATTGAGTTCCACTGGACCGCACAGTGTGACCATGCTTATGAGTCATTGAAAAAGACCTTGACTAGCGCTCCTATTCTACTAGTGCCCGATTGGAATGTAATTTCCCATGTGCATATTGATGCATCAATTTTTGCTATTGGGTGTGTTCTAGCTCAACCAGGAGAATGTAAATTGGACTACCCCATTAGCTTTGCAAGTCGTCAATTGAATGATGCCCCGAGAAACCCCACCACTACAGAGAGGGAAGGTTTAGGTATGATTTACACAGTGAAGAAATTTCACTATTACCTTCTTGATAACAAGTTTGTTTTCTATGTGAATCATCAAGCCTTGTTGTATCTAGTAAATAAACCTTGTTCCACAGGAAGAATTACATGATGGTTGTTAATTCTTCTTGAGTTTGATTTTACCGTTGTGGTGAGACCTGGTAAAAGACATATCATGGTGGATCATTTGTTTCGCATACCCAATGATGAAGCCCCTACTGGAGTCTATGATGAATTGCCTGATACTTCTCTATTCCTAGTCAAAACCATACCTGAATGGAGTTAGAAGATTGTGATTTTAGTTAACGTTTTTCCACCCAAAGAGCTGCGTAAGGACATAGCTCAAAAACTGTTAAAAGAGTGTGAACCTTATTGTCTCATTGCAAACTCTATACAGACTAGGGAAGGATGATATTCTTAGATGTTGTGCCCGTGACGATAAGTATTTATACATAGTGCAAGAAGCCCACATGGGTATAGCCGGAGGACATTTCTCAGGGGAGCTAATAGCTAGAATAGTGTTGCAATCAAGCTATTGGTGGCCTACCTTATTCAAAGATGCATCACTTTTTGCAAAAGGATGTGATGAATGCCAATGTTATAAGATCACACAACAAAAGGATAATATGCCCTTACATCTTGTTAAAGTGACTCAACCATTTGAAAAATGAGGGTTGGACTTTGTAGGCCCAATTAGTCTGGCATCTCGTAGCACTCAATCTCGATATATTATCGTTGCCACTGACTATGTAACAAAGTGGACGGAAGCCAGGGCAACACGTAAGGCTGATGCAAGGTCAACTGCCAAGTTTCTCTTTGAGAACAGTATTACAAGATTTGGTTGTCCCTTTGAGATTGTGAGTGACAATGGCACTCATTTTATAAATGGAGTGATAAAAGAACTCACGGCCAACTTCATGATAGCTCACCATAAGTCCACACCTTAGTGTCCACAAGCAAATGGCCAGGCTGAGAGTTCCAACAAGAACTTAATCTCTATCCTGACCAAAACGGTGGAAGCTCATCGTACAGATTGGGATTTAAAGCTTACATTAGCTCTATGGGCTTATCGTACTTCTTACAAAGTAGCTATTAATTGTACACCATTCAAAATATGGCCAAGAAGCAGTTATGCCATGAGAGTTTGTAATTCCTAGTCTACGCGTAGCTTCGCAAGAAGGTTGGCATGGTAGCCCTTTAGTTGAGCGCTTATATATCCTTGAGAGGTTAGATGAAGACAGACAACTGGCTGTGCAAAATGCACTTGTAGAGAAAGATAGAAGGAAGAAATGGTTTGACCGTCATCTAAAGAACAAAGATATCAATGTTGGTGATAAATTACTTATGTATGGAGTGCGTAACAAAAAGAAAAAGTTGAAGTATGCAATAAAAGGACCATATAGAGTATGTGAAATCACCCAACAAGGAACCATTCATGTGGAGACTCTGGATGGAGTTGAAACCATTGGAATCCTCAATGGGAGAAAATTTAAAAGATACTATGATCCTTTAAGCCAAGAGGAGCTACGTGCCATCCATCAAAAAAAGGTAGCCAAGGCACAAACAGGGTTGAAGAAGATGCAAGCTCAAGCTGAGGCTAAGGAGCGACAACAACGCATAAGACGCCAACGAGAGGCTAACCTTGGAGTTACACATGCATTCCATGTTGAAACCGATGAGGATTGGTTGGACTCTAACACACCTCTATGATACCCTATTGAGCTAAACAGTGCCTATGGAAAAGTACTATATAACGCCTTATTGGACACGAGTGCTAATATATAATTTGCTATCATATGGGGTGTTGTGTCAGTTGGGAAAGCCACCTCTATCTGAGAGTATTATCCAAGTCAAGGGTGTCAACAAGAAAAAAACTACGGTTTTTGGAATCTGGCACACTTCTGCCAGTTATGACAATGGGGTTGTAGCTTTCCATTTGTGTCTTGCACACAGTGTACGACAAGTCCCTTGCATTGACACGTGCGATAGACGCGCACAGATGCATACACTAGCTGGATACAATTTCTTCCCTTAGTTAGTTGAATTATATTTAGATGCTCACACTAGTTGGATACAATATTTTTCCCTTTTATAGTTGAATTGAGCTGAAATTTTTCTTACCTCATGTGTAAGGTTCCCGACTCATGCTAATGCTGGCTCTTGACACACAATATAATGTTTTTTTGCTTTGGCTTGCATTCATCTTCTGGCATGACAATTTTGATCAAGCAGCCTAAGCCATTGAGGAATTCCATTATCACTTTTTGGAAATATGGTTTTTTATAGCCGAGCTTGCTGGATTTACATTAGCTAACCATGATTTGATTTGGTCTCTATTTCTTGCTACTAGGATTTAATAATGGTGGTTACTAACTTTGGAATACTTTTTGTTCCACTTTCTAATGAGCTTAACTTTGATCTATGCAAACTTGATTGTGGTTAGAATACAAAGCTTCTCTAAACACTTTAAAGTTGTACTTATAGGTTTTTTGACTTAATCTAGGGATGATTTGATAGGTTGGAACTCTTTGATACAGTAAATGGTTATTTTTCATATGGGTGATACTATGAGATTGTGATTTTGACAAGGTTACTTCTACCTCAAAATTGGAAATGACCTAGGATTTTTACTATAAAGGATGACTTTCAAAAGCATGAGTGGACTACTTGGAGTTTTGCAAATGTTTGCTTGGACACTGAAATTTGGAAAGTTTTGCTTGTACTTTTATACTTTTAAGTATATGTAGAACAGTAGCTAGTCTAATAATTTTTAATTGGACATGGATAACAACTGATAGGTTCTTTGAAGCCTGCCATACGTAGCCAAGTCTAACAAATTTGTTGTCTTGACTATATGGATGCAAATGAGACTTATATCTTGACTTAAAAAGGTTTAGCATGCTGCAATCCGACTTTTAAGACCCTTGATGTTTCAACTGGGATAGTTTTGATACTTTTGTATAAAACCATTTGGAATGGTACCTCATTCTTACTATGTTGTACAGTTATGGATCAAAGACTGAGTTGTTTCTGTATAAATCCTTCCCCAGTCCTCTAAAGCTAGTCCTTTTTTGAATTTCATGTTCTTTGGTGTATATGTATTTAATTTAGAACAGCTACACATACGTCCCTAAACACCAGGCCCTCCCAGGAAACTGGGTGGACCGGGACGCTAGCTTTGGATTATTCTTGTCTATAGACTTTGATTGACCCACTGTCTATAATTCCTATTCAGGTTGGCAGGTGTTAGGTAGTCTCTCCTTGACTATAGACTGGATTCTTGCTCCTCGACTTTTGTAGTCTTTTGGCTCAGTCAGTTTTAGGTATCAGGTTAATCAAATTCTACTCGCCCATGCTTAATTAACTTTAGTTTGAATATTTTAGGAACATGTTACTTTTAAACAAACTACAAGTATGAAGATTTTTCGGGATCAGGAGTAGAAGCATGAAATATATCATCTAAAAGACTATGAATTACAACCATACTTTTTTAAAACTGGTTGCCAAAGCCTTAAAACTCCTAAAGGAGTAATGTCTTCCTTGAAGACAATATCAGATATTGTGTTGAAAAAAAAGACTTTACCCTCTTCAGGGACTCTTTGACTTGGCACATTTCTGATAAAACTTCATACTCGACTTTTGTTACTCTCATCTAATTGATGAGGCAATAGGCCCATACACAATGGGCCTACTGCCAACCCATTGTGTATGGTTCCTGGGATAGGGCGGGTACACACACACACACACACACACACACAAACACTTGTCATGGCGTTTGACCATGTTAGCTATTTCTAAGATACACTTACAACTGTACTCAACCTACTAGTATTGCTACTTGAACTAATTATGCAGCTAATGCTTCACCCAACTTAATACACACATACGCATACACTTCTAAGAAATTGACTAAGGCTTTGAGACTTGTGCACCATGATTACTTCAGATTATGAGTAGTTTATTTTGAGCATGATGATGTCCTGCTTGAGATTAAACCTTCTAATTACCTCATAGGGTAATTTTGATTGGGTCCATGATACCAATTATTACTTACACTGCTATCTTGTCTAGCATGGTTTAGTGTGAACCAATTTTTTGAAAAAAGGCTCAGCGGGATCAATCCCTTCAAAATTTAACCCATAAAGGAAATTAAATGTTAAGTTTCCTTCCCTTATGGCATAAAGCAATTGCACTCTGCAATACGGGGTTAATGCACTCTGTCATGACCGGTCTCTTCCCCTTTCACTCATGGTGCTTCACGATGAAACACATTTCATTCTGATAACCTAGCTTGATGGTAAGTGGCTTGGCATGGAATTTGGGCCATCCATTGCTTGGTATGATTCTAAGCAGTAAATCATCCTACCCTCCTATAGAGAATGTCGTGTGCTAGTCGACTGCGGCACCTCCATAAGTGATGAATTTTAGTGTTTTCCCCTATTTTGATATTCCGATAGTAGCTGACGTGCTTTGTGCTGCTTCATACCAATTGACTACCCCTTCATAAAGGTGAGGGGCTCTTCTCCCCTCACTTAGACTTGGGTTCTTTATATCTTTTTGCAAAACAAAGAAGGTAATTGTGGTCTAGTAATTGAGCATTGGTTTTGATGTGCTGCCCCTTGCAAAATTAAAACAACCATATGTGGCCAAATTTCTCTATCATCGGGTACCCTTTAAGGTAAGGATTAAATATAACCCTAGATTAGGCTTATGCTCACATGATCTACAAGGTCACTACCATGCATTGTTTAAAGATACTGGTCTCTAAGCATGGTTTATGCTTGTTAGGCTTTGGAAGGATACCTGCCTCGTATTAGTGACTTGTTGTACAATTTTGGTTCCACTCCTTTCTATCTCCCTTTAAAGAATGAATGGTTGAAGTTTTGATATAAGAAGATAAGGGAGTAACTCACTCAAATGATAAATTTTCAAGTTCTAATCTGGTTATGATACATACATTTTGCAGATAATACCATGATTATCTATTGTTATCTGGCTTAATCTCTCTATTGAGGTGGGTGAAATGGTGACACTGAATTGCATTATGGAGTGTTATGTGGTGGTTTACTGGTCATTCCATCGGAGAGTTACATGGCGATTTTTTTGAGAAATGATTTTGGCTTACAAGTTTTGATTTACAAGCCGATAGGAAAGAGATTTGCTGCTAAAATTTGAGTGGATACAGGGTTTCAGATGTTTGGAAAACTTGCTTACCTTTTTTATTGTTGGGGTGCTTTGCCTCTTCATAAATAAACATTGATATTTAGCTCATGCTCTTACTTGACTTTGAACTCAAAAAAAAAATTATAACTCAATCATTCGGAAACTTAGACTATGCTAGGATTTGGTTCTTGCCTTGGAACATTGATTCTAAAAAGGATGTTTTCTATCCCTGTTGGGTGCTGAATGCAAAAAGAAAGTGTATTTTTCTATTGACTTTGCTTTGTAATAGCAATATTAACTACTGAATATGTGCATTAGGACTTGAATTCCATGTTGTGACTGATTTCAATTTTTTTAATTGGATCAATGGTTCTATTTATGATTATTAATTATAAAAAGAGGGATGATTGGGTACTGGTTGATTGGTTGTTGGTGGTTGATGTTTATACTAGTTCACTTGGTAATCATATGGCTCTTAAACTCTTTATTTTGACTTATTCTTACAATATCAATTGCTCCTAAGTTCTTGGGTATTTTGAGTCTCTAAGATGTGAGCTTACTTCAGACAAAAAAATGACTCTCCCTAGCTAGGGGTTTGAAGGGTTTTTAGGTATTATAGTGCTCACTGTGATTTAATCTCTACCTGAGTTTTATTAGCAGGTAACCTTTACTTATTGTGTCTTGATTAGAGATCTGGTTTATGGCTCATTTTTTGGTGTTTTAATCCTGGTCTTTGGATGTGGCTAGTCCTTTTGCTGGAACTAAGATTCTATTCTCATAACCTAGTTGTATCTAGGTATGGTATGATTTGGCCTGCTTTCTTCATAGAATTACCCAAGCTTGCTCTAGAGATGCTGGCTTCATTACCCGCTATATGAGGGTAAAGTGATGTGGACTACTGTACTAGGGAGAATTTGTTGTCTCCTTTCCCATTTTACTTGGCTTGTCTAAGCATGTGTTGCTCACTAGATTGGGGTCTACTTCCCTATGGTGGGTACTTCATCTCTTATTTGGATTCTAAGGAAAATTCTTTATAGATGCATACACTAGTTTGTTACAATTTCTTCCCTTAGTTAGTTGAATTCTTTATAGATACTCACACTAGCTGGATACAATATTTTTCCCTTATATAGTTGAAATTTTGCTTAACTCATGTGTAAGGCTCCTGACTCATGTTGATGCTGCCTCTTGACACATAGTATAATGTTTTCTTGTGCTGTCTTGCAATCATCTTCTGGGGTGACAGTTTTGATCAAGCAGCCTGAGCCATTGAGGAATTCCATTATGACTTTTTGGAAATATGGTTTTTTATAGCCGAGCTTGCTGGATTTACATTAGCTAACCCTGATTTGATTTGGTCTCTATTTCTTGCTGCTAGGATTTAATAATGTTGGTTACTAACTTTGGAATACTCTTTCTTATGGAGTAGTTCTTTGTTCCTCTATTTGATGATCTTAACTTTGATCTATACAAACTTGATTGTAATTACAATACAAAGCTTCTCTAAACACTTTGAAGTTGTACTTACAGGTTTTTTGACTTTATTTAGGGATGGTTTGATAGGTTGGAGCTCTTTGATACAATAAATGGTTATTTTTCATATGGGTGATACAATGAGATTGCAGTTTTGACAAGGATGTTTTAAACTCAAAATTGGAAATTACTTAGCATTTTCTACTATAAAGGATGACTTTCAAAAGCATGAGTGGACTACTTGGAGGCTACAAATGTTTGCTTGGACACTGAAATTTGGAAAGTTTTGCTTGTACTTTTATACTTTTAAGTATATGTAGGAGGGTAGCTAGTCTAATAATTTTTAATTTGGACATAGATAACAATTGATAAGTCTTTGAAGTCTGCCATACATAGCCAAGTCTAACAAATCTATTGTCTTGACTATATGGATGCAAGTGAGAATTCTATCTTGAGTTAAAAAGGTTTAGCATGATGCAGTCCAACTTTGAAGACCCTTGATGATTCAATTGGGATAGTTATGATACTTTTGTATAAAATCACTTGGAATAATACCTCATTCTTACTATGTTGTACAGCTATCGATCAAAGACTGAGTTGTTTCTGTACAAATCCTTGCCTAGTCATCTAAAGCCAGTCATTTTCTAAACGCCATGTTCTTGGGTATATATGTATTTAATTTCAAACAACTACACACACGTCCCTAAACACGAGGCCTTCCCAGGCAACTGGGTGGATCAAGACACTGGATTTGGATTATTCTTGTCTATAGACTTTGATTAACCCACTGTCTATAATTCGTAGTCAGGTTGACAAGTGTTAGGTGGTCTCTCCTTGACTGTAGACTGGATTCTTGCTTACGACTATTGTAGTCTTTTGGCTCAATCGGTTTTAGGTAGCAGGTTAATCCAATTTTACTCACACATGCTTAATTAACTTTATTATGATGATTTTAGGAACATGTTACTTTTAAACAAACTACAAGTATGAGGATATTTTAGGATCAGGAGCAAAATCATGAAATATATCATCTAGACTATGAATGACAACCCTAGTTTTTTAAAACAGGCTGCCAAAGCCTTAAAACTCCTACAGGAGTAATGTCTTCCTTGAAGACAATATCAGATATTGTGTTGAAAAAATTGAATCTACCCTCTTCAGGGACTCTTTGACTTGGCACATCTCCACTAAAGCTTCGTGCTGGACTTTTGCTACTCTCACCTACTTGATGAGGCAGTAGGCCCATACATAATGGGCCTACTGCCAACCCATTGTGTATGGCGCCTGGGATAGGGTAGGTACACACACACACACACATGCACACACACTTGGTCACGACATCTGACCATGTTAGCTATTTCTAAGCTACACTTACAACTATACTCGATCTACTAGTATTGCTACTTGAACTACTTATGCGACTAACGCTTCATGCAACTTAATACACACATACTCATACACTTGTAAGCAATTGACTAAGGCTTTGAGACTATTGCAGCATGACTACTTCAGATTATGAGCGTTTTATTTTGAGCATGATGGTGTCCTCCTTGAGATTAAACCTTGTAATTACCTCATAGGGTAATTCTGATTGGTTCCTTGATACCGATTATTACTTACACTGCTATCTTGGTTAGCATGGTTTAGTGTGAACCAATTTTTTGAAGATAGGCTCAGTGGGAGCAGTCCCTTAAAAATTTAACCCATAAAGGAAATTAAATGTTAGGTTTCCTTTCCTTCTAGCATAAAGCAATTGCACTCTGCAATACGGGGTTAATGCACTCTGTCACGATTGGTCTCTTCCCCTTTCACTCATGGTGCTTGACGATGAAACACGTCTCATTCTGAGAACCTAGTTTGATGGTGGGTGGCTTGGCACGGAATTTGGGCCATCCACTGCTTGGTGTTATTCTAAGCAGTAAATCATCCTACCCTCCTATAGAGAATGTCATGTGCTAGTCAGCTACGGCACCTTCATCTCTCTCTCTCTCTCTCTCTCTCTCTCTCTCTCTCTCTCTCTCTCTCTCTCTCTCTCTCTCTCTCTCTCTCTCTCACACACACACACACACACACACATTGCAGAGCCATGTGGTCCCTGATTACCACCTCAAGGAACTACAATATCTATCTCTCTGTCTCTCTCAACTTTTTCTCACCAACCATAGATGCATGCCAATCTTACTTCCTCTCTATATTCTTGTGTTTCCAAAGGCCATGCAACATCCCCTCCAAACCACTAGGTGCCACTCTTTTCCCTTTTTTCCCCTTTTTTGACGTTGGGTTGATAATGCTTGCCATCCATCCAACGTCCATATCTCTCTCTCTCTCTCTCTCTCTCTCTCTCTCTCTCTCTCTCTCTCTCTCTCTCTCTCTCTCTCTCTCTCTCTCTCTCTCTCTCTCTCTCTCTCTCTCTCTCTTTAGCCAGCCTCAACTGGGCTCTCTCTCTCTCTCACTACAACCACCAGGCAATTACACATTGTGCATGCTTCCATTTGACACCCAATGGACTATTCATTGCAAACCACTACTCTAGTGCATGGCTAGTTGTAGTAGACTGGAGCACGCATGCTCGATCCACCACACAACTACAAGCCGGCCTCAATGCAACTTCAACTAACCCATGGAGCACCAACATGCAGGATGGTGGCCACACACACATGGAGACCCCCTTTTCTCTCTCGCTTCTCGATGATCAGCAGCCATCAAAATCTCTTACTCTCTCTCACCAACCTCCAACTCTCTCTTTCTCTCTACAATTGCCACCCCACTCTCTCTCTCTCTCTCTCTCTCTCTCTCTCTCTCTCTCTCTCTCTCTCTCTCTCTCTCTCTCTCTCAACTAGTGTCCACACACACCATGTATCCAGTCCATCAGCTCGCTCTCATCCTCTAATCTCCAACAACAACCAAGAACTCAAAGTATCTTTAAAGGAGGAATATTTCATGGAGGACTCAGAGAGAGTGACCAAAAGGACTTTCTTAGAATGGGTAGCCAAGAAAAAGGAGGGACTTTCAATAATAGAGCTACTTAGATAACTTGAGCACAACACTATAGACGACTCAAAAGGATAGAAAGGGCCACACTAGATGTAGAGAAGAAATATATTTTCTTACAAGCTATAGATAAAGAGCTTCAAGATAATTTGGAGCTGCTTCTTGAAGATAAATATGCAAGGACTAAAGATTGACTAGAGTGAGGTTGAATGTGTTGTCTCACTACATGTCAAGCAACAAAGAAGAAGGGACAAGATGGTAGAAAACACTACAAGTCCTTCCTCCTCAATTTTTGACAAAATCATAAAGCCTTCTTTTGTAGCTCCTAATTTTGATGAGTCCATCCTAGATGATCTTGTGAAGGGAATGCACGACTTGAAGGTAAATCTTCCAAAGATCAAAGAAAAAGGTCAACCATTGGGGCCACTTCCTAGGCAAAGACAAACCATTACCTACAATTCGACAAGGTCGCTTATTAATAAATGCTTGAAAAGGTCGACTTTTGTTGGTTATGATGTGTACATTGGTAAGAGTATGCGTTCTCTGTGAGCACCATCACTCCATACGCCCTTACGTGCAGCACGGTTATCCTTTCGCTATTTTGGCATCATGATTTCCCAATTTCGTATGCCAAGATGTTTGCAGATTTCTACATCCCACGAGGGTGTATATGATACATTGGCTATCACTCGAATAGTACATATGGCTATAAGCCAAATTCGAGTGCATTACCACAAAACTGGCCACAAGTGGGCGACAAGGTTAGTAAATGTCACTTATGGTTGTTTTGTCAATACGGTTTGCAAATGATCTCTTTGCTCCACAAAGCAAAGTTCTTGGGCAGCCTCCGTACGAAGCCGTTGTACAAAGCAAAGTGCTTTGACAAATTTCATATGCAGCAAGGCTTCTTTATTGTGCAAAGGTATTATTGATTGACTTCAGATCAACTATAATGGCACACATCTTTAGCACTACATGGATATAAGCTCACAGTTTACGCAACGTTCCACTGTGATGTATCCACACCAGTGTAATCGTACAAGGCACGTATAACAAAAGCTCACATGGTTGAGACTGTCATTGAAGGGCTTGTTATTATATTTTTTTCTTTGTATGCATGGCATACTAGTATGATGATCGCACAACATCCATCATTGCATACGCTTCCGCTATAACACTAAATACTCTGTCAAGGATAAGGTAAGTACCTGCTATCTTAACATATTTTTTATGTTATTCACAGGCAAAGTGCCATATTTAAAGTTACCCTGATACAATCACGATCACCTACAAGGTCAGCGGGTCAAGTTGTGACTTATAATACCTCTCTCTACAATGACATGGTCCAAGTACACAGCTGTGCGCTTATAGGATAAGCTAAGCCTCTCTCTACGAAGGCATGTAGTTGTACGTTTATAGGCTAAGCTACAACATAGACATGGTCTGCACGGGATCATATGCACGGGGCACACAACACATTTGCATAAGGGTTTTTCCTCAGCCCAGCATTCTCTCTCTCTCTCTCTCTCTCTCTCTCTCTCTCTCTCTCTCTCTCTCTCTCTCTCTCTCTCTCTCTCTCTCTCTCTCTTCCCAACTTCTATGCGGGAAAGGTAAACTAGGCATGATTTTATGGAAATATTTCATGACTTTCTTGAAATATTCTATGTCAATACGCCAATAGGAAGGGCTAAGAGCCATCTTTCCCCACCTATTTTGGCATGGCTACAAGCCATCTGTTTGTAGTTCATCAGTGATTGATTTCAAGATCAAACACTTCTATCCAGTCGGGTACCCATCAATTATAATGGGTAAGCAAGGGTCTTGCCATTAGTGATTTTTTGGGCATTTTTTTAGCATTACACACTTTAAGTGTGTAAGTCAAGTTGAGTTTTTGAAGTCTTAAACTTGTAAGGGCTTGTCTCTACCAAGGTCTATGGATGAAGCCATCATTTCAGACCGCAAAATTGTTCAAAACAACCCCAAATTTTAAGGGTTTTTGGGTGTGAAAAAGATCTAGTTGTGAATACGACTCCAATTTCAGTGGAGCTCCTATTAGCACTAAGAGTGTCTATATGAATATCATTTGGGGTAAGACCCAACGCGTGATTATTAAACCCCTACATGTGATGTGCAACATGGCATAGATGTCTTGCCAGGCACTAAACCGGTGAGTAAACCACCTTATGCTAAAAAACCCAAGGAGGTTGAGAGTCAGTTGGCTGACTACCTCGCCCATGGTTTCATTAGACCTAGCACTTCGCCTCGGGCATCACCAATTCTATTGGTAAAAAAGAAAGATGGTACTATGCGCATGTGCATAGATTATCGCGGATTAAATGCCATAACCATCAAGAACAAGTATCCTCTACCTCGAGTGGATGAATTGTTTGATCAACTCAGATACTATACAAAGATAGATCTTCGTTCAAGATACCACCAGGTGCGTATCCTTTTGCAAGATATCTCCAAAACTGCCTTTAGAACAACGGTTCGAGCATTTATGACACTCATGGATAGTGTCTTACGTCCCTATCTTGGAAAATTTTTTGTGGTTTTCCTTGATGACATTCTCATTTACAGGAAGACTGAAGATGAACATATAGAACACTTACGATTAGTGTTCGAACAGCTATGAACTCACTCTCTGTATGCTAAGCAAAACAAGTGCAATTTCTTTAAAACAGAGATACATTACCTCGGTCATGTGATCTCTTATTCTGGCATCAAGATGGGCACTGACAAGGTCGCTGCCATTCTTCGATGGCCACATCCCAACACGGTTGCGGAGCTTCAAATATTCTTAGGCATGGCTGGATTTTATAGACAGTATATCCGTGATTATGGCAAAATCGATGTTCTTATGACGGATCAACTTAAAGAAAAAGGTAAGACCTTTTTCTGGGAAGAACCTCAAAAACGCAATTTTGAACAGCTCAAGGTAGCTATAGCAATCGTTGACCCACTTAAGCCGTTTGTGGTAGAGACTGATGCTAGTGACAAAGCAATTGGTGCGGTACTTCTGCAGGAGAGAAGACCTATAGCTTTTGAAAGTAAAAAGTTAGATAGAGCTCAACAGAATTATTCTGTCTACGAGAGAGAGCTCTATGCCATAATTCACGCTTTACGAAAGTGGCGACACTATTTATTTGGTGCCGAGTTCGAAGTAGTTTTTGACCATGAGAGTATCAAATGGTTTACTACTCAAACGGACTTGAAGGGCCATAAAGTTAGATGGGCAGAAATCCTTCAAGATTATGATTGTAGGCTATGATATCGCAAGGGGCGATATAATGTAGTAGCGGATGCACTAAGTCGGATGCCTCAGATTAATTCACTTGCTTTCACGGAAATAAAGAGTGGATTTTTGGAGTCATTACGTGGCAAGTGTGCACAAGATCAATCATATGCTAAAGTGTGGAGTGAAATTTTGAAAAGGGATCCCTCACACTCACATGTCTCTGTACAGCTAGATCAACATGTCTCTGCACGCACATATAAAACTCCAACACATAGAGCTCCACCCCTACTTAGGAAGAGCTTAAGAAATGCAAGAATGTTTCCATTGCTGATGGCTACTTACTCCACAAGGGTAGAGTATGTGTGCCAAAGGACTCAAACACTAGGCGCCAAATCTTATTTGAGTGTCACGATAGTCCAAGTGCTGGTCATCCAGGTATTTGTATGACGTATGCCTTAGTTCGATGGTAATTTTATTGGTCGGCCTTACATCATGATTTTCAAGAGTACGTACTAAACTGCCAAAAGTGCCAAGTTAATAAATCAGAGCGCCTCAAGGTAGGTGGCCTTTTACATCCTTTAGAGATGCCACAAGGTAAGTAGGAGAGTATCTCTATGGATTTTGTAGTAGGACTACCTACTACAAATCGTGGCCATGACGCAATATGGGTAATTGTAGACCGTTTCACAAAGATGGGTCGATTCATTCCCATTAAGACTACGGTTAAGACACTGGAATTAGCACGGCTATTTGTAGAGCATATATATATACTCTACGGTCTTCCAACTAGTATCATTAGTGACAGAGATTGAAAGTTCAATAATCACTTCTGGAGAGCTATATTTCAAAAGTTGGAAACTAAACTTAATCTAAGTACGCATGATCATCCAGAAACAGATGGTCAAATCGAAAGAGTTAATCAAGTGCTAGACGATATGCTACAAGCGTACGTTAGCAAGAAGCAAACCAATTAGGAAGACTACTTACCTATATTGTAATTTTCTTAGAATAGTTGAAAGCTTGTGACTACAGGGTTTAGTCCATTTATGCTTTTATATGGATTTCAACCTAGATCACCCGTTACGGTGGGGTTGGCTAAGAAGAAGATACAACAAGCGAAGGATTTTCTCCAAGACCA
Source organism: Adiantum capillus-veneris (assembly GCF_014529385.1). Classification (NCBI taxonomy): domain Eukaryota; kingdom Viridiplantae; phylum Streptophyta; class Polypodiopsida; order Polypodiales; family Pteridaceae; genus Adiantum; species Adiantum capillus-veneris. Next base: position 83,405,698 of record NC_140947.1, on the reverse strand, counting down.
TTTTGACATGCTTCGAGTTGCTCAACAGAATGTTAAGCAAGCTCAAGATCGATATAAGAAGTACGCAAATGAGCATCGTCATCTTGCTACTTTTAAAGAAGGAGACAAGGTTTTCCTCAAAGTTCTGAAGCATTCAAAAAGTCTGAAGACGAAAAAAGTTGCTAAAATTTCACCACGCAATTGTGGACCGTTTACCATTCTCAAACGTATAGATCAAGTGGCCTATAAGCTAGCTCTTCCAGAGCACTCATGACTTCATCCTGTTTTTCATGTTAGCCGTTTACAAACACAGCTAGGACAGAATGATAATATCATTGACACAGGGGTGTTAGAACTTATTGAACCTCCAAGCATCCCTCATGAGCCCGAAAAGAATTTGGGTTCTCATGAGCTTCGCACCAGACATCATGTCAGATGACAGGTTTTGGTAAAATGGCTAGATAGACGTGAAGAAGGTTCTACATGGGAGAATGTTTCCGCATTTAAGAAACGTTTTCCTACGTTCGTTTTCGAGGATGAAAACGATTCTCCAAGGGGGGGGTAATGTAAGGACATGGGTCCTATGGCAAGGCCACCGGCACGGCCGTACAATGTGTACGCTAGGGAGAGCCTATAATATAGCACGGTTGGGTGGAGACTAGCACACACATTACCACCGCCCTTTCACAAATAGTACATACAATTCTTTTGTCGCTTGTGTGCTGACGATGACAAGCTCTTTAGCTTCATGAAAACAAGTCTTTTTTTTACAAAGACGTTAGAGAGGGGGAAAGGGGAACACACCCGAAACACAACAAATTGCTCCCTATAGCTCAGGGTATACACAGTGCCCCAATCAACCCACCGTTTGCACACATGACAACGCACACCTACTCAACAAGACCATCACACAGTACAACTTCCACCCCTGCAATTTGTTCCACCACTTCCAGCACACACAACACCTCAATTTCATGCACTTTATGCCAAACAATGGTCCGTAGGCACACACATCCATCGGTACCAACACACGGTCAGAGCCAAGGAAAAAGATAGAGAGGTAGGGGGAAACCGACACAAAGAAGGAGAAATTGGCATAATCTTGCCTCACCTCTCTTTACAACCAAAGCATTGTCAAGATGGCGAGCTCTCACAAACAACGCAGCCCCTCGGGCTCAGCTTGGCTCTTGCAAAAGGCCGCGTGAAAGAAGCCTCGTTGGTCCAGAAAAGACCCCAAAAATGGGTGCAAAATGTGGTTATATAGAGCCCTCCTGACCATTTTTAGCAATTGAATGAGCACCAACCGCTTTAACTACAAAATGCTTGCATGCAAACTGCCTCTTGACAAGCTTTGTCGACATTTCTCTCTCTTTCATTGTCCTTTGAGCACCACCCGTGCCGAAAGGGCCCCCAAGCACTAATGCTAGCGCTAGTGGGCTCCCCCTTTATCTTCAAAAAATTTTGTACCCTTAAGGGCCTATGAATTAACCCCCACGAGGTATAGCCACATCATTACATAGTTTTCCCAAAGTGGCCACCTAACCACCACCAGTAGTGATGATAAACGCTAAGATCCGCCCCCGGCAACGGCCCATTGCCGCTCGTAGGTAGCTACCCACAAGGGAGGAGCACCATAACCCACACTAGGAGAGCTTCGCTTAGTTAGCTCAAGCTCGACAAGCACCTCAAGCATTGACTTATCTTGTCTAAGGTCTAACATACTCTAAGGTCTTGGGTCTAAGGACTTTAAACACTAACCTTTGGAGGTCTTTGATGAAGCTAACCCTAAGGTCTTTTAAGCTCCATTAGCTGTCATTGATCTTTGCGAGACCATCTCCTATTTGGACCTATTGCCTTTGGTCCCGTGCTGAGATAAATCTAAAAGCACGTGTCTATATTCTAACTCTTGTTCTTGTTTATTCTCCCACATTAAATGATCATTTCAATATGAGAAAATCATTTGGTCTAGTTAGATATTAGATTTTATGACATTATCTCTCTTTTGAAATCATAGTCATCCTCGACTATGAGGTAGAGGAGATAAAGCCTTAGTCATTAGTCTATATTTCTTAGCAAGTAGAGGATCCCTTTTTACCCTACGACATCATTCCAAAATGGATGACTAATCCATTTGGGGCTTGGGAGACTTAGCTGCCGCAAGAATGTCTACTCTTGAGTCCATTTCATTCTCCCAAAGTAGAATGACAAATTCTACTTGGTGTCTAAGAGACGTCATCATCATAAACATGATTCTAAGCATGCATACTACTTAAATTTGTACACAATTAAAAAAAAAAGAACTAGTCTTATAAGACCAAAAAAAGAATAATTTAAAAAGTATTTACATTTGCTTACTATAATGTAGCATTGTAAGCATTGACAAGGTTCATACTATCCTTAAGCTATTCTCCTTGTATCCATCTAGCATCTTCAAAAGGATCATTTTTGAACTTGATAAGATACCGTCGGATAATCTTACCATGTCTTAGTACATTATCTTCATGTCAAAGAATTGATTCGGGATAAAGCACCTCTTCTTGATCTTCAATCTCAAGCAGGTCCTCAATGATTGCTTCTTGTGGTGGCTCTCCTTTGTAAGGCTTAAGTAGGCTCACATGAAAATCATTGTGAATGAGCCAATGGCTGGGCAACTTGAGTTGATATGCCATCTCATTGATTAGTTTTAAAATTTCAAAAGAACCATAGTATCTTTTTGTTAGTTTAGCATAATACTTTTGGTGGCCCATAGGACTTTTGCCCATAGTCTGTCTTAATCGAGCCTTGGGAAATTTGAGTAGAACCCAATCATTTTCCTTGAAATCTAAGGCCCTTCTACTCTTGTTAGCAACAGCCTTTTGCTTTGTTGGGAATGGGTAAAGAGTCCTTAATCGTTTGCAAAGATTCTCGTAGGTCTCGGCTATACTTATTGGCAGCGAAGATCGTCTCATGTACCTTAAGTAGAAAGGGACTTTTAGGTCTTCCTTCAATGATTTTGAAAGGTGCCTTCCTCGTAGTAGTATGGATAGTGTTATTGTATGCACACTCTACAAGAGGTAGGTAATTTTCCCATTGGGAACATTGATCTACTTTGGTAACATAGTTCTTAAGTAGATCTAGAAGCATAAGGTTGGCTATTTCACTTTGGCCATCCGTTTGTGGGTGATAGGCTGAAGAGAAATTAAGCTTAGTACCTAGATTCTCCAAGAGACCCTTCTCAAAATTCCTGGTCATTCGAGGATCTCTATCCGACACTATTGATGTTGGAAAGCCATGGTGCTTAAAAATTTGGGACATGAAGAGGGTTGCCATTTGGTGTGCCTTAATATTTCTTTTTACAGGTATAAAATGTGCTTATTTACTAAACATGTCTACTATTGTCCATATTCCCATATTCCCTTGGACAGACTTGGGCAATCCAAAGATAAAATCCATGGATATGCTCTCCCATGGTGAATTAGGAATTGGCAAAGTCTGGAGCAATCTAGGATGCTTCCCCCTATCATAATTTGTCTTTTGGCATACCACACATTTTGACACATAGTCTTGTATGTCCGTCTTCATGGTAGGCCAATAGAAATACGTCTATACTCCGTGAAGGGTAGGTTGAATCCTTTGATGCCCCACATAGGGAGGAACATGGGATTCATACATTACTTTCTCACAAAGAGAGTGAGTAACACATAGCCTATTGCCATAGAGAAGATAATTATCCTGCAAGGTGAATAGTTCTTCCTTCTTTCCTAAGGCAAGGGCTGAAATTACATCTTTAAAATCGGGGTCAGTAGCATACTCATCTATCATAGAAGGTAGATCATTGTGAGTTGCTATGGACACCGCATTGGCGCTTGGCCATCATGATAGTGCATCAACTACTTGATTGTGCTTGCTAGCAACGTGAGCAATATGAAAATTGACTTGTGAAAAGAAAATTTTCCCACCTCATTTGTTTATCGGAGAGCTTGGTTTGCATCATGAAGTACTTAAGACTTTGGTGATCCGTGCGTAGGATGAATGGAGCCCCCAAAAGATAGTGCTTCCATGTGTGGAGGGCATGGAGGACAGCTAGTAGCTCCTTCTCGTAGATGCCCAATACTTGCACATCAGAATTGAGTCTTTGACTCTCATATTCTATGGCATGCCCTTCTTGAAGAAAAATTTCTCCAAGATAATCTCCACAAGCATCACATTGGACCTCAAATGGTTTTGAGAGATCCGGTAGTGTAAGCACGGGTTGAGAGGTAAGCTTTTCAAAAGCACTTTGCTCTTTAGCAGTCCATATGTACTTAACATTTTTCTTGGTCAATTCATGTAGTGGTCCTACTATTTGGGATAATTTAGCTATGAAGCATTTATAGTATGCACGCATACCAATAAAGCTTTGTAGCTCATGTAGATTCCTTGGACTAGCCCATCCTTTTATTAACTCAAGCTTGGTTGGATCCATACAGATACCATCTTGAGAGATAACATGACCTAAGTATTGAATCTCTTGGAGAAAAGATTCACTCTTCTTTTGGTTAATGAAAAGTTTCGGGATATTGTGGCCCGACGACGGTCAAAAAGTGACCAAAAAATGGTTGGTCAATTGATTGGTTGTCCACTATTCAATGGCCGATGGCCAAAGTCAATGGCCAGTGGCCGGCATTCAATGTTCGGTGGGTGAGTTTCACGTGGACTTGTCTACCTAAGGGCGGCCACACATGGGAGAGTTCAACTTGGACTTGTCTACACAAGGATGGCTACACACGATTGTCTCTCATAAGAGAGGGCAACCCATTTGGCATATGAAAGGAGGCCTCTTCTACACACAAAACGCATTTTGAAGGTGTGAGGCGGAGTACAAGAGTGAAGCAAGGGGGGAGTTCAATTAGGGGTTGCTAGTCCCTTTGTAACCTTATTGCTAGCAGCAAGCTAACCCATGTAACATTTTTCGAGAGTTTTATTGTAAAATCACTTATTCTTTTGATAAATTGAGAATATTCTAATTCCCAGGTGGATATTGTAATCAATGAGCCGGGACTATAAGCTTCCAAATTGTATCAACTTATCCTTAGTTAGAGCTCCCAGATTATTAGTTTTTGACCAAAGAAACCTTGGCTAAGGTATAAAAGCCAATTTTTGTAAGTTATTTTTAAGTTTTGGATAACAGAAATACAGCGCTCACTTCTCTTCTTCTCATGCTTCCTACTCCCGTGTCGGTTGTCACATTGTAGTGTCGTCTGTTGCGTTGCAATTGTAGGTAAGAGCTCTACGCATTGACATAAACGTATCACGGTAAACTGTAGCTTTTGACGTCACCGACCCGCAGTCTAATTTCATCATAAGTAAAACTTTAAGGTAGGAAATCACAAAGTAAGCATAGGCAGGGTATTGGGGCATCATTGCTAAGCATTTAGATGCATTCGGGGTCAAAAACTACTAGGTCAAAAACTCACTCTGTTGTTAATAATCACGATTTTTGAACATCAAAAGTGATATATGCAACCATAAGCATGTGTGCTTAGGTCTTATATACATGTCCTAGAAGTTTTGTAACATTCGGATGTCATTTTATGTTGTAACCATGATGTTTTGTTTGTCGATTAGCGATTAGCTTTTGATGACTTTGATCATTTGAGTGTAGCTTGTGTTAGATGTGACTTGTCTATTGTTTTCCAAGAGATTGAAACCCTCTTGTAGCCTCTATGCACTAGTCAAGTCAGCTTCGTCCCATCAATTGACAATTATGTTAGTGGTTCTCGCTCTGTCTACAATAAGATAGGAGTGAGGTTAGAAACCCATTTCACACCTACTTCTAGTTTGAAGTGCAATTCCATCAACGATGAGTAGATGCTTCCCCATGGATGTAGCTCACATTGGGTGAACCATGTATATCATGCTCTCTCTCTCTCTCTCTCTCTCTCTCTCTCTCTCTCTCTCTCTCTCTCTCTCTCTCTCTCTCTCTCTCTCTCTCTCTCTCATGTGTGAATTATCTCTCTCCATTAAGTAGAACATTCTAATATCTCTTTAGCTACACCTTTATTCCTAACATAGTGGGTAAAAACCATATGTGATCGTGAAGTCGGCTACAAATTGTTACAACAAAGATATTAAAGACAATAATGGGTAGCTGAAAGGCAACAAGTGGCTATAGATGTGGTGGTATGACAAAGGATGGGCCACATAGGCTCTGGTCTCTGTGTTCATCATCGTCATCACGCTCTTTGTAAGTCCTTCACTCACCATCAGCTATTTATCGTTTCTGTCATGGTATCTTTGTCTTTCGTACCTACTCCCATGTCAATCAGGATCTCCATCATCATGTTGATAATGTCTATTGTGATCTCCATCAGCCCCTTTTGTCATTGTCTCAAGTATCGTGCTCAACAATAATAATCTCCATGATTTCTTCAATCATCACCATCCCTCTAACTACGATCTCTTCTATGTTAATCCTCTCTATCATGGTCTCTTTGTCTTTCATACTCCTCACAAGGCAACCAAGATCTCCATCATCATGTTGATCATGTCTATTGATGTGCTCTTCATCATCATTTCTTATGCAACTTCTCCCAGCGGGTCGACTCTCATATTTAGTAGAAATGCACTCTGAGTCCTTCAATCACCACCTTCTCGCTACGATCTCTTTTATATGTATCCTCTCTCTCATGATCTCTTTGTCTTTCACCCTTTTTGGAATGGCAATTGTGATCTCTATCATCATGTCGATTATGTCTCATGCGATCTCAATTATCAGCTCTTTTGCGGCTTTTTCCATCTACTGGACTATCGCGTGGGTTGTTCTGTTGTTGTTCATTGCTCCTTGCTCTAGTCCATATGCTGCTAACTGCTACAGATTTGGAGTGATTCTGCTCCAACACTACAGAGTCAAAATCTCTTTGCCACAACATTACTTTCAACATATGCTACAACTCAAATTTTTGTTGCTTGGCCGACTTCTATTTTCAGCATTCAAACTTGCTTTGAGATGTCGACTCTTTGAAAAGTTGTTTGAAGGATTTCCTTTCAAACAACATGTTGTTAGAGACTAGTGATCCCTTATTTTTTTGCAATACCCAAGCTCGACTGCACGACTCAAAACTCTCAAACTCTAAATTTTGCTTGGTCACTCACTTGGAATCTTCAAGAAAGTACTCTTCCAGCAAGACTCTTGGAAAACATTAGCTATTTGTCTGCAACCAGCTCACAGATGATGGTTGTCATAAAATCTAATATCAAACTAACCCAGATGATTTTTTCATATTGAACTGATATTTAATGTGGGAGAATAAACGGGAACAACAGTTCGAATATAGACATGTGCTTTTAGATTTATCTCAGCACGGGACCAAAGGCAATAGGTCCAAATAGAAGATGTTCCAGCAAATAGCAATGCCAGCTAATGGAGCTTAAAAGACCATAGGGTTAGCTTTATTAAAGACCTCCAAAGGTTAGTGTCAAAAGTCCTTAGACCCAAGACCTTAGAGTATGTTAGACCTCAAGCAAGTTAAGCATGTGCTTGTCGTGCTTGAGCTGACTAAGGTGTTTGTTGTGCTTGCTAACTAAGGTGCTTGAGGTGCTTGTCATGCTTATGGGACAAGGTGCTTGAGAAGCTTGAAGTCAAACCAAGGCCTACAATGGGGGGGGGGGGGGGGGGGAGCCATGCAAGTAGGGGATGAGAGAGAATGACCTTCCCCTCACTCAAAGGATACCCCTTGCTCAAAGAGGCATGTCAAGCTCCTATCTAGGTTGCCCCCATAGTGTGCCTAAAGCCTATTGGTTGACTTTGAGAGAGGTCCAATGAGAATTTAGTTTATTTAATTAATTGTTTAGGCATTTTTCAAGCCCTCTCTCTCAAAGGGGAAAGGAGGACACTTATCCAAATGCTACCATGGTTGCTTGATATGTTTAAAGCATGTGATTGGCTAGTCTAGAGGAGGTCCAATCAACTTCAAGCATAAGCTAGGAAGAGGGGTTGATCCAAGAAAGGAGGGGGGTATCTTGACCATATACCCTCTCTCTCTCTCTCTCTCTCTCTCTCTCTCTCTCTCTCTCTCTCTCTCTCACACACACACACACACACACACACACACACACACACACACACACACACACACATTCTCATGGTGTGTTGTGCAAGAACCTCCATATCCTTCTCCAAGCTTGAGAAGTTGAGAGCCTACACCAACAACTTTTGGCTATGGAATGCAAATCCAACCAAGAGCCATGCATCAATGCTATGCTAGACATATTCTTCATCTCCATTACTATCCTACTATGCTATGCTAAGCTCTATGAGTGATGGTATGAGAGGATACTACTTCTTTCTCATAAGTTACTTCTTCTTCCTCTTCCCTACCCTCATTCCCTGCTAGCTCTCTCCACCTTCCAAGGTGTTTGAGGTCTTGGGACTAAGGGTAGAGACAAGTTAATGCTTTCATTTAGCTAAGTTGCAAGCATAATTCTGGTGCATGAAGCTCTCTATCTTCATTGCACCATCAAGGTCTCAAGGAACACAAAGCTTGTTGTTAGGGCTTACTTCCCTAACAGTAACGCAGAGTAAAATACACAGCAAACTGCATACAACATAGCTTTACTGTACAACAGAAAATTGCAGAAGATCAGGGACACGAATGAATTGTATTGTATTACTGCATACTCTGCATCATGTAAACACACGCTACAACCCCCTGCTAACTGTCATCATGCGCCAAGAAGTAACTTGCACAACTAAAAGCAATCCCACTTAAACTAACCATCATAGGTGTAAAAACACCCTTAGAGTTCAAAGGTCAAAACCTTGGTTACAAATAAAAGGTAAATAAACTAGGACTAAAGCATTAGGGTCTAACACCCGGCACATCCAGTGGGGAATGTTTGCAAAACATTGTAAGAACCCACAATATCCCTTGACAAAACAAGCCTAAAAATCAACATAAAAATCTTCTTACTACTGCTCTTGAAGATCAAAATCTTCAGTGTCAACAGGATCCCCTGACTTTTCCTCCATATCTTGAGCAGCTCCAAGTAATGTAGCATCAATACCTGGATCTTTAGACATTGCCTCAGCACTCTTCAGCAAAAGTTCCTCTATGTTCTCCTGATCCTCTGTGTCATCAACCTGTATAACTGAAACTGAAACTGCAGTTTGACCTGCTTCCTGAACTGAGCCCTGAACTGTTTCCTGAACTGACAAATGAACTGTATCTCTAGCTTCCACTTCAACTGTAGACTGAACTGGCTCAGCTACTACAATATCCATTTCCATCTGAACTTGCATCTTCTGTTGCAATTCTGCATTTTGCTTCTTCAAATTAGCTAATTGTCTCTATAAAAGAAAAATTTCCTCCTTGGATTTCTCCTCTGCAAAAAGCCTGGTATGTTTTACTAACCACATCATACATTGTAATTTTAATCTACTTCCACACTCCTTTCATATACTCCATGACCTCACTCTTCATTTTCTCAATGACATACAAGCCTTCTACATCCAGCTCTTCTTCTTACATGTGTTTGATCTTTTCCTCCACTTTTCTACAAGTTGCAACCCGGCTTACTATGTTGCTACTCTCCAAAGATGCATTAACAGTAGACATTTCAGCCAATTGCTCTTACAGTACTTGGAACCACTCCTCCTTCCATTTAAAAATTCTTGCTGAAGTCTTTTCTCTGACTGACACTACCTGCTTGTAAGAATCCAATTCCTGTGTCATCAGTTCCTAAACTTTAGTTAAATCCTGAATCTTTTTAGCCAAAAACTCTATCTCATTCTGTGCTTTCTTGTCCTTTAAAGCCCCTTGCTTGACCTACTTAAGTTGAGTCTGAAGGCTGTCATTTTCTCTGCTCACAAATGTAGGATCTAGAGACTGCTGCTCCACATACTCTTTAATCAAATTTATTGCAATTTGCACTTCAGTAAAAGAGACATTACAAAACTGAGCTTTAAAAATTGCAGGTCTCTCCAAAATAGAATCTTTAAATGTAGCTACAGGCTGCTGCTCTAACAACTTATGAAGTCTCTTGATCTTAAAACCTGTTTTGACAGTTGCACGTATCACAGGCTTTTCAGGCACACCTGCTGGAGTATCTGAAAATAAATCTCCAAACTCTTTATCCATCTTATCTTTTACTGCATTCAAAGATTCTTGTTTAGAGTAATCCGCAGAGAAAAGATCCTGAATGTCTTTATCTATGTGCACAGATCTGTGGTCCAAGAACAATTTGTCTTTTCTCTCTTCTTATTAAAGAGCCCACATCTTCAGTTACTTGTGGTGAAATTTGGCATTGTATCCCCTGCAAAATGCTTTTGTTGTTGACATATTGAAACACAGCAGCAAGATAAGGCCCAACCTTAGTTGTCCTATCTTTCCTTCTTTGCTTTGTGTAAATTTCAAATTTCATCCTGTCAAACAAAATATTAGCCGACCCCATGTGTCTACCACTTTTTGCAGCTAAAAAGATGCCATAATTCTCCCTGCTGATGTATTCAGACTTTACCAACAAAAAGACCCGCTCAATAAACCACCTGACCTGCTGCAACCTAACTGCATTCTTCATTCCTGATAGTTGGTAATAATGCCTTTCCCACTGAGATGGACCAAAAGCTCTGGTCATATCTTTCTCAGTACCCTTGCTGAACTCATTATCTTTTGCAATAGAGAGGTCAAACACCCTAGATACTAACTGTTTAGTCAAATAGTCTTCCCTCAAAATCTGTCCATCATTTTACTGTAGTTTCTTCAAGTAAACTAAGGCCATGTGACTGTTTCTCCAACTCACCCATGGGATTCTTGAAAAATCAAGGAGACCAATTTTTCTAAGCCATGCATTGTTTACTTCATTATTATCCAGGTCATACCTGAAATCAAGAAACGTGTAGTCGAAGATATCTTCCTCTTTGGGTTGTACCATGCATGTAGGGGTTACCATATCTGGTTCATCATTAGAGCTTGGGTCTTGCACCATCGGGCCTTGAAAGCAAATCTTTATTGCAGAGCTTCTTAACATAGCAAGAATTTCATTATCAGCTCTTGCATCCGGGCCAACACTCGCAAAGTAGTTGCGAACTATTGACATTCTCAACCTCATTGTAAAACACAAGAATGGGTTGTACCTTAGGTTGTGATTGCGCGCTACCTTTTCACATTCATAACTAGTCACCGTCAAAAAATCATCTTTCATAAGACTTCCCCCTTGATTCCCGATTTAAGTCGGAATCCGTTGATAGGTTTTTTAATCATTGTACCCTCCTGATCACACAGTAAAAAATTATTGGGCCCCACTGATTTTACAATGTGGAATGGCCCCATATACCTGAGTTTGAGTTTACCTGGTCTCAGGCCCAATTTATTGTTATAAACCAGTACCTAATTACCTGGAGAAAAAATTTTGAATTAATATTTCTGTTAATCCAAGCTTGTCTCCTTCGTTGGATAATGTCAGCAATGTACTGGCTATGTATTCTATCCTCTTCCAACCTCAGTAAAGCCTCTTTCTTGTAATTGACTGAGTCTTCAGGAGACAACTTTTCCTGAACTGCAACCCTGAGACTTGGCACTATAAATTCCATGGTTACCACTGCTTCCAACCCATACACTAACTTGAATGGTGTCATTCCAGTAGTAACTTTGTATGTTGTTCTAAAAGCCCATAGTGCAGAATCCAATTTTTCATCCCAATATGTCATGTGTTGATTGACCAACTTCCTGATAATCCTGACCAAAATCTTGTTGGTACTTTTTGCTTGTCCATTGGCCTGTGGATAGTACACTGTTGACTTCTTATGCAAAATCATATGCAGCTCAGTCAATTTACTGATTACTTTGTTAATAAAATGTCCTCCCTGCTCAGAAACTAGCTCAATGGGATAGCCAAACTTGGTCATAATGTTTATGTTCAAAAACTTTGCTACACTTTTTGCTTTATTGTCTCTTAAAGCCACTGCCTCTACCCACTTTGTACTGTAGTCAATTGCAACCAAGATATACCTGTTTTGTGTAAATCTAGCAGGTGGTTTGATTGGACCAACAAAATCCAATCCCCATTTTTGGAATGGTTCCAAAGGCAAAATAGGTTGCAATGGCATTCTATCCACATCCAATGGCCTGCCATCTCTTTGACACAACAAACAATTTTTACTGAACTCTTGAGCATCCCTAATTACTGTTGGCCACCAAAGTCTTGCTTGAAAAACTTTCCTTGCAGTAATCTCTCCTGAGAAGTGGCCTCCTGCATTCCCCGCATGTGCTTCTACCAAAACCACTTTTTGCTCAAACTGTGGCACACATCTCCTTATCACTTGATCAATGCCCTCTTATATAAAGTCTTGCAATAACTGTAAATGGATTACTTCTGAATGCCATCTCTTTCTGTGATCTTTGGTCATAGATTCAAGTAACAGTCCTTCAGTCAAAAATTGAAACATATCTTCATACCAATCCCTTGACTAGTTAGTCACCTGAACTAAAAATAGATCTGCATTAGGTAATTGGTCAGGTACTCGTGAGGAATCAGCTTCACCAGTTTCCAACCTACTAAGATAATCAGCCAAGACATGAAGGCGTCCAAGAGTATGTATGACCATATAATCAAATTCCTGCAATAGCAGTATCCATCTGGCCAACCTTCCTTACAAATGTGGTTTATTCACCAAATAAATAAGAGCCTGATGATCTACATGGATAATTACCCTATTGGCCAAAAGGTAATTTCTGAATTTTTGCAATGCATAGATCATTCCCAAGCATTCTCTCTTAGTCACTGAATAATTCTTCTCTGCAGGTGTCAATACCCTACTAGCATAGTAAATTGGTCTAAACCAACCTCTACTTGTTTCTTGCATCAATTTTGCACCCACTGCCACATGAGATGCATCTACAAAGATATGGAATGGTAAATTCCAATCAAGAACAATCAAAATAGGTGTTATAGTCAGTATCTTTTTCAATATCCTGAATGCTCTGCCTTGCTCTTCTCCCCATTCAAAAATTGCATCTTTCTTTGTAAGTTTGGTTAGTGGTGTACAAACATGTGCCAAATATCTCAAAAATTGATTATGCCATTTCACTTGACCCAAAAATCTTCCCAATTGCTTAATGGTTTTTGGTTCCGGTGTTTTATTGATTGTTGTTACCTTACTTGAATCTATAGAAACTCCTTCTTTAGAAATGACATGTCCCAGGAGAACTCCTCTTTGAACTGCAAAAGCACACTTGGCTGGATTCAGTGACAGCCGAAATTCCCTGCATTTCTAAAAAAATAATATCAAGTGCTCTAAATGCTCCTGTTTCTTTTTAAAAACACTAAAATCATCCACAAAAACCCCATAAATATTGTAAGGAATTCTTCAAATACACGCTGAACTACTTTCTGAAATGTTGGTGGAGCATTTTTCAAGCAAAATGTCATCACATGCTGGCATAAACTCCCCATTCAGTCACAAAGGTTGTTTTCTGTCTGTCTTCAAGTGCCATTAAAATTTGTTTGTATCCACTAAAACCATCCAAGAAACTGTAAAGCTCATGTCCCGCTACTGCATCCAATAAAATATCACAAAAATGTAAAGGAAATGGATCAGTTACTGTAGTAGCATTCAATTTCCCGTAATCTACACGGACTCTAATCTTTCCATTCTTCTTTGAAACAATAACAATTGGCGACAACCAAGTAACCTCATCCAATGGGTAAATGAAACCCACAACCAACAGTTTGTCGATTTTCTCTTTAACCTATTTGGCATAGTTAGGATTCATCGTGTACCGTTGTTGTACAACTGGAACTGCATCTGCGTTCAAGTTAATTTTATGTTGGCAAAAGCTAGCATCTACTCCCTGCATATGAGTATATTTCCATGCAAAAACATCTTTGAATTCCAGCAACAATTGCTTCAGTTTTTGCTTAAACTCCTCATCTAGTTCTGTTGAAATCTTTACTATTTGTGGTTCCTCCTCAGTGTTCAGGTTCAATTCCTGCAATTCATCTTGAGTGACTCTTGCAGTCCTTTCCATTTGATGTTCAAATACTCTTTCTACCTGATTTACTGCTTCAATGGCTTCCAATTCTTCTTTGCTTTTAGTTTGCAAATTCTTCAATAACTCATTACCCATTTTGGTAGGTGATTGCTTACCCTGAGCAATAAGTGCTTCCTGAGTCAAGGACTTTATCCCATCATCCTGATGCTGTAAAACATACTTAGTGGCTATCTTTTGCACATCCACTTCAAAGATATGTACCACTAAAGAATTGGTTCTAAGAAATTCTTCCTCAACATCGTCTCCAATTTCTTCTACCATGTTCAGTCCTTTTGCATGCCATGCCCTAAAACCTGGTGGGATTACCTTTTTCGCATCCATTTGCAATTCAACTTTCTTCTTGTCCCTTTTGATCACAATAAAATCTGCTCCCCATAACTGCTTTACTCTTGCTGCTCTTAACCATGGTCTTCCCAACATGATTGGATAAGAACGAATAGATTCCTCCAACCTGAGTACTACAAAGTTGGATACAAATTGCAGTCTCCCCATTGAGATCTGCAAATTTCTCAAAATGCCCAAAGGCTGAACCCGCCAAGGAGCTGGATCCTACTTCAAAAGATTCAAACGTTTGCAGGTTGACTCCGAGAGAATATTAACTCCTGGCCCCCCATCCAAGAGTACACCTGGGAAGAACACTTTTCCAACGGAAGCCCCAACTACGGGTACCTTGTAATCAACATCCAAAGGTTGAACTTCACGAGCTTCACCACAAATAGTGTCCTCAAGATCCATTCCAATTTTTTGATTCTATCCTGCCACTTCTCTAGTAAGTCTTTTCAACGATTTCTATGAAAATACAAGTACCAGCCTCAACATTTGCTTCACTATGATGCTCATTGGAGCTGACAACAATGCTTCATAAAAGTCATCACTCACAACCTGTTTTGGCAGTTCAATTTGACTGTAATCTAAATTTTGTCTCCCCTGGTCATCCAAGGATCTTATAACAAAATTCCATTCCTCAGGTGGTACACCCCCGCTTTGAGAGGTTTGCACTTCTTTGAGTGCCTTTGTCCTTACTGCTTTTTGATCTTTCCAACTCAAACTGTTCGGGTTGTCTACTTCTTCCAAGGTGGAGGCTCCCACCTTGGCCCTTGCCCTAGTGACCACCATGGCATCAGTGCACCCACTAATTTTTGGAATATCCTCAATGAGGATGCAGGCTGTACAATCACAATTGTGATGCTTAGGTGTTTCCTGATCAAATTTGGGTCTCCTGTACCTGCTGATCAGTTTGTTGTTTTGTTTTGACAGCTTCTACCTTTTCTTCAATTCATTCTGTCTCACTCCATGCCTCTTCAGTCCATTCCTCTAATATTACTAAATTAGCCTGACCTGGAGGTCTTTGCTGCTGTTGTGGTGGAGGTGGTGGATTTTGTTCTAAAGGTCGATTATTATTGTTATTATTGTTATTATTGTTATTGTTGTACCTGATGATAGGGATTCCTCGATCATTCCGATGTCGGCACCAAAGTTCACAGTCAAGTCCTTGTCAATGACCCATGACTTTGGAGAATCCTTATCTTTCTTCTGTTTCTTCTTTTCTTTGCCTTCTTCTTTCCAATCTTCATCCTCATCATTGTCAGTGTCAACACCTGTATCCGCATTTGAATCATCAGTTTCTGGCCCTGAATCTTCAGATTCTGAGTCTGAGTCGTCACTTTTCTTCTTCTTCTTCTTTTCCTATAAGACAGCTTTACCTCCATACCTTCTTTCAGCCCTGGCGGCTGCCTCAACCAAATCAGTAAAATCCTATGCATTTGCTAATGGAGGTCTCCCTGCTATTGCACTCATGTATTCCTGTTTCATTCCCTTACAAAAATAATCCTCCAGCTGTTCCATAGATGGCTGTTGTGCCACTTCCAACATGTTGTTTAAATTCCTAAACTTTTGGGCATAATCTTTAACCAACAAGTCTTTTTGCTTTAACTTCCTCAATTTCTTTAAAATGTCTTCAGGTGTTTTGTCCTTCCTGAACCTTAACAAAAATCTTTGTTTCAAATCATTATAATTAGCAAAAGCAGGCAAACCATATTGTAAGAACCAATCCATGGCTTTCCCCTGCAGTGTTGCTACAAAATGCTCCTTCTTTACTCCATCCGGGTGTAGTGCTGAGTCATATCCACTTGCAGACCACCTTGTTTGAAACTGACCAACGTGGCTGTCAACATCTTGGGACTTTTTCCTGTTGAACTTTGCCGCGCCCACTTTGGAATTTGGTGCAGCCATTGGCGGTATCGGAAGTGTTTTGAGTACCCTTACCGGAAGTGGATTAAAAGGTAAAGAGGATATCCCTGTTCCTGTAAACTGTAATTGTCTTCTTGCATGAAAGATTGTCTGAGCTAACAAGACATTCACCAATGTTCCTACAATTGGGTCTGTTGTAGGAGGAGTTGCGTGTTGGCCTTGTTGGTTTGCAGGTGGGGTCCCCTGCCACCTGTGTTCAAGTTCTTGCAATTCAGTCCCCGCCCCAACAGTACCTACTCCTGTAGTGTCCCCCCTTACAGGTTCAGCTTGGCCATCATTGCCCAACTCTGCTTCCTGTCTTCTCCTTGCTGCAAATTCTCTCCTAAGTCGAAACCGGGTGCCATATGAGTGTTGCGGTACGTTGGACTCTTGTCCTGCCCCACTCATACATGATTTCTTCTTTTCTGTCGTAAATACTATACCAACACTTTCCTTTCTTACAAACTGTAGCAAGAAGGTAAGTTGCTTGCCCCAAAAGGTAGAAATGAAGAAACTACCTTGTCAGCCACGACAATTTTGATTTCCCCCGACAAATTTGGGAAGAACTCCTTCAAGAACTTGGCTGCATATTCCTCAGACTCTTCCTGTAGGGTTACCCAATTGGAAAATTCCGTCAGGTGGTCAAGATCAGCTTGCATATCAGTTTTGCACTATATTCCTGACTGCCATACGGTTCAGGCTGAATTCGAACCAAATGCAGGATCGCCAAAGTGTTAGGGCTTACTTCCCTAACAGTAATGCAGAGTAAAATACACAGCAAAGTGCATACAACATAGCTTTACTGCACAACAGAAAACTGCAGAACATCAGGGACACAAACGAACTGTACTGTATTACTGCATACTTTGCATCATGTAAACACACGCTACAGCCCCTTGATGAATACAGTTTTATTCCTCTAAGTAGAGAATGACAAACGACTCATACCTGCCATCATGTGCCAAGAAGTAACTTGCACGACTAAAAGCAATTCCACTTAAACTAACCATCATAGGTGTAAAAACACCCTTAGAGATCAAAGGTCTAAACCTTGGTTACTAAAAAGTAAATAAACTACGATTGAAGCATCAGGGTCTAACACTTGTATTCTACCAAGTCTCTCTTTATGGGAGAAGCTATAATATAAATTTTTTTGGAGGGGGGACAGACTCCACATAATTCCAGTCCTCAAATGTTGTCAACTTCTCTGATTCTCTCTCTTGCAAAGTATTGTTCATACCAAGTTAATTAGGTATAATGGTTATGTTGCTACCTCTTATCAAGTTCTCCCTCTATTTTCTCAAAGTATTCTCATAAAAAGGCTCACTACAGTTTTCTTAATGCCGCTATTCTCGATGTTCATAGTCCATTTATGTTACATTGGTATCAGAGCTATTGGTTTCTCTTTTGTTGCTTAAAAAGAGAGGTCCTTAAGGTTTCCATGAAAGGTTGGACATGTTCATTGCAAATGGGTAAGTGGGACAGAGATCTATTATCTTGGTTGAAAAGGACTTAGTTTGAGGTACACCGTTGGGAACTATAGACTTAATAATGGAGTCTCTCGGGGCTTGCCTTTGGCTTAACCACTATTGAGCTACTAGCAAGTTCAACAGGAACCATAATCAACTGAGCAATGTTAGGCCCTCTCCACTACTCTTTACAATCAATAGTCTCTAAACCACGGGTGTGGCTGCTTGAAAGCTAATTTCCAAAGGTAAAGAAGAGTAGAAACTAAGGTTTTTGAGGATACCATAGCACAAAGTAGCATATACATAAGTTTAGTTAGCATGGATGAAAATAATAAAGAGAGTAGAATGAATATTGACAATTTTGATTTTGCACATGAAGATGCTATTGATGATGCCCCAATGTTTGTGAACTATCTTGTTACTAGCTTGCAACAAGCTATGGGCAACCCTGCCTTGCTAGTTGAAGTTACCCGACAACTTTGTGCTTATGGGATTTCCCTACCTCTCTAAGAAGAGAGAGAGCTTAGGAAGCCTCCTATTGAGACTTACAAAAGAAGACTCTCTCCGATAAGAGAAGAGGAGGAATCCAATGAACGAGAAGGAAGTGAATCTCAGAATTCCTTTGAAGATGTGGCTCCACGAAGGTGGCGGTCTCAATGATCCTCTACTCCTCACAAGAGGAAAAGATCATCCTATAGTCCTTCTCTTTGTCACTCTAAAAGGGAAGAGAGGAAACAAAGGAAGAAAAGGGCGAGAAAGAGGTCACCCTCTTCTCCTTCTTCATCACCTTCCTCCTCTTCCAATGAAAGTAGTGGTTATTCTCCTAGAGAATACAAGAGGAGAGGACATTGCAAATCCTGCCCTTCTTGGAAAAGGTCCCACAAGCTTAAGAAGTTCAAAGAGGGAGGAAAGAGTATCACTTTACTCACCTATGATGGCACCTTTGGTGCTACTGACAAAGCAACTGCCAATGGGGCTTTCAAGGGAGAGCAAGCCTCCGTTACTCCCTTAATTGGGAATTTGAGGCTTCATGTCCAAAGCTACGTCAACAAAGAAAAAATGTTCATCTCTCCTCTCCAACATGAAGATGTTATCCTAGGGCACCATGGTTCAACCACATGGCTACCAACATGAAGTTCCCTGAAAGGAGAATCTACTTCACCTACAGGGAAAAGAGCAAGTGTATAGATTCTAATGAGTCCGGTCATACTATACCACTTGTAAATTCACCTGCTTTTGATAATGAAAAGCTCAGTTTCCTCGTACATGATTTTTGTCAAGGAGTCTCTAAATGATGCTAATGTTTTAACGAAACAAAGTGGTAGGAATGAAGAAGAATTAGATTTGTCTAATTTTCTAAATAGATTCCAAGATGTATTTATCGATGACATCCCTATGGAGTTACCTCCAAAATGAGAGGATGATGACCATAAGATAGAGCTTCTACCTGGGAGCTCGCTGCCTAATAAACCTCCTTATAGGTTTTCTCAAGCTCAACAAGAGGAGATTATGAGGCAAGTGCACGAGTTGGTTGACAAGGGGATGGTGAGGCCTAGCTCCTCTCCCTTTTGTTTTCCAGTCCTTTTAGTGCAAAAGAAAGATGGCACATACCACATGTGTGTGGACTATCGAGCACTAAATCGTACCACTAGCATATATAGACTTTCCATACCATGGGTAGAAGATCTGTTTGATAAGCTACAAGGTTTGACCTACTTCAATAGAATTGACCTTAAAAGTGGCTATCATCAAATAAGGATAGTGAATGAAGATATTGTAAAGATTGCGTTCCATATAACGGTTGGTCTTTATGAATATCTTGTCATGCCTTTGGGTTTGACAAATGATCCAGACACATTCAACCGCCTAATGGAGAAAATCTTCAGACCCTACCGCAAGTTCATTGGAGTGTTCTTCGATGACATTATCATCTACTCCAAATCTTTGGAGGAGCATAAGCAACACCTCCATGTAGTTTTTCAAGCTATGAGGGAGAATAAAGGAATATTTTGATAATCCGAACGTGAATTTTTGGTTTTTTGATGAGTGATTTTTCTCATACGATGGCTTCTCTTCATAATGGGGGCCTTACAAATGTGCATTTTTGAGTTTAAAAAAATTTACAAGGGGTGATTTAGGCTTTATACTTAACAATATCCCACTTGGAGATTGATCTACACACCAAACTTGTGACTGCTTTCCATCTTGGATTCTTATCCTTGAATACCGATTGAAGATGAGCAAAAGCTCAACTTCTCCTTGTTAACCACCTTTGTTAACATGTTTGTAGGATTCGTGCTTGTGTGCACCTTTCCAAGCTTTAGTTGTCCCTCTTCCAAAAGAGTATGTATAAAGTGATATCTCACTTCTATATGCTTCATCCTTGAGTGAAAGGTTGAAATCTTTGCAAGATGAATGGCACTTTGACTATCACTATATAAGACACAATTGTCTTGCTTGTATCCAAGCTCCTCCAAAAATCTGTGAAGCCACATAATCTCTTTGCTTGCCTCTGTGAGATCTATGTATTCTGCTTCCATGGTTGAAAGTGAGATGAGACCACTTTCTATAGCTTTCAAGCCCAACTTACTGTCATGCCTCCAATAATGAAGATGTAGCTAGTAGTGCTCCTTCGAGTATCTTTGTCACCTGCCATATCTGCATCAATCATACCCTTGCAAGAAAATATTAGTGCCTCCAAAACACAAATCATTCGTGGTTGTTCCCTTTAGATACCTTAGTATCCACTTCATAGCTTTCCAATGCGCTTTATCTAGATTATCCATGAACCTACTCACAACTCGTAGTGTGTGTGCAACATCTGGCCTTGTCCAAACCATAGAATACATTAGAGAACCTACTGTTGTAGCATATGGAACCTTAGACATGTAGACTATCTCCTCTTGTGTCTTTGGACACATATCCTTGGTTAGTTTAAAGTGACTAACCTAAGGTGTAGAAACCAATTTTGCATTTCCCATTGCAAACCTTTCTAGTACCTTTCTGATATAATCCTCTTAAGATAGCTTTAATGTCTTCTTCATCCCATCCCTTGATATCTCATACCAAGAATTTTCTTTGCAACACCTAAATGTTTCATTGAAAAATATTATGCAACTCCTCTTTTAGGTCTTTGATATTCAACAGGTTAGCACTTGCAATCAGCATGTCATCAACATACAACGTCAGGATGGTGAACTTCCCATCTCCCAAATTCTTTGCGTAAATGCAGTGATCTAAGTTGCATCTTTTGAATCCATGATCCAACATCCATTGGTCAAACTTTAGATACCATTGTCTTGATGCTTGCTTTAGACCATACAAGCTCTTCTTTAACCTGCAAACCATTTTCTCCTTACCCTTTTCTTCATACCCCTTTTATTGAAGCATGTAAATCTCCTCCTCCAAGTTGCCATGAGGGAATGCCGTGTTTACATCCATTTTTTGCAACAAGTAAAGATAGGGTAATATATATCACCTTCCTATATGTTGTTGATGGCCTACCAAGAAGGTCACAGGGCATGGGAATGGCTCACGGTGGAGGCGAGGAAGGTCCATGATTGACGTCCAAAGGTTGCAGCCGATAGCAGGTCATTTACGAGATGTGGCACATGAAATGCATAGTGAAAGAGCTGTATGAGCAATACATAATACATTGTGTGTCTTGGCAGGATGTCTGCCATTTTGAAATTAAAAGAGTGCTAGCCACTAGATAGACCGTACATTTTAGAACACTAGTTTACAAATTACAATAGAACTTTGAGAAGCCTCTGCTTATAATATGAAAGAGCAAGGACTCTCGAGAGAGCTCAAAAGTGGTTATTGGAGGCCCAAAATCGATGGATCTTTAGAGATAATTATTGCTCAAAGCACGGAACTTGCGAAAGTTTAGAAGTGTGTGTTCAATGCCAAAAAAAATCTATTGCTATAAAAGTGAGATTGTTGCAAATGATTCAAAGGTAAAGAGCATCAATGGATCTTTAACACTTGTTTTGGTGATGAGCTTGAGTATACCATCTCTATGGCCACAAACACACACTCATTACATCTTCAGCTTCGGGTGGTGTTGAAGAGAATTGCTACTTGATTGAGACCCTGATTGAAACCCCTTGGAAATAACATATGCTAAACAAATTGATAAATTTGGCATCTTATTACCTTGACCTGCACGTCAATTTATTGAGGATTATGACGTGGGATATTTTCAAGTTTTAGTTCATGATAGCTTGCCACAATGCCCAATATACAGCTAAATGCAAGGTAGTATGGGCTTCATAGTTGCTAAGTTTGGCACCACCCCCACCAGTTTTTGACCTTGTTTCAAAGGTGAATGATATTGAGTGGAACACCACCCTTACTAATTCCCATGAGCATCGTAATTTGCAGATCCGCATTTGTGTAATTGATGAGCGGAGTGAGTATGGTGCCATCCGCTATGGGGACACTGAACGAGAGAGAGAGAGAGAGAGAGAGAGAGAGAGAGAGAGAGAGAGAGAGAGAGAGAGAGAGAGAGAGAGAGAGAGAGAGAGAGAGAGAGAGAGAGAGGGAGAAGCTAATACTAATCAGAGGACATAGAACATAAAGCTAGATTTGCTTCTCTTTAAGCTTAATCAATATCCTACATCTTTTGTATTTGTCTTAATGCATGTTTTGTGTATGGCAGAGAGGACATATATTCACAACACTGAACATTTCAATTGCACAAGCTTGACTCCAGCTCAACAACACTGCGAGGTCCGTTATCTGCATCCAATTTTCCATGCCTATGCGTTTTCTTGGTGCAACACATGAAGGCTATGGGGTAGGGCATGACTTCTGTTTCTTATAATTTTTGGAGAGGCCACAGTGGCAGCTCTCCACCATACTATTGTATGGCACCTCTGCATGACTTGCACTGTATACTTTGTAGTTTCAGTCTATGACGTTTCAATGCAAGACGATATGTTTAACTATTCACATTGCGTTTTTGTAGTTTGAATCAAATATTGGCATGTAGATTGGACAATCAAAGCACCAATATAACATTGCACGTCAGTAAAGCACTTTATTTCTTGTTCTAGTTTTTTGATCCTTTATCCATTTGCTTGTTTTAGAATTTTGGAAAATACTTCCTTTGGTTTGGTTTACTTGGAAGTTGTTTTGAGAACTATACACTCGATGTCGATCAGCATCTGCACATTTTAATTACACACGCAACTCTTTGCATACGGTTGCAAGAGAATGTATGTAGTGTTTTACAATAGTGAATGCATGTGGTGTACTACCGTAGTGAATGCACCTTGCACTTGATTACATACAATGAATTCTCTCTACACAACAACTACGTACAAAATTGCTTAGCATTATAGATGTATCGATCAGTGTGACAAAAACTACTAAGGCGATCCGCAACGGGCAACAAGAGAGGCGACCTCTAAACACCCCTCAAGGCTCCTGTGCTGCTCAATTGGGGTTGGGGCAACCACAAACAAGAAAAGGCAACAACAAACTCACAGGAAAACAAGTGAAGGGGCACCACCTAGTTATGGGATGCGAATTAGGACACAAGAGAGATTTCTTCACAACCAAAAGAGGTGCAAACAAAAGAGACACAAACAATCTCACACCAAGACACACACCAAATGGTGCAAGAGAGTGTCAGAGAAAAGGGAAGAAAGAGAGAGAGCAATGGAGTTTGTGTAAATAATTGATTGACAACTTGCAAGGTAAGGTTGTATGCTATCACACTATCATGGAGCTTGCATAAACTAAACAAACAATTAGTGAATGGTAAATATTGCTAGCATATGCACACTGTCTTAGGGTGTGGAAACCTCTCACCACAAAACCCTCTTACAATGAACAAGAGACTTGGCAATGAAAACACACTAACAACTTCCTCAAACAAGCTCAAATGATGGAACTTAAAAGATACTAGTCACCTTGCATTCACCAAACCACGTGGCACAAGTGAAAGGATGAAGATTCTAGAACCAAGACACACCTTTGAAGCACCAAAACCTCAATTCTTGATAGTGGAAGAACATGTACAATAGTGCTTTGAGATAGAGCACTCGCACTCTCTCACTTTGCAATGTGTAGCATCAAAGCTTCTCTCACACCAAGCGTGAAGCTCACAAAGTTATGACTATACCTAAATCTCTCCTCATGCCAATAGAGTGTTGGGGTGCTTTTGAGATGTTGGAGATGATTTACAAAAGAAGAGGGGCCTATTTATAGGTTGGAGACTCCTCATTAAGCTTATTGATAATCTTATTTTATAAACTAACAAATCAAGATTATGATTATTTTTAAATATCAAAACAATGCAGGTTTGCTTGTCTGTTGAGTCATGGATGTGGGCTCAAGAGAGTGCATTATTGATGGTAGATAAGATGAAAGCAAAGTTTCAAGGAGAGAGAGAGAGAGAGAGAGAGAGAGAGAGAGAGAGAGAGAGAGAGTTTTATTATATGTACATGTCTTGAGGGAAGGTGCTTTTTAGAGTTGTGTTAATAGGTGTTTGTGTTAGTAGGTTAGTAGTTAGTGTTACCAATCACTAGAAAAACTTAGTGATATATTTACAACAGGTAAAATGACTTGAAGGATGATAAACTAGGGGTGAATGAGATGGGTGTACCCTTGAGATGGTGAATCCTTGAGGAATCTTGGAGTCACCCTTGCCTAGATTGTCGAAAGTGACCGCCGTTCTTCTTCTTCTTCTTTTCATGCCGCTACCATAGTTGAATCACCACAAAGAGAATGAGGGTTTTGTTGATAAAAAAATCCCCATTTTGCAGAAATTAAGTATGGCTAGGTTGCTTTTTTTTAATGCGTTCTTGAAAGGGTAGAATAAAATTGTAATATGGGAGTAATAGAGAGAGATATGGAGATGGTGGATATAGGTAGAGCTTCAAAAGAGAGCTATGGGTGTGAGAGGGAGACTAATGGTGAAGAGGGTGAGACAAAACCATGGAAGTTTCAGGTTTGAGTGAGGAATAGAGAGAAATGAGTGCGTGTGTGTGTGTATGTGTGTGTAGGAAAGGAGGTGGGAGAAGACTATGGGTTCCTTGTGAGAAAAGTGGGCAGACTAGGGTCCACCAAAAAAATTCTATCTCACCGATGTTAGCTCCAAAAATTATCAAAATTTTAGACGTGAATATTCAACTTTTGTTCCACATTTTATCTTTAAGTCACCGCTTCAAATTAGAAGTGGAAATAGATATAAAAAATCCCACCAAAATGTCTATTTTTCTTTACAAAAAAAGTCTTCAGTGGCCCCCCTTTTGTTGAATTTGCATAAGGGTCCAAAGGTGAGCCCCTCCTTGCATGAGAGTATGACCTAATAGATTTCTAGAGGTTTGAAAATATGCATGATTGTGGATTACGCACAAATATAATATATGGATATGATGGGAAAAAAACAGATAGTATATAAACGATTCATGGAATCTAAAATAGTGTTAGTTGTTTGTATAAAAAATAAATATATAGAAATGTAGGGAATCAAATGAGGAGGGTTCTCATTTGTTTTTATTTATGTATATTTATTTACAAGAGATAAGAAAAAATACCTGTAGAAAATAGGAATTTAGTGAAAGGCAATGATTGATGGTGAAAGTTTTTTTTTTGAGGTTTTTTCTTGGAGTGGATTCACACCAAAAATAAGAGAAGCTTACACGAATGATTTTTTATAGAATACATGGTAAGAAAAATCATGGTAAGGTGAGTAAATGTACATAGCATACTTAGGTAAATAACACACACCTAAATATACATATTTAAATAAATACCAAAAGAATTTATGATGAATAATCCCCATATTTAGGCCCTATACACAATGAAATACCTATACACAAAAGGGCCATAATATATTTTGGATTTTATTTTTATTTATTTATTTGGCTCAACTAGTTCAGTGACTAGCTAAGTGAGGGTTTTTAAGGAGATATAGGAAAAGTCCCCTAACTCACACACACATACCTATGTATAGTGAAAAGGTGAGGATCTTCATAGTGTTGAGGTGATTTTTCTTGGGTCGGGTGGCTCACTATGGCATTACGGAGAGCCAAAAAACGGCTATCATTAGCTTCCCCTAGATAATGGTACATACATAAACCATTTATCCAATCACACAACATGTAGATCTTGTAATGTCTATCTTTGTCTGCTTTCATCTTTCTTGAAGGACCTTGTTGTATGATTAAAAAACCTTGTGTGCTATGAAGGATTCTTTTCAAAACCAATAGCATGATGTAATGAAGTGGCTGAGTAAACCCCCTTCATTAGACAGGTTTCCATAAGCCACCCCCAGGATCAAAGATCTTGAAGTTTCTTTCCCAACGAGAGATATATGGTATGGAATCACTTACTAAATTTGGTTGAAGAAACTTGTAGCTCTTATTGATGTCCATCATTGCTTCCACCATGAGTGTGATATAAAAGATAGATTGCTCTTCTTCTTGTGTAAAGTTGAAGTATCTGCTACAATCTTCAAGAGCTTGTATGAGCAAATGTATGAACTTAAGGCCACCCAAGAGTTAATTGGCCGCCCACTATGAAGCATTGCCCACCCATTGAGGAAAATAAAGCCTAAGGGTGTGACTGGGAAGAAAACAAACAAAGGCATGGCGTTGAACAGCGAGGGCAGTGCAACGTGGTGAAGGAGAAGCTTGTAGCGGGTGTTGTGTTGCTCGGACAAAGACGAGCAAGAAGGAGAAAACACCCAGCTCACTAGGGTGCACGATTTCGGCCCCAGTTTCAGCGAATTTGGAGCTGCTCCACACTCGGCCTGCCATGTCATAGACCCGGTTCGTATGCCACGTCAGTGACGCCGGTGCTATTGAGGGAGGTTATTTATAGCAATGAACAAGAGGGGAGTAGGGTATTGTGGAGATTGAGAAGAGGAAGAAGGAACTCAAGGAGTTCTCGTGCTTGAACAAGGAAGGAAGACACGCTCTCTCTCTCTCTCTCTCTCTCTCTCTCTCTCTCTCTCTCTCTCTCTCTCTCTCTCTCTCTCTCTCTCGTTCTTAGACGAGCAAGGGAGGAAGGAGAAACATATATCTCGCTTGTGCTTGAACAAGGATTTCGCACTGTGGGTACTGGCCTAATTGTGGATGAATCTATTGAAGCCTTTGCAAGTAGATCAATTTACTCTATGGGTGATCTTTACTCTGGATATGATTAAATTCAGTTGTCTGTGGAGAGCAGGGATCTTACTACAATGCATACACCTCTCGGGTTGGTAAGGATGTGCACTCTGCCACAGGGTGCTACTAATTCTGTAGCTCAGATGATGAACGGCATGAATAAGGGATTAAGGGACTTTATCCCTCATGTTACTATGCCTTTCATTGATGATATATATATACCAATTGAAGGATGTGAAGAAGGCTCAAAAGATGAGGTCTAAGATCAGAGGGGATGTCAACAGTTTGTTGCTCAACATATTGCTGACTGTGTGATGCTATTTTTTCCAAGCTTGAAGAAGTTAACTTAACACTGTTAGGGCAAAAATCAACTTTTGGTGCTAAAGAGCTTCTAATTGTGGGGCATATGTGCAATCCAGAAGGTAGAAGGCCAAGTCCGGGCTAAAGTTGAAGCTATTCAAAAGATGAAGGAAACGTGCTCTTCGATTACGGAAGTTTGCCGATTTTTGGGTGCATGTGTATTCTTTCTTATTTGGCTACCACATTTTGCTCATGTTGCAAAAGTGCTTTATCAACTTCTGAGAAAAGGAAATAAGTTCACACACGAGCTATCAGGAAGTTAAAGAAGATGCTTCTCAAGGCTTCTATCTTGAGCAAAGTTGACTACATATGACACTAGCCCGACAGGTATTGAGTGGGCTATAGGTGAAGATGATGATGAAGGACATAGGTATGTAGTTCGATTTGGAGCGAAAGTGCTCAATGCTCACCAACGAGGTTACCCATAGGTTAAGAGAGAACTTTGGGGTGTTGCTACTGCTTTAAGGTCTAATAAAGAATATTTTATTGGAGCTTCAATCATGGTAGAGACAAATCGCTTGCCACTGATAGGGATGATTGCAAACTGATCTACTCCGGATATTGCTATGCTAGGATGGAAAACCTATATTAAGTCTCTTAACCTTGAATTTTGTCATATTGCAGGAAGAGATAATCCTGTTGCAGATATGCTATCAAAAGCTAGATTTGAAGATGAAGAAGAGACGCTGACCACAAGTGATGATGTTGGCTTGAAGTTCTACACGTCTTCTTATCTACATGCAAATTGTGGTCATATTGCTCATATTTTTGAGGTATTTTCAGAGGAGTTCTATGATGGAGAGTGGATTTTGATCGGTCGCTACCTCAGCACTCTTACTAAGCATGAAGGGTAGACTGATCAAGAGTGTAAAAGGATCAGAAACAAGGCTTACGGCTATTTTTTGAAGGATGGACATTTATGGAAGCAACCAAAGCGCCCTGGAGGGGTACCGCAACAGGTTGTTTGTAATAAAGTGACTCAATCGCAGGTTATCAAAGAATTTCATGAAAGTTTATGGGCTGGACACACAGGATTTTGGGCAACTTTTGTCAAGATTAAGGATCATTACTGGTGGAAAGGTATGTATAAACTTGTGGCTCGGTTTGTGGAGACATGCTTAATATGCCAACGATATTCTAATGTGCGATTGAGATGGATTGCATCCCACCTATCCACTAGCTATGCACTACAAGTGGGTGGTGGACCTGATTACCATGCCAGTAGGTGTTTGGCAGATGCGGTACATTGTTCTTGCCAGAGAAGATCTTACTAATCAGGTAGAAGATAGAGCTTTGTGTACCAAAGCTACCAGTTCTATATACAGGTTCTTGCTTGAGGATGTTATTTCCACGTATGGATGTGTTGGCAAAACTACTGTTGATAGAAGAGAGCTGGATGCAGATGAAGCTCGGGATTTCTTTGCTTGCTTGGGCATTAAATTGGCTTTCACTACATCATACAATCCAGAGGGTAATGGTAAAAGTGAAAGAGGGCATCCTCCTATTGTTAAAGATTTAGAAAAGGCATGCTAAGGGCATATTTGTGGTTGGCCTAAACTCCTACCATTTGCTTTATGGCCTAATCGAACTACACATAGTTTTGTTACAAGTTTTATGCCATTTGAGCTAATGTATGGGCAAAAACCCATTATGCCTACAAAGAAAGCAGTTATTTCTCGGACCATAATGCCATGGGAAGAAGGTATGTCTCCAAAATATTTGCTTAGTTTGCACATTCGCCAACTTGAGAGGCGTCATAAAGATATTGAACAGGCTAAAGTGAAGCCTAAGGAAGCAAAGCTAAAGAATAAAGTAGCATTTGATGGTAAGCACAGACTACGACCTCATGCTAGTAAAGATGGGGATTGGGTCCTTGTATATGATAGTAGCCTGGAGAACCAGTACACTGTTGTGTGGAAGATGGTTAAACGATGGTTTGGACCGTATGTAGTCCTTCATGTTTATGATAATGTGACATATAAGCTATGTGAGTTGGATGGAGCTCAAGGTGCCTATTGCAGAAAAAAGACTTAAATTGTTTAAGCAACGAGAAGGTGAGATTAATATTGAAGATTTCAGCACAGATCAACCTCCTTAAGATACTGCTATGTATGCATCAGACGATCAGTCTGATGACGCTCTTGATGATGCTTCTTGATTGCAATTGGCACAGACCGGAGGCTGTATAGGTTCAGAGGGGGTGGATGTCATGCAACTCCACTCCCATGCTAAGGAAGATACCAAAAAGATGCCTTTATGAGTAATGTATGCCAGATGCGGCTTAAAAAGGGCCAACTAATGTCTTAATGATGCTAAAAAGGAGTATGCGTGAAGTGATTATAGATGGGAGATTATGATCTAGAAATATAGTGCTTAAAGTGCTCTATCGGCTTGTCTTAACGGCTCGTCGATAGGAGCTACGGTGCAAAAGTTATGGCAGGTTGAAGATTTAGTCAATTGCAGATCTGCACCGGTTTGGCCAAATGCAACTGAAGGGACAAAAATGAACTGAATGCATGGGGATGAAGTGCTCACTTTGTGGAGCACGTCGGTCTTTTCATATAAGAAATCGGAGATCTGGTCGCCAAGTTATTACCCGTTTAAGTTTCCTTGGGGGCCAATTCCATGCCACGGCGGGTCGCGGTCGCCTAGCTCAGTGTGCCATATGGGAATTTTGCAGCCTAGCAAGGGTTTGTATGGAGACTATGTGATGAGTCAAGCTAAAGGAATTTATAGATAGCCAATTGGAGTACGGAGCTGTAAGAAATTAATGCTTGAATTCGGTGACAATGACTAACGGCGGTGATGGTTGTTCAGAATGTCATCTTATGCAAAACAATGATTGCAAGAATGCCCAACACGGCTACGGCAAGGAGCTCTGTGCTATTTTCATCGGGTGCAAAGGGAATAACTTCCAACAAATGTAATCACCTATATGTGCGTCTTAAAGACATGTGGCATTATCTTAGATGCTAGAGAGGGCAACAAAATTCACGATGATATTGTTAGTCAAGGATTGCTGGAGAAAGATGTTGTGCTTGGCAATGCTTTGGCCGATATGCATGTCAATTGTGGTGCCCTTACAAAGATGCTTGGCCGCCCAATGCCCAAGGGTAGGCTAGGCCACCCAATTGAGGCTTAAGGCCACCCAAGAGTTAATTGGCCGCCCACTATGAAGCATTCCCCGCCAATTGAGAAAAATAAAGCCTAAGGGTGTGAATGGGAAGAAAAAAAATGAAGGCATGGTGTCGAACATCGAGGGCAGTGCAACGTGGTGAAGGAGAAGCTCGCAACAAGTGTTGTGCTGCTCGGACGAAGACGAGCAAGAAGGAGAAAACACCCTTCTCGCCAGAGTGCACGGTTTCGGTCCCAGTTTCGGCGAATTTGGAGTTGCTCCACACTTAGCATGCCATGTCATAGACCCGGTTCACATACCATGTCAGTGACGTCGGTGCTATTAAGGGGGGATTATTTATAGCATCAACGAGAGGGGAGTAGGGTATTGTGGAGATTGAGGAGAGGAAGAAGGAACTCAAGGAGCTCTCGTGCTTGAACAAGGAAGGAAGCCACGCTCTCTCTCTCTCTCTCTCTCTCTCTCTCTCTCTCTCTCTCTCTCTCTCTCTCTCTCTCTCTCTCTCTCTCTCTCTCTCTCTCTCTCGTGCTTGAACAAGGAAGGAAGCCACGCTCTCTCTCTCTTGTTCTCGGACGAGCAAGGGAGGAAGGAGAAACATCTTTCTCTCTCTCTCTCTCTCTCTCTCTCTCTCTCTCTCTCTCTCTCTCTCTCTCTCTCTCTCTCTCTCTCTCTCTCTCTCTCTCTCTCTCTCTCTCTCGTGTTTGAACAAGGAAGGAGATAACACTTTTTCTCTCATTCTCGGATACAAGCAAGGAGCTGTTCTCTTTCTCGCTCTCGCACAAGCAAGGAGATAACTCTTATCTCTCGATCTCCCTTTTGGATCTAAGCAAGGAACAAGTTGAAGGAAGCTCGATAAGCCAGGGCTCAAGCAGATCGGACGATGTTAAGCAGGGCTGAATCTAGAAGCCCATCATAGGAGAAATTTTGATCATCAATGCCAATTTAGGTTTAATTAATCTGTTTTGATGAATGAAGGAGCCATTAACGGCCCGAAGGAAGTACTAAGGGGAGTTTAAACTCATTAACCATCGTTTGAATTAATTCGTTAACTGCATTGCTTCAATAATTGTGTGTCAGTTCGTCACTGTTATCAATTTTTAAGAGTTTTTGTGCGTCGTTAGCATTACCAAGTAAGTTTAACTACCTTATTGTGCGGTGCGGCAACTCCTGACACTCAATTTTCCAACAATCAACAGCCCGGCGCTGACCTAGCTCACATTTTGAACCCATATCCCCTGACAGTGGCACACGTGAAAGGACGAAGATTCGAGAACCAAGACATGCCTTTCAAGCACCAAAACCTCAATTCTTGATAGTGGGAGAGCATGTACAATAGTGGTTTAAGACAGGGCACCCACACTCTCTCACTTTGCAATGTGTAGCATCAAAGCTTCTCTCACACCAAGTGTGAAGCTCACAAAGTGATGACTACACCTAAATCTCTCCTCACGCCTATAGAGTGTTGGGGTGCTTTGTGAGATGTTGGAGATGATTTACAAAAGAAGAGGGACCTATTTATAGGTTAGAAAATCCTCATTAAGCTTATTGATAATATATTTTACAAGCTAACAAATCAGGATTATGATTTATTTTTTGAATATCAAAACATTGCGGGCTTGCTTGTCTGCTTGAGTCATGGATGTGTGCTCAAGAGAGCGCATTATTGTTGATAGATAAGATGAAAGTAAAGTTTTAAGGGGGGAGAGAGAGAGAGAGAGAGAGAGAGAGAGAGAGAGAGAGAGAGAGAGTTTTATTATATGTACATGTTTTGGGGGGAGGTGCTTTTTAGAGTTGTGTTAATGGGTGTTTGTGTTAGTAGGTTAATAGTTAGTGTTAGCAATCACTATGAAAAGTTAGTAATATATTTACAATGGATAAAATGACTTGAAGTATGAGAAAAGAGGGATGAATGAGAGGGGTGTACCCTTGAGATGGTGAATCCTTGAGGAATCTTGGACTCACACTTGCGTAGATTGTCAAAAGTGACCGTCGTTCTTCTTCGTCTTCTTTTCACACTGTTGCCATAGTTGAATCACCACAAAGAGAATGAGGGTTTTGTTGATAAAAAAACCCCCCATTTTGCAGAGATTAAGTATGGTTAGGTTGCTGATTTTTTATGCATTATTGAAAGGGTATAATAAAATTGTAATATGGGAGTAATAAAGAGAGATATGGAGATGGTGGATAAAGGTAGAGCTTCAAAAGAGAGCTATGGGTGTAAGAGGGGAGGCTAATGGTGAAGAGGGTGAGAGAAAACGGTGGAAGTTGTAGGTTTGAGTGAGGAATAGAGAGAAATATGTGTGTGTGTGTGGAAGTAGAAAAGGAGGCGAGAGAAGACTATGGGTTACTTGTGAGAAAAGTGGACAGACTAGGGTCCACAAAAAAAAATTCTATCTCACCGGTGATAGCTCCAAAAATTATCAAAATTTTGGAGGTGATTATTCAATTCTTGTCCACATTTTGTCTTTACGTTACCGCTTCAAATTAGAAGTGGAGATAGATATAAAAAATCCCGCTAAAATGCCTATCTTTCTTCACAAAAAAAGTCTTCGGTGACTCTCCTTTTGTTGAATTTGCATAAGGCTCCAAAGGTGAGCCTGCATGAGAGCATGACCTAATAGATTTCTAGAGGTTTGAAAACATGCATAGTTGTGGATTATGCACAAATATAATATATAGATATGATGGAAAAAAAACAGACTAGTATATAAACAACTCATAGAATCTAGAATAGTGTTACCTGTATATATGAAAGATAAATATATGAAAATATAGGGAATCAAATGAGGAGGGTTCTCGTTTGTTTTTATTAATGTATATTTATTTACAAGAGATAAGGAAAATTACCTGTAGAAAATAGAAATTTAATGAAAGGCAATGACTGATGGTGAATGGTTTTTTTTTGAGGTTTCTCTTTGGAGTGGATTCACACCAAAAATAAGAGAAGCTTGCATGAAATGATTTTTTATAGAAGACATGGTAATAAAGATCATGGTAATGGTGAGTAAATATACGAAGCATACTTAGGTAAATCATACATACTTAGGCATATATATTTAAATAAATACAAAAAATAATTATAATAAAAAATCTCTATATCTATGCCCTATATACAATGAAATACTTATACACAAAAGGTCCATGATATATTTTGGTTTTTATTTTTATTTTATTTTTGCTCAACTAGCTCAGTGATTAGCTAAGTGAGGGTTTTTAAGGAGATATAGGAAAAGTCTCCTAACTCACACACGCCCATGTATAATGAAAAGGTGAGGATCGCCACAGTGTTAAGGTGATTTTTCTTGGGTCAGGTGGCTCACTATGGCCAATACGGAGAGCCGAAAAACGGCTATCACTATATATGCAATAGGACGGGGATTACTTTAGCGGAGGTTGTTGCTAGATAACCCATTGATATCTTGGTCAAGTGATGCTAGTCTACACTCTACAACTCATGAACTATCCACCTTAACCATTTCATATGTCCTAGCTTTCAATATCAAGAACAATCCCATATTGTAGAGATATAAGTGCATTGCCGAACAACCACACAAAAGAATAGGATTGTGCATACTTTCTAAAGAGGTTCTGTAAGAATTCACATGTAGCACGTATACTAGAAAAAGCATTCATTAGTAGACATAGTAGCACAAGCTCATTTGGATATAATGTTCTGTGGGCTCATCCCCCTCGCTGCAAGAAATACATGTTCACAAGAAAGATTTAATTTTTCCTTGCCACTGCCGTACATGCCTCATTAAAAGTTGTTGTTCTCTCTGCTAACACAACATCCTTTTTATTTTCTCAATGATTCTGACCATAATCCATTTGCAAAATTCACGTCAAGTAGATCTATTCATTGCTAACATACTTCAACTTTATTCAAACCAACAACATCTTCATTTCTAATATCAATCTCCATTAATCTCTATTAATTAATGCACTTAATTTTGTGTCCTCCCATAAACATAATAACAATTTTAAAATGTGTATGCTTCTCTTTAAAACTTAATTAACTCTCTAAAAAACCATCCATATAATCTATCTTAATAGCTGCACTTAATTTTATGTCTTCCCATAAACATAATAACGTTTTTTTTGAAATATATATGATTCTTTAAAGCCTAACCAACTCTCTAAAAAATCATCCCTATAATATGTATTAATTGATGCACTTAGCTTTGTGTCCTCTCATAAACATAATAGCATCTTAGATCCGTGTCACATACGTCTGCTCAGATGTGTGTGCGATTGACATGGCAAAAAGGTATTGGCTATTATGTGTGTCCGCTGTAGTGAGTAATCATTCGGCCTAGACCCCTCGGTCTTCGCCCAGTAGCGGACATGAAGAGCAGAAAGGGCCCAACCTATGAAGATAGGCAACGAATTCTTACGCGTGCTTGGAGAATTGGAAGTGGAATCAATTGATTTGCTGTTGTAGATGTTTGAAAGGAGATAGCCTCCGCTGTGTGTGATAGCCAGAGCGCCCAAGTAGGGATTTTTGGGCCCTGTCCGATGCCTTCGTCTGACAGGGGGCCTTACTGACGGTTTTGTTTTCTTTAGTGCTAAATGCTTGATTGCAATTTGCATATGACCTGCTGTATTCTATAGATGTTATATCCCATCAAACAAGACTATTTTAACAAGGTAAGAAGGCACGAAGGCCTGCTAAGTTAAGAGGGGGATGAGATTTATGGAAAGTTAGTTCAACTGAGTGTTTACAATCACATGAAATTTTTGTTGTGTTTTAATATAAAATTATATTATCCATTATACATACATAATTATAAATGTTTTACATATTAAGAAATGCTCCATTAAATAATAAAGAAAAATGTGCACATTGAACATTATCATTTAAGATGTTTTGAAAGAATTTTTATTTTTCTAAGATTGGGGGCCCTAATCATTTGAAAACAAAACAAAATAAAAATATATATTATATTATCCATTATACATATATTATACATACATAATCAACAACAATTTATATATTAAGAAATGTCCCACTTTTACAATAAGTTGAAAGGTGTACATTGGACATTATCATCTGAAAACAAATTATTATTGTAATGGAATTTGCCTATTCAATTTGAGAGTAGCGGAATTTAATGAGAGTACTTTCAAGAAATGATTTTGTGAGCATAGCGGGTAGACATAATTGAAGATACCAACATAATTATAGCAATTAGTTAACTTGGCATGGACAATACTTTTGCAAAAGAGAGAATTTAGAGAACATGACAACAATTGAGGACCGGATTTATGTGGAGCCGGTCCCCCCTCCAATAGGCATTTGTATTATGATTTCTCCCATAAAGAGAGACTTGTTACAATACATTCTTTGTGTTCCTTGTGACCTAGGTGAAGCAATGAAGATGGAAAGCTTCATGCATCACCATCATAGCATAACCTAAACGTGAAGAAAGCTTTAACTATACCAAGCCTCAGTCCCAAGACCTCAAACACCTTCGAAGGTGGAGAGAGCTAGCAGGGAATGAGGGTAGGGAAGAGGAAGAAGAAACATTTCATACGAGAAAGAGCTAGTTCCTCACTTATCATAACTCTTGTGCTAGCATACATAATAGCATAGTAATGAAGAAGAAATAGATGGCAAGCTCAAGCATTGAAGCATGGCTCTTGGATGGATTTGCACTCCATAGCCAAGAGTGTTGGTGTAGGCTCTCAACCTCTACTTGCTTGGAGAAGGAGAGGGAGCTCTTGCACTTTGCATAGTACACAATGAGAGTGTTTGTGAGTGTGTGTGGGTGAGTATACCCCCTAAGAACCCCCCTAGCTTGCTTGGGTCGACCCCCCCTTGTAGCTCATGCTTGAAGCTCATTGGACCCCTCCAGGCCTAGCCAATCACAAGCAGGAGCCATTACAAGCAACATGGGTAGCCTTGGGACAAGTGTCCCCCTTTCCCCTTTGAGAGAGAGGACTTGATAAATGCAAAATCAATTAATTAAATATCCTAAATTATCATTGGACCCCTTGGGTGGCCAACTAATAGGCTTCAGGCACACTATGAGGGCAACATGGGAAGGAACTTGACAAGTGTCCTTGCTGCCTCTTCAAGCTGGGGCTTCCCTTGTGTGTGTGTGTGTGTGTGTGTTCTCTCTCATCCCCCCCTCCCCCCCCCCGCCCCCCTTGTAGGCTCGCCCCCCTCCTTGTAGGGATATTTTTGACTTTGGATGAGCAAGCCCCTTAGTCATCAAGCATGACTAAACACTTGAAGTAGGGGGTGTTCCCACAAGCATCTCAGGCAAGCTTCTCAAGGCACCTCAAGCACCTTAATCATGCACCAAGTCAAGCACCTCAAGCATGGAGCCAGTCAAGCACCTCAAGC
Source organism: Adiantum capillus-veneris (assembly GCF_014529385.1). Classification (NCBI taxonomy): domain Eukaryota; kingdom Viridiplantae; phylum Streptophyta; class Polypodiopsida; order Polypodiales; family Pteridaceae; genus Adiantum; species Adiantum capillus-veneris. The sequence goes on along the minus strand of NC_140947.1, from coordinate 83,369,045 downwards.
ATCTTAATCAAGCACCTCAAGCATGACAAGCACCTCAAGCAGGACAAGCACCTCAAGCACGACAATCACCTCGAGCTTGGGCCGGGTTCCCACCTCAAGCTCAGCCCTAGCTTACCTAAGGTCAAAGGACTTTTACACACATTATTGGAGTCTTCAATGAAGCTAACCCTAAGGTCTTATGCTCCATTGGTTAGCCTTGCTCTTGATAGACCATCTCCCATTTGGGCCCCTTTACTATTGGCCCCGTGTTGAGATAAATCTATAAGCACATATCTATATCTTAACACTTGTTCCCATTTATTCTCCCACATTAAGTGATCAATTTAATATGAGAAAATCATTTGGGTTCGTTAGATATTAGATTTTATGACAATTATTTTTTCTTAAAATAATAACAAAATAAAAAGACACATTGAAAAACTAAAACATAAGTATATTTTAATACTTTCATAAAATAGATAGATTTAATATGCATAGAAAATAATAAAATCATTTAATGAAATGAATCTTTGTGAAATCTTTAAATGAAAGCAAGTAAAATAAATATAATACAATAAAAAAACACACTGAAAAACTAAAACATAAGTATATTCTAATACCTTCGTAAAAAAGATAGATATAATAAGCATAGAAAATAGTAAAACAATTTAATGAAATGAGTCTTCGTGAAGTCTTTTAATGAAACTTTGAAAGGGCTCTTTACAGAATAAAGTATTAAAAAAACATTATCGAATCAATACTTCGCATCATGGATCACACTCATATAAATACAAGCCTTTTTCTACATACCAAAACAAGTGAAAGAATCAGGATGGCTTTCTAAAATAATTAGAACATGATAAAATCATTAGGTTGAGTTAGAAAGGATTGTCTCAGCTTAGCCTTGAGCCGGTTGAAAATGGAGACTACCTGGTTGCAAACCATGATAAAGGGAAGAAAAACTGGTGAAATATGTGAGAAAATAGTTAAAAAATCTTGCAAATTTTAAATTTATGATAGTATTTCCGGTTTGCTTCTTTGTGGGAAGAAAACTCAATCGACGACCGCTTAATAAAAGAGATTTTCCTGAATATTGACTATAATTAAGTTATAGAATGTAAGTAAAGTCAATCCATCCGAGGTTGTGAAATGAAATGTGAAATTAAAAAAAACTCATAAATATATGTGTGTGTGTATATCCATAGAATTTACTAGAATTATGCAAATGAAGTTTCACTTTAACATTCTAAAACAATAGAATGCAAAAAAAGTCAAAGCATGTCAGGATATGAAATGAAAGTGAAATAAACATTTAAAGTAAGTCTTTATCATGCACTGAGAACAATGAAAATCTCCCTAACCCAACACATCACAACACCAAGGTTTCTTTTAGAAAACAAAAATGAATGCACCTTTGGAAGCTAGCATTTGGAAAGGACAAGATTGCTTTCTCTCACTTGAACGACCTTCAACCATAGGATACTAGCAAGCCAAAAATAGAGAAGGTGAACGCTGAACTAGCAACTATGGCGGGGTGGCAAGCAACCAATTCCTTGGTCACATTGCCCATTAAAATGACGCCTATGCAGCCTTTGGTCAGGACCAGCTCAGCCTTTTATGCCTGTCTATCGTCTTCTTCGTATCAAGCAGAGTTTCGCAGTGCAGTCCGCTGCATTGATACGACCTCTCCCTATGACTCTCTTTTGAGCGGAGGCTGGGTCAAGCTCATCTGTGGGGCGAGCTTTGAGGTTGCCTATTAACACAACAATGTTATCTTTTTCTAAGTGATTTCTTCCTCTTAATACTGCTTTCGATAACATCTTTCTCTTGCAGGATGTGGCTGATGTGCGCAATCTCTCCTTGGTTTACACACTAGCTGGTGGTGAGTACATTTTTTCTACCCATCTCTTCATTGCACATGAGTAATGGAGGTGGAGGTTTTCCACTCATTTTTGACAATTCCGTCATTTTGCTCAGTAATGCTTGCATTATCGAGAGTATCTGTGCGATGTGCCTATCTTGTTACGTAATTGGAAAGGGATTGCAAGTCTATCCTCATTTTTCCTTCTAGTGGATTAGACGATATAAAGCCTCAAGACCATGCCACTATGTGTGAAGTGGTGGCTTAGATTCGCGTCACAAGGAGATAATTAAAGCTGGGTCATTAGCTGAAATTATTGCTGTGAATCTAGCAAACCTCAAGCTAGTAAAATTCTTCCATAAATCCAGATGGTTTGTTTATGCCTATGCCACTATATGATGTACTTTCTTTTTTCGGCTGCACAAGGCGTCTGAAGGCGGCTCGTGTTTTGTCCAATGGCCATGGCCTTGCCAAAGCTCCAAGAGTAAGTGATAGGCATAGAGAAGTGTTCAGCTCCCGCTCCCAACTTTTACCTGCCTGAGTCTTAGTCCTTGTGACATTACTTCCCCCTTGTGAAAGAGTTTTTGCCCTTGAAAACAACCGTTGGTAATCACATTATGAAAACACTTAACATTTTGGTCATTGGATGGACACATGCTTTAGGTGTGCTGTGCTCACTCTATTTGAGATCAGCATAGGCAAACTGACATGTGAAGCAGATACTCGTAGCACGCTTACGGTAGTGATTTGGAAAAAATTAGTATTGGGTAGGTGTTGGACTCCGGTTGATTCGGGGGTCTCCGGGGTGACGGTGGAAGGTGATCACCCGATCTTGGCAAACCACGGCTCGGTGCCGCGGGGCACGTGATGGACCCGGTATGGGGACGACGGACGATGGGACATAGTCTTGACCTTGATTTTCTCCTCACCTCACCGTTCTAGGTACTACAGACGCGTGCGGGGGTTTGAGAGTGCCCGGTAACGGAGTGTCCCTCTCCACTTCATCACGTGGAGGTAATCGGGGGAGTCCGCCACGCACGGAGACTCCATGACCCAATTTCGGGGCCGTTGGCTCATAGTCGGCGGGTCTCATCGGCGAGCGTCAGCAAGGCGCTACACGCGGATAGGTTGTTCGTTTTGGACGTTCAAGTACTCTCCGCGGAGGTCTTGACTTCCTCTTCGGGATCAGCCATGTACATTCACGAACGCGCGCCTAAGGCGCTACTCATTCGCAGCCGATGGTTGTCGGCAGATTCCTAGTTGGTTCACACCGGCGAGCATCGGCTCGGCGCTACACGTGGACGGCTTGTCCGTTTTGGACGTTTAGGTACTCCACGCGGAGACCTCGGCTTCCTCTTCGAGTTCAACCATGCACATTCATGAACGCGCGCCCGTGGCGCTCCTCGTTCTCAACCGACGGGCTGCTGGCAGGTTCGGCCCACCTCGACCCGAGGCGGTCTGGAGACTTTTTGGCAATTTTCCAAGTTAACTCAAAGTGTCCTGAGAGAGTTCCAAGGGGACCTCTTAGATATGTGCTCAAGGCCCGAATAGCCTCGCTCGCTCAACATTGATCCTAAAGACGCTTCCGCACTCAACTCAACTTCATGTCCGCGCAGTGCCACGAAGGTTCCCGCGCGCGTCAAGCTAGACGTGATCTCGGGCCGTTTTCTAGACGAGCCCATCAATGAGTCGCCAAAGAGACTCAAGTCAGTGGACGCGAGCCACCCAGCACGCGATCTCCAAGTTGCGGGCCCTTGGCCTCTAGGTGAAGGTGTTCATCTTGAGTGTTCCGGGCAGCCCTGTAACACTTGGTATCAGAGCTAAAACCGCGATCTTCAACGGCGGGACATCAAAAGCATAGTACGCAATATCTACTGCCAAGATGATCACAGAAGGTACAAGCCAGCGATGCAAACGCACTGGGTCACGAGGAATGTGACCGGGGTTGCAAAGTAACGCGACTCCAATGGATTGTGGGAAGCCCGGTAACAGATGCCCAACCATGGCTCAAGGTATACACAGAAGACATGCCCAACAGGGGTACTTCGAGTCGTTAGGATACGTCGGCTCCAAATTTTCTTCGGTGAGGGCTCTAGATGAAGAGTCCCTCCATGCTCATCAAGCATCCATCAAGAATCAAAGCAGCGGCAAGTCATCGGGCAACCGCGGGGGCACAATGCTAAGTGTCCCCTTTAGCAATCACCTTCAATCGGCCTCCAGTTGGAATCGGCCCTTAGAAATGAAATTTCTCATCAGTCAGGCTCGTTAGGAGTTGACCAGCACCTTGTGAAGAGGTAAGCGGACCCGGAGTCAAACGTGACTATCATCCATTGAGCTTCAACCTGGTATTGGTATGGCTTGGCAGAGCGGCCCAAGGTAAGGGACCGACTCATTCAGATACAGCCTCTGTTGTCAACAAGGACGGCGAGGTGACTTTAGCATTGGCACTTCGAGCCTGGTGGCACAGGCTCAGAGTCACAGTGGCAGTGGCTCATCTTCAAAATGCAAGCATATGCACATAGACCCCTGTGGCAGGGTCACGGGCAGCGTGACAGGCTGTCCCTCGTTTAGAACATGCAAACCTAGCATCATCGAGCTTAAAGGGTACAAGGAGTGAAGAATGTACAGGGAGTGTGATCCTTGACACGAATATCGACGGCAAGTGCAGGTTGTCTACAAGGGCTTCGAACCCGAATAGCAAACAAGCTTGGACGGAATCTCCAGCTCAAGAACTCACAGGTAGGAAAGAAAAGCTAAGCAATTCAGCGGCCTAGGCCCGGGAACCTTGGTTGTCATAATGGTGGAGCTAAGTGAAGCTCACCAGCATTGAAGAGGCAACCCCCCATGGGAAAGTATAACAATAGCGCCGTGGATGTAGGGCGTGTTGGGAATTCTCCACCCTCATGGCTTCGGGATCCGGATGCCTGGAAAGAGACCACTTCAGAGGAAGTAGGAACAGGTACAAGGATGCTACCACAAAATGTATCAATCATCAAAGGACACAACAAAGCCGCGAGCTATAAAGCACCCGGGATGGGACGGGGTCGCTCATCCTTCTAAGTATCTCCTGGATTGTGTTGGGCGCAGTTCAGAGACGCGGTGACTTGACGTAAGACAACATTCAGCAGCCAGCGGCCAGCCAGCGTTTATCCTAAGATGACCAAGGCCTGCTTCGACGCAGTCAGAGCAAAGGAGTAGAGCCAAGGCTTCTTCACTGTGCGGGGACAACGAGATGTCACTCCAGCATGTAGTCCAGTGGGACTCTCTCGAGGTCAGGCTAGACAGCCCCCTCCATTCAGCAGCATCAGCAGCAGCGAGGTAGGTGCCAAGGAAGGCCCTCCTCAGCATCGGCAAAGACAAGCCGACAGGGAAAGGCTGCGCTAAATCAGCATGAGGTCGAGAGTGTCACAAAGTGATGACGTGGCTACCGAGAGCAGAAACCCTAATTCCTGCAAACCCTAATTTCTGTCAGAAACCCTAATTTCTGGAAACCCTAAGCCTAACTGCTGGCTGAAACCCTAATATGGCTGAAAACCCTAAAACAGGCGGCTGAAATGCCACGTGGCAAGCAGTACGGATTCCAGAAATTGCGGCGGGATTCACGGCGGAAAAAAAGGCCAGCAAGTGACGCAAATTGGGCTGCTTTTCTCTATTCATGGACAAGGAGAGAGAATTGATTTGCTTTATTTTTTTAACTTTCTAAGAGAGAGAGAGAATTTTTGCTTTTGTTTTGAAAGCTTTTGGGGCTTTGCTTTTGGGCATCCCTTGTAATCTTTAAATAAGCGGTTTAGGGCTCACTCTGCAGAGCATCTGGACGCAGAGTCTAAGAGTGAAACCCTAACCGCTCTCTTGTACTTTGGCATTGATTTAATACATAAAGAAATACCGAAAGGGGCGCCAGTCTTTGGGGCCAATATCTCTAGGCACGGAACTCCACCGGGCCAGTGCAAATCTATTGTGATCTGTGAATTGTTTTGAAGTGGTTATTTGGTGCTGTGGTGATTTATTCTGGACTTGGAGTGTCCAAGTTTGTTAAGAGAGTACCTCTTGAGGAGAATTCAATCGGCAGGTGAAGGCAAGATGACCGGATCCTAGCCCCTATCTTCAGCGGGTGAGCCAAGCAAGGCAACAATCCCCCAAACTCAATCGAGACGCAAGCAGCAACCAACCAACAGACCATCAAAAGCAGGACCGAGTGCCTGCAGACTATCAGGCTACATCTAGAGCCTAAAGCAGCGAAGCGAACTTCAAAAGCAGGACCGAGTGCCTGCCGAACATCAGGTACACTAGAGCCTCAACATTTTAAAGAGACAGGATCTTCACAAGTAGGACGATGTGCCTGCAGACCTTCAGGCTATGTAAGGGCCAATTAGCATCAGCAAAGCCGGGGACCCGATTTCGACTCGGGTAGACCGTGCCCCTTTCTATACAGCGAAGTTGGGGACCCATAAGCGGTGGACCGAGCCCCTTCCATCTATGCCGGGGACCCAACTCGATTTGGGTGGACCGCGCACTTCTTCTTCGAAGCCGGATGACCCAGAAGTGGCGGACCGAGCACCACAGTGAAGCTGGAGGCATGCGAGCGGGCGGGCCATGCATCTCTTTACTTAGCACACAGATTCGGGGATAGCCCCCTACAAAGACGGCTCAACGCAAGAGCCACATGAGGAAGGCCCCCTCACAAGAAGGCCGGAGGTTGAGTGATGCCTCCCGCAGTGGCGGTCTCCGAGATAGCACTGCTCATATTCCTAAGCCAACATCAGCCCAAGCAGAGTGGGCACATCTTCAGCAGAAGACCGACAATCAAGGCTATGTCCACTTAGCGGTGACATAGACCCAACAAGCAGATCCACCTACATCCGGGCTCAGACAGGTGCCCCTCCAAGGTAAAGACAACGAATACGCCTATATCCGGCTTACAAGGAGCCATCCAGGTACCACGAAGAGTACACCTACATTCAGCTCAGACGGGAGCCCCTACAGGTACACATGCAGTCAAGCCCCACATTCGGACATTCGGCTCAAGATGGAGCCTCACGGGCACACAAGAAAAGGTATGTGGTGCGACCACATCGGGCTCAAGAGGATGAGTCCCATCATCAACCCTCCTTCTTTCAACTGCATTATCAACCCTTCATCCTGATCACAGCGGATCTAAGCAAGGGAAAACAATAAGACCCAAGATGCGTGATTTTCAGGTTTGTTTTCGTCGGCCAACGAAGGCAGGTTTGTTAAGAACAAGTCAAAGTTCTTCCAGATCAAAACAGATATATATGAGCATTCAGGCTCAACGCAAGCGACAAGCTTCAAGCAGATAGCGAGGAATAGAAGCGGATCGGCCAATCTTCTTCTCTACGAGTTACCTACCTCAAGTCTTGCCCTCAAGTTTGCAAGACTGACATCAGAACATTCAGGTTCAATCGAGTCCTGAAGTATGCCAAAGCTTCAAGGTATCAATGGGATTGACTCTTCGGCAATCTCAGGAAAACCTTGGTTTGTATGCCAAGGAACTTAAGAAGGAATCAGATAGGCTTCATCTTTTTGGTCAAGGGACGGACCGGTGCTCAATAAGCCTAAAAGATACCCTTCTGTAACGTACCTTACTTCAACGAGCAGGTAAGCTCATATCAAGACTTCCAGGTCTACTCGAGCACTCAGTAAGTGCTTCACGAAGGAAAATCCAAAGGCCAAATCTTTAGGAGCTCAAGGATGCCCCTCGGCAATCAAGCCTAAGGATCCAATTCGGCAGAGTACCTTACTCTCCATGGAACACGAAGCGAGCACATCTCAGCTAAATGCGAAGTGGACCTTCGTCGCCATCCAGGAAGGAACCAGCACGAAGTCAGTCAAATCAGCTTCCAAGAAGCAGTGGGAATCAACGCGACTTGGTTCTCACCCTCAAGAGGAGAGCTGCATCGTCACTGCAGCATCAGGTATAATATCCGGAACAGATAGGTTCCTCGGCATCGATCAACGCAGCAACGTGGTCTATGCCACTCAATGTATATATTTCCTATTAGTTAAGCCCCAACAAAAGTGCCAAGCGGACTTGGTACCCACAACTTTTCTGCCTTTCAACAAGCACGGCTGTTTGAGATAGACACTGCCTTCTCGGTATGTCACGTGACACATCCAACCCTATGTGTCCGTGGACAAGCTACAACATGATCAGGGTTCAGTCAGTCCAGTCAGTCTAGATTTAGCAGTGATCTGGCACTTTTGTGAGTCTATTCGTAGACCGTGCATGCCCAGTCACTTAGCATAGATGCATATCCTCTGGTTGCACACAGCATGATCATCATAATTCCCATTAGAATCCATTAGAATCAGTTAGGGGAATTTTCTAGTGCATTTAGCCTATTTTCCCTATTTTTGGTATTTTTCACTTATTATTTATAAGTGACTTCCCAACAAAAGTAGGTAGGGCAATTTTGCTAAGTTAATATATAAGCAAACCCAAGTTAGCAAGAACCCGCAGTACCCTCAGCACCCGCGAGCCTTGGACCTCCATCCCCAAGCCTAGCGCTTTCAGATCCTCCTTCATTGCCAGACACTTTCCACCCCTGGTGTTTTCCAGATTGGCTTCATCGCCATAGATACCTAGCCCTAGCATTTTGGGTTTCCCATTAAGCCTGGCGTTTTTGCATATCCTCAGTATCTCCCGCAGTGCCCTAGCGTTTTCAGCTTGCATCACCGCCACAGTCCCAAAATTGACCAGCGTTTTTACTAACGCTACCACAGCCATCAGCGTTTTTGGTTTTCAGCCCTTACCGCGTCAGATGGTCAGCGATTTCAGCCCTATTGGACAGCAGCAGATTCAGCCCTAGTTGGTTGTAGAGGATCCCTAAATTCAGCCCTCGAAAACACAGCCAAAACAGTCATTTTCAGCCACCGAAACAGCCCAAAGATTAGCAGATTTTCAGCAGATAGAAGACCACAGATTTCAGCTTTAAAGTCGTCGTCGTCGTCATCACCGTCGTCGTCATCGGCTTAGTCCCAAGTTGCATCAGTCCATTGCATACGCATTGTACCACTTTGTGCAATCATTAGTAGACCACTCTCGCCGACGAGAGTGGGGCCTTCGGAGGAGGGTTTTACAACGTCTTTGGTGTCGTATCTCTCTTCTCTCTTTCTCTCAGTCTCATACACTTGCACGCACAGTGTCCATTCACTTTGTTCGTGATCATAGCACTTTCTCATTAAGAACGGAAGGCTCTCCCTTCCATAAGAACTAAAAGGAACCCTTGAGCACAGTTCGGAGCACTCATCTTGAGCAAAGCGCAAACAATCATTCCGCTGCACCTAACATTGGTATCAGAGCTTTGGTAGTGTTCTGTATCACTCAAGGAAAGAACCACAAGAATCACAAGAATTTTTTTGCTTGTTGCGGTCGCATGAACCCAAGTTCGCTTGGGCGTGACGATTCCCAATCGTGTTTTCTTGAAGAGTGATAGGAATCCCAAGAAAGAAGGGCTTGTCCAGCTTCCTCTTGTGTCTCTTTTCACTCATTGAGAGCGGACCGTGCACTTAGCGGCCGGCCAATCGACGTGAGGTGGGAAAAAGAAACCTTGGTGTGAGCGCAAGGCCGCCAAGGGGTGCGCCCGCGGAAAAGAGTAGAACTCGGGTGAAGAGAAGATCCTTCTCAAACGCGGTTTGTAAGCGAAAGAAAACCTCAAGAACCTCAAGAACCAAGACCCGCAAGAACCCAAGTTCCTCGTGAACTTAAGAACCCAAGATCCTCAAGAACCCAAGTTCCTTGTGAACTTAAGAACTCAAGACCACAAGAATCCACAAGAACCCACGACTTCAGAATGATCATCACTCGAAGCGGAATGGATACTTCGCTTGGAGGTGATGAGCATGAGAGAGGCGAAGAAGAATTTTCCCCACCAAGAGGTTTTTCCGACCCTGCCCCTTCCCCATCTAGGTCAAGGATTGCACTAACTCCTATGAAGGAGTTGCCGCAGTTGTGTATGGACAAGAAGTTAGACTGAAAAGTAGAAATAGAGCGTGAACACGAAGAAAAGATGGCTGCCATAGAGAGTCAATACATAGAAAGAGTGGCAGCCATACATCGCGAGAACAAAGCAAGACAAGCAGAATATGACCGCGAGACCAAAGCAAGAATGCAAGAGATGTTGCGACTCTTTTCTCAAATGCAGGCACAGATTCAACAAGATCAGGAAAAGGAGACTCTCTCAGTCTCTTCTTCTCCATAGCATGACACACAGGATTTGCATGATTGTGTGAAGCATGATGATGATTTGATTGACAATGACTTGGATGATGATTTGAATGACAATGATAAGCATGATGATTTGGATGTCAATGATTTGCATGCCAATGACAAGCATGATAATTTGCATGATCAAGATGTGATTTCTCACGAGCATGATGATTTGCATGATCAAGATGTGATTTCTCACAAGCATGATGATTTGCATGATCAAGATGTGATTTCTCACAAGCATGATGAGTTGCATGAAGATGATGTGATTGTTCACAAGGATGATGTGTTAGTGGATGCTTTTTCTAGCGAAGCTAACCTTGTTGTAGATTCGATCAATCACGAAGAACCGATCTTGGCTTTCGAGTCAAGGTCCCAAGAACCCCCACAAGACGATTCGATCCCTCAGGAAGGATTGATCTTGGCTCTCAAGCCTAGGTCCAAAGAACCTTCACAGGAAGTATTATGTGTTCGCATGATTGATACGCATGCATTGTTCGAGTGTTTCATTTGTGATCGTTTCCTGTATTTTAGTCAGCATCTTTATGTGATCCCTTTTCCTAGGCATGACGTATTGTACGTTGAGCACGTTTCTCTCATGGACGAGCACGAATGTATGCGGATTGTTCATGAAAAGGTGAAAAGTCTGTATGTAAGGAAGTCACATTCCATGTCTCTTCCTTGGCATGACACAGTTTTCGAACGAGCACATGAAAGTGTGAGCACCAAGCATGGGCATTTCCGTTGTGAATTGCCACAGTTGATTGCTATAGATCATAAGCGAAAGATTCGATCTCATTGTTTGCATGTGTTTGATGAACGGGTTGTCACTTCGTCTCTATGTTCATCTACATTGCATACACAGTCTTTAGCGAAGACAAGATCTTTTTCCTTCACTTTACATGGAATGGGTATGTTCATGGTTTTGTGTTGGAAGTGGTTTCAGGAATTTTCAGCCATGGAGATTCTTGAAGAAGAAAGAAGCAGGTCTCTAGACGAAGTTGAAGCAAGGAAGGAGCCACAAAAGACTTTGTGTCACTTTCGACGCGGCCGAAAGAAGCAAGCGTTGCAGACCTTTATGAAGTTCAAGTACCGCACGACCCACACATCGGAGTGGGCCGGCGAAGAGTCCCTTCCAGGATTCCGAATGCTATTGGCGATCTCTCTCGACGCCATACAGTTCGGTATCAGTACCTCAGTTTGAAAAGGAGGGGATGTCACGTGACACATCCAACCCTGTGTGTCCGTGGACAAGCTACAGCATGATCAGGGTTCAGTCAGTCAAGTCAGTCTAGATTTAGAAGTGATCTGGCACTTTTGTGAGTTTATTCGTAGACCGTGCATGCCCAGTCACTTAGCATAGATGCATATCCTCTGGTTGCACACAGCATGATCATCATAATTCCCATTAGAATCCGAATTTTCCAGTGCATTTAGCCTATTTTCCCTATTTTTGGTATTTTTCACTTATTATTTTTAAGTGACTTCCCAACAAAAGTAGGTAGGGCAATTTTCCTAAGTTAATTTATAAGCAAACCCAAGTTAGTACTCAATGGCAGAAGAGACAGGAGGAGCACATGCTCAACAGGAATCTTCTCAGCAAGAACCCGCAGTACCCTCAGCACCCGCGAGCCTTGGCGACCTCCATCCCCAAGCCTAGCGTTTTCAGATCCCCCTTCATTGCCAGACACTTTCCACCCTTGGCGTTTTCTAGATTGGCTTCAGCGCCACAGATACCTAGCCCTAGCATTTTGGGTTTCCCACTAAGCCTGGCGTTTTTGCATATCCTCAGCATCTCCCGCAGTGCCCTAGCGTTTTCAGCTTGCATCACCGCCACAGTCCCAGAATTGACCAACGTTTTTACTAATGCTGCCACAGCCATCAGCGTTTTTGGTTTTCAGCCCTTACCGCGTCAGATGGTCAGTGATTTCAGCCCTATTGGACAGCAGCAGATTCAGCCTTGGTTGGTTGCAGAGGATCCCTAAATTCAGCCTTTGAAAACGCAGCCAAAACAGTCATTTTCAGCCACCGAAACAGCCCAAAGATTAGCAGATTTTCAGCAGATAGAAGACCACAGATTTCAGCCCTAAAGTCGTCGTCGTCATCACCGTCGTCGTCATCGGCATAGTCCCAAGTTGCATCAGTCCATTGCATACGCATTGTACCACTTTGTGCATGTTACGTGACACATCCCAACCCTATGTGTCCGTGGACAAGCTACACCACAACAGGGTTCAGTTAGTTCATTCAGTTTAGATTAGCAGTGATCAGGCACTTTTGTGAGTCTATTCATAGACCGTGCATGCACAGTCACTTAGCATAGATGCATATCCTCCGGTTGCACACAGCATGATCATCGGAATTCCCATCAGAATCCATTAGCATCAGTTAGGGGAATTTTCCAGTGCATTTAGCCTATTTTCCTATTTTTGGTTATTTTCACTTATTATTTTTAAGTGACTTTCCAACAAAAGTAGGTAGGGCAGTTTTTCTAAGTTAATATATAAGCAAACCCAAGTTAGCACTTTCTGGCAGAAGAGGCAGCAGGAGCTTACCGCTCAACAGGCAACTTCTTAGCAGTACCCCTCCCTCAGCACTTAGCCTCACCACCTCTCACCTTCCCTGGCGTTTTCTAGCATGGCTACATCGCCATAGACCCAGATCCCCCATCCCTTGCAAGATCGCCCCCCAGCACCATTCAGCCCTGGCGTTTTTCAATCAACATCATCAACGTTTTGAATTCTGCCCCAGATCAGCCTTAGCGTTTTGCTAGCGTTTTTGCTCTGCTGCAGCGTTTTGGTTTTCAGCCCCTAATCGCCGCACATACACAGTTTCAGCCTTAGACACAGAAGCAGATCAGCCCCCAAATTGGTTGCAGATGTTCCTTCATTTTCAGCCATAAAAACGCAGCCAAAACAGTCATTTTTAGCCACCGAAACATTCCCGAAATTCAGCGATTAGAAGATCTCAAATTTCAGCCACAAGTCGTCGTCGTCATCACCGTCGTCGTCATCGGCATAGTCCAAATTGCATTAGTCCATTGCATACACATTGTACACCTTTGTGCAATCAAAGTAGACGACTCTCGCCGACAAGAGTGGGGCCTTCGGAGGAGGGTTTTACAACCTCTCGGGTGTCGTATCTCTTCTCTCTCCTTCTCTCAGTCTCATTCACTTGCACGCACAATATCCACTCACTTTGTTCGTGATCATAGCACTCTCCATAAGACGGAAAGCTCTCTTTTTCCCTAAGAACTAAAAGGAACCTTGAGCAATAAAGATCACTAATCTTGAGAAAATACATCATTCATTCCGCTGCATCTTACATTGGTATCAGAGCTTTGGAAGTGTTCTGCATTACTCAAGGGAAGAACCACAAGAACCACAAGAATTTTTTTTGCTTGTTACGATCGCACGAACCCAAGTTTACTTGGACGTGGTGATTCCTAATCGTGTTTTGTTGAAGAGTGACAGGAATCTCAAGAAAGAAGGGCTTGTCCAGCCTCCCCTTGTGTCTCTTTTCACTCATTGAGAGCGGACCGTGCACTTAGCGGCCGGCCAATCGACGTGAGGTGGGAAAAAGCAACCTTGGTGTGAGCGCAAGGCCGCCAAGGGGTGCGCCCGTAGAAAAGGGTAGAACTCGGGTGATTTTCTCCAACGCGATTTGCAAGCGAAAGAAAACCTCAAGACCCAAGACCCTCAAGACTCAAGAACCTCAAGACCCCCAAGAACCCAAGTTCCTCGTGAACTTAAGAAACCGAGACCCTCAAGAACCCAAGTTCCTCGTGAACTTAAGAACCCACAAGAACCCATGACTTCAGAATGGTCGTCACCCGAAGCGGAATGGATACTTCGCATACAGGTGATGAGCATGAGAGAGGCGAAGAAGAATTTTCCCCACCAAGAGGTTTTTCCGACCCTTCCCCATCTACGACACCGATTGCACTAACTCCTATGGAGGCTTTCGACAAGCGGATGATGAACAAGAAGTTAGAAGACAAAGCAAGAGATGCCGAACGAGAAGCAGAAAGAAAAGCCTACGAAGAAGACATGGCAGCCATAGAGCGTAACTACACAGAAAGAATGGCAGCCCTAGATCGCGAGAACAAAGCAATAAGGCAAGAGATGTTGCGACTCTTTTCTCAAATGCAGGCATAGATGCAACAAGATCGGGAAAAGGAGACTCTCAGCCTCTTCTTCTCCCAAGCATGACACACAGGATTTGCATGATTGTGTGAAGCATGATGATGATTTGATTGACAATGACTTGCATGATGATTTGGATGACAATGATAAGCATGATGATTTGCATAATGATTTGGATGACAATGACAAGCATGATGATTTGCATGATCAAGATGTGATTTCTCACGAGCATGATGACTTGCATGAAAAAGATGTGATTGTTCACTAGGATGAGGTGTTAGTGGATGCTTTTTCTAGCAAAGCTAACCTCGTTGTAGATTCGATCAATCACGAAGGATCGATCTTGACTTTCGAGTCGAGGCTCAAAGAACCCCCATAGGACGATTCGATCATTCAAGAAGAAGCGATCTTGGCTCTCGAGCCTAGGTCCAAAGAACCCTCACAGGAAGTATTATGTGTTCGCATGATTGATACACACGCATTGTTTGAATGTTTCATTTGTGATCGTTTCCTGTATTTTAGTCAGCATCGTTATGTGATCCCTTTTCCTAGGCATGACATATTGTATGTTGAGCACGTTTCTCTCATGGATGAGCACGAATGTATGCGGATTGTTCATGAAAAGATGAAAAGTTTGTATGTAAGGAAGTCACATTCCATGTCTCTTCCTTGGCATGACACAGTTTCCGAAAGAGCACATGATAGTATAAGCACCAAGCATGGGCATTTCCATTGTGATTTGCCACAGTTGATTGATTTCGATCAAACAGAAAAGATTCGACCTCATTGTTTGCATGTGTTTGATGAACGGGTTGTCACTCCGTCTCTATGTTCATCTACATTGCATACATAGTCTTTAGAGAAGACAAGATTTTTTTCCTTCACTTTACATGGAATAGGTATGTTCATGGTTTTGTGTTGGAGATGGTTTCAGGAATTTTCAGCCATGGAGATTCTTGAAGACGAAAGAAGCAGGACTCTCAACGAAGTTGAAGCATCGAAGGAGCCACAGAAGACTTTGAGTCGCTTTCGGCGCGGCCCAAAGAAGCAAGCGTTGCAGACCTTTATGAAGTTCAAGTATCGCTCGACCCACACAGCAGAGTGGGCCGGCGAAGAGTCCCTTCCAGGATTCCGGATGCTGTTGGCGATCTCCCTCGACGCCATACAGTTCGGTACCAGTACCTCACTTTGAAAAGGAGGGGATGTTACGTGACACATGTCACCAGGAGGTGTATTTTTCCTGTTGCCTTCCGTAAATAAGTATTAGATATATTTATTTTATTTTTACTTGTTTGTCCCAAAACCCTTGAAAAGGTGCAAGTGGACATTGCATGGCCAGTGTGAAACGGCTGCAGCCAAATGGGTTTCTCACATCGGGGATCTAGGTCGGTCAGACAGGGACTGCCCGGGCCAGTTAGCACTGAATTCTGATGAGTATGGAAGCTCGTGTGCGCCAAACTGGAATTTGGGCCACTCGTCAAGTCACTGCAACTTTATAAGTTGAAAGGGGCTAGTAAATTAACCCACATTGTAGATGTTGGTCAAATGGTAGTCTTCAATGATGGTCAGGAGACCGATAGCGACGCCATGGAAGCATCTCCTAAAATTTAGGGAACTGCTACTTTTGACCGGAAAATGTGTTCGCGTCATTAGCTCTGGAATGACAAGGGGAACATTTTATTGCTCTGCTGCCAAGTCAACTGACGCACCAGTTGAGATATTTTTAGCAGGGAAAGCCCAAACTCGGAAACTGGGCGACGTGTCAGCCTGTGAGCGATTCTGCCACTCTGGGAGGCAAAAACGAGCTACATATCAACAAAGGGGGCGCCATTTTCAGCCTCAGGTGGATTGTAGCAGGTACAGAAGCTATGGAATGCTTACCTTGCCCTCTATGCACAGTATGGTGACGGGAGTGATGCCCCGCACGTTACATACTGCTCTCTTTCTCCCCTACGTACAGTATGTTATGCCCCACTAGTGGGCTTCTCATTTGACCTATGTACAGTTCTAGGGGTTTATGCGCGTTTGCCAAGGCCAGAGCCTTCTGAACAGGAACAGGTATTAGCTAATTGCTAATCCTCCACAGGTACGCACAGTTCCATCACGAAAGATTGCGAGTTTGGAGAGTTTTTTCGCGTGAAAACTCGTCCAATTCACAGGGGAACTGTCCCATTGCGTGCGGGAGCCCTTGGGACACGCGTAGGCGTGTTCGCTCCGCTAAAAACGATCCGAAACATGGAATTACAGCCTGCTGTGTTTTTCTGCAGGTTTAGGGTTTCACACCTAAACAGCAAGGGAACATCGGGGGAGCCTCGTGAGAGCCTTGGGATGCGTGTACAGGCTTTTGGGCTCCCGGCAGTGAAAAACAGAGAATTACAGCCCGCTGAGTTTCTGTGACAGCTCACCAGAAAGCTTCCAGATATCAAGGGAATCCGTCCTAGACAGGTGTTTTTGACCTACAGGGGTTTTTGCGCCGTTATGCTATCGAAATCCGGTCGAAAACCTGCGTTTTCAGCCCTCGCCAGGTTTGGACAGCTTTGTGAAAGCTTGTGCTAAGTGGTCGGATCGTCTACCTTAATTTGAATAAAGAAATACCGAAAGGGGCGCCAGTCTTTGGTGCCTATAGGGTGTCGGTCTCGTGTGCGCAGTGACATTCTAGTTGCTGGATGCAACTGTGTTCTCTTCCCTTCTCAGTGCTCTGTGTAATGTTAATAGGTAATTGAAATAGTACCGCCCTCTATGTTGTACGGGCCGGTTATATGGTTCCATCGACGGGATAGTCACTTTTTCTTCAAAAAGTGCAGCGTGGATTGTTGTGGGTGAAAGCAACACAGAGCTTGTCGATATGGCAGAGAAGAGAGACCAGTACCTGAAGAGGGATCTTCCTCACATGGCACAGAGAAAATTCCTTCAACTCTTCAAGAAGAGGACAGGTTGTTTAGAACTCAACTGCGTTGTTGCATGGACATGTTTTAGCAGTTGGCTAACAACCCAAGGATGCAGGAATTCTTACAGGGCTCCGACACAGGGTTTTCAGTCTCGTACATAGGGCATGACTGAGCCGTTGCAGGAAAAGGAGATTTCCAATGCGCAGAGGACTCATGATGCTCGAGGGAAAGCCCATGTGGCTGAGCAACTAGCGGTGTCCAATGATCCAAAGCAACTTGCTTTAGCTGGACAGGAACCGTTTGTAAATGGTCAAGGGAGCAATGAACAGGCTATGCGTCAGACCCTTCTATTACCTAATACTTATCCTGGTTATTTTGGAGGTGGTTCAGTGTTTCAAGCTATGGCTGGACCTTCCACAGGTTATATGCCAGGGAATGTGTTCGGGACAATGCAAACAGGCATGGGTAACCCTATGTACGCGAACATGGGTGTCCAACCAGGTTTTCAGGGTGCATATGGCCAGTTTCGAGTGCCTGGAACACAATTTGGTATGGCTGGTTTTTCGCAGCCATACGTACAAAATGCAGATATGACAGGGAAAACAGTTGATGCGAGTGCTGGAATGAACACTCATGGAGCACCACTGTTACAGGCACCTGTTTATGATAATGTGGCTCTTTTGAGTCAGCCTAAGGATTACAAGGAAGGTGGGCAGGGAGTGAAGTTTGAAACTTTCAGAGGAACTGAGGATCAATTAAAGGCTTTGACCTTCATATAGCAATTCGATGCAGCTTATGCTGGAGGCAACTTCACGGAATCTTCAAAGATACGCAAGGCTGCCACTTTCTTGAAAGGGAATGCGCTTCAATGGTGGACCGCATTGTTGAACCAAGGTCAAGCCCCAACAACGTGGGTCCAATTCAAACAACTTTTTGCGCCTGCATGGTTGACAAACACTTTTGAAGTGGATGTGATGACAGAATGGCACGAGTTGAATGCTAAACAGTGTGCGAATTTGGAAGAGTACAATAAACGGTTTTGGGCCGCATTGTTGCCAGTCACCTCTTACAAGTTTGTGCCATTGTCAGAATAGATTGAGAAGTACTGTTGCGGATTGCCCAAGAAAATCAGGGACTACTGCACAAAGACTACTGTCATGAATATGTTTCAATTGATAGAGAATGCAAGAGTGGCCAACAATCTGTCGAAGGGAGATTCTGATGGATTTAATAGCCACAAGAAAGGGGCCCAGGGCAAATAGTTTTCAGCCAAGGGCAATGTTGTAGCAAAGCCTTCTGAGTCTCCTGCAAAGAAGCCCTCCACTGAAGAAGCTGATATGTCCAAGAAGCAGTCTAAATCTTCTTCGGAACGAGGACAAGGACAAAAAATGCATTTTTCTGGCAAAACTTTTCAAGAAAGGAAGGCTCTTAGGGAGGCCAAGAAATGCTACATTTGTGAATAGGAAGGACACTTTGCAAATGAGTGCCCACAGAAGAAGTCACAGGATAAGGATGACAAGTCAGACCATAAAGGGAAGAAGCCAAAGCCAAGTGCAGGACTTGTTCCAGATTTGGTTGGAGACCAGCCAAACACAGATGCCACGGAGCTGTGCAGAGCTTGGGGCAAAGTTAGAGACCAGACAGTGCTGGTTTTCTTTGATCCAGGAGCCCGTGCAAATTTCATATCACCAGAATTGGCATCAAAGTTGGGCATTCGTGCAGAGGAGATGGGTATGACAGGCGAAGCAGGTTTGGCATGCCCAGGACATTCAGAGCCTGTTACTCCCATTCTGGGAAAGCTTCGTCTGCACATTCAGAGCTATGTGGATGCGGAAGAATTTCATATTATGCCGCTTGAGGGCTGTGATGTGTTATTGGGTATCCCATGGTGTTACAGGTTGCATGCTATGGTGGATACTTAACAACAAAAAGATTACCCTTGTACATAGAGGAAAGACTCATGTCCTTGATGTAAAGCTTACAGGCGAGTATGTTCCAGTTGTTTCTGCTTCTGCTATTTCATCTGTAATAAAGAATCATCCTTCTGCGTACTTGATCTTTGCAAAAGAAGTACCTCAAGTTGTATCTAATTTGTCTACCTTAGATAAAGACAGGTCAACTTTTTTGAGTGGTTTCAGTGATTGTTTTTCGGACTCTTTGCCAGGGGAGTTACCTCCTGAGAGACCTGAGGATCATACTAAAGATCTTGTGCCAGGTTCTAGTCCACCGAATAGACCACCATACAGGGTTAGTGCAGCCCAGCAGAAAGAGATTATGAGTCAGGTCAACGAGCTTTTAGAGAAGGGGCTGATTCAGCCCAGTTCATCCCCTTTTTGTTCGCCTGTACTCTTAGTGCAGAAGAAGGATGGTTCATGGCGCATGTGCATTGACTATCGCGCCTTGAATAAGAATACTATCAAGAACAGGTTTAGTATAGATGACATTCTTGATCGGCTTGAGGGAGCGTCATTGTTTACAAGAATAGACCTAAAGAGCGGGTATCATCAGATACGCATTAGACCAGAAGATGTCCATAAGACTACGTTCAGGACAACATTTGGTCTCTATGAGTTTCTTGTCATGCCATTTGGTCTCACAAATGCTCCTGCCACATTTAATAGAATGATGGACAAAATTTTTAGACCACATAGAAACTTCGTGGGTACCTTCTTTGATGACATGATTGTCTACTCAAAGTCTGAAGAGGAGCATAGGGATCACTTGACCGCAGTTTTCAATGAGCTACGCAAGAATAGGCTACTCATCAATGCGAAGAAAAGTGAGTTCTTTTTGCAAGAAATTCACTTCCTTGGGCACATTGTTTCAAAGGATGGGGTACGCATGGATCCTGCTAAAGTGGAAGCAATTAGGTCATGGCCAAACTTGAAGTCCGTACATGACATTCGAAGCTTTCTAGGCTTATGTTCCTATTACAGGAGGTTCATCCGAAATTTTACTGAGATTGCTTCTCCACTCCATGCACTGCAAGGAAAAGGAGTTACTTTCAAGTGGACAGCCAAGGAAATTTTAGCGTTCAAACACTTGAAAGAGAAGCTGAGTTCAGATCCGGTAATTATTTTACCAGATCTTTCTAAACCTTTTGTGGTTCAATGTGATGCGTGTGGCCATAGTCTTGGTGCAGTTCTAATGCAGAATGGCCGAGTAGTCGCATATGAGAGCAGAATTCTTTTGAAGACTGAAAGGAACTTGCAAGTCTATGAGAAAGAATTGCTGGCAGTAATTCATGCTCTCACTAGTTGGAAACACTATTTGCTAGGGGCTGATTTTGTTGTCCAAACGGATCATCAAACCTTGCGATATTTTCTTACACAGACGAAGTTGTCTGAGAAGCACATGCGATGGGCAAACATCTTGTCAATGTTCCATTTTCAGATTGTGCATGTGCAAGGGAAAAAGAACGTGGTGGCTGATGCGTTGTCACGAAAGCCCCAAATTTCAGCAGTGTCAATTCCGTACCATTGTGAACTAGACGAAATGAAGACACTATGTTGAAGATTCAGATTTTGCAAGGATCTATGACCAGCTTGTTGATGGGCAACATCATGAGCACTATATGCTTAAGAATGACTTTCTCATGATGCATGGAAAGTTATGCGTTACTAAACAGTTACGGCCAAAGATTTTGATGGAAAGTCATGCTCCACCTTATGCTGGGCATCGTGGAATTGATGCGACAGTGAAAGGGGTTGAGGCATTCTTCTATTGGCCAGCTTTGCGTCAAGATGTTGACACATTTGTAAGATCATGCTTAGTATGCCAAAAAGTCAAATTTGACAGACAAAAGCAACCGGGATTGTTGCAGCCGTTGCCGATCCCTGATAGGCCATGGGAAAGTATAGCAATGGACTTTATCTTTGATCTTCCAAGGACGCAAACAGGAAATGATGGGATTTGGACTATCATTTGTAGGTTTAGTAAGCAGGCCCATTTCATTCCTGTTAGGAAGAAGATAAAGCCACAACACATGGTCAAGATATTCATGAGCAATATCTTTAAATATCATGGGATGCCTAAGTCAATTGTCAGTGACAGGGATCCACATATGACGAGTCTTTTCTGGAAGGCATTGTTTGAGAACATGGGCACTACGCTCAAGTTCTCTTCTTCGTTTCATCCGCAAACTGATGGACAGTCAGAAGAGGCAAATTCTATTGTCTTGGACCTACTCAAATGTTATGTCTCAGAGCACAAGGCAACTTGGGAACACCATCTCCCATTGGTTGAATATGCTTACAATAACACTGTGCATACATCAACAGGTAAGGCACCATTTGAGATAGTGGAAGGAGGAAAGAAAGTCCCACCCATTTTGTAGACTAAGGACAAGATATTTGAGGCAGACAAGTATGTGCAAGATATGGATGAAACATACAGGAAGATAAAGATTGCTCTTGAGAAGACTCAAGCTAAGCAAAAGAAAGCTGCTGATCGTCACCGTCGTGAACTTGTATTTTCACTTGGTGATTGGGTACTTTTGCGCTTTGAAAAGGCCAGGTTAAGGAAAAGGAAAGGCAAGGAACGCTTGTTTCCTAAGCTTAGTATGCGATATATGGTCCTTTTCAGATTTCAGAAAAGATCAGCGATGTAGCTTACAGGTTAAAGCTACTAGAAGGCTGGAAAATACATAATGCTTTTCATGTCAGCCTTCTAAGGCCCTTTGTTGGTGATGTGCCAGAGAATATGCTTAATGAAGAACAACCCGAAGTGGAAGAATTGGATGAAATCCTTGTTCCTGAACAGATATTGGCACATAAAGAAAGAAAGGTTAGAGGAAAGGTTGCAAGACGCTATTTGGTGAAGTTCAAGAACTATCCATCATTAGATGCCAAATGGATGGAAGAGTCTGAATTGCTTGATTGACCTCAGCTATTGCAATTGTATCTTGAAGCCTTTCAAATGGAACCCACAGTGACTTGATGCAACCTTTTTGGAGCAAGGCAAGAGCATGGTTCATGATGCTCAAGAGAGTAGTTAAACAATTGTATCTACTCTTCCCATACAGAATTTAGCTAGAGAAGTTTGTGCTCAAGAGTACACTAGAAGACTTCTATGCTTGATATATGTGTCGTAGCCAGGTTGGTGGGATTGTTTAATCGTCCAACGCTACATTTCCAGAAGCATGTATATCTTGGATTCCCATCATAGAATATATGTGATATCAGGAGATATCTGCATGTATTATTGGCATGCAAGCGAGGTCGCTTGCAGTATTTCAAGGGTGGGGTGTGTCACCAGGAGGTGTATTTTTCCTGTTGCCTTCCGTAAATAAGTATTAGATATATTTATTTTATTTTTACTTGTTTGTCCCAAAACCCTTGAAAAGGTGCAAGTGGACATTGCATGGCCAGTGTGAAACGGCTGCAGCCAAATGGGTTTCTCACATCGGGGATCTAGGTCGGTCAGACAGGGACTGCCCGGGCCAATTAGCACTGAATTCTGATGAGTATGGAAGCTCGTGTGCGCCAAACTGGAATTTGGGCCACTCGTCAAGTCACTGCAACTTTATAAGTTGAAAGGGGCTAGTAAATTAACCCACATTGTAGATGTTGGTCAAATGGTAGTCTTCAATGATGGTCAGGAGACCGATAGCGACGCCATGGAAGCATCTCCTAAAATTTAGGGAACTGCTATTTTTGACCGGAAAATGTGTTCGCGTCATCAGCTCTGGAATGACAAGGGGAACATTTTATTGCTCTGCTGCCAAGTCAACTGACGCACCAGTTGAGATATTTTTAGCAGGGAAAGCCCAAACTCGGAAACTGGGCGACGTGTCAGCCTGTGAGCGATTCTACCACTCTGGGAGGCAAAAACGAGCTACATATCAACAAAGGGGGCGCCATTTTCAGCCTCAGGTGGATTGTAGCAGGTACAGAAGCTATGGAATGCTTACCTTGCCCTCTATGCACAGTATGGTGACGGGAGTGATGCCCCGCACGCTACATACTGCTCTCTTTCTCCCCTACGTACAATATGTTATGCCCCACTAGTGGGCTTCTCATTTGACCTATGTACAGTTCTGGGGGTTTATGCGCGTTTGCCAAGGCAAGAGCTTTCTGAACAAGAACCGGGATTAGCTAATTGCTAATCCCCCACAGGTACGCACAGTTCCATCACGAAAGATTGCGAGTTTGGAGAGTTTTCTCGCGTAAAAACTCGTCCAATTCACAGGGGAACTGTCCCATTGCGTGCGGGAGCCCTTGGAACACGCGTAGGCGTGTTCGCTCCGCTAAAAACGATCCGAAACATGGAATTACAGCCTGCTGTGTTTTTCTGCAGGTTTAGGGTTTCACACCTAAACTACAAGGGAACATCGGGGGAGCCTCGTGAGAGCCTTGGGATGCGTGTACAGGCTTTTGGGCTCCCGGCAGTGAAAAACAGAGAATTACAGCCCGCTGAATTTCTGTGACAGCTCACCAGAAAGCTTCCAGATATCGAGGGAATCCGTCCTAGACAGGTGTTTTTGACCTACAGGGGTTTTTGCGTCGTTATGCTGTCGAAATCCGATTGAAAACCTGCGTTTTCAGCCCTCGCTAGGTTTGGACAGCTTTGTGAACGCTTGTGCTAAGTGGTCGGATCGTCTACCTTAATTTGAATAAAGAAATACCGAAAGGGGCGCCAGTCTTTGGGGCCTACAAGGTGTTGGTCTCGTGTGCACAGTAACATTCTAGTTGCTGGATGCAACTGTGTTCTCTTCCCTTCTCAGTGCTCTGTGTAAAGTTAACAGGTAATTGAAATAGTACCGCCCTCTACGTTGTACGGGCCGGTTATAACACATCCCAACCCTATGTGTCCGTGGACAAACTACACCACAGCAGGGTTCAGTCAGTTCAGTAAGTTTAGATTAGCGGTGATCTGGCACTTTTGTGAGTCTATTCGTAGACCGTGCATGCCCAGTCACTTAGCATAGATGCATATCCTCCGGTTGCACACAGCATGATCATCGGAATTCCCGTCAGAATCCATTAGCATTAGTTAGGGGAATTTTCCAGTGCATTTAGCCTATTTTCCTATTTTTGGTTATTTTCACTTATTATTTTCAAGTGACTTTCCAACAAAAGTAGGTAGGGCAATTTTGCTAAGTTAATATATAAGCAAACCCAAGTTAGCACTTTCTGGCAGAAGAGGCAGCAGGAGCTTACCGCTCAACTGGCAACTTCTCAGCAGTACCCCTCCCTCAGCACTTAGCCTCGCCACCTCTCACCTTCTCTGGCGTTTTCTAGCATGGCTACATCGCCATAGACCCAGATCCCCCATCCTTGCAGGATCGCCCCCAACACCATTCAGCCCTGGCGTTTTTCAATCAGCATCATCAGCGTTTTTCAATCAGCCCCAGATCAGCCCTAGCGTTTTGCTAGCTTTTTTGCTCTGCTGCAGCGTTTTGGTTTTCAGCCCCTAATCGCCGCAGATACACACAGTTTCAGCTTTAGACACAGAAGCAGATCAGCCCCCAAATTGGTTGCAGATGTTCCTTCATTTTCAGCCATAAAAACGCAGCCAAAAAAGTCATTTTCAGCCACCGAAACAGTCCCGAAATTCAGTGATTAGAAGATCTCAGATTTCAGCCACAAGTCGTCGTCATCATCACCGTCGTCGTCAGCGGCATAGTCCAAATTGCATCAGTCCCATTGCATACGCATTGTACACCTTTGTGCAATCAAAGTAGACGACTCTCGCCGACGAGAGTGGGGCCTTCGGAGGAGGGTTTTACAACCTCTCGGGTGTCGTATCTCTTCTCTCTCCTTCTCTCAGTCTCATTCACTTGCACGCACAATATCCACTCACTTTGTTCGTAATCATAGCACTCTCCATAAAGACGGAAAGCTCTCTCTTTCCCTAAGAACTAAAAGGAACCTTGAGCAATAAAGATCACTAATCTTAAGAAAATACAACATTCATTCCGCTGCACCTTACAGTGCAATCATTAGTAGACGACTCTCGCCGACGAGAGTGGGGACTTCGGAGGAGGGTTTTACAACGTCTTGGGTGTCGTATCTCTCTTCTCTCTTTCTCTCAGTCTCATACACTTGCACGCACAGTGTCCATTCACTTTGTTCGTGATCATAGCACTTTCTCATTAAAAACGGAAGGCTCTCCCTTCCATAAGAACTAAAAGGAACCCTTGAGCACAGTTCGGAGCACTCATCTTGAGTAAAGCGCAAACAATCATTCCGTTGCAGCTAACACGGTAAGACCGCTCATGCAGCCCATTTTGGATTTCGTAGACGCAATAGGTTCTACACCCTCCAAAGCATTAACTAGGGAGTTTCCTGCCCTAACTATGACACTCTCGAGTCAAGAGTTTTCTAAGGGGGGGGGGTGTATGATGGACTCCGGTTGATTCGGGGGTCTCCGGGGTGACGGTGGAAGGTGACCACCGGATCTTGGCAAACCACGGCTCGGTGCAGCGGGGTGCGTGATGGACCCGGTATGGGGACGACGGACGATGGGACATAGTTTTGACCTTGATTTTCTCCTCACCTCACCGTTCTAGGTACTACGGATGCGTGCGGGGGTTTGAGAGTGTCCGGTAACGGGAGTGTCCCCCTCCACTTCATCATGTGGAGGTAATCGGGGGAGTCCGCCACGCACGGAGACTCCATGACCCAGTTTCGGGGCCGTCGGCTCATAGTCGGCGGGTCTCATCGGTGAGCGTCGGCAAGGCGCTACATGCGGACGGGTTGTCCGTTTTGGACGTTTAAGTACTCTCCGCGGAGGTCTTGACTTCCTCTTCGGGATCAACCATGTACATTCACAAACGCGTGCCCGAGGCGCTCCTCATTCGCAGCCGATGGTTGTCGGCAGATTCCTAGTCGGTTCACATCGGCGAGCATTGGCTCGGCGCTACATATGGACGGCTTGTCTGTTTTGGACGTTTAGGTACTCCACGCGGAGACCTCGGCTTCCTCTTCGAGTTCAGCCATGCACATTCATGAATGCGCGTCCGTGGCGCTCCTCGTTCTCAACCGACGGGCTGCTGGCAGGTTCGGCGCACCCCAACCCGAGGTGGTTTGGGGACTTTTCGGCAATTTTCCAAGTTAACCCAAAGTGGCCTGAGAGAGTTCCAAGGGGACCTCTTAGATATGCGCTCAAGGCCCGAATAGCCTCGTTCTTTCAACATTGATCCTAAAGACGCTTCCGCACTCAACTCAACTTCATGTCCACGCGGTGCCACGAAGGCTCCCGCGCGTCAAGCTAGACGTGATCTCGGGCCGTTTTCTGGACGAGCCCATCAACGAGCCGCCAAAGGGACTCATGTCAGTGGACGCGAGCCTCCCAGCACGCGAGCTCCAAGTTGCGGGCCCTTGGCGTCTAGGTGAAGGTGTTCATCTTGAGTGTCCTAGGCAGCCCTGTAACAGTAGGAACTGTGACAAGAGTTGTATTTGTTTGATAAGTTTGCGTACACATGAATGGAGCGTTTATGCTATAAATTATGTCTAGAGGATTGTTCTAGCTTTAGGAGAAGGGGAGGGTACTAGGTAGGAGGAGGAGGACAAATAGTGTCACAACCTAGCATGGTGGCGTGCTCAGTATACAGACACACTCACCTTCAGAGAGCCCCTCGCGGTAATGCATGATGTGGCTGCTGTGTACGGACAGGCCAGCAAAAGCATCGCATGGCTGAATTTTGTCTACGCAGCGAAAGAGAGTTTTTTTTTTTTGGCTACGCGATTCAGACTAAAAGCTTACACGGGTTTTTCTTGGGCTTGCTTTATTTTATTAAAGCCTAAGAGAGAGAAAGCTACGTAAATTGTTAAGCCTTGCTTTAAAATACCATAAAAGGGCTTGTGAAAGGTAACAATTGAAAGTTGCTTTAAGGGCAGTTTTTTATGGACAGCTTTTTATGAAAAGCTTTTGGGACTCTGCTTTTGGCATCCCTTGTACTTTTAAATAAGGAGGCAGGACCTCATAACTCATAGCATCTGGACGCAGAGTCTGAGTGTGAGTGCTTGCTTGCACTCTCGTACTTTGAACATAGATTAATAGAAAAAGAAATACCGAAAGGGGCGCCAGTCTTTGGGGCCAATATCTCTAGGCACGGAACTCCGCTAGGCCAGTGTCGAATCAATTGTGAACTGTGAACTGTTTTGAAGCGATCTTTTGTGGTGTCGCGGTAAATTCTCTACTTGGAGTGTCCAAGTCTGTTACAGTGGTATCAGAGCACGGCTGATTTCTGTTCTACGGGAAATCTGATTCCTGTTTTTTTTTCCGCAGCACCTATGGCGTTAGGCAAAGATCAGTTGACTCCCTCTGCATCCGGAGATGCGGGAAGGGATCACAACGAAGATTCAGGCAAGGAGTATGGCCCGCCTCGGCCTACTCAGGCGGAGTGTCGAGAGATGGAGCACGGATAATTGATCTGCGATGCAACAAAGATGATGCTTATTTTGCCAAGGACCCGAAACTGGCAAAATATATGAGCCAGACTTCTTTAGATGAGGTGCACACGCAGTGGCAGAAAACCACAAAACTACCCCGCAAACCCGCTCTCAAGAAACCTCCTACTCCCAGGAAGTATACAGAACAAGAATTAGAAGAGGTGGTTGATGCACGAATTGCTCAGCTTTTTGACGCGCAGAACAAAGCTAAAAAGCACAACAAAAAGCAAAAGAAAGGCATTGACTTCCCGGGTTATTTGGGTCGTCAGTCTACTTTTGAAAAGGCAAAGAAACAGAAGAAACGTGTTCGATTTGAAGGAGTACCTAGTTCTTCTTCTTCTTCTTCTCCTGACAGTTCTTCTAGCTCATTTGACTCGAGCGAAGAAGACAGAAAAGACAAAAAGCGAAGCAAAAAGCAACGCTTTGGAAAGGACAAGAAAAAGGCAAAGAAGTCTAAATCTCGCCCCGTGATTGACAGTTCTACAGAGGACTGGTCTACAGACAGTTCGGACTTTGATGATAGCAACTTTTATGCAAAGAAGAAGAATTTTGACAAAGCCAACCAGTATGACTTTCTGGAAGACAAAAGCAAGAAAGTCAGAGAGTTTAAGGAAGGTGGAAAGTCAATTAAATTTGACACGTTTTCTGGTTATAGAGATGCTTCGAAGGCTTTGTCTTTTGTACGGCAGTTTGAGATCGCTTTCGCGGGAGGGCGTTACTCAGAGCACTCTAAGATTCGGAGAGCTGCCTCTTACTCTAAGGGGAATGCTCAAACTTGGTGGTCCACGCTTCTATTAAACAAGACAGCGCCAGTTAAATGGCTGAAATTCAAGAGACTTTTTATTTCTTCTTGGCTGACTCGAGAGTATGAACGTGATATACGAACTGCTTGGAACCACCTGCGGATGACCAAGAAGGATACAGTGGACGCTTATTGCGAGAGATTTTGGAGCTCTTTTCTACCCGCCTCTTCATTTAAGAAGATCTCGTTCAAGGAACAAATTGAGCAGTTTACCTTGGGTCTACCTACAGAGATCCAAGATCACTACTTGGAACAAAAGTCAACTTCCATTCAGGAGTTGATGAGTCATGCGAAACGGGGTTTTGCCATTCACTTTGGCAGCTTGACCTACCCCACGGATGAGATCATGACACAGTTGAACAGACTTCGACAAATGAAAGTAGAAAGACGAAGAGCAACCCAGAAAAGAAAGATGCACACCCAAACTCACTCCTCAGGAGAGAGCTCGCTACATCAGGGAAGGGAAGTGCTTTGGATGCGGAAAAACTGGACAAATCTCCGCGAAGTGGCCTAAAAAGGCACACAAAGAACACAACGACAAGGATGATGGAAGGCTTGAGAGTTTGAGAGCAGCTGAGGAATGAGAAAGAAAAGGCAAGATGAAAACAGGACTGGTTCCAGATTGCGTGGGTACCGATCCCAGCACGTCAGACAAGAGTACAAAACTTTGCCGAGCTTGAGGCAAAGTGAAAGATCAAGAAGCCGTGATCTTCTTTGATGGAGGAGCCAAGGCCAATTTTATTTCACCGGAATTGACTGCGCGGCTTGAGATCACTCCCGATCGGATGGGACCACTTGCGGAGGCAGTTTTAGCGGCACCCGGCAGGGACGTATAATGCCTTTGGAAGGTTGTGATGTCCTCTTGGGAATTCCCTGGTACCATAAGAACAACGCCATGGTCGACTATCGGGCGAGGAAAGCAACATTGACCACAGAGAAGGGCAGAACCATTATACTTGATATTAAACTTAAGGGCGAGTCTATCCCTATTGTATTGGCTTCGGCCATTTCCAAATTAATGAAATCCAGTTTGTTTGTTTACTTGATCTTTTTGAAAGAGTTGAGCGATGAGGATAGGACAAATATGTCTGAACTTGATAAAGAACGCCAAGATTTTCTCCACTCTCATGCCGATTGCTTCTCAGAAGGCCTGCCAAGCGAGTTACCACCTGCTCGTCCTGAAGATCATACCATTGATCTGATACCTGGAAGCACATCACTGAACCGGCCACCTTACCGTGTGAGCCGAGCCCAGAACGAAGAGATTATGAACCAAGTGAAAGACCTCTTGGAAAAGGGTCTTGTCCAGCCTAGTACTTCACCATACTGCTCTCCAGTGTTGTTGGTTTTGAAGAAAGACAGATCTTGGAGAATGTGCATCGATTATAGAGCTCTCAACAAAGTCACCGTCAAGAACAGATTTCCGATTCCCAGAATCGATGATATACTTGACCGACTTCAGGGATCCTCATGCTTTAGCAGGATCGACTTGAGAAGTGGATATCATCAGATCCGAATCGTGCTGGGAGATGTCTACTAGACAGCCTTTCGGACGACTGTTGGGTTATTTGAGTTTTTGGTGATGCCTTTTGGCTTAACCACTTGTGCGACATTTAACCGGATGATGGACAAGATTTTTAGAGAGTACAGACTATTTGTTGGCACTTTCTTTGACGACATCATTGTTTTCTCCAAGGATGAGGCTGAACATAGAGATCATCTGCTTCAAGTCTATCAGGTATTACGAGATCACAAGTTAGTGATTAATGCAAAGAAAAGTGAATTTTTCCTACCAGAGATACACTTTTTGGGACACATTGTCTCAACAGCAGAATTGCAGATGGATCCAGCCAAGATAGAGACTATCCGTGATTGGCCCGATTTGAAGAATGTCCATGAAGTTAGAAGCTTCTTGGGATTGTGCTCGTATTACAGAGGTTGCAGAGGTTGCAGAGGTTGCTTCCCCTTTGCATATCTTGACACAGAAAGGAGTCTCTTTCTCGTTGGGACCCATAGAGGTGACTGCCTTTCAGACACTAAAAGAGAAATTGACTACGGGACTAGTTTTGACTTTGCCGGACTTGCAGAAGTCATTTGAAGTATATTGTGATGCTTGTGTTCGTAGTCTGGGTGCGGTCTTAATGCAAGAAGGCCATGTCATTGCTTACGAGAGCCGATTGTTCTCAAGGCCGGAATTGAGAGCACAAATTTATGAGAAAGAGCTTTTGGCGGTTATCCATGCTCTTACTCAGTGGCGACATTACCTACTCGGAGTGGATTTTACTGTCTTTACAGACCATCAGAGTTTACGCTACTTCTTGTCACAGAAGCAGCTATCGGAAAAGCAGATGCGGTGGGCGAACATCTTGTCACAGTTTTACTTCCAGATTGTCCATGTACAGGGACATAAGAATTTGGTGGCATATGCTTTGTCTCGGAAGCCGTTGGTTCAGGCAATTTCCGCGATACATCATAGGAGCTTCGAGGACATGGTCGACCAGTATGCCACAGGTACGGATTTTGCAGACGTTTTAACACGGATACGGGATGGAGAGACAGTAGCGGGATATTCCATTCGGGATGGCTACTTGATGAGGAAAACCATGTTGTGCGTTACACAACCGTTGAGGGAAAATGTTATGACTAAATGCCACTGTCCGCCTTTTACGGGTCACCATGGCATTGCTACCACCATGAAAGGGGTAGAGAGAGACTTCTTTTGGTCGAGACTCAAGAAGGATGTGGACGAGTTTGTGCGCAGTTGCTTGGTATGCCAGAAGGTCAAGTTTGACACGCATAAAGCACAGGGATTGTTACAGCCTTTGCCCATACCCACCCGCACCTGGGAAAGTATTGCAATGGATTTCATTTTGATCTCCCGAAAACACAGAGTGGTCACGATGGTATCAGGACTGTTATTGACAGATTTAGCAAGCAAGCTCATTTCATTCCAGTGAAGAAAACAGTCAAGCCGGACCACTTAGCTAGACTGTTTGTGGCCCAGATTTTCAGATTACATGGCATGCCTGAGACGATTGTCTCCGACAGGGACCCCAAATTTACGAGTTTGCTTTGGAAGGCAATTTGGGAGAACATTGGCACGTGGTTGCAGTTCTCATCTTCTTTCCACCCGCAGATTGACAAGCAATCTGAGATTGCCAATTTAGTGGTTTTAGATTTATTGAAGTCTTATATCTCGGATCAGAAGACTCAATGGGAAAAGTATCTACCTTTGGTGGAATTTGCCTACAACAATACGATACACTCTTTGACGGGAAAGGCGCCATTTGAGATTATTGAAGGTGCTGCGAAGGTTCCACCCTTCCTAAGCATGAAAGATAAGAGTTTTGAAGCTGATGAGTATACGCGCGACTTAGACATGGCTTTTGCCAAGGTCCGCGAGGCTTTGCAAAAATCTTAGGAAAGACAGAAAAAGGCAGCGGATCGCCATCGTCGCGATTTGAAATTGAAGGAGGATGATTGCGTTGTGAGAAGGCACGCTTGAGAAAGAAAAGGGAAACGAGAGGCTTTTTCCAAAGCTTAGTATGAGATACTATGGACCTTTCCAGATCTTCAAAAAGATCAATGATGTCTCCTTTCGACTGAAACTGCCTGACACTTGAAGGATTCACAATGCATTTCATGTGGGTCTTTTGAAACCTTTTAAAGGTGATGTGCTTGAAGATGGGGAGCCTGATGAGCAACCCGAAGTGGAAGAAAACGAGGAGATCCTTGTTCTTGAACAGATATTGGCACATAAGGACATAAAAAATAAGGGAAAAGTCAGAAGGCGGTTCTTGGTTAAATTCAAGAACTATCCTGCATTGGATGCGAAGTGGATGGAGGAGGAGGACCTAGCAGATACTTCTCAGATTGTGAACCTTTACCTTGAAGCTTTTGGTTTAGCATAGTCTATTCTAAATTCTGCGCTTGGCCGGAGATCATTGCAGTGGGTTTGCACAAGAGGGAAGTTACTCCGCTCCTTTGTCAACAAACGCCTCGATTTTAGAATACTAGAGTCACTGATGTCTCTTTGAGCTTCAGGGATACTGAGAGTTGACAATATTCTGCTGTATGACTTTATGAAATGGAATTCCTGAATATGAAACTGATTTGTTCTTGACTTGTTTTTAAGTGCAGGAACTAATAGACAAAATGACTGTAGCATTTTGGTCTAAATGATCTCGAATAGACACGGTTGCAATAGGGGTTAGTCAATCAGGCATCTATGAGGTCCCGAGTGGCGATTACTAACTGCATTGCCGATAAATCATGGTCTAAGATCCGAATGAATGTTGAATGTGATTTGTCATGTGATGTCAAGTGATGTCCTGTGATGTGACTGTCTATTGATACATGTTCCTAGTGCGTCGGTACTGCTACGACAGTCTATGGCTTCTGTCTGTTTTGCAGGCGTAATCGAGGGCGATTATAATGCTTTCAAGAGGGGGGTATGCCACAACCTAGTGACGTGGCATGCTCAATACACACACACACACTCAAACCTTCAGAGAGCCCCACGCGGAAATGCATGACGTGGCTGCTGCGTACAGACAGGCCAGCAAAAGCATCGCATGGCTGAATTTGGTCTACGCAGCGAAAGAGAGTTTTTTTTTTTTGGCTACGCGATTCAGGCTGAAAGCTTATGCTGGGGTTTTTCTTGGGCTTGCTTTATTTTATTAAAGCCTAAGAGAGAGAAAGCTACGTAAATTTTTAAGCCTTGCTTTAAAATACCATAAGAGGGCTTGTGAAAGGTAAAAATTGAAAGTTGCTTTAAGGACAGTTTTTTATGGCCAGCTTTTTATGAGAAGCTTTTGGGGCTCTGCTTTTGGCATCCCTTGTACTTTTAAATAAGCAGGCAGGGCCTCATAACTCAGAGCATCTGGACGTAGAGTCTGAGTGTGAGCGCCTGCCCGCACTCTTGTACTTTGAACAGAGATTAATAGAAAAAGAAATACAGAAAGGGGCGCCAGTCTTTGAGGCCAATATCTCTAGGCACGGAACTCCGCCGGGCCAGTGTCGAATCAATTGTGAACTGTGAACTGTTTTGAAGTGATCTTTTGTGGTGTCGTGGTAGATTCTCGACTTGGAGTGTCCAAGTCTGTTACAAATAGATCAATGCTAAGAAACAAGAAGGATATTTATTCTAGATTGACGAGGAAAGCCACAAGATGCTTTGAGTTTGTACTTGCATGGGGCTGCTTTAAGAAGTATAGAGAGATGAGAGAGGGTGAGATGGAGGGATGAGGACAGATGTGGCTATTGAATATGTATTGTTGCATAAGGGGAGGGGATGTGTGGAGGAGTATCACATCCTCTTCCCTCACAGTTTCCACAATGCAGTGGAGCCATACAGTGGCTAGATGATACAGAGGGCTGTTTCTGCTGGCCACTAGTTTTTTTTGTTGACGCTTCTTGGGAGTATCCTGTGACTCTCTCAGGGAGGTCCAGACTAACCTATTATTCAACGTGGTATCGGAGTACTGGGTCTTGGGTTTCAGGGAGACTTCTATGGCCCTCACCACCGCATGTCAATGCTGTATCTTTGGTTGTTTGGTCTCGACGCAATAATCTGGGCATTAGATGTAGTATCACATTGTTCTTCAGTCTCATAGTACTTATCGTGCTGTTATGGAGCTACACATTGTCACATGGAATGCTAATGGTTTATATCATACCAGTTCAGTGGTATGAGGAAGCTTCTTTTGTGATAGAATTTGCACAGGCTTGTTGGTGATGATGTGGATATTCTTCTTGTGTAGGAGCACAAGCTCTTCTTGGCACATTCTAGCCATGTTGTGAGCTCCTCCCTGGTGCATCTTTCACGTTCTGGGAGCTTGCAGTTGGCACCATGCACGTTAGTGGGTCTGTATGTATCCTTGTGGGCCCTAGATGGCTGCCTCATGTCTCACTATGGTTCTTTGCTTCCAGGCAGAGCTATCTGGCTCTCTCAATAGATCGGAGGGATACCTGTTGGGTTTATGGCAATTTATGCACCAATCGATGCACCTGCACAACGCACGGTTTTGGTTATAATGGCAGCTAGTAGATGTGCTCCATGTGTGGATTCATGGATTGTAGGAGGAAATTCAATAATGTTGGATGATTGCAAGATAGTCTCTCTGTCTATCCTCACTTCCACTTCCAGTGTGGAGAGATCCTTGGGACTTATTGTTGTTTCTTGGCCAGTGGTGCTCTCATCAATTCATCAATTGGCACAAGTCTTTCGGTTTTTGTGTAGGAGTTGATGAGGATTATCAATGGGATGCAATATAATTACACTTGGCTACCTAGAGGACAGAGTTGTAGATATCTAGGTTTCCATGTTGGCATTGATGTGTCAGTTGAGCAGCAGTTTGCGCCCGTACTATAGTCTATTAGGAAGAAACTTTGCCATTGGTCATCCTTACATTTGTCTTTGGCTGGCGGAACTTTTGTGGTGAATCAGGTTCTTCTTGCGACGGCTTGGTTCACCACATTTTGCATGACTCTTCACTCTGGCATCATGGCGCGATTGAAGCGCCTTGTGTGTAACTTTCTGTGGGGTGGCCTAGATGGATCTACTAACACACGGTCACGAGTCCATCGGGATATAATCATTCTGCCTAGAGAGGAGGGAAGCTTGGGGATTATTGATCTAGAGATGCAAAGCAATGTATTTCTTGTCAAGCTCATAGTAGGCGGATTGTTTCCTGGGGCTAAGCCTTGGAAATTGCTTTTGCACCATGCTTTGTCACATACCTCTCCTGTGGGGTTTGGCTAGATGGTCTAGATGGGATGACGGGCCAATTGGCTCTTTATGCCGTTGGTCAGGTGCTTCTTTGGTCGGTGCACAAGTTATTGGTGCCACCTACGGGATCCGCAAAGGAGTAGCTGTCCGTATGAGAGAGATTGATGAGGCTATTCAAGCTGATTGGTTATCAAGCCTTGACCACTGATCAACAATCATGCAGACTTCAATCAAGCACAATGTGCATCCTAATGATCCTTTTCCCATCAGGGAAGTGGAGCTGCACGAAATCCACCCCCTCTGAAATTGCACAGCCTCCGATCTGTGCCAACTGCACTTAATCAGCATTATCAAAAGCATCATTAGACACATCGTCCGATGCATACATATCATTGTCTTCTGGAGGTTGATCTGAACTAAGATCTTGAAGAACAATCTCGCCTTCTCGCTTCTTGAACAACTTAATTCTTTTTCTTGCAATAGGCACCTTGAGCACAGTGCCATCAAGCTCACATAACTTATATGTCGCATTATCATAAGCATGAAGTACCACATACGGTCCAAACCATCTTTTAACCATCTTTCGTATAGCAGTAAACTGATTCTCCGGACTACTGTCATAACAAGTACCCAATCCTCATGCATGAAGTTGTAGTCTGTGCTTTCCATTGAGTGCTGCATTATTCTTCAACCTTGCCTCCTTAAGCTTCACTTTAGCCTGCTCGATGTCTTCTTGACGCCTCTCAAGTTGGCGAATACAAAGAGCAAGCAAATCTCTGTAGACATACCCTCTTCCCATGGCATTATAGTCCAAGACATAACCGCCTCCTCTGTAGGCATAATGGGGTTTTGCCCATACATTAGCTCAAATGGCATAAAACCTGTAATAGAACTGTGTAGTACGATCAGTCCACAAGGCGAATGGTAAGAGTTTAGGCCAATTGTGATAGTGAAGTGTCCGCCCATGCAATCTACATGATGTGCGATGGCTGGCCAACCCGGGACAATCACTAGCCGTACAAAATGGCGAAGCAACGGTGGTGTAACTTTAACACCAATCACCAATATGTCCTTGGCATGCCTTTGCTAAAGCTTGAACAATAGGCGGATGCCCTCTTTCACTATTACCATTACCCTCTAGATTGTATGTTGTAGTGAGAGCCAATTTAATGTCCAATCGAGCAAAGAACTCTTGAGCTTCATGTGCATCCAGTTCTCCTCTATCAGCAGTAATTTTACTAGCACATCCGTACCTGAAAATCACATCTTCAAGCAAGAACTTGCATACTGAACTGGTAGCTTTGGTACGCAAAGCTCTGCTTTCAACTTGGTTAGTAAGATCTTCTCTGGCAAGAACAATGTATCTCATTTGTCAAACACCTATTGGCATTGTAATCAGGTCCACCACCCACTTTTGTAAATCGATTTGATTAATTACTAGTGACGCGCGTGCGCACACACACACACCTGAGAAGAAGAGGATTTTAAGGTCGTAGGAAACTATTCCAGAGACCTTAAAGATCTATCTGACGGAGAGAGAGAGAGAGAGAGAGAGAGAGAGAGAGAGAGAGAGAGAGAGAGAGAGAGAGAGAGAGAGAGAGAGATGAAATGAAATGAAATGTTATATTAACGTCTTCAAAAGGCCATAATGACCTATGAGACCGGAAAGTTACAAAGTGGTGGATCTGATACAAAGTCAGAGTAACAAAATAACCTAACAACAGTACAAAACAAAGATATATACTATGGGGTCCTAAGTTGATCGATGTGAACCAAGCAAAAAACTAAGCAAAAAATGGACGGCTTGTTGGGATAGCTAAATCACAAGAGATCTAGCATCGGTCGTTGGCGAATCTCATCAATTTCCTCCATGGTTAGTAGTCTGACCGGGCGTCGTGCATGCCTGGCCAGCGTGCTCCGAATTTTCTGTCGTAGCCTTCGTCGATGCTGTGTAGTTCTTCGCAATTGCGGGCGCCTGGATTTCCCCAGTTCAATCACTCGGTCAATCAGTGTGCCTCTGGTGTGAGACGAGGGGGAGCTCTGCTGTGGGAGTGGCTCTTGCGGCTGTCCCGTGTCTGCTCTGAAGAAGTCTGTGATGCGTCTTTTAGACTGGCTAGCCTCGCCATTCATCAGGCTATCTCTGTGTCTGTGCAGCTCGAGCAAGAACAAACACAGACATCTCTGATCTTCGTATCCCATGACTCTTGAGAGTGGTCCAAAACTTTCTCTGAACAAGCAATGGAAGCGGCCTCTTATCTCGTAGTAGACGGGGCAGCGACATGTATAGTGTAGCTCTGTCTTAGGTTCCATGTTACACAAGGGGCATGCCCTGTCCTCTGCTGGTACTCCGCTGTATCTCCCAGTCTCAATCCGCAACCGGTGAGAAGATGTGCGTAACTGGCCAATAGCACATCGTATCCCATGAGACAAGTGGGTATCCATGTATCTCGGTCTCGCCACAAAACCATCTTCCGTAAGCTGGAGAAGGTGGTCTCTGTAGAAGGCCATCTTCGTGCCCAATTCTTGTGTTGGTTGTATCCATGTCCTCCTGGTGTCTAGCTGGGTCAGGTCTTGGCGTATGAGCTTGGTGATCTCTGACTGTGTAAGAGTGAGAGATGGTGCATCCAATGAGTAATGGAATGGTGGCAGCCGGTCTATGCTGAACCCATGTGCCTGAAACCATGATGTCATCTCCCCATACCAGCATGTTGTATCTCCTTGTATGGCTAACTGTCAAGAGGATTCAAGTGCTATGCGAGCATATCTGTCTCTAAGAAGTTCCCATGTGCGGTTTATGAAGGAGACTGATCTGGTGAGCGCCTCCACCACAAGTGGGGGGGCCGCTAGCTCTGCTCGGATAATGGCCCGTGGTACTGATGCCTTGGCTCTAATGAGCCGCGAGATCATAGAGACAAGAGGTTTCTCCATGTTCCCCCATCCGTCTGAGAGAGAGAGAGAGAGAGAGAGAGAGAGAGAGAGAGAGAGAGAGAGAGAGAGAGAGAGAGAGAGAGAACTATTTCAAATTTACTTGTTTTTTCATTTTATTGATTTGCAGTCGATTGCATTGATTGTGCGGCGGATCCAAGTGTTGTAAAGGCTGTGAGGGAAGGTGTAGATGCAGCTACTGGAATAGCTGTTACCCTCTATCCATCTGGAGTATTACCTGTGCATAAACCTTGGATTATGGTTAGCATCAATGATGACGAGGATGTCCATTTTCGGAAAGCTGGTGCGTATCTCTTTTTAAACTCAAATCTTGGACTTACTGCAACCATGACGATCTTCTTTTGCTACCAAGCTTGAATTGTTCTGATGAATTTGCATGATGGTCATCTTATAAAGAACTCGTGCTGCTAACTTTTCATTCTATAATGTTTGTGTTGAGGCAGCATTCAGCTTGGCAGGCATCTAAATACAGTGCTTTTTGTCTATCTAGTGTTGAAAGCCTCTGAGAAGGCTTGCAGCTTTCATTTTAATTATGTAATTGGCCATAGCTGTTTTTTAAGGTTGAAACCACTCTAAAGAATCTGCCACTTCTAGGCTTGTTTCTGCACAAAGAGCCCAATAGAATGTACCCGAAGCGCCAATGGTGTCAATATTTTTGTAATTTGGTAGGCAATGACCTAAAACAAGGTTAAGGAGCTATCGCTCTGTAAAATGGCTGTGCATGCAGCAAAAATAAATGAAGACTGGAGCAAAATTCTCCTTCAACATTTTCTAGCTCTGAAGTGTCCACCCTTTTGGTAAGTTTCATGGCCAATGAGCTTTGCAGGGGCTGGCCTAAACAAGGGAAGAGTACTGCAAGGGAAGAGATATCTAGGCCTTTATCTCAGTTAGATTGATTTGAACAGTAGAAAGAAAATCCAGGGAAAACTTCAAATCTACATTTGATCTTCTAAAATTTCCAGCATTTGAATGTGGCTTTGCCCTGGGCCTGTGCAATGCTATGTAGCAAGCATCTCAACTTGTATTCTTGCAAGTGCATTTCTATTATTCTATGTTTTACTGGTTCATAAATTATGCACTATGCATTTGGTTTTTGTCATATATTTGGGATCACAAACATCTTCTGGAAAACCCCCTTGTCCAAAAATAGGAGACAGAATGTTCATGTTTTGTATCCTCTGGCTGTATGTGGAAGATTCAAAATATGAGTGTGCTCTATGATTATGGCTCATAAAAACTCGAAACAATGTGTCTCAATTGATGCCTATACAGAGTCATTTGAATTTTTTGAAAACTGTAGAAATCACTATTGTCTTTGTCATTCAAAACTGTGCTTCATTATCAGAATTACACAGTCTAGTTTGGGCCAATTGTTTGTTGTGTTCCAAGCGCAGCTTGTCACACTTGAGAAAATTTGAGACTTGTGTATGAGCCGTGGATGTGCCTGAAATCCATTTAATGGGCTTTGCTTGACTACGTGGCTGTAATTGTCCCGTCCTTGTGCTTTCAGACAAGAAATCTTGAGAAAGAAAAAAGAGTTCTGAACGTTTATATGCAGGTGCATTCTCAGTCAAGTGCACACTGTTCAAGACTTTTTCGAATATGAGATTTATTAAATGATGCCATTGTTGTTTTGAAGTATTTGACCCCAGTAGATGCCCTACAAGTTGTGCTCGGCCTTGCGAACACATATGTCCTGCTTCAGCAATCATGCTTTCAGCCTCACTTGGCACATCCCTTACGGTAGCGTGTCTGATTTTTTTCTGCAGATACCTTTTTCTAGGTTAGTTGCTGCTTCATGGGTATCTGACTGCCTAAGAATTGATGACTTTGTCTCTCAAACAGGGTGGAGTGCTCAATGATCGCTGCTATGGATGTGGAAGATGTATTTCAGTCTGCCCACTGGGACTTATTGGTATATTCTTAATTTTCAACCCATTTTACAGTTCAGGGACTTTAGGCATTTAGCTGTTTCTTACTGTACTTCCTTGAGTGGGTGTACTGTTAACGAGAGACTGCACTATTGGCTTGTACTTGCTTTGGTCTTTGACCTCTGCAGATGTCAGTATATCTTTCTTAGAGAGGCTTTGAATGCTATTTTATGTGGTGTTATGGGTCATAGACTTGATGCTGGTGTTTTGTAGGTGCAAATTCTTACACAAGAAACTCCAAAGATGTCTCTAATCTACTGAATTCTGGGACTGTCGACGCTGTAGAGATACATACCAATGCTAGGTGCCACCTTTTGTTAAGAAATCAATCAATATTTTTATTTTTAATGATTACATAAGCTCTTGCTTAACTTTTTTGTTTAATAGTAAGTTCAATGTGACATACATACAGTCCAAAAATTAGCGTTCATGATATTTGGCCAAGAACAGATGCTTTGAAATAATCTTTTAAGCCCAGAGAGATGCATTTGGAATCACACATAAAGCACATTAGAATAGGTTACCAGAAAACATACAGATTAAATAGGTTTATTTCTAGATTCTGGCATGATACACAATGTAAACAAAGGAAGTCAAGCCTGTCAGAGTTGCACTTGATTATTTGCTCAAGAATACAATCTAAACATTCTGGCATGATACACAATGTAAACAAAGGAAGTCAAGCCTGTCAGAGTTGCACTTGATTATTTGCTCAACAATACAATCTAAACATTCTGGCTGTTGGTACGTAGTTGTGGTGCAGCCTTTTTTAGGATTTGCCTTTTTGACGTGGGCAATACTTCTGTTTTGGATCCTGTTAGGGGCCTTCCTTTCAGAAGCTTTCATTGAACCCTCTCTCCTTTACTGGGTTTGGCACTTTTACGCTCTTTAGTAGTGTTTTTCCCTCTTGTTTTTTTTGTTTTTGTATATAGTTTGATAGTTTTGCTCCTCCCCATGGCTTGAAGCCACATTATACTAGCTTGCTTAGATTTATGAGTGCCTTCAGCCTTATTCTGGTTTACTTGCCACCTATGGCCTACCTTTGGTGGTATTCAGCAAGATTGAAGCCATTCTTGCAAAATTCAGCATGAAAGCCTCCTCATCTGAGAGAATAGGTTGAACCTAAGCCATCAGCAGTCCCCTAACATGTAAAATATGCTAATTTGGAACTAAAAGAGTCACAAATAAAGCTTTGTAATGGGCTGAAAAAGCTTGATTCTTATTAGCCGTCCATTTTCCATTTTCCAGCTTGATTCGCTTTATTGATTCATCTTGTCTGGATTGACGTAGGCTTTTGTGAATATTTTTGAGGAACAACCTTTATCCATGAATGGAGTCTTGCTCTGATCTGCCATTTCCTTAGCTTGCGATTGACTCAATTTACCACTTCCCATAATCTTCAATGACAGATTGCATTCACATCACAAAACAAAACCAAGCAATATCACGATTAAGACTTATTTGATTTACCAAAGGGACAATTATTGCTTCTGCCATCTATTTGAAACCTTCATGCGATAAATAAGCATGATTTACATGCAATAACCTCCTCCTTTGGAGAGGCAGATCATCCATTGGCATATTGAAGTAGAGACCCAACCATTGAGGACTATGATCTGATAATTGCAATGAGTAGTTCATCCACATCTTGCATACAAAATTATCACATTGCAATGCATTTAACATATACCAATGGTCTAATTTTTCTCTGCAAGAGATGATTCCTGCATGCGAAAAAAATCTCGAGACATGTGGCTTTGTATGCAACCATAAATCCAAAGACGATGTTACAGATGTAAAGTTGCTCCATGCTTTTCTTTCTCTAGCGAGCATATGGGAAAGGCCAGAAGTATTATCATCAAGTAATGGATCATCATTAAAATATCTTGCTAGAAAAGCATTATGGGACCAAGGGTAATGCAAAAGGTCATTCCAAAGCTGAGTTCTTTGCATAGAAGCAATATAAGCATATATACCGACAAATTCATAAATTTGACCTTGAATGAGACATTGTTTTACCATCCATCTACCCCAGTGGATCATTGAAAGCGACGACATGATTCAAATCTTGTCTCATGAGAATTGCAACTTCGGAATACCCTGAACAACTGGCATACATAATTTTAAACCCCGCAAAGTGAGAAGATTGACCAACAAAGGCATGTTGTCTATGCTCTTATAAAATAACTGTCTGCTTTGCGTGTATATACATTTTGCCAAGTGAGCTTCCATTTATCATGGTTGCATAAACCTCGCACATTGTATGCATGCACTTCAATGGTTGATGCATATGTACAAAGGGATATATATACATGGCCAACGAATAAGAAAAATCTAATTATCAAGTTGTGCCCATGACACATCTCCATCAAGTGCAACATTTCAAGAGGAAGACGGTTCAAAAGGAGTATCTACAATTGGTCATGAAAATGCAATCACTTTACTCTAAGCTTCAACTAAAGCCTTATTATCTAAGATAGCAGATGAAATTCATTCAGAACAGGTGGTAGGAAGTTTCTTGAGATTGCATGTCCTCAAAGTTCGAACTCTAGGTTTTTGCCAAGCTTCAAATGAGTCAACTTGTAGATATTTGCCTTTAGAATTTACATTTTGAATTGATTGAGGAGCCTGGGATTGCTTGCCTCTACCTTTGTCAACGTGTGGCATAGATTGCATGGGAGATTCACTTGGCCTTATCCTTGGTACCGAGGTTAGCTCATCAGTGGGAACATTTAGATTGCATATGACCAAATTTTCCACATTTAAAACATGCTCCTGCAAACTTTAACTTCAATGACCAATAATAGGGTATGCACAATATGCAAAGTTGTTGGTGTTTGCATCCAATTTAGGAGGACATATAACCTTTCCTAGTGTCGTAGCTATAACATGCAATAATTGTTTCCAAGTTCTAGGAAAGTCTGGAATTTCTACCCAAACAAGACATTGATGCCTTATTAAACTTTGATACTCGTTTCTTAGAGACCAAGGAAAAACATGAATCATTTGTGTGCTATAAAAAGTAGGAGACATGTTGTCATGTGCACATCTAACCCTATGTGCATGTGGACAGGTCTCGGGTTGAGGTCAGCTTAGGAAGTGTTTTGGCACCTTTGTGAGCATGTGAGCAGGCCGTGCATGTCCAAGCACTTAAGAGTAGTTGCATATCCTCTGGTTGCACACAGCATGACATTCAGTACCCATCATGAGCATTTTACAGTGCATAGCACCCATTTTTCCAATTTACTTATTTTTCACTTATTATTTAATAAGTGACTTTGTTGGAAAAGTGAGTAGGGCAAATTTGCTAAGTCACTACATAAGATACCTAGCGCTAGCACTTTCTAGCAGAAGAGACAAAAGAAGTTCCAGCAACTTGCAGTGCACCTTCTCAGCAAGACCGACAGGAGGCCTAGCGTTTCTAGCCAACAAAGCAGATAGCGTTTTTGGCTACAGATCAAGCCTAGCGTTTTTGCTACAGATCAAGCCTAGCGTTTTTGCTATAGATCAGCCTGGCGTTCTTTGTTTGCAGATTCAGCCTAGCGTTTGCAGATTCCGGCGTCAGATCAACCCAACACATCAGCGTTTTCAGTTTTCAGCACTAAGACACCCCAGATTCAGCCCTTAGCCTTGCAGATCTCACCTACGTGCAGCAGATCCTCACTGTACCGTCAGAGCAGCCAACGTTTTCAGATTCAGCCCGCTGTCCGCAGATTTCAGCATTTGCGTTTTCAGTGTATCGTCGTCGCGTCGTCGCAATCGCCGTCCTCGCCGACATAGTGTCAGAGATCAACAGGAAGTCAGCGTTTTGCAGATTTCAGCAGTTCAGTCCTAGCGTTTTCAGATATCAGCCTGTCCTCGTCGTCGTCATCATTGTCGTCGACATCGTCGGCAAGTCCATTGCATCTAGACCATTGTATCAGATTTGTGCAATCAATAGCATAGATCTCTCTCGCCATAGAGAGGGGGGCCTTGGGAGGAGGGTTTGAGAACCGTCTGGTGTCGAATTCTTCTCTCTCTCTCTCTCTCTCTCAGCACCTTCTTTCACAGTAGCATTCACTTTGTTTGTGATTATTGCACTCTG
This sequence comes from Adiantum capillus-veneris, assembly GCF_014529385.1. NCBI lineage: Eukaryota > Viridiplantae > Streptophyta > Polypodiopsida > Polypodiales > Pteridaceae > Adiantum > Adiantum capillus-veneris. The sequence continues at coordinate 83,325,055 of NC_140947.1, read as the reverse complement.
TCAATAAAGGAACAATCTTTCCGTAAGTAAAAGGAACCCTAGAGCACAGTTCGGAGAACTCATCTTGAGCAAAGTCAACATTCACTTCCGTTGCACCTTACATTGGTATCAGAGCTTTGGCAGTGTTCTGTATCACTCAAGAAAAGAACCACATAAAATTTTTTGCTTGTTGTGGTCGCACGTAACCCAAGTCCACTTGGGCGTGTCGATTTCTAATCATGTTTTTGAAGAGTGACAGGTAACCTAAGAAAGAAGGGCTTGTCCAGCCTCCCCTTGTTCCTCTTTTCACTCATTGAGAGCGGACCGTGTATTAGCGGCCGGCCAATCGATGTGAGGTGGGAAAAAGCAACCTTGGTGTGAGCGCAAGTCTGCCAAGGGGTGCACTCGCAGGGAAGAGTCGAGCTCGGGTAAGAGAAAAGCCTTCTCAAACACCGATTGCAAGCTAAAGAACTCAAGAACCTCAAGAACCCAAGAACCTCAAGAACCCAAGTTCCTTGAGAACTTAAGTACCCAAGATCTCAGTGTATGGTCATCACCCGAAGCTGAATAGATACTTTGCGTGAAGGGGATGAGCATGGAGGTGGTGAAGAAGAATTTTCACCACCAGGAGGATTCTTTTTCCGACCCTCTCCCTTCCCCATCTACGCCACGCGTTGCACCAAATCCTATGGAGGCTTTGGTCAAGTCGATGATGCTACAACAAGAGGCGCAACACGCTACCTTGGATAGCGAGTGCGAAGAAAGAAAGGCAACCTTGGAGCATGAGCTTGAGCAAGCGCACTTGGCGGCTGAAGAAAGAAAGGCAGCCTTAGATCGCGAGCGCGAAGAAAGAAAGGCAGCCTTGGAGCGTGAGCGTGAGCAAGCGCGCTTGGCGGCCGAAGAAATTATGGCAGCCTTGGAGTGTGAGCGTGAGCAAGCGCGCTTGGCGGCCGAAGAACGAAGGGTAGCTTTGGAGCGTGAGCGTGAGCAAGTGTGCTTGGCGGCCAACGAAAGAAAGGTAGCTATTGGGCTTGAGCGTGAGCAAGCACGCGAAGCCCAATGCATAGCGACCGAAGACAGAGGAGCGGCCTTGGAAGTAGAATGTGAGGCGCAGAGAGACCAATGCATGCAAGAGTTGGTCCTACAGGTACTCATCTCGAAGTCGGAGCCGGTCAAAGATGTGGGCAGTTCATCAGGTAGCTCAAGTCGAGATGCTGACTCCAACAAAAGCCCCGTCAATGAGAAGTTGACGTTCAGTAAGTATGACGGTAAGATGGATGCTAATGTTATTCATTCTTGGTTGCATCAATTTAATGCTTACTTTGCGACAACTAAGAAAACAGGAAATAGCAAAGTTTTGACGGCAGCCATGTATCTTGCCGGTGATGCCATTAATTGGTATCACGCATGGCAAAAGGCACAATTGACCGTGCACCTAGAGGAAGCCGAAATAGGCGTGCCCCTTTCCTTCAATTGGGCGGACTTCCAAGACAAGCTCAAGGCGCGGTTTATGCAACCTCAGTACTTAGCGCGGCTGAAAGAAGATTGGCACAATCTCAAGCAGAATGGTATGCTAGTCATGTCTTTCTCTAACTGTGTTTTGCAGTTGGACACCTAGTTACGCAAATCGGATGATGAGTGCAAAAAATCGTTCCTTTTTGGGTTGGATGTGAAGCACAACAAAGGAAAGCCTAAGGAGAACAAGTCGTCTCACAATACCTCTCAAATTTCTCAGATTCCATAGAACGGTAAGAATGGTAAGAATGATAAGAACGGCAACTCTTCTAGCCAATCTTCCTCTAATCCTTCGGAAAAGAACTCTCAAAATGAATCTAAGGGTAAAGCTAAAGCACTTGCTAAACCTAAGCTAACCCCGGATGAAAAAGCCGCACAAGGAATTATAGGAGGATACATAACGGCAGAAGAACAAGTCATTTATGCTAAGGAAGGTCGATGTTATCAATGTCACGTCAAGGGTCACATTAAGAAGGCTTGTCCTAAGACGACAACACCTAAAGAACCTAGAGCACCGACAACTACCACAAGCACTTTAATGAACCAATTTGAGTCTCCACATGTTTCTGACACACACATTGATGAGTCTCCCTTTGAATGTTATGGTTATGTGAAGGGTCAACGTTTTGTCATATTGTTTGATTCAGGAAGTATGCATGATGTGATTGGTGTCTCTTGTAGAGAGAGCCCGCCTAGAGGTTAGCTAGATGACAACTCTCGAGGTATCGGGCTTCGCTCCCAGTATGGACTCTCTCATTATGTAAGAGTGCCTTGAGGTGTTATTCACTGTTCAACAAGTTGCCTTCTATAGAAAATTTATTGTGTCTCCTTTCTCAGGATGCGATATGATTTTGGGCAGTAGATGGTTTCATGAGCATAACCCTCTTATTGATTGGGCGGACAATACTCTCACTCTAAATGCCAAAAGTGATTCTCCCATGATCATTCGTGGTGAGGAGGGTCTGCATTCTTTACCTCTCATTTCTCATGTGCAGGCGAAGCGTGAATTACGAAGAGGAGCACAAGCGGCATTCATCTATGCCTCTCCAGTTACCCAGAGCATTAAAGCTCCAGACAGGTATTCAGCTTTGTTTACCAAGTATAAGCACCTCTTTTTGCAGGATGATCTTCCACCCCGTCTCCCTCCCGAGCGGCCGGAGGTCCATCGCATTGAACTCACGGAGGGGACACAGCCAGTCAGTAAGATTCCCTACCCTTTGAACAAGACTCAGGAAGAAGAGTTAGAGAGGCAACTCATAGAATTGGTGGCGAGAGAATTCATACGTCCTAGTGTAAGTCCTTTTGCTGCTCCTATCTTATTTGCTCGCAAGAAGGATGGTTTGTCTCGTTTGTGTGTTGATTTAAGATTACAGGGCATTGAATAAGATGACCGTCAAGAACAAGTTTCCGATGCCTCACATTGAGTATATCCTCGATAGGCTTCAGTGGGGCAAAGGTTTTCAGTAAGGTCGATCTCAAAAGTGGATACCATCAGGTAAGGGTATTCAAAGGCGACATCTACAAGACCGCTTTTCGCACAGAGCGAGGGAAATGGGAGTATGTGGTCATGCCTTTTGGCTTGACAGGTGCCGTGGGTACATTTAACCGTCTTATGGTAGGCCGTTTTGGCGATATGGTTGGTGTATGTGTGTTCATCTTTCTCGATGATATTCTCATTTTTTTTGCATCGTGGGAACAACATGAAAAGGATGTAGAAAGGGTTTTAACCCGTTTGGATGAGTGTGAGCTTACATTGCAGCTAAGAAATTTGAGTTTTTACTTATCTGGGATATATCATTTCTGCAGAAGGCGTCAAGCTAGATCTCGTGAAGGTGGAACAGGTTTGTAATTGGGATTTGCCCAAAAGTGCATATGATATGCATTCTTTTCTTGGTTTATGTCAAGCATATAGTTCGCATATAGAGAATTTTGCATGCATTGCCGTACCCATGAAAGATGTTTTGAAAGGGGTAAAGACTCGCTGACAGCGCGTGGATTTTCCCGAGGCAGCCATTGAGGCTTTCGCAGCTCTCAAGGTTGCGGTGATAGAAGCGCCGTGTCTTATCCTTGCCTCTTGGGATGACCCCTTTGAGATATGGACGGATGCGAGCAATGTCGCCATAGGTGCTGTGCTTCAGCAACATGGCTGTCCAGATGCATTTCTTAGTCGGAAATTGAATAGTACAAAAAAGAACTATTCAGTTTATGACAAAGAACTTCTATGTGTCATTCACTCTCTTAAGCATTGGAAGCATTTTTTATATGGTAGAGAGTTCACAGTTCGCATAGATCACTTAAGTCCTCAAGTCGCTCCAGCCTATACCTAGTGCACATTGGAGTGATCGCCGAGCATGGTGGTCACAATTTTTTGAGCAATTTGGAGGTTTGATTGAGTATGTGCCTGGTAAAGCTAACCCTGTTGCAGATGCGTTAAGTCGCAAAGGACAGATCCTAGCTCTTGAGTCAAGACCCACAGTTTCTCTTCAAGGTGTGTCTCTTGACAGCATGAAGAACCAGTATGTAAATTCCGAGTTTGGTAAGCAATGGTTGCGGGCTCTTGCCTCCCAAGGGTCTAGCAACTATCTCATTCGCCATCTCGCCCTTCTCCACGGCAGCAGACACAAATGGAGACTCATGCTCTGCCCCAGAGGGACTCCTTAGAAGCCCCCTCGCCCGACCCTGTAGAGCCCACCATCCGACTTGCTCTTTCACCGACAGAGCAAGCGAGCCTCGCAGCAGAGGTGGAGCGCCTCCAGGCAACCTCCATCGTCTGCAAGATTCTCGGCACCAGACCTAGCAGAGGAGAGCTGCGAGACCTTCTCCAGGCCCGCCTTCTTGCAGAGGTGGGCAAGATCTTGGACGTCCAGTTCCTCGGACGAGGCTACTATCAGATCGAGTTTGAGAGCTCCGAGATGGCGTCCAAGGTCATCGCCTTGAGCCTTTGACCATCCGAGCAGTTCGAGCCCACTTTCAACAGTGGAGACATTGTTTTGACCCTGCTTCAGATGTTTTGGTAGAGGAGGAAGACCTTCCCATCTCCGTCTGCTTTCAGGTTTGCGGAGGGAGTACCTACCACTTTTGTCCAGGATAGGCTCAACGATTGGGACTATCCTGGAGACACCTCGCACGGTAGCCCCAGTAGCTGCCAAGGCGGTCGGTATTCCCTCAGTTCGCATTCTGGTTAGGGACACCCACACTCTCCCGAAGGTCATCCTTCGTCCTCGGGTGAGTGGGGGTTGGTTTAGACAGAGCGTGGAGTATTGCTGCAAGGAATCCGCAATAGTCATACATACCCCACCTTAAATGCCTCAAGGTCCAAAAGCAGCTGACCAAAAAGTGTCATATCGTCCACGCAAGAGCTGACCACATCATCTAATGCGGCTCTCACACAGGTGATGCTCCTGTAGCATAAGGAGATCAATCTCTCCTCCCATGAGGCAACACTGAAGCTCCTGACGCAGTCGGCGCCTCTGACGTTGAAACTGGGGCCCACCTAATCCTTGCACGTTCCATGAGACGATCCTCATGGGGAGAGAGAGAGAATAGATGCTGCCGCAGTAGCTAAACGTGCTATCTTCGAGGCTGGCTTGGATGGAGAGTAATCCGCATCCGAGCGTCCTCTAGCAATATTTCCACAATTTGCATGCAGATAAGAAGACGAATAGAACTTCAAGCCAACATCATCACTTGTGGTCAGCATCTCTTCTTCATCTTCAAATCTAGCTCTTGATAACATATCTGCAACAGGATTATCTCTACCTGCAACATGACAAAATTCAGGATTAAGAGACTTAATATAGGCTATCCATGGTAGCATAGCAATATCCGGAGTAGAGCAATTTGCAATCATCCCTATCAGTGGCAAGCAATCTGTTTCTACCATGACTGAAGCTCCAATAAAGTATTCTTTATCAGACCTTAGAGCAGTAGCAACGCCCCAAAGTTCTCTCTTAACCTGTGGGTAGCCTCTTTGGCGAGCATTGAGCACTTTTGCTCCAAATCGAACCTCATACCTGTTACCTTCTTCATCATCTTGACCTATAGCCCATCCAATACCTATCGGGCTAGTGTCAACCGTTAAAATTATTGGCCTTCCGCATTTGTAGTCGACTTTCCTCAAGGTCGGAGCCTCAAGAAGCATCTTCTTTAATTTCCTGATAGCCTGTGTATGAACTTCTTCCCAAACAAATCTTTTACCTTTTCTCAGCAGTTGATAAAGCACTTCTGCAACATGAGCAAAATGTGGCAGCCAAATAAGATAGAAAACACATGCACCCAGAAACCGACGAAGTTCAGTAACCGAAGAGCACGTTTCCTTCATCTTTTGAATAGCTTCAACTTTAGCCGGACTTGGCCTTCTACCTTTTGGACTGCACATGTGCCCTACAATTAGAACCTCTTTGGCATCAAAAGTTGATTTTTGCCCTGAAAGTGTTAAGTTAACTTCTTCAAGCCTGGATAAAATAGCATCACAGTCAGCAATATGTTGAGCAACAAACTGTCGGCACCCCCTATGATCTTTTACCTCATCTTTCGAGCCTTCCTCACAGCCCTTAATCGGTAGATCATCAATGAAAGGCATAGTAACATGTGGGATAAAGTCCCTTAATACCTTATTCATGCCGTTCATCATATGAGCTACAGAATTAGTAGCACCCTGTGGCAAGAGTGCACATCCTTACCAATCGGAGAGGTGTACGCATCGTAGTAAGATCCCTGCTCTTCAAAGCTAACTGAAATTGATCATATCCAGAATAAAGATCACCCATAGAGTAAATTGACCTACCTGCAAAAGCCTCAGCAAATTCATCCACAATTGGGCCGGTACCCACATTGCGGATTGTTACCTTATTAACAGGCTGCATATCCTGTATAAACCTTAAAGTACCATTTTTCTTCGGAACAGTGAACCATCGGTTAGAGTATGGCGCACATGATGGTTCCAAGATTCCCATTTGTATCTTCTCATTAAGCAAATTGATAAGCTTTGGCAAGTGAGCTTTAGGAACTGGAATAGGACGTAAGCTCCATGGCATGTGAGGAACAGTGAATATAACCATAGGTGCAACAACACTTGGATCCACACACCCAATCTCACTTGGCTCAAAGGCAAAAGCTTTACCATGTTTTTCGAGCATACCTTGAAAACTCTTGATTTCCTCTTCGTTGAGAAAACCATCTTCTCCCACCTTCAGTTGTTGCAATGTCTCTTTAGTGAATTTGTGCCCAATGTTCTTAGGATTTCTGAGCATAGGCTGTCGAGAAGCTTCTTTAATTACTTCATCGCTTCCCTCTGGTAGAGGTGTAGCCACAGGTCTCACTTTCTTTGCAACTGTCTTGTACTTGTCTCTACCTTTGCTTCAACTTCTTTATCCAAGTCATCCTGCATAAGTGCCTTGTATATGTCCATTGAGTGCACTTTAACAACTTCAGTTCCACTTTCTAACCTGTTTTGCTTGATATCCTCAAGCTCTGACATAGTATCAACATAAGAGATCTCTTCGAAGATTCGTGAAATCACATCATCCGGTTCTAGCACATCACATCCCTGCAAGTCACTTTGAATGCTTGAAACATATTGTTTCTCCCACTTAGTTAAATCATTAAATTTCCTATAAGATACTGAACCCTCAGATGTCAACCCTAGAAATCCTGAAGAGAAGGTTTCTCTTTGCGAGAACTTCACCTCACTTGCACCACCATAGTCCCACTTTATAGTGGCACCCCAAGAAAATCCTGAGCAAATCTTTGTTCTTTAAACTCCTTATGTATCTTTGGCATTGAACGATCACGTAAACTGTCTTTGTTTCTAGCATGATCAACACATATAGTTAGAAATTGAACCGCTTTCTTACCATCTCGGCTTCGAACCCTGGCATAGGCCGAGCCATCATCGAGCACTTTAGTTTCCATCCGCACAGCCGTAATGTAGGGTTGTCCCAGAATCAATGGGTAGGAGGAATGCTCCTGTATAAAAATGTTCTGCTCATCACAGACATCCCCAATAGTTACCTTAACATTTGCGCATGCACCGTAAAGATCTCCAGGAAGCATGTTGGCAGCTCGAATCCGCCACCCGTGATCTACATTAATAGGCCACTTCCCCTTTTGGTGCAAATTCTTTGCCATGAGATTGATTTCCGAACCATGGTCTATGAGGGCTAAGACCGGCTCCTCAATGTCGCCAAGCTTTACCACTGTTTCTGTCGTTGCTCTGGCCCAATGAGTCCTCGAAAAGTGACTCTTGGGTATAACTTCTTCATCTTTACCATCATTAAAATGCATATTTCTTACCTCAGGTACAATCGGGCTTGAAACCACTACAGGCTTTGGCTCTTCTTCTTCAAGATCTGCTAAATACTCTTCATAATCTTCCAAAATTGCTTCAATGTGACGAACCACTTGGCTTTTAACTGGATCTGACTCTTGATCACTCGGTACTTGCCGCTTTCTTTTTATAATGTCGATGATCTCTTCGTGGAACTCGCGCTTAGCAATTCCAAGATATCCCCCAAGGTGAGCTCCACTTTACTATTTAGGATACGTTCTTCAAATCTGTAGCCAGTTCAATATCAGACTTGAGTTTATACGAGGGCCCTTTAGGCTTACCTTGCTTCTTGTCCTTCGGAGCCTTTTCCATAACCACCTCAGGAGCAAGTTTAGGAGCTGGCCCTTCTTCTTTCTTATTGCTGGATCTCGTCGGTCTTTTTGACGCCCCAGCCACCTCTTCATCTCTTTTCCGCTTCTCTTCCACCATAGCTTCATTGGCTTGAGCTTTAGCAATATAAGCATATACCGAAAGAGAATCCACTGGATCGGTCCACCCAGTGGTTTCCCGAATTGAATTCCCCACCTGTCGTAACTTCCCGTATGTTACCTTACCTGCTTCTGCTGTCTTTAGAGAATATGGCCACAACTGGCCCTTTGCACCTGTACCATCATCATCTTCCTTACCACAAACTTGCAGCCCATATGTAGCTGCTTCCACAAGGGCAACATTATGCTGTATTTCCTCCACTATCTTCTTCATTCCGCCTCTACCAAAGTTCAAGCGGAGCATTTCCCCTGTCGCCCTGAGATGAATCTTCTTATCTTTCCAGAAAACCACATTCTTCTTATAAGCTTCATCAAACTCATTACACTCTCTCACAAACCTGTGGTCTTCACTATCGCACCACATGCATCGATCCCAATTTTTACGTGGTGGCTGCTGCTGCTGCTTAGGTTCAGAAGTAGATGCCTTTGCAGCTAACCCTTCAAATTTAACAGTTTTAAAATTCAAATTTAGTTCTTGAATACCTTTAACGAGATCGCCAAGAACAGGCCCCTCCACTTTGGGTAACATAGAGGGCGGCTTCTCTTTAATCTCTTCTTCATCATCATCCAGTACCTCGATCACGATTTGCTTATCAACTCGCTTCTGTCGTTTTACGATCATGTTCACCGCTTCAGATACTATTTTCCAAATTGATGTCAATCCCAATTCTTCCTCCGGATCCTCCAATAATTGCACCAAATTCTTTTGTAGTCGCGGATCAGCAGCTTGAATAAACAATTCCACCTTCTGATCTCTCAAGGAACGTTGTTCTGCTGACGATAACTGATCAAACTTCTTTTCAAACTCTCACAACAGTTCTCGATTTTTACCCTTCTTCTGCACCCACTTCGTAAAACTTTGTCTGGTCACCCGTTGAGAATCCTCCAAAAAATATTCCTCTTGTAGCGCCTTGTTAAAATCCTGCGAGTTCGGCCCTTGAGCTGCTTGAATTTCTTTAATTCGGGCCTAAGTTCCGGCACTGCAATCAGATGAAATCCTTCCATTGAATCCTGGTCTTCAATACCATTATCTTCCATAGACTGCTCATACAAATTGCAAAATTTTGAAATATCTCGGCCCTCAAACCTTTGCAGCTTTTCCGTAACATTTTGACAAGCTTTACGAATCCGCTCTTGCAAATTATGTTGCTGCTGGGCAGCCTGTTGCTGTTGCATGTATGCTGCAAACTGCTGCATCATCTGTTGCATGGCTGCTTCTTGTGGTGTAGACATATGCTTCAACAATTTTCCCACCCCGGCTCGGTTTCACGTCGGGTTCACCAGGTGTCGGGTGATATGTGTTCGAAACTTGAGCCAGGTCAGCACCGGGCTGCTGGCTGTGAAAAGATTGAGAGCAAAAATTTACCGCACCGCACAATACAACAGCTTTTAATCACTTGGTAATGCTATCGACGCACAAAACTTGCTCGGAAACCGGTAACACCGACGAAGTTGATGCACAATTATGAAGAATTGTCGTTAACGACACCGTTAATTGATACTAATGACGATTTAGGAGCTTAAACTCCCCTTACAGAGCTCCGCGATTCAATAAAAAGAAGGAAAATAAAATTAGGTTGCCTGCCGACGAACAAAATCCTAATGTGACGGTTCCATTTGATTGACTTGTCTTCGAACACTATCCTGGCTTTTCTTTAGCACTAGACTTTCCAATTTCCCTTCACGGTCGGCTTACCCCGGGCTCTCAAAACTTGTTCAGCTTGCTATGCCGAAGCTTGGCTTTCTTTCTCAAAGACTGCTTACGAGCCTTGTTTGCCCTCTCCTTGCTTGAGCCGGAGATCGAGAGAGAGGGGGAGAGAGCTCGCCTTGAATTGGTGAGTGAGCGAGAGGGAGAACTCCTTCTCGCCAAGATTTTCCTCGCCCTTCAATACGAGAGAGAGAACTAGCCCTTGCTTGTGTGCCGAGGGCGAGCCGAAAGCACCTCTTTGATTTTGTGCAAGCTCGAGAGAGAGAGAGCACGCCTTGATTACCTCCTCGCCTCGCCTAGCTTGAGCCGGAGATTGATAGAGAGGGAGCCTTCCTTGCCTCTTTTGCTTCCTTGCTCGCCTTGCTTACGTTCTTGCCTTATTGCCCTTCAACCTCTCTCGCAGGTGAATAATACCCTTTCCTTTCATGCAAAAAACACCCTATTAATAGCTTCCTCTCTCCCTTAGCAACGACGGCGTCGTCGTTGCTAGGGAGGCGTAAAAACCTCCTCCTGCTGATGTGGCAAGGCGGACATTCGACCTGCACAAAATGTCGCGGGACTTGGACCAAAAATGATCGCCATGGCGAGGAGGTGCTTTCTCGTCACTGCAGCGCTTCCATTTGCCGCTCGTACAGGCCGGCGCGAGTCATTCTTCACGTGCGCAGTTCACTGCACGCTGCCGCCACGCCTTGGCTCTTTGTTTTTTATTTTCCTCCACACTTAAGCCCTATTTTACAAGTGGGCGGCCAACTTAATTTGCTTTTGGGCGGGCCATGCCCCTCTGAGTTGGGCGGCTTTTTTATTTAAAGTCATGGGCGGCCCTTAAAAGGGTACCCCATTTGGTATACATGCTAGCCAAGGCAATGCCAAACACGACATCTCCGGGCAATTCTCAAAGGGCACCTTATTTAACATGCATATCGACTAAATCAAGACAAGCTTCCGTAAAGGCACCACATTTGGCCAAAGGCATTGCCTAACATACACACCGACTAAAGCATCCCCAAGCACAACATCTTTCTTCAGCGGCCCCCGTCGAGCAACCTCATCATGAAATCTGCTGCTCGTATCAAGAGACGACTTTAAAAAGATTCCACTTAAGCATTTATTGTGATCTCTGAAGAGCATCACATCCAGCTTACATCTCAACGAAGGCACTGCTATCTTGAGCACTTATTCTATTGCAATCGAAACCTTGGTTGCCACTCAAGAACTCCCAGATGGCACTCCGACCGCTTCGAGTAGACTGGCACGGAATCGGCCCCCGGAGAATCATTAACGGCCCATAACCTTGCAACCATAACTCCGATCTTTGATCTGAAAAGACCGACGTGCTCCGCAAATTGAGCACTTCAGGCCCGTGCATTCATTCCATTTCTGTCACCTAAACTGCAGTTGCCCAATCCGGTACAGATCTGCAATCGACGCAAACTTCAATATGCCATAACTTCTTCACCGTAGCTCCAATCGACGAGCCGTAAAGACAGACCGGTAGAGCACTTCAAGCACTACAGTTCTAGGTCACAATATCCCATCTGTGCCCACTTCAAGAATAACACTTTTTAACATCATTAAGGCATGTTTTGGCTCTTTCAGCCGCATTTGTCATACATTCAGCATTGTACTTGGCCTGTTACCAGGCCCTAATCACTGTTCATTAATCCTGTAAACTTCAAACAAACTTGATGTGCGTTTTCCTGGCATCTTTCTTAGCATGGGAGCGGAGCTGCATGACAGCGCATCTCTGTGAAGATCCATCTGGTCGAAGGTCGCCAGGCGCCTCCTGCCTGAGGCACCCTAGCACGAAACCGCTGTAGCAAGAACTCCTTCTAGGGCTCCTCACCTGGAAGAAATCCTCTGACGATGAACTTCCCAAGGAGGGCTCTGCTCTACTGTGCTGGGTCTATGATCCCAAGCCCTCCCTCTGAACAAGGAAGAGTGATGGCCTGCCAAGCCACTCTGTCCCGGGCTATCCGAGTGTCACGCCCTGAACAAAGGAAGTTCCTGATCAGCCTCTCTACCTGGCGATACAAGAACTCCGGAAAATCCAGCAAGAAGTGATGTACCACATAGTCGCCAACAACACTTGGTTGGCCACTACAACTCTGCCAGCCAAAAAAAGTCGTACGGAGCTCCAATGTAACAACTTCCTCCTGATAGACAGGAGGAGGGGAGCAATCTGCTGCTCGGGAGACAAGTCTAGACGAAGCTGACAGCCCAAGTACCGAACTGATGTCCCTGGGGGAATTCACCTGAAACCCTCACCTAGCATCCAATCGGGCACAGGAGCACTACCAACCGAGAAAGCCACTTTCTTTCTCCAATTGATCAGTGCGCCAGATGCACAACAGAAGGTCTCTAGAGCTTGCTCACACCTGTGAAGGTTGGCCTCCTGGCCCTCCAAGTACAAGGCTGAGTTATCAGCAAACTCAGTGTCCAGTAGCTCATCTCCCCGAATAGGGAGTGCTAAACCCCGTAAACCAACCTGCTGTGACACCAAAAACCTGCTCATCGCCTCAGCATAGAACGGGAAGAGGAAAGGGGCAAGAGGGCTGCCGTGTTTGGCCAAACGTGTGAGCATGAAACGATCACCTCTACCTCCTGACAAAAGTACCTGACTGTGTGCCCGTCTGTATAAAGCTGACACCCCTCTGACCAAAGCATCTGAGAATCCCATCCTGCGTAGAGTGCCCTCTAGAAAGACCCAGTCAACTCTGTCGTAGGCCTTCTCAAAATCGAGAAGAAGAATCACCAGATCCTCACCACGGAGCCGCGCTAGGGCAGAAGCCTCCCAAAAAGTAAAGATGTTGTCAAGGATACTGCGCTCCTTGACAAAACCTGTCTGAGTCCCATGTATAAGGCTCTCTAGAAGTGGTTGGATCCTCAAACTCAGAGCCTTGGCAAGAATTTTGTAGGCTGAGTTGAGAATGATGATGAGGCGCCACTGTCCAATCTCATCCAAGGAGCCACCCTCCTTGGGAATGAGGTAGATCAGACCCTCACTCATGCTGTCAGGCATCTCTCCTGTGTGCAAGATGTACTGGAAAGTACTACAGAGATCTGGGCCAAGCAAGTCCCAGTACTCCAAGAAAAAACTGGGAGTCAAGCCATCCTCACCTGGACAACTACCACGGGGGAGTGCACTAAGAGTCCTCAAGCTGAAGTGGCAGCTCAAGCCTCTGACGCATCTCCTCAGTCACAAGGCAAGGCATCTGTGCCCACACCTGCTCCCTGCATGCATCCTGACGCTCTGACTGAGGCTTTGCAGACAGTAACTCACGGTAAAAGTCAATAGCAACTGCACGCATGTCCTCTAGCTCAGAAGCAACTGACCCGTCGGGCCTCCTCAACTGACTGACCTTGGCATGCGTATGCCGAGGTCCCAGTGCCTCAAAGAAAGCACCAGTCACTCTGTCACCCACCTGCGTCCACTGAGATGCCTGTCGATGGAAAGCAAACTCATGGCGCCGCTTCTCTGTGCTAACAAGCTCCTAGCGAGCCTGTTGTAACTGCTCCTCCAACCAAGGACTCTCTGGATGCTACTCTAGCATCCTCTACAAGGAAGCAACACCCCGTCTGAGACGTTGCTGCTCCTCTCTCGCTGCAACCAGGCGAGCCAAAGACTCCTGGAGAAAGAAACGACTAAGCTGAGCTAGTCCTGAGGCCACTCTGTCATCAGGAGAATCCTTCATGTCCAAGCTCTCTGTCCAAAGAGCCTCCACTCGCTCTCTGAGTGCAGAGTCCAGCAAGATCCTCTCAGGGATGCGAAGCATCATGCTCCCCCTCCTTTGCCTATCTGCCACTGTGAGAATCACTGGTGCATGGTCCGAGAAGGAAGTCCCTGCCAGAATGCCAACTGTCCCACCCAAGTCAAGCGAATTATCCGCGATAGATTCACTCCTCCCACTCTGCGGTCCGAGCGAGAGAAGGCCAGGCTGTCTGGGGGCCTCACGAAGCTAGAGTGTTGCCACACATCCGAAACCCTCAGAGCCATACAAAACCGCTCCCAAGCTGCCAGCTCAACTCCATGCACAGCAACATGGCTACCACCAATCCTGTCAGAAGGGTCCTCCAACATGTTGAAGTCACCCCCTATGCACCACTCCTATGCCTGCAGCAGAGTCTGTGACCAAAACTTTGCTTGTGCACTCGCCACCTTGGGCGCATATATGTTCAGGAAGCCCACAAGACAACCCTGAACCTGCATGGTGATCCACTGAGCCCTGCCTGGCACAATAATCCCTCTGCCCACAATGGCCAGGTACAGACGTCTCCCTTTGCAGCAGTCCCTCGTGGTCTGACGAGCTTCGACATTAGGCGCCGATGGGACTTCTTTGCCTACGACCTTACGCGCTTTCTCGGCGACTCCTCACCAGACCTTGAGGCAACGTGCTTCAGGGTTCATGTTCTGTTTCTTGCAGCTAGGGGAATAGAGGCCTTGGACTTAGTGGTTGGCTTCTCGTTTCCCCTTTGTGGCAGGGACCAGACTGAGTGGACTCTCGACTCAGTTTTGGAGTGGCTTCAGACACAGGTCCTAGAGTTCTCTCATTGTATGGGAGACCTAGGAGTTACAGACCTGCTTCAAACTCTTTGGCCATTGGCCAAGTTTACTGTGACACCTCCAGATGCAGCAAGATGTAGACACATTGTGGTTCACCTCTTTGCTGATACGCAGTGCCCGCCATGCTATGTACAAATTCATGAGGATTCCTGGACACAGGAGGTAGCTTTACGCACGGCTCGGTCTACTTGGGCTTGGCCCAGGCACTCTTTGCAATCACGCCTATTGCTCATACTTTTGAGGTATTTTCTGAAGAGTTCTATGAAGGAGAATGGCTTTTGATTGGTCGCTACCTTAGCACGCTTACTAAGCATGAAGAGTGGACGGATCAAGAGTACAAAAAGATCAGGAAGAAAGCTTACGGCTATTTTTTGAAGGATGGGCATTTATGGAAGCAGCCAAAACGCTCTAAAGGAGTACCGCAGCGGGTTGTTTGTGATAAAGCGACTCAACAGCAGGTTATCAAAGAGTTTCATGAAAGTTTATGGACTGGACACAGAGGGGTCTGAGCAACTTTTGTCAAGATTAAGGATCGTTACTGGTGGAAAGGTATGTATAAAGATGTGGCTCAGTTTGTAGAGACATGCCTAATATGCCAACAGTATTCTAATGTACGGCATCGAGATGGATTGCATCCCACCTATCCGCTGGCTATGCACTACAAGTGGGTGGTGGACCTGATTACCATGCCAGTAGGTGTCTGGCAAATGCGGTATATTGTTCTTGCCAGAGAGGATCTTACTAATCAGGTGGAAGGCAGAGCTTTGCGTACCAAAGCTACCAGTTCCGTATGCAAGTTCTTGCTTGAGGATGTTATTTCCAAGTATGGATGTGTTGGTAGAATTACTGCTGATAGAGGAGAGCTTGATGCAGATGAAGCTTGGGATTTCTTTGCTCGCTTGGGCATTAAATTGGCTCTCACTACAGCATACAATCCAGAGGGTAATGGCAAAAGTGAAAGAGGGCATCCGCCTATTGTTAAAGCTTTAGCAAAGGCATGCCAGGGACGTATTGGTGATTGGCCTGAACTCTTACCATTTGCTTTATGGGTTGATCGAACTACACATAGTTACGTTACAGGTTTTATGCCATTTGAGCTAATGTACGGGCAAAAACCCATTATGCCTACAGAGGAAGCGGTTATCTCTTGGACCGTAATGCCATGGGAAGAAGGTATGTCTACAGAAAATTTGCTTGCATTGCGCATTCGCTAGCTTGAGAGGCGTCAGGAAGATATTGAACAGGCTAAAGTAATGCTTAAGGAAGCAAGGTTGAAGAACAAAGCAGCGTTTGATGGTAAGCACAGACTACGACCTCGTGCTATTAAAGATGGAGATTGGGTCCTTGTATATGACAGCAGCATGGAGAACCAGTACACTGCTATGCGGAAGATGGTTAAACGATGGTTCGGACCATATGTAGTACTTCATGTTTATGATAATGCGACCAACAAGTTATGCGAGCTTGATGGCACTGAGCTCAAGGTGCCGATTGCAGGGAAAAGAGTTAAGTTGTTTAAGCAACGAGATGGTGAGATTAATATTGGAGACTTCAACACAT
Source organism: Adiantum capillus-veneris (assembly GCF_014529385.1). Taxonomy (NCBI): domain Eukaryota; kingdom Viridiplantae; phylum Streptophyta; class Polypodiopsida; order Polypodiales; family Pteridaceae; genus Adiantum; species Adiantum capillus-veneris. The sequence continues at coordinate 83,308,916 of NC_140947.1, read as the reverse complement.
ATCAACCTCCTGAAGACAATGTTATGTATGCATCAGACGATGAGTCTGATGATGCTCTTGATGATGCTTTATAAGTGCGGTTGGCACAGACCGGAGGCTGTGCAGGTTCAGAGGGGGTGGATGTCATGCAGCTTCGCTCCCATGCTAAGAAAGATGCCAGGAAAATGCACATCAAGTTTGTTTGAAGCTTACAGGATTAATGAACATTGATTAGGGTGTGGTAACAGGCCAAGTTCAATGCTGAATGTATGACAAATGCGGCTGAAAGAGCCAAAACATGCCTTAATGATGTTAAAAAGTGTTATTCTTGAAGTGGGCACGGATGGGATATTGTGACCTAGAACTGTAGTGCTTGAAGTGCTCTACCGGCCCGTCTTTACGGCTCGTCGATTGGAGCTACGATAAAGAAGTTATGGCATATTGAAGTTTGAGTCGATTGCAGATCCGTACCGGATTGGGCAACTGCAGTTTAGGTGACAGAAATGGAATGAATGCACGGGCCTGAAGTGCTCAATTTGCGGAGCACATTAGTCTTTTCAGATCAAAGATCGGAGTTATGGTTGCCAGGTTATGGGCCGTTAAAGATTCTCCGGGGGCCGGTTTCGTGCCAGTCTAGTCGGCGGGTCGGAGTGCCATCTGGGAGTTCTTGAGTGGCAACCAGGGTTTCGATTGCAATAGAATAAGTGCTCAAGATAGCAGTGCCTTGGTTGAGATGTAAGCTGGATGTGATGCTCTTCAGAGAGCACAATAAATGCTTAAGTGGAATCTTTTTAAGGTCGTCTCTTGATACGGACATCAGATTTCATGATGAGGTTGCTCGACGGGGGCCGCTGAAGAAAGATGTTGTGCTTGGGGATGCTTTAGTCGGTGTGTATGTTAGGCAATGCCTTTGGCCAAATGTGGTGCCTTTACGGAAGCTTGTCTTGATTTAGTCGATATGCATGTTAAATAAGGTGCCCTTTGAGAATTGCCCGGAGATGTCGTGTTTGGCATTGCCTTGGCTAGCATGTATACCGAATGGGGTACCCTTTAAGGGCCGCCCATGACTTTAAATAAAAAAGCCGCCCAACTCAAAGGGGCATGGCCCGCCCAAAAGCAAATTAAGTTGGCCGCCCACTTGTAAAATAGGGCTTAAGTGTGGAGGAAAATAAAAAACAAAGAGCCAAGGCGTGGCGGCAGCGTGTAGTGAACTGTGTAGGTGAAGAATGGCTCGCGCCGGCCTGTACGAGCGGCAAATGGAAGCGCTGCAGTGACGAGAAAGCACCTCCTCGCCGTGGCGATCATTTTTGGTCCAAGTCCCGCGACATTTTGTGCAGGTCGAATGTCCGCCTTCCCACGTCAGCAGGAGGAGGTTTTTATGCCTCCCTAGCAACGACGGTGCCGTCGTTGGTAAGGGAGAGAGGAAGCTATTAATAGGGTGTTTTTTGCATGAAAGGAAAGGGTATTATTCACCTGCGAGAGAGGTTGAAGGGCAATAAGGCAAGAACGTAAGCAAGGCGAGCAAGGCAGCAAAAGAGGCAAGGAAGGCTCCCTCTCTATTGATCTCCGGCTCAAGCTAGGCGAGGCGAGGAGGTAATCAAGGCGTGCTCTCTCTCTCTGTCGCTTGCACAAAATCAAAGAGGTGCTTTCGGCTCGTCCTCGGCACACAAGCAAGGGCTAGTTCTCTCTCTCGTATTGAAGGGCAAGGAAAATCTTGGCGAGAAGGAGTTCTCCCTCTCTCTCACTCACCAATTCAAGGCGAGCTCTCTCTACCCCTCTCTCGATCTCCGGCTCAAGCAAGGAGAGGGCAAACAAGGCTCGTAAGCAGTCTTTGAGAAAGAAAGCCAAGCTTCGGCATAGCAAGCAGGACAAGTTTTGAGAGCCCGGGGTAAGCCGACCGTGAAGGGAAATTGGAAAGTCTAGTGCTAAAGAAAAGCCAAGATAGTGTTTGAAGACAAGTCAATCAAATGGAACTGGCACATTAGGATTTTGTTCGTCGGCAGGCAACCTAATTTTATTTTCTTTCTTTTCATTGAATCGCGGAGCTGTTAACGGCCCGGAGTATTCTGTAAGGGGAGTTTAAGCTCCTAAATCGTCATTAGTATCAATTAACGGTGTTGTTAACGACACTTCTTCATAATTGTGCATCAACTTCGTCGGTGTTACCGCTTTCCGAGCAAGTTTTGTGCGTCGATAGCATTACCAAGTGATTAAATGGTGCTGTATTGTGCGGTGCGGTAAATTTTTGCTCTCAATCTTTCCACAGCCAGTAGCCCGGTGCTGACCTGGCTCAAGTGTCGAACACATATCCCCCGCAGCGCAGAGTTGGTTTGAGCAGGAGACTGGAGGACCGCTTCGCTATGAGTTTGCTTCGATCTTGGGAGCATTTGCGGCGTGGCCTGGAGCAGCGGCAACCTACTTACACGGAGGGGCGTCTACAACAATCCCTTATTTGGAACCCCATGGTTAGCACTCAGAGAGGCCACTTGGTGGGTAGTCGGCCTCATATTTCTTGGGGTCCCATGGCAGCGGGTCCAGCACGCTCTTTAGGTGACTGGTTACAGTTTTCAGGCTTGTCAGAGGAGCTGGAGGTCTTTCAGCTATAGGGCATGAGAGGGGTGTAGAGCATGTGCCAGGACATCTCAGAGGCAGTACCAGCTGAGTGGCTCACACCTCTCGAGCCAGTAGCACCCAGATGGATGGGAGCGTTCACGCGACTAGAGGTTCTCCGGGCTTGCTCAGAGACTATACCCTCCCTGTTTTTCGAGCTACAGGGTGGGACGCTTACATCGAGTTGCAGTAGAGGCCCCACAGGTGGCAGAGTGTTGTTTTCAGAGGATCCGTGTGGTGGGCATCTGTGGGAGGACTTGTGTCATCGATCCTGACCCAACAGCTCTTGAGACTGGATATTGGAGGCTGTGGGCCTGGGAGTGCTGTCCACTAGCACGAGTACAGTGGGACCCTCGAGAGTGGCTTTGGAGGGACCCTTTCTCTTCTGCAGACCACCCAGGTGTCCCTTTCTTTCAGTACACTGTTCGACTGGGACGTCACACACTGGCAGCACAGAGAGAGGCTCGGCCTGCTGCAGCACCTCATTGGCAGGAGGAGGGTCTCACAACTGAGTTCTTGGTAGCTTTTTGGGAGAGGTTGTGGGACTCCAGACAGCGGAGGCGAGTCACTTTGTTTCAGTGGCTGGTCGCACACAGAGCTACAACAGTTGGGAGTTGGCTTGTGCATAGTGGTCTCTCGGCCGCATGTGCAGCTTGTGACCACGTTGTGGAGAGTCAACGTCATTGTCTTTGGGAATGTCCTTTGGCACAACAGGTGTGGCTTCGTGTTCTTCGGCTGATGCCTGCTCTTTCCATGGCTCAGCAATACACTTGAGGGGCAGCGGCTTGGTCCACTCTCACGAGCCCGGCACTTCAGTTTGAGCTATCTTTCACCAAGAGGATGATAGTGATGCAGGGGGGGCGACCTACACTCCAGCTTGCCACAGAACTTACTCCACAGGAGTGGTGCAGTGAGAGAGAGGAGTGCTCGGAGCTCATCAATGGCCTGACACTCTGGCTCATCTGGCGGGCCCGCTGCTTCCGCATCTTTGAGGCTCGCCCTGTACCACCAACAGAGACTGTTTGCGATCTTTGGCTAGAGCTGATCCACACTCTCAGAGGACAGCTCGAGAGACTCCAGGGCAGCTCCGACCGCATGCGGGAGCGCAGAGAGGCTTTCCTTCGACTCTGGCGTCCTGGGCCTTTTTCCACCATGGTCCAAGGTGTACTCAGATGGCACTACCGTCCGCCGGTGTGGCTTTTCCCTCCTCCCATTTCTCGATTTAGCCTCATTGTACATATGGTGTTTTTTCATTGGGAGAGTCTCCCCATCATGGTTGTTGTAGCCCTCTCTCGAAGAGGTGGTTGTAGCCCTATGGGCAGTTTCATTAACTAATAGGAGAATCTTTTTCTTAGAAAAAAAAAAAACTATCTCATTCGTGAAGGTTTGTTGTATTTTCGTGACCGTCTATGTGTGTTGCCCTCTCTCAGGACAACCATATTGCATGATGCTCATGACTCTCTCACGGGTGGGCACAAGGGAATGAGCACCACTTTGGAGAAAATAGAAAGATTCTTTTATTGGCCTAAGATGTGAAAGGATGTGTTTCGTTATGTCACACATTGCACCATTTGTCAAAAGGTAAAAGCTCCTCGGGGTAAGCAGCAAGGCCTCTTGCTTCCGCTGCCTATTCCCGATGGACCTTTTCAGGATATTTCTATGGATTTTGTGACTAACCTTCCATCTAGTTTACATTCAAGGAACACTCAATGTTTGACAATTGTTGAGCGTTTCAACAAGTTTTGCATGTTGATTCCTGGTAAGACCACAATCACCGCACGAGATGTAGCACGGTTGTTCATAAAGCATTGGTACCCTTTATGTGCTTTGCCAAAATCAATTGTTTCAGATAGGGATGTTAAGTTCACGTCCAATTTTTGGCGTGCACTCTTTGAAAATTTTGGCACTAAGTTGAATTTTTCATCAGCTTTTCATCCACAGTCAGGTGGTCAAACAGAGATTTATAATCAGTTGGATTTTGATGTTTTGAAGTCATGTGTGCATGATCAGCAGTCTCATTGGGAGCTCTATCTCCCTTTGGTTCAAGCAATTTTAAATGACTCTTATTCCTCTGCCATTGGTAGAACTCCGTATTAGGCAGCTTTTGGACGTCCATTCCAGTCACTTTTGACTCGCTCAGTCAGTTCAATGCCTGATGCCAATGCCGAAAGTCAGTCGTTGGATGAGATTTCTGAGAGTGTGAAGCTTCGGCTAAGCAAGGCTTAGGAGTCTTACTCACGACAGGCTACCAAGCATCGTCAGGATGTTTCTATCAAGGAAGGGGATTGGGTTTATTTAATAATCATGAAGAAACGTCTTAAGCAAGTTGGAAAGAAGTGTCCTAAGTTGTCTTTCAGAATGTATGGTCCATTTCCTGTCATTAAAAAGATCAACAAGGTTTCTATGGAATTGCAATTGTCTAACTCATGGTCAGTGCACAACGTTTTCCATGTTTCTTGGTTGAAAGTGTTTCAGGGTACACCTCGAAAGGACATTTCCGAAGAAGAAGAGCCAGAGATTATCGATGAAGCTGAAGTCATGGAGCCAGAGCAAGTGTTGTTACATCGGTTTCGCCATGGTTCAAAGAAGCAAGTCAGATAGTACTTTTTTAAGTTCAAGGATCTAGGAACCCACGAGGCAGTGTGGGTCGATGAAGAGTTTTTTCAGAGATTACCCAGAGTTGTTGGCAGACTACAAGGAAGCCATGCAGCTCTGTACCAGTACCTCACTTTGAAAAGGAGGGGATGTCACGTGCACGTCTAACCCTATGTGCATGTGGACAAGCTACTTCGGGTCTCGCGTTCAGGTCAGCTTAGGAAGTGTTTTGGCACTTTTGTGAGCCTGTGAGCAGGCCATGCATGTCTAGGCACTTACAATAGTTGCATATCCTCTGGTTGCACACAGTATGATCATCAGCATGACATTCAGTACCCATCATGAGCATTTTACAGCGCATAGAACCCATTTTCCTAATTTACTCATTTTTCACTTATTATTTAATAAGTGACTTTGTTGGAAAAGTGAGTAGGGCAAATTTGCTAAGTTACTACATAAGATACCTAGCGCTAGCACTTTCTGGCAGAAGAGACAGAAGAAGTTCCAGCAACTTGCAGTGCACCTTCTCAGCAAGACCGGCAGGAGGCCTAGCGTTTCCAGCTAACAGAGCAGATAGCGTTTTTGGCTACAGATCAAGCTTAGCGATTTTGCTACAGATTAAACCTAGCGTTTTTGCTACAGATCAGCGTGGCGTTCTCAGTTTGCAGATTCAGCCTAGCGTTTTCAGATTCCGGCGTCAGATCAGCCCAGTACATCAGCGTTTTCAGTTTTCAGCACTTAAGGCACCGCAGATTCAGCCCTTAGCCTTGCAGATCTCACCTACTTGCAACAGATCCTCGCCGTACCGTCAGATCAGCCAGCGTTTTCAGATTCAGCTTGCTGTCTGCAAATTTCAGCATCTGCGTTTTCAGTGCATCGTCGTTGCGTCGTCCCAATCGCCGTCCTCGCCGACACAGTGTCAGAGATCAGCAGGAAGTCAGCGTTTTGCAGATTTCAGCAATTCAGTCCTAGCGTTTTCAGATTTTAGTCCGTGTCGTCGTCGTCATCATTGTCGCCGACATCGTCGGCAAGTCCATTGCATCTAGACCATTGTACCAGATTTGTGCAATCAATAGCATAGACCTCTCTCGCCATAGAGAGAGGGCCCCTTGCAGGAGGGTTTGAGAACCGTCTGGTGTCGTATTCTTCTCTCTCTTTCTCTCTCTCTCTCTCTCTCAGTCTCAACACCTTCATTCATAGTAGCATTCACTTTGTTTGTGATCATTACACTCTCTCACTAAAGGAACGGAAGGCTCTCCCTTCCGTAAGTAAAAGGAACCCTTGAGTACAATTCGGAGCACTCATCTTGAGCAAAGTCAACATTCACTTCCACTGCACCTTACACATTTCCAACAACTGAGTTTTAGCATTTAATCTGAAAGGAGGATCTCATAGTATCATGTGACACCAAAGAAAACTCCTTACATTGCTCGTCTATTGACCCATTGTGCTATTCCAAGATTTCAAGGCGTATGAGAAATTCTCTATCAAGAATTCATGCAGAACCTGTAAAGCTTCAAGGAGCTCAAGAACCATGTTTTTTTTTGCGTTGATAGACCTTGTCAGATTCCGATAGAAGTTCAGACATGAAATCCCCTTCCCAAATTAGTGCGGGCTTTGAAATTTTGACTCTTGCGCACTCACACGAGCGCCTTTTGACTCTCTCACATGCCAATGCAAGTGTGCGCATGTGCACACAGCCAAAGCAACACCCCGAGCACAAGGCTAAACATACATAGAGGGTAGTGATGGCAAATAAAAGTGGACACTTAATTACAAAAAATGTAGCATATCTTGGCTATACAAAAGTGATAGCTCGCTGTTGCGACTCGCTCCCCCTCGCCATTGCTTGAAGCTGCCCCCTCTGGCCCTCGCGTATCCCTGTCCCCTCTGCAATGACTTTGCTTGCCTCCTGTGCCCCTGTCCACCTGCCCCTTGGCGGCCCTGCCTGCTCGCCTGCCATGGTTGCATAACCCCCAAATATCCCTAAATTCACACGTCTTCTCTCCCCCCCCGCCCCGCCTCACGCCCCTTCTTGCCACGCTTCTCCACCTGCTTGTAGGCTGTTCTTTCAGCCTCTAGCTAAACGCCTTGACGCCATCGTCCTCTTCTTTATAGCAGCAGACACATAATGGCGGCTTCTGGTCCACCTCAGAGGGACTCCATAGAAGCCCCCTCGCCCAAAACCGCGGAGCCGACCCTTCGACTTGCTCTTTTGCCAGAAGAGCAAGCGAGCTTGATAGCCGAGGTGGAACACTTGCAAGCCACCTAGGTTATTTGCAAGATCATTGGTACTCGACCCAGTCGAGGCGAGGTTTGGGATTTACTTCAGGCCCGACTCCTCTCCGATGTGGGCAAGATTACTAATGTCCAGATCCTTGGATGAGGGTATTACTAGATAGAGTTCGAGTCTCCAGAGATGACGGCCAAGGTGATATCGATGAGCTTGCTCGGCATTCGAGCAGCTCGAGCTTACTTCAGACGATGGGATCATGGTTTCGACCCTACTACAGATGTGCTTGAGGAGGAGGCCCACTTGTCTATTTCGGTTTGCTTCCTAGGCCAGAGGAGAGAGTATCTCTCTTTACTTCCCAGGATTGGTTCCATGTTCGGGACAGTTCTGGAGTCACTGCACACCGCAGCTTCAGTTGTGGCCAAGGCCGGAGGCTTGCCTACTGTGCGGGTTTTTGTTCAAGACACACTCCCTCCTGAAGGTGGTACTGTTGCCTCGGGTGAGTGAAGGTTGGATCAGACAGAGTGTGGAGTATTCGGGTCTCCCGGACTAGTGTTTCATTTGTAGACAGATGGGCCACATAGCGAAGGCCTGTCCTCGTAGGAGATCTCGACCCACAATGCCTAGCAGCCTCCCAAGACTGAGTAGGCCCAACAGATAGATACCCAAGACACACAGGTTGGTATCTCGACAGAGGCCAGCGATCAACCAACTGATGGTTGATAGCAGGTGCCTGCTGGCCGTAGCCGACAGGGACGGGCTCGCCACATTGCTCCTCTTGGTGACTGACCTCTTGCAGCTCAGTAGCATTGGGTTTCAACAGGGAACCGTTTTGACCTCCTTTAGCAGCCCCCCTCTGAGGAGGCTCCCTCCACCTCAGCTCCGTCGCCCCCACCGCCTCCACCGCCTCCACTCCCTCCATCCTTAGACGCCTTTGTTCCGCCTCCTCTGCCTCCCCCTCCTCACCCTCACCCCCACCCCCACCTCCTGCTCTTCCTCTCTCCCCGGTGGGGCCCTCAGCCTCATCTCCCGACCCATCCCTCACTCCTTCTCAGATGCAAGGGACTGGACACACATCTGCAGCGAGACGATCTCTTGGTGGTGCTTTCGCTACGAGTCGCATGGCTCGAGAGGGACAACCCCATCTGAGGTGGCCACTTTTGGTTCAGACCTCTCCTTTTGCAACAGTCCCTTGAGGGTTGATCAGTTTTGACATTCGTAGACAATGGGACTTCTTTGATTACAGCTTCACACGCTTCTTAGGCGATTCTTCTCCCGACCTGGAAGATGCTTGCTTTCGAGTCCACCTCCTCTTTCTAACAGCCCGAGGCACTCAGGATCTGGATAGAGCAATAGGTTTCTCCTTTCCATTATGCGGCAGGGATCCTACAAAGTGGACCCTGCACACAGTTCCTCACTGGCTCCAGGTCTAGGCCACTAAGTTCTCACACCACACTGGGGACAGATCTGGTACAAACACTTTGGCCTTTAGCCTAAGTTCAGTGTGACGCCACCGGATGCAGCAGGTTGCAGACACATCGTGGTGCATTTGTTCGCTGATACTCAGAGCCCCTCTTGCTATGTATTTGTACATGAGTATTCGTGGACAGAAGATGTAGCCCCTATGGGCTACTCGTCGGCCTGGGCCTGGGTAGGACAGTCACTTCAGACGCGCTTGTCTAGAGGTCGCTCGGATGCGGATCACTCCCCATCCAACCGACCTCAAAGATAGCGAGGTTGGCTGCTATGGCAACATCTGTTTTTTCTCATCGACTCCATGAGATCGTCTCATGGAATGTGCAGGGATTAAGAGGGCCCGAGTTTCAACGTCAGAGGGGTCGGTTGCGTCGGGAGCTTCAATGATGCCTTGTGGGTGGTGAGATTGATATTCTTATGCTACAGGAGCATCATCTATGTTAGAGCCGCATTAGACGATGTGGTCAGATTTTGCGTGGTTGCTATGAGACGTATTGGTCAGCTGTATTTGAATTGGAGGTATCCATGGAGGGGTATGTATGACTATTGCGGATTCTTGGCAGCAGGCCATTGTGGGCAGAGGTATTATTGTGCCAGGCAGAGCTCAGTGGATTACTATGCAGGTTCAGGGATGCCTCATGGGTTTCCTGAACATATATGCGCCCAATGTGGCAAGTGCACGAGCAGAGTTTTGGTCTCATGTTGTTGAGTCTTTACCACATGTAGAGCAATGGTGTGTTGGAGGGAACTTCAACTTGGAGGACCCCTCTGACAGGATTGGAGGTGGCCATGCTACGATGTACGGGGCTGAGTTGGCAGCTTGGGAGTGGTTATGTATGACTATGAGGGTTTCTGATGTTTGGCAGCACTTAGGTTTTGTGAGACCCCCAGACAGCCTGTCTTCTTCTCACTTCGACCGCAGGGTAGGAGGAATGAATCTATCTCAGATAGATCGCTTCTACGCTAGTGACCACATTTGTGACATGGGGGGATCTGTTTGCATCCTGACAGGGACTACTTTTTCCGACCACACGCCAGTGATTCTCACTGTGACAGACATACAGAGGAGGGTGCGATGCTACGCATCCCCGAGAGGATCTTGCTGGATCTAGAGCTTAGAGAGCGAGTGGAGACACTTTGGACAAAGAGTTTGGACATGCAGGACACCCCTGCTGGTAGAGTGGCCTCTGGACTGCCAGAGCTTAATCGCTTCTTCCTTTAGGAGTCTGCAGCTCGCTTGGCTGCAGCTACGGAGGAGGAGAAGCATCTTCGACGGGGCAATGTTTCCTTATAGAGGATGCAGGAGCAGCATCCAGACAGTCCGTGGTTGGAGGAGCAGATGCAGCAGGCTAGGTAGGAGTCGACTAGCATTGAGGAGCGGCATCATGAGTTTGCCTTCCATCGACAGGTATATTAGTGGACCCAGGTGGGTGATAGAGTTACTGGGATTCTTTTGAGATAGTGGGGTCACGCCATGCGAGTACTGTGACTTGCTTGGTTCAGATCTTTGCAGTGCATTCCAGTACGGTTTGCACACTGGCGAGATGCCTGACAGCATTAGTGAGGTTTGTGTGCATTAGGTGCACTGATCAATTGGAGGAAGACAGTTGCTTTTTGGGTTGGCAGTGCTCCTACACCTGATTGGTCGCCAGGCGAGGGTTTCAGATGGATTCCCCAAGGGACTGTAGTTCGCTACTTTGGTTGTTAGGTTGGCTTGGACTTGTCCCCTAAGTAGCAGAGACTGCTTCTCTCCTCCCGTCCTTCAGGAGGAAGTTGCTACATTGGAGTTGGGCACGGTTCTCTTTGGCAGACAGAGTTGTAGTGGCCAACCAGGTTGGCTACTATGTGTTACATCAGATCTTGTTGGATCTTCTCGAGCTCTTGTATCAGCCAGTTAGAGAGGCTGATTCTGAACTTTCTTTGGTCAGGGCGCGACACTCAATTAGCCCGGTGCCAAGAAGTGCGCAGTGCAGCTAGGAAAGCGTAGGGCCCTGATTGAGGATTCGTAGCAAAATCAAGCAAGGCGTAGATGATTTGAAGCTAAAAACACACTCAAAAAGAACAAAACTCCAGCCATGAAAGCTTCATTTTGGAAAAGAACAAAGATCAACTTAAAACTCTTCTGTGTATGAAGATTAGGTGTAGCCTTGCTCCCAATTGCACAAATGCTGTGCTAAAAACCCTAAATTGACGCTTCGATTCTTCATTGTGACCATTTCATGGAAGCTTCAGAACTTCATTCAAGAAGCCCAAGTGGTTATTTACAGAGGGGAAACCCTAATTGGTGGCCTCACAGCCTCGTTATGTAGTGAAAGCAACACGGGACTGCACTGGCACCCTGGATTGCAATGGCTATATCTCCTTTCTTATATGCCTCAATGAGCTCATTCTTGGCTCTAAAATTTCCCTCTCAGTTTGAGCAACGACGACATCTCGTTGATGTAGCATTTTGAGCCATTTTTCGCTATTTTTAATCATTTTATGGTCATTTTTAGCCCAAAAATGTCCCTTTTTTTCCGTAAAATGCCCAAACAAGTTGGAAAAAATCCCTATATTTGTGGAAAAATCCCATCGGGCTCAAATTTCATGTTGAACCTCATTTTTCCACTTGGCAAGCATTTTGGAAACATCATTTACGTCTGCATATGAAACCTGCTATTTTTGGCCAAGATAGCCCACATTGAACTTTCTAGGCAAAATGAGCGTGCCACTTTGAAACACTTGACATTTGTACATTCCTAAAGCAAATTAGGCATGCTTTAATGTGGTAAAACATGCAAGGGTCCCACGTCCCCGGTCTCGCCTGCCGGACAAGGTATGTACATGTCTACAACCATGGCATCATTTTCGCATATATCACACTATGTACATTGTTCCACACATCAAAAGCATTAAGAGTGAGATAGATATTTTTAGTTGCACATTACACACGTGAGGCGAATGGTTTTGCCTGGATCACGGCCAAAGAAGGGGTTATATGCTTGTTGGATGTCACACAAGAACCAGAATCTTATGAATCTTCAATTGTTTCAGTGGGTATTAAGGCTTCCAATTGAGAAGGGGGAGGTTGAGGGAGCTGTTGCGTCTTAGACGTCTAAAGGATCCTCTTGCACAAGGAAAGGATCAGTAAATCTTCAACAAAGACTTAAACAAGGATCAGTAAATCTTCAAGAAGGACTTAAATGTAGGGCATGGCTTGCGAGGGGGAACTTGTCGAGCGTTGCGACATTCACGACCGAGTACTCTACTAGGGCTGGATATATGTGCCACTAAGTAAGCCCATCTTGATATTGCTGATTTCTTTTCAAGATGAGATCCTTTGAAAGCTTCATGTCGCTGCTTTTGTTGCTGATAATTCCAATAAGAAGTACATCGCTTAGAACTGTAGCATTTCCAAGAATATTCATGCTGAGACTTTTACTGCTCGCACGAAGGTACTTTGTGTCTAGTTGTCTCGGAGAAACTATGCTTTGGGTGAGAAAATTTGGGTTGGAAAACCTTTGGTTTGAGCGGCTCTTCCAGGTCGACCACTGAAGCTTTGGAAGAAGATGGCGCAGAAGCAGCATCTGTAGTCCGAGAAGTAGTAGTATGACTCCGAGAAGAGGTTTGCGTCTGCATCTGCTCCAAGCGAGTGTGAAGTGATGCGAGGCTCGTGGAAAGTGCTGCCATCTGCTCTTGAGAACTGCTATCGGGTCCTTGGGTGGAATAGAGTTGTTGCCATCTTGTGATTCAACCATGCTGATTGCTTAGAGAAAGTAACTGATAACTTGGAATAAGCTCACGAACTGATACTTCGAGAACAGGAACTGTTTTGGAGTGGGTTCCGTTTTTGGAGTGGGTAGAACAGGAACGGGAACTGGAACCGGTTCGGGCAATGGAAGTGGTTCCGGAGTATCCAAGATAATTATCACTTAGAGTGTGGTAGGATATTCGGGGAAAACAGTGTCGGGTATCTCCTTCATGTATGAAAGATAAGGAATGGGCACCCAAAACTCGTCGTTTGCCATGATTGCAAAATGTCATGCGCGCAAAAAGGAGACCAGAGAGCCAGCGATGAAAGAAAAGGGGGAAGGGGCAGCGTACAAAAGTTTGAATCGCTTGCTGGCTGACATTGTGTTTGGTTACATAAGGTTTATTTATTGAAGAGGTGCACCAGAAAGGTGTGTTCACATTGGGAGTAGGTAAAGCTGGCTGGCGACTTTGTAATTAAAACCTTTGGCTGAGATTTAGAAGGGCTGCGCTGCTTATTTGCGTACGTAAAAACAGCCAGCGAAAGGAAGCCAGCACAAAGAGGGAAATTCAGCCCAGCGATTCTGTGTTTTGGAAGGGGTGCGCAAAAGAGCCATGTCCCGTCGGCAAGGGATGTGAGCATTGCCAGGTAATCTGTTGCCCAAGGGGTGCGCTCCTACCGCAGGGAAAGTGTTCGATCACAATGGCCTGCCACTAGAAGAGGTGCAACCCGAGGAAAGGGTGCACGTAATTTTCCGGGTACGCCGTATCACTGCCATGGCTTTTATATGTAAAGTATTAAGCAGAACAAATGCAAGTTACTGCATGCTTGTAGTGGTCATGTGTGTACCATCTTTCTGTTGCTGCCATACAACACGCAAGGTGAGGGTTGCGGGTAGGGTAAGCAACGGTGAGGTTAGGTTATATAGATCCACTAGCTTCAATAGTAAGTGATATATTCTAATTATCTGAGTCTATTTTATATTGTTATGCGCTCTTGTTTTGTGACACTTTTCTCTCCTCTGCTCTCTGGATCTTTGGATGTAGGGCTACTATGTGGTGGAGTGCATTCATTTGTTGGGATGTGCCTGTTGGCCTTGGAGATTGGGAGTCTGATTCAAGAGATCCCCTGGTGGAGTTTTTGATTGCTTATGAGTGCCAACAGTGTGGGTGGCCATTGGTCTGTTTCTTCTACAACTTTATTCTACAGTCTTCCCCTGCTCCCTTGTTTCCAGCCCTTGGTGTATCTCCCTAGTTTATTCCCTGTATCACTGGTTGTTTTTCCCCTTTAGTTTTGTAATCATGGCATATCCTAAGGGTTTTTCACTACCAGCCAGGTTATCTGTGGTGCCTATGGGCTTTTCGTAATCTTGCAAGTAATATTAAGGGTTCAAGGCCCACTTTATCTGCCCCCCAAAAAAAAAACCACTTACATGGGAGCGCACGTGCACACACACATCATAAGCAAGAATGCATGTGCACGTGCACACCCAACGCACGCACTTTTACACACTCTTCGTTCACATTCACACATGACCCCCCTCTGGCTGTAAGGTGCAGCGGAAGTGAATGTTGAACTTTGCTCAAGATGAGTGCTCCGAATTGTGCTCAAGGGTTCCTTTTACTTACGGAAGGGAGAGCCTTCCGTTCCTTTAGTGTGAGAGTGCAATAGACACAAACAAAGTGGATAAACACTGTGAATGAAGGTGCTGAGACTAAGAGATAGAAAGAGAAGAATACGACACCAGAATGTTGTCAAACCCTCCTCCAAAGGCCCCACGCTCTATGGCAAGAGCGGTCACTTATGATTGCACAAATCTCTACAATGCTTGGACTTCATGACGATGTCGACGACGATGAGGATGACAATGAGACGGGCTGAAATCTGAAAATGCTAAGTGCTGAAATCTGCAAATCTTTATCTGCTGAATTCTCACTCTATGTCGGTGATGATGTCGATGACGAAGATGCACTGAAAACGTAGATGCTGAAATCTGCGTTTTCCGGGCTGAAACTGCAAACTTCGATGGATCTGACCGTGCGGCGAGGATCTGCTGCGGGAAGGTGAGATATGCGAGGTTCGGGACTTGTTCTGCTGTGTCTAAGGGCTGAAAACTGAAAACGCTGGTTCTCGGGCTGATTCTGTCGCGAAGATCTGCAAAAACGTTGAGGTTGATCTGCAAACCAAAAACGCTAGGGGCTGAAATCTGTCCTTGCTGATGAAACTGCTAACGCTAGGGCTGATCTGCTGTTTCGGGGAAATCTGCTAACGCTAGGGCTGATCTGTTGTCTACTGCCGGGAATCTGCAAGTGCAAAAACACTGGCTGATCTGATGCAAAAACCTAGGCCTTCTGGTGAGAGAAAACGCCAGAGTTGTTGTGGGGGTTGGTCTTGCTGAGAAGTTGCCTGTTGAGCAAGGTGCTCCTACTACCTCTTCTGCCAGGAAGTGCTAACTCTGGTTTGCTTATATATTATGTTAGCAAAATTGCCCTACCTAGTTTCCAACAAAAGTCACTTAATAAATAAGTGAAAAATGTCAAAAATAGGGAAAATAGGTTTAATGCACTGGAAAATTCCCCTGATGGATTCTGATGGGAATGCTTATGATCATGCTGTGTGCAACCGGAGGATATGCATCTAATCTAAGTGACTGGTCATGCACGGTCTGCGAACAGACTCACAAAAGTGCCATATCACTTCCTGTTCTAGACTGACTTGAGTGACTGAACCCTGGTCATGCTGTAGCTTGTCCACGGACACATAGGGTTGGATGTGTCACGTGACACTGGCTTTGTCATATTGGGGTACAAATAGATTTTTGCTTGCATGGTTACAATGGAGGAAAGCAACTTTGGCTCTCTTTCCAAACTGGCAAGCAATAGTGCTTGGTCTTTGGGTGCCATGGCAAAAGTAATAGGTGGGAATTTTTGGGTACAATCAAGTCACTCGTAGTTTTAGGATTTGAAAGAAATTTCTATTTTGTTTTGTATGTTTGATGGACAACCCCCTAGCATGGAGATATCCTTCTGCTGAAAGGCACAATTTTTTGTAGCCTCTAAAATGTTTTTTCGGGTGCCAAGGCAAAATAAGCAAGAGTTTTAGGTGGAGGCTGCTATTCAAGATAGTGTTGCTTGTATAGCTGTGAGTTTGAAGTTTGAGCTTTGATACGATATATATCATGGGGTACATATTTATACTTATAGCTCTGACAAAACAAAGAAAAATGGGGAAACCAGCATTTTTATCTCCTTGAGATCACTTGGAGTTTCATCTTGGGAGTTTGAAGTGACTGGTCTTCTGAAGGCAACATTAATGAACTTATCATTTGATTTCTTTTCTATGGTTCTTCTTCGTATGAATCCAGGCCTCTTGTCTGTTCTTTCTTCTGGCTGAGGTCCTTTAGAGTATATGACCCTCAGTGTGTGTTTGGGAACTACACTTATACAAAGTTAAAAATCTGATCGATGATTGGAACTGTTGCACACTTTTTGGTTTTGTTTAAGCTGTATTCTTCTGAGTTGCTCTTAACTTTTTCTACAGACATATGGAAGCCTTCAGAAATCTATGGCAGTCCCTCGAAGGCTCTACTGAGTGTCTTAAACTTATCGCAGTAAGTTGGATTTTTTTTAATGGAAGTTGAGCAGTCTTGCGTTGTTATATGGGGTGGTCAATTTAGCATGCTAGGTTTGAGAAATAGCTGTGGAGGGCATTTTTAATCAGGCCAAACAGAAACAGATTGTACATACTGCCCTTTACTAGTCTAGCAAGTGCAGGAAAACAATGAACTCTTGTGTAGCACAAAAAAGGCCATACTATGCATTGCTATCAGGGTAAGGCTGAACCAATATGCATCTGCAGTGGAATAGAAACCTAAAGGAGCAAAATGGCATGTGCAAAAATGCGACAGTCTGATGTAGGCACAAATTGCCAGTCTAGAGATTTTAGTATCGTTTTTGACTTTCCAAAAAATAAGACAAAGATAGGATGCGGGAGGCAGCTTGCTCGCTCACATGCATATCGAGGAGGTTCTTCTTCCCATTGAGGAGCTACTTAGCCCATATAGCCAGAGCTAAAAGTGGAATTGTGATATTTACCACAAGCATTATTAGTTCAGCTCGTCTTGCAAACTTATTATGGAGAACCCTTTGCCTATCTTCCCTCTAGACAGTTTCTCTTAGGGTGCATGCATTATGTAAATAAGTCAGTTTGCAAGAGTATCTTGCCATACAATTCTATTTGTGGGTCCTTTTGCTCTCTTAACAGTGTTATTTTGTTGCTTATTACCATCGCTGGTTCCTTTACGAGCAAGGAAATAACAGTGACGATATGTTTCATGAGTAGATAAGCTTGCCAGATGTTGGAGACAACATGCTTGCAACAATGTGGGATTTGTATAATGTTATGAAACCGACTTTAAAAGCTCTGAATCTTTGGCAGGTTTGTCCATTCATCTGAACAAGTAGCACACCAAAAGAGACTTTTGTTTATGTCAGGCAATGCAGCGCCATTGCAACCTCAGAATTACATTGACTAATTTTGTAGCTTTGTTTGCCTGTAGTTGGATGGGCGACCTATGAGTGGTGACATTGGAGCAGGTGCAACAAAGGCTGCTGTAAGACTTGCTGCTAAAGTTGCAGCATTTACAGACCGCCCTCCTGGTAGTCCTCTTTAAGAGACCTTTAGTACTCAAGATCCTTTTCGTGAATGTTTAAAATCATTCTTAGTACCTGCTGTAGTTGTGCTTATGCCAAATTTGCTACTTTTTTGTATCAGGATAATGGACAAAGTATTAAAAAATGGCTAAAATTTTGCCATATAGTGGCTATCAAGTTTATCAATGGTTTTTGTTGTGGCTATTATAAATTGCAATTTATTCAAAAGGAGAGCATCACCAGTAGCTTGTTGCATATATTTGTGAGCTTGGACCTTTCCATGATAGCTGATTAGAGTGACATGCCATTACCACTTTTTCCACATTTTCCAGAGGAGGAGGTGTTTTGCAGCTTGTCCCAGATGAAAGTTCAAACACAATAGTCTAGCTAGAAAACTGCAGAATCTATTTTTTTCAGGTCCCTTTTCCACTCTTAAGAGTGTCTTAAATTGTGGTTTTTTCTGTAGAATTAAGGGAAATAGTGGAGTGTATCTTAGGAGCTTCTACATCGTTAAAATCAAGTTCATAGGTGAGAGACACTGCGTATGAACTTCCCGTGTAGTTTATGGTAGCTTTACACAGTGTTAGTCTGTTCCACAGATGACGGCATGTAATAAGACGTGCGTCATTATAAAATTTCTTTTTTGGTGCTTTTCAGGAAAAGGCAACTGGACTGAAATTCCATTTCATACTTGTAAAATAGCCAAACATATTTAGTTCGAGCTGTTGTGCTGCTCTATGAGCTTGAAAGAAACAGGTACATTGATGGCGAGGCTTAGCAAAAACAAAATCATGTAGCCTTGACAACAAATGAAGCGAACTTGGTTCACTAGATACATCTTGAGGGTCTCTTGGGTGAGTCACATGAGTCTGCATGTCATGGAGAATTTTCGAAATTATTAAAAAGATTGAGCAGAAAATCCAATAGTTTTAATTTTTTGCTAGCAATGCATGAGAAATACAGTATGACGTCTGACAATGATTGGTACTCTACTGATGGATGCACTTGAGTTTAAGGTGTCGGTTTCATGCTTTCCTAGTTAATAGCTGTAATGATCCCTCATAATTCTGCAGTGTACATAAGGTAATTTCTCATGATTCTCCCATAAAAATGTGAGGGACAATTTGCTTCCTTGGGAGCTGTTTTGCTTGCATGATCATCTCTTTTTACCCTGTTCTAAGCACTCTGCTGGATGTTGCCAAAGGTGCATACTACGAACTCAGATTAGGAGCTTTCCTACCGAAATAAAGAATCCTAGAGTGTGCCACATTCGTTATCTACGTTTTGGAAAGATAAGCTAGGGAAATGGATTCGTTGGGGGGAGATAATGCTCTTGACTATTTGTGCATGCATTCGATTGTGAATGGCAATGCTATGGCTTGATCTCCAAGAACTGGTGTGCAATGAGTAGATATTGCAATTTGAGGTTCTTCAATCTATGGACTTTGAAGTTAGTGATGTGGGCATGACAGAAGTCAGGAGAGGAATACTATCAACTTTCTTTCTTAACCCCACTCAAGAGGCACTATAACATCGCTGGCCTTCGGCACGCGTGCTGTTTTTGCCTCTTTGAACAAGCATGTGAACAATTTTTTTGATGCGATAGCTTACTGCTCTTGTTTGTTCTAATTTTATAGCATTGCTGGTCTGCATGCTGTTTCCCCCTCCTTTGAAGAAACATGCAAACAATCTTTTTGATTCATAGCTTACTGCTCTTGTTTGTTTTAGTTTCATTTACTGGGCTTGTGGCAAAATGCTCGTTTTGTACTTGTCGCATGGTGATGAATGTAATTGTAAGTTTTCCCGGGGTTCATTCTCCCCCTGTTTAGAGCTTCAAGGAAAGTTCTATAGCATCTGGTGCTTTGAATTTGTTTGGCTTGCTCAGTGCATATCAAGTTTTCTGTTTACTCTTGACACATCAGGGTACCTTCACTATATTGGAATGTTTTGTAGCTTTGTTGCATGTGAGGGATTTGAGTATTTGGAAAATTTGAATATGAAGTGCTGACTTATGGTGACTTGATTCAAGGCTTTCTGCAGCTCGCTGGAGGTACAAATTTCCACACTGTAAAGGCAATGGCGGCATTGGGATTGTTTCAGCCAGGTTATTTTCTTAATTGTAAAGTTTGACTCAGCCAGGTTGCTTTGCTAGATGTATAAAGTCAGAAAACTGGAATTTTCTCCTTACCTACCAATAGGCATTACCGTCCACTTGTTTCAGGTTATTTATTTCTCTTTCATATAATACTTGTGGCTGCTAACCAAGCACTGTAAATTTTTTAGCTTCTCATGCTCAGTATGCTATTATGTGAGGGTGGTTGTCACCGAAGCGGAAGCATTTTCTTACAACTTTATATCTTATTTACTATTTTTCATGGAAGTGTGCACGACCCAAAATTGAGAAGACAAAGCAGAAAATCGACACAGCACTAGGGACCAGAAGATGGGTTGGTCAATGGGTTGGTCCCCCTCCCCTTGAAGGAGATTCTTATTGATTTCTAAACTGTTACAAGCACGTGAATCTGAAACAGAATTCACTGTTCATGTCCCGAATATTTTTCTGATGCACTAAGAAGCATGGTTTCATAGGCCTAATGGCTGAATTTCATCATACCTGTAGCCAAGAATGGATATGTTTGCTTCGTACTGGGATTTTCAGTGCGAGGGAGGCTTCTATTGATATCAGCTCACATAGGGGATATCCACAGGAGTCCTTGGCTGAAATCTGCTTCTGGAATGCGTCAGAATGCTGAAATTTTTAGTTGTCTGAGTACGACTATTCCCCGCAAGGACATGCACACAAGCTCCTATGGCTGCAATGTACTTCCACCACGGGCTTCCCTGCACGGCCTTCACGGACGGCGGAGCCAAAAATCATGAGGAGAGGGAAAATGGGATGATTTGAGAACCGAGAGAGAATTCTGTGTGTGGGTGGAAATTGCTATTGAGCCCTATAAAATGGTAGCACTACCTCTTATGTATGCTTGCGCATGCTAATTCCTTGCCACGTGGCGCCAAAGATAGAGAGAGAGAATTGCTCGCAATTGGCTTGCGTTGGAGAATTTCTAAAAAACTTACGCTGTGTGTTGCAGTTTTAAGTCTTATTTTAATGTTAATTTTTTGGACCGCCACACTAACCCGACCTTATTTCTAAAGGTTTTAGACCTTAAGACTTAAAACAAACGTTTAAACATGGGTTTCTAGCAAATCTGGAGCATTTATAACTCGATCGATTTCATATCTCAATTTGCTGGCTCCCACTCGGTTGTACTTCCACTGTGTCCGGCCGGGCACTTCGTGGGTGGCCATCGCTAAAATTATTAAATCATAGCTTTTCAGAGCAAACTGGGGACACCATCGTATTCACTTGCTTGTTTTAAACTATTTTGCATTGCATTCGGCTACTGTTCTACTTATCATACTATTCGCACCGAAAAATTTACCTGTTGATAATTGGTAGTAGGTACCAATAGATTCATAAATTCATAGTCATTCTATGTGCATAAAAATCATTTTCATTTATCTATATAGCCGTAGCTAATCATTTTCATTTATCTGTAACCATAGCTAAAAATATTACATCCCTCTGGCTTCTAAACAGTTGTACTCAACTGTAGGGCCTCATGATACTAATGTAGGATATTTGCGAAATCTTGCAATTCTGATTCCGTCACCTGTTGAGCATCTAGAGGGCAGTAATTCTTAAACTTTACTAAGTATGTACGATGAGTTCTTCCAGACTTTAGTTGGCGCTCCTGATGGTGAATGATCTGTTTTGTTTCTTCAGCTTCATCTACCTCAAGGGGATCTTCTACAACAAGTTTTGCAGGAGGTTTGCCAACGAAAGGTCGTAGAAGGCTCGTGTGAAAAGCATTATGGATTTTCCAATACTCTGGAAGATTCAATCTAAATGGTACGTCATTTATTTGCTTTTTATCTTAAATGGGCCATAATATCTGTTGGAAAGTTTTTTTTTTTTCCGAGAAAAAGATCCTTCTATTAGTTAATGAAACTGCCCATAGGGCTACAACCACCTCTACAAGAGAGGGCTACAACAATCATGATGGGGGGACTCTCCCAATGAAAAAACAACATATGTACAATGAGGCTAAATCAAGAGATGGGAGGAGGGAAAAGCCACACAGATGGACAATAGTGCCATGTGAGCACACCCTGGACCATGGTGAAAAAAGGCCCAGGGTGCGAGAGTCGAAGGAAAGCCTCTCTGCGCTCCCGCATGCGGTCGGAGCTGCCCTGGAGTCTCTCGAACTCTCCTATGAGAGTATGGATCAGCTCTAGCCAAAGATCCCGAATAGTCTCTACTGGTGGTACAAGGCGAGCCTCGAAGATGCGGAAGCAGGGGGCTCGCCAGATGAACTAGAGTGTCAAGCCGTTGATGAGCTCCCAACACTCCTCTCTCTCATTGCACCACTCCTGTGGAGTAAGCTCTGTAGCTCAAACTAAAGTGCCGGGCCCGTGAGAGTGGACCAAGCAGTTGCCCCCCAAGTGTACTGCCAAGTTGTAGAAAGAGCTGGCATCAACCGAACAACACGAAGCCACACTTGCTGTCCCGAAGGACAGTCCCAAAGGCAGTGACGTTGACTCTCCACAAGATGGTCACAAGCTGCACATGCGGCCGAGAGACCACTATGTACAAGCCAGCGCCCAACTACTGTAGCTCGGCGTGCAACCAGCCACTAGAACAAAGTGACTCGCCTCGGCTGTCTGGAGTCCCACAACCTCTCCCAAAACGCTGCCAAGAACTCAGCTGTGAGACCCTCCTCCTGCCAATGAGGTGCTGCAGCAGGATGAGCCTCTCTCTGCGCTCCTAGTATGTGACATCCTAGTCGAACAGTGTATTGAAAGAAAGGGACACCAGGATGGTCTGCTGAGGAGAAAGGGTCCCTCCAAAGCCACTCTCCAGGATCCCAATGTACTCGTGCCAGTGGACAACTCTCCAAGCCCACAATCTCTCGTGGCCAATCTCAACAGCTGTTGGGTCGGGATCTATGACACAAGTCCTCCCACAGATGCCCACCACACGGATCCTCTGAAAACAACACTCTGCCACCTGGGGGGCCTCTACTGCAACTCGGTGTAAGCGTCCCTCACCCTGTAGCTCGAAAAACAGGGAGGGTATAGTCTCTGAGCAAGCCCGAACTGAGATGAGAACCTCCAGTCGTGTGAAGGCCCCCATCCATCTGGGCGCTACTGACTCGAGAGGTGTGAGCCACTCAGCTGGTACTGCCTCTGAGATGTCCTGACACATGCTCTGCACCCCTCTCATGCCTTGTAGCTGAATGCCCTGAAGCTCCTCTGACAGGCCTGAAAACTGTAGCGAGTCACCTAAAGTGCGTGCTGGACCCTCTGCCATGGGACCCCAGGAAACATGAGGCCCACTACCAACCAAGTGGCCTCTCTGAGTGCTAACCATGGGGTTCCAAACAAGGGGCTGTCTCAGGTGCTCCTCCGTGCAAGTAGGCAGATGCTGCTCCAGGCCTCTCCGCAGTTGCTCCCAAGATCGGAGCAGACTCACAGCGAAGCGGTCCTCTAGTCTCCTGCTCAAGCTAACTCTACGTATCTGCGAAAATCCATCTAGTCGAGGGTCGCCAGGGGCCTCCAGCCTGGGGCACCCTAGTACTAAGCCGCTGAAGCAAGAACTCCTTCCAGGGCTCCTATCCTGGAAGAAGTCCTCTGATGATAAACTTCCCAAGAAGGGCTCTGCTCTGTTGTGCTGGGTCTATGGTCCCCAATCCTCCCTGAGAACAAGGAAGAATGAAAACCTGCCATGCCACTCTGGCCCAGGCTATCTGAGTGTCACGCCCTGACCAAAGGAAGTTCCTGATC
Organism: Adiantum capillus-veneris; assembly: GCF_014529385.1. Classification (NCBI taxonomy): domain Eukaryota; kingdom Viridiplantae; phylum Streptophyta; class Polypodiopsida; order Polypodiales; family Pteridaceae; genus Adiantum; species Adiantum capillus-veneris. Next base: position 83,285,794 of record NC_140947.1, on the reverse strand, counting down.
AGCCTCTCTACCTGGCTGATACAAGAACTTAAAAAGATCCAACAAGAAGTGATGTACCACATAGTAGCCAACAACACCTGGTTGGCCACTACAACTCTGTCTGCCAGAGAAAGTCATGCGGAGCTCCAGTGTAACAACTTCCTCCTGATAGACAGGAGGAGGGGAGCAATCTGTTGCTCAAGAGACAAGTCCAAACCAACGTGACAGCCCAAGTACCGAACTACAGTCCCTGGGGGAATCCACCTGAAACCCTCACTTGGCATCCAATCAGGCGTAGGAGCACTACCAACGGAGAAAGCCACTGTCTTTCTCCAGTTGATCAGTGCGCCTGATGCACAACAAAAGGTCTCCAGAGATTGCTCACACCTGTGAAGGTTGGTCTCCTAGCCATCCAAGTACAAGGCTGAGTCGTCTGCAAACTCAGCGTCTAGTAGCTCATCTCCCCGAATAGGGAGCGCTAAACCACGTATACTAACCTGCTGTGAGACCGAAAACTTGCTCATCGCCTCAACATAGAACAGAAAGAGGAAGGGGGCAAGAGGGCAGTCCTGTCTGACCGAACGTGTGAGCATGAAACGATCACCTCTACCTCCTGACAAAAGTACTTGACTGTGTGCCCGCTGTACAAAGATGACACCCCTCTAATCCAAGCATCTGAGAAGCCCATCCTGCGTAAAGTGCCCTCCAAAAGTCCCAGTCAACTCTGTCATAGGCCTTCTCAAAATCGAGAAGAAGAATCACCAGATCCTCACCACGGAGCCGCGCGAGGGCAGAAGCCTCCAAAAAAGTAAAGATGTTGTCAAGGATACTACGCTCCTTGACAAAACCTGTCTGTGTCCCATGTATAATGCTCTCTAGAAGTGGCTGAATCCTCAAACTCAGAGCCTTGGCAAGAATTTTGTAGGCTAAGTTGAGGATGGTGATGGGGCGCATTGTCGAATCTCATCCAAGGAGCCACCCTCCTTGGGAATGAGGTAGATCAGGCCCTCACTAATGCTGTCAGGCATCTCTCCTATGTGCAGGATGAACTGAAAAGCACTGTAGAGATCTGTGCCAAGCAAGTCCCAATACTCCAAGAAAAGTTGGGAGTCAAGCCATCCTCACCTGGACGGCTACCACGGGGGAGTGTTCTAAGAGCCGTATGAATCTTCTCTAATTGAAGAGGCAGCTCAAGCCTCTGACGCATCTCCTCAGTGACAAGACAAGGCATCTGTGCCCACACTTGCTCTCTGCATGCATCCGGACGCTCTGCCTGAGGCTCTGCAGATAGTAGCATACGGTGGAAGTCAGTAGCAACTGCACGCATGTCCTTTGGCTCTAAAGCAAGTGACCCATCGGGCCTCCTCAATTGGCTGACCTTGGCATGCGTATGCTGGGGTCCCACTGCCTCAAAGAAAGCGTATGTCATTCTGTCACCCACCTGGGTTCACTAAGATGCTTGTCGATGGAAAGCAAACTCATGGCGCCTCTCTTCTGTGCTGACGAGCTCTTGGCGAGCCTGCTGTAACTGCTCCTCCAGCCAAGGACTGTCTGGATGCTGCTCCTGCATCCTCTGCAAGGAAGCAACGCCCCGTCGGAGATGCTGCTCCTCCTCTCTTGCTGCAACCAGGTGAGCTGAAGACTCTTGAAGAAAGAATCGACTAAGCTGAGAAAGTCGAGAGGCCACTCTGTCAACAGGAGAATCCTGCATGTCTAAGCTCTCTGTTCAAAGAGCCTCCACTCGCTCTCTAAGCGTTGAGTCCAGCAAGACCCTCTCAGGGATGCTTAGCATCGTGCTCCCCCTCCTCTGCCTATCAGTCAGTGTAAGGATCACTGGTGCATGGTCCGAAAAGGAAGTCCTTGCCAGAATGCCAAGTGTCCCACCCAAGTCACAGAAGTGGTCACTAGTCTAGAAGCGATCTATTCGAGCCCACTCTGCGGTTCGAACGAGAGAAGGCCAGGCTGTCTGGGGGCCTCACAAAGCTAGAATGCTGCCACACATCTGAAACCCACAAGGTCATACAAAACCTCTCCCAAGCTGCCAACTCAACTCCATGCATAGTAGTATGGCTGCCACCAATCCTGTCAGAGGGTTCCTCCTTCATGTTGAAGTCACCCCCTATGCACCATTGCTCTGCTTGCGGCAGAGACTCAACAATCTGAGACCAAAACTCTGCACGTGCACTCGCCACATTGGGCGCATAGATGTTCAGGAAGCCCACGAGACAACCCTGAACCTGCATGGTGATCCACTGAGCCGTGCTTGGCACAATGATCCCTCTGCCCACAATGGCCTGCTACAAAGAATCCGCAATAGTCATACATACCCCGCCCTGGATGCCTCCAGGTCCAAATGTAGCTGACCAAAAAGTCGCATATCGTCCCGCAAAAGCTGACCACAACGTCTAATGCGGCTCTCACACAGATGATGCTCCTGTAGCATAAGAAGGTCAATCTCTCCTCCCACAAGGCATCGCTGGCACCTGTTGCCAACCGTCAGCTGTCTGATCATTGGTCTCTGTCGAGGTACCAGCCTGTGCGTCCTGTGTATCTAGCTGCTTGGCATGCTCAACCTTGGGATGCTGCGCATGAGTTGTGGGTCAAGGTCTCTTGCGAGGACAGGCCTTTGTCCAATGGCCCATCTGCCTACAAATGAAACAATGGTTCGGGAGACCTGAATACTCTACACTCTGTCTGATCCATCCCCCAACTCACCCGAGGCAACAGTACCACCTTGGGGAGGGAGTGCGTGTCACGAACAAGAACCTGCACAGTAGGTAAATGTGCGGCCTTGGCCACAACTGAAGCTGCAGTGCGCGGAGACTCAAGAACTGTCCCGAACATGGAACCAATCCTGGGGAGGAGAGGGTGGTACTCTCGCCTTAGGCCTGGGAAATAGACTGAAATCGGCAAGTCTGCCTCCTCCTCGAGCACATCTGTAGTAGGGTCAAAACCATGATGACAAAGCCGGAGACTGGGCCGAGTGCCAATGATCTTACAAATAACCGAAGTGGCTTGCAAGCGCTCCACTTCGGCCATCAAGCTCGCTTGCTCTTCAGGCGAAAGAGCAAGTCGAAGGGTCGCCTCCGTGGTGGGCTTCAATGGAGTCCCTTTGAGGTGGAGCAGAAGCCGCCATTCTGTGTCTGCTGCTGAGTCGAGAAAGACGAAGGTGACACGAAACTCCCAGAAGGCTGAAAAGACAAACTCCTGCGAGCTAAGAAGTGGGATGGTTTGGGGGGGGGGGGGCGAATGCAAGCGGGAACGCGAGGCAGGGGCGGGCGGGCTGAGGCGCGAGGGGCTGGGGCGGATGCGCTGTGAACTGGCTGCATGCTGGGCTGGCAGCAGGCAGCAGAGACAATACAATGACAGATGTTTGGAGTTGGAAATTCCAAACCAGGAGCGACTTGTCTCACTGTTTTTAGAAGGAATACTAGGTCATCCTTAATGTAGGGCATCCCAGTGACTCTTTATTGGAGAAAGTACTGTCTAGTTACTCAGTTGATTCAACAATTCCTGTAGTTGATTCAATGGGTCAAATGAGGAATGGGATTGTCCATGGGGCTCCTACTTTCCTTCTTTCAACCATTAATATCCACTTGTTGTTGGGTCAGTCATTTGTTTGGTAGTTCATCTTTATGTGGTTGTATGTTGGTTTGGAACATATGCAGATTTGCTTCTCTCATAATAAGAAGGCATGCAGGATAACGCATCCTTCATATGTTTTTGAGGATTGTTTGATAGCTCACCTTTTGTGTGTTTCTTATCTCAATCTCTCTCTTTAAGCTGCAGTGTTGTTCTTTAGGTTATGAGAGGAACTTGTTGGAGAAACCCGAAAGCGAGAGGAAAGCATGTGCCACAATTGCCGGTGTAGCTTATGGAGGCTATGCTCGAAAGGTACATTGTAGTGACATTATTACTGCCAATCTTCTTATTGATTATGTGGTATTGAAATGATACTATTGTTGTGTTGTTTGTCAGATCCTCCGTCAGATCCTTGCCAGCCTGAATTCAGATAATGGAAGTTCAAAACTGGAGGATCATCCCGTGCTGTTCCTTACCGCTGTAAAAGAGGCAAATTATCTGGTTGCTATGTTGAAAGAGCACTAAAGTCTTTCATCAGCTTGTTCCCTTGTCCTTTCTATGGTATGTGATACTGATGTTATCTTTCTTAAGTTTCCTTGATAACTGTGCTTGCCCCCCCCCCCCCCCCCCCCCCCCCCCCCCCCCCCCCCTCCCCCCTTGTATTGTGAAATCATGTTAATTATGAAAGAATTGTACATGGTCAAGCGGCCAATTAAACAACTATATACAAAGGCTGTAAGACCAGTCTTGGACATGAACATGAAAAGCGTATAGTCTAGATGGAAAAGCAGTCATGGTAAACAATCAGGCAATTACTATTGCCGCCAAGATGCTAACTTTCCAAAATCGTGCGTTTGCCGAATAAATGACCCTGGGAGTGGTAAGCAAAGATACACTCGAAAGCAAATTGCCTGTCAACCGGGTACATGTTTGAACGACCATAAAAAATAAAGGCATTCCTGGTGGTTTAACTATGCTAGAAACTCCAATAATGAAACTTATCCAAAAGCAGCTGAAAATGCTTAGAATGACATGCATAAGAGCGCTTTCAAAAGACTATTAGCGAGGGGGAAAAGATTCACCAGCAATATGAAACCAAACGGAGGAAATAAACGCCCAGATCCTCTTGGCAAGAGGATAATTTAATGAGGGGATGAGAAAACACTCGCTGCTGCTGCGCATCCTCCTCACCTGCTCTCGCCATCGCCCAGCTCCCTCCCCCGCCCCCCTTGCTAGCGCGCGCTGCCGTGTAGCCTCGCGCTGCACTGCCCTCGCGTGCTGCTCGTTGTCCACCCCCTCGCGCTGCCCTATCCGTCCCCCCCTGCCCCCCGCCTCCCTCTCCCTTCGCGCTGCCCGCCCTTGCTCCTTCTCGCCAGCATTCCTGCCTCCACACTGCTGTTACTGCAGTCCACCATCACCGAGCCCCTTTAAAAACCCCAAAAAATTTCGCCTATTCCCCTCCCCCCCGCACACACACACACACTCTCCCACACACACGCACATTCTTACTTTGCCTCGCTCTGCCCGTCTGAGTCGCCTCCCACCCCCTCCAAGGTTCCTGCAAGCTGAGGGTTTCTCTTGGTCTTCGGGTACCTGCCACGACATTGTCTCCCCTTCTTCGACCGCAACAGCAGACACAGATGGAGGCTCAAGCTCCACCACCGAGGGACTCCGATGAAGTTCCCTCGTCCGACCCTGCTGAGCCCACCATTCGACTTGCTCTCACACCGACAGAGCAAACGAGCCTAGCCGTAGAGATGGAACGCCTTCAGGCGACTGTCGTCATCTGCAAGATTCTCGGCACCAGACCCAATAGAGGAGAGCTGCGTGATCTTCTCCAGGCCCGCCTTCTCGCAGAGGTGGGCAAGATCTTGAATGTTCAGTTCCTCGGACGCAGCTACTATCAGATAAAGTTCGAGACTTCCGAGATGGCGTCCAGGGTCATCGCGATGAGCCCCCTGGCCATCCGAGCAGTTCGAGCCCACCTTTGACAGTGGAGGCATGGTTTTGATCTAGCTACGGATGTTTTGGTAGAGGAGGCATACCTTCCTATCTCCGTCTGCTTTTTTGGTTTGAGGAGGGAGTACCTGTCACTCTTGTCCAAGATAGGCTCAGAGATTGGGACTGTCCTGGAGACACCTCGCACGGTAGCCTCTGTAGCTGCCAAGGCGGCCAACATCCCTTCAGTACGTGTTCTGGATCGGGACACCCACTCTCTCCCGAAGGTCATTCTACCACCTCGGGTGAGTGGGGGTTGGTTTCGTTAGAGCGTGGAGTATTTCCTCTCTCTTATTCTACTATTTCCAGTCTGGCTTCTAAGAGATTTCTATGTTCTTTGAGAACTAAAATTCAGGTCCGCTTCCGCTTTCTGACACAGTAGCTCGATTGATTCACTTGTTTGCCTACAATTTTACCATTTTTTACCTTAGTCATTGGTATTAGATATTCGATTATATGAAGATGATGTAATTCTTTGGTCTCGTAGGTCTTTTCAGATGTAAATAAATAATATTTCATTTCCTCTTTCTCATATTTATGTGTTGAATTTTCAAAAACCAGGTTACAAGTAAAAGGCCACATGGCATGTCTGAAAAAGCTATACAAGAAAGCCATTGTATAAAATCGTTTGGAGTCGTCCATGCCTGCTGTACACGTCAAAGTCGAAGGCATGCCCAATGGTGGTGAACCACGGAGCAAGGAAGAAAGTGGTGGCACGATGCTTCTTTGATAGTGGCATTTTGTGCTGTTCATGTATGCGACAAATCTCGTTACAGTAATATAGACCATGAACATCAATATAGAAATTATCTAATGAAAAATGTAAAGCAAGGCTGGTTTGCACTTTTGAAGTTGTCCAAAGACCTGTTTAAACAACTCATTCCCTCTCATGGGATGGAAAAAAAAGTCCAAATATGGGAAGCCATCTGATAACAAAGAAAACATTGACATTAAGCTTGAAGCAAGAGACCTCTGGGTATTTGCCCACCATGATGCCCAAGGTAATCACTCTTGTATAGCTAAGTGCAATGCGAATTGAAAGACCGAGTACTTTTCTACCGAGGCTCAAATTTTGTGACTCTTTGGAATGTGAGAGAACTGCTGCATAATAGACCCAATTTACATAGGTTGATCATAGTCAGAACCAAAGTGGCCATACTTGTGAATTGTTTAAGTTTATCATTGTCAAAAGAACACTTTAAAAATTATGAAGACTTGAGTGTATTGTGTAATGTGTAGGGTGAAAGTTTTGAAGTAGCCAATCAAAGGATATTGTGCATAATCATTGAGATGCTGTTGGAGGGGAGCTTGGACATGGAAACACACATTTAGTGCGAGACATGGAAAACATGCCACCACAAAGCTTGAAACCGTGCCACGAGTTTCACACATCACAAGTTTTACTCCAGACGCTTTTTCAGCCATTGATCATTTGTTGGAATTTATTATGGCTTCGTTGGAAAGGAAGCTATCAGTTTGTTCCTTTAGGATGATGACAACCTCATACTAAACTACCTCATACTAAACCAGGAGCCTGAAAAGCAGGTCCCAATTTTCCGTGGCTGAAAGCCTCTTCAAATCATTGAAGAGCAAACAAGCTTCCCTTTTAATAAAATTGGTTTCTTTTGGAAGCTAATCATAAATATATTTGATTGTGCTCTTCTCTAGCGTTTAATCCAGGCATACCAAATGTTGTGGTTGATGGGCCCCCATGCTTCATCTAGAGTTCGAGTTTACATATATCTCTGTGACATGAATGAGCATTATAGATAGTGTTTGATGCTTTTAAAAGAAGTCGAGGTCGTAGCCAAAGACCCTAAGTAGTGTGAACTTGGTCCTATGAAGGCGGACAACCAAGAAGAGAATTCAGAGGAACAAGTGGAGGAGTTTGTGCCGCCCTCACAATCATGGAATGTGAAGGGCATTAAGTCAAGTAGAAAGTAGGGCCTTTTTTGGGATGTGGGATCGAGAGAGAAGAACGTTAACTGTCGGGCTATCCAAGAACATCACCTCAATGCCAGAAAACAAGCTCTAGGAAAGAAGTTGATATTTTACGGAGAAGGAAGTGATGGCTTCGATGGTGTTCTCACCATAGTAGACAGGGACCTTAAGCCTCAGGCTAGTTCTGAATCATGCTTCTTGGGAGACCACTTACTTGGGCTTGTTGGATTGCCAAACATGCATGTTTTAGTCAGGTAAGCATGTCATTTTGGAATCCTATTTGGAGCAGAAAAATGGAGGCTTGTGCAAGCTTGAAATATTGGGTCGTCTCTAATGCTAGCATTGCATGACTAGATGGCTAAGCTATGGTGAAATGCAGGAAAGGAAAGAATCATGAAGAGGTGATGGCAAATAATGTCAAGATGGTAAAGAAGGAACCGAACTAGGTGATTATTATTAATGTGAAGAGGTGTGACGGGTTGCATGCTTTGTTCTAATTGACATGAGAACCTTTTGTCAGATCTAAGAGCTAGGGCACCTCTTCATAAGGGAAGTGAGCTATAATATAAAGTTTTTGACACCCAATTTGTAACTTTTAAATGGTAAGCTCACCTATCGAACAATTGGGAAAGAGGTAAATGCCGAGGAGACATTGAGAAAACCAATGACAAATATCTTGAGATGGGAATCTATGACACTATCCATAAGTGCTGTAAAAGTATTTTAGGAATTGGTTAGTAACCCAAAGGACATACACAAGTTGCAAGGCTAAAGGAGCACAAGTGCCACCTTCGGTACATTAGTGGGTTGCATACATAGTTAAAGATAACGTCGAGTGTTAATCTATCTGAATGAAGTGTTTTGCACCTTGTGGTTCTTCACAACTCTCCAACCTTAGTAGCGGATACTTGCTCTTGATGGATATGGGTTTACTCAATGATTATCTTTGTACATGCACATGATTCTACTATCTTCAATAGCACATTTGTGAAGCCCATAGAGAGGGACTTGGCTTAATGAAATCAGGTTGGAGGTGGCTAGCTAACTAACACTTCGTCTCCTCAACTTTAGGCTATAGGTGACTTGCTAATGTGTGTATTTCCTTCTACAAAATTGCCATACTACAGAGAATGCTAAGGTCGCAACCTAGGAGAGAGTATAATCAGAATAAATTAGTGTGTTGTTGGTTGTCAGAATGAGAAGAGATTGTTTTATTGTGAGAAGATTACTTCAAAACCTACGAGAGAGTAGAGTCAGAACACTATCTCCAGGGGTCATTAAATTGGGAGGTGGGATCAATGGTGGACGAGAATCTCAAGGCAACACAACGGTCGACCAAAAGGTTGACAACATTGACCATCCCCCTCTCACCCTAACATGCTTGCGTGCATTTCATTGCTTCTCTAGCCAATTCACTTGGTCATAAAGTAAACTGCCTATGAAAAAAAAACCTAAAACATAAAAAGGTAACTCAGGCCCATTGGATGGATCACGAGCGTCGTGAAAATCATGCCCGAGTTTAGAGTTGTGGATCCTATTGCTTGGGGTTCATTGAAGACCCTGTGGTATATAATGTTGAGCTAGTAGAGGATAAATAAGCACATGTACAGTCTTTTGCTTACAAGAGAGCGGTGGGACACATTTCTCACCTAAAAGTGGCATAGTGTACAATTGGTCTCAAATGTAATTTTGTTGGCCCATAACTAAACTTGCATTATCCAACTTATGGAGCAACTCTTACTCAACACAATGCTATAATTCATGGTCATGGCTTGGAATTCAATGTATGTATTATCGAATGCACTCCATATAATGCATTCTACAATATTACCAGATTTATCCTTGTGAGCTTAGTGCATCATGAAATCACTCTAACTATGAGTAGAGGTCTCTGCTAAATGATATTTCTTAACCTGTAGGTAATAGCAATGTTTGTGGCACCATTATCGACCAAATTGCAAACTCGATCACCATGGATTGTGCCTTGCATTTGAACCAAATCACAAGGCAAAAGTCCATTTTGGCCGGAAAAAAAAGCAGCATTGATGTGGAGGCTTGGTGTAACAAAGCTAGACATGTAAGGACCTTGGAGAGGCATCAAGGGATAAAAATTATTGGGATGGTTGTACAATGTGTAAACTCTCCATTTCTCTCGCATGCAAGGCCTAGTCTAGAAACCCCTAAGTTGTGTGGATTTTTCCGTTAATCAAAACATACTTTTCCTATTCAAGATGTAAATAACCCCTTCAAGGAGAGGTCCTCTTTTTATTGTAGGAAATTTGTAGATACTGGACTAAAAAACTCCTATTATTAGACTCGTCATTTGTTTACAATTTTTAGAGCATTTTCCTTGCTGTTGCTACTTTTTGGTTCGTTTTGCTTGATTTTGGGACTGCGTTTTCATGTGAGGGCTACTTTATTGGGGAGTACATGTGGTGCAGCAATTAGGTGGCCATGGTGATGCCTACGTGTGGCTTTTGCCCGATGATGGTACGCAGCCCTTGCCCGACCATGTTTCATGGCTAATATCTGGAAGGGATAAGCACCCCTCTGGTGTGTTGAAAAAAGAAAAAAGTTGAGTTCAAGAGGTGAGAGGATACATGGTAAAGAGGGGAAGATGATGGCTGAAATTTCTACATAGAAGTGCGATTTCTGATGCATCGTAGACCTCAGAGATGATGCAACCCCAGTAATAGTACACTTTTTATCAAATTACATGGGATTAAGGGCCGGGAAATTCACGCACGACGGGCGAGGAGATCGCAGCCGTGAGATGCCTATTAAAACTAAACCTGGCCAAAAGTTAAACCCCTTACCGGCCAGTGCATGTAATAAAAAATTATAGGGAAAATTACCAAAATACCCCTCTAGTTTGTGGAAATTCCTAATAGACCCCTCAAATTTCAAAAATTCCCAAAATACCCCTGATATTTTGTCATAAATTCCCAAAATGCCCTTTACATTTTCCAAAATTCCCAAAATACCCCTGGTTGTGAGAGTAAATTTCTCCAAAAATAATTTTTTTTGTAGGTCTTCACAAGAGAGTGATTGTCTACCGTACAAGATGCTAAAACTACAATTTGAGTTGGTTATGTAGGCTTTGGAGATGATTTGCTTCATTATTTTTAGACATAATTGCCTTTTTCCCGATGGTAATTGGTGACAAATTACATGCTGAGCACTCAAATACGAATCTCAATTGTAAAAAATGAATGAAGATTAGAAAATCTTGAACAATCCAACCAAAAATAGATACAAGGGTATTTTGGGAATTTTTGAAATTTGAGGGGTATTTTGGGAATTTCCTCAAATTAGAGGGGTATTTTGGTAATTTTCCCAAAATTATAAAACTAGGCAAGGGTGCAACATGCATGTGTAGGTGAGATGGCTAGCCCATGTGTCACCAAACCTTGGTTGCGAGGGCTTGGGTCAAAACCGGCTGATGGACGTTCCATTTTTTGCGTTGCCCGGGGACCCTGCAAAAAACAGAACGTGGGTCTTTCCCTGCGCATTTCCCTCATTTTTGTGCCTTTGTTCTTGCCCTCCTCCTACTCACCTGTTGCAGATCTACTGCCCAACGACTTGTCGGAGGTGAGATTCTCGCTCGTGGACTACTCCTCAGCATCAATGTGAGATTCTTTTCCCTTTAATGCCTTGTGTTACTTAGTGTCGTTTGGACTGGTCATTGTATCCGAGTGTATTAAGTTTTTACTGCTCTTTAGGTGATCCCACCCATTTTTCAAATGTCTTCCACTTATCAAACTTGAGAATAATGCCACAGTATTTGGAAATATGATGAGTAAAGGTCAAACCTACTATCCAACATTGGTCCATGCATTCTAATTACGACTTTTTTGTTTTCCATACCCACAATTGTGAGTGGAGATGATGCATTAAGCCAGCAAGAATGTACAATGAACCCCAAGCACTATATGTGTGATGTTTCCACAATAGGGGGTGCAAAATTCATCAGCCCGATTCTTGATCTAATTATAAATATAACTCCGTGCTTTCATACACATTATCTCTGAATTGTGCCACTAAAAAGTTTCACTCTAAGACCCAAGTGTTCTTTGCTATCTAAATTTATTTCAGGTAACAATATCTGGTAATCTATGTGCGTACCAAAAGTGCTTTATTCTCAACCCTTCTCCCTCACAAGACTAAGTCATGTTTAAAGAAAAGCACCTTCCAAGTGCTCTGTACCCATCTGCAGATTTTAGCGGCAGGACCCTGAAGAAGGGTAGTCTTTAAACAGACGCAACGGATCCTTCGAGGCTGCTTTACATCCAAAGGAAGTGTCTAGGTTAAGCCCTCTAACAAGAATCTTGTTTCCAATTGGGATAGCCCTCTAAAATACCCTCCAAATGAATATTTTCATTGAGCTCGGCCATTTTGCATCCCAAATGTTGTTTACACTCTTCTGCCATCTCTCTTCAGGCCAATCTATCTTTGAAATTTGCAGAGCGGAATGAATCAATCCACTTTATAAGTCAGGTTGTCATATGTTTCCAATTGTTTTGGGCAATGTGAAACTTGTGTCTTTGGGATAATGCCAAGCTCTTCAATCAACTTTTGACACACTAGGAGGAATTGGCCAATTGGATAAAGCTTCTAAGACTCCATTGAATCATATCCTTTCATTTAAATTCAACCCATGTTGCACCAATGGTCTACATCCTTCGGAACAACAACTGTCGTCGTCCCAGATGTGAGCGAGCTTGGAGATCCCTTTGTTATTATTATATCTGATAACTCTCTTCCACAAATCATAAAGCCTTTGTGACTTTTCACCTTGTTGGTTTTCACACTAGACAAAATCATTTCTTTGCCTGAAAACACACTTCCTTGTTTCCAAAAAAGTAAGAGGATGAGACAAGTGTGTGTGATCCTTTCTCAATGTCCCTCTTTATAGAAATAGGAAACTAATTGTCAACTATCCCTCACAATAGCCCACCTATACATATAATGCTTTTCATATAAGAAATAGGTCCATGTGACACTAATCAACAAGCTGGTATAACCAATCTACCACACTTGGGTGATAAAAAAGTTGATCCTGCTTTGTATTCTTATTCGCACAAACACAAGCGCACGTGCGGACGCGCATACATACACACACGCACATAAGGAGATCTATTTAAGGAGTCTTCCTAGTATATTTAAGAACTCATGGGTAGTACTTGAGCAAATAGTCCTTCTAATAACAAGTTAGCCCAACAATAGCTAGTTAGTTAACCCAATACTTTGATTACCTAAAATAATCACGTAACTTATCTGAAATGTTTTTAAGATTGCTAACAAATTGTTATTTCAGAGGAGAGATTTAACAACAAACTTCCTCTTTGCTTGAGGAGCATTGCTTATGATTCTCATGGGCATTCGACTAGATGTGGTATGAGGCGTATTGTTCCAAGCAGTCACACCCATCTAGTATTCCCCAAGGAATGCAATGAGCACTCCATCGTCCTTCACTCCCTCAAGGATGACACATATTTTTTCCATGATGCAACAGGTGGCTCTCACACAAGAAGTTTTGGACAAATTTTCACAATAATTCCCACATTGTGACGTACCTCAACATCATGAGCGTCTGTGAGGGAGGCACCGCATACCTAGCTAGGTATGATTGGGGGTAGGGACCGCCGGCCTAGTGGGAGAGGATCTATGGTCCCTTGCCCCCAATCATAACTAGCTAGGTATGTGGTGTCTCTCGAGCAGAAGCCCATGATGTCATGCACTGTGTGAAAAACACTGAAAAAGACTCCGTTTTCCTACATGAGAACATTTCTAAATCTTCTTGTGTCATATTATCAAAATAACACATTGGCATCTCAAAGGAGCCATGATTGTTGCCTATGCAGAAAGAAGATAAATGTTGTGCTTTGAGAAAAATGTTACATCCACTTAGTAGAGTAGAGTGGAAAATAATAATTTCAAGCACCAGAAAGAGTGGTGGAAAATCGAAGGAGGAGCAAAAGAGCCGACAAAAATTTAAGGATTGGCCGCCAAAATAGCCTAGGTAGACTAGGCAAGTGTGGTTGTATATCAAACTTGAAGACCTCAAGAATGGAGCTCATCGTCCACATATTGAAATGTCTTCTATTGTGTATGTCATCTCCCTCGTTTCACATGGAAGCAATGTTGGTTCTAGTAGCACAACATTCTTAGCGGCTCTTTCCTTTTCTTCTTTAGTTCTAGCCTCGCTCGCTCGTTTGTTTGTTTGTTTGTTTTTGGGGGGGGTGGGGTTAATTATAGTACCATGGTTTGAATTAGAATATATCAGAAAGTTATCAAGGCTTCAGAGAAATGACATGTTACATGCATTTCTATACTCACGAAGATACATGGTTGATCTTCTCTTCATTAATAATCGATTTATATTGAGGTGTTTTAACCATAATAGACCTCTTTCAAATGAGGACCCCTTTTCTATCTACCCACTTGATATTATCAATATCAAGGCCACTTATGACAACCACGTTAGTTCATACTAAGTACCACTATAAAGTTGATTTGTCCTTTTATTGGGGATTTTGAATCATTCACATATCGAAAAAAAGAGGTGTTACCAGGAGATCATGTGAACTTTATATATGCACATAGTAACAGACCGAAACGGATGGCTGAAAAGGTTTGTGTATCACAAGTGCTTCCTATCATTTACAATGCATCGAAACCATTGTTAGCATTCATTGATCTATTACGTCTTATTAACATGTTTGAAGAAAACAAATAGAATCACTCGACATATTGTGCATTTTCTAAAAAAAAATCAATTTCCCAAAATTAGGATTGATATATCACTACTTTTTAAGAGTTTGGTGGGGATAGTCCTCTGGATGGGGGAGGGCCACACACACACACACACACACACACACACACACACACACACACACACACACACACACACACACACACACTTAATACATTAGTTACACCTGAGGATTTAGCAGAAGAACAAACCCTTCATATAAGTGTTTCCTGACAAAAATCGGACCCTATTATTCAAATGAGCACACACACACACACACACGCACACACGCACACACACACACACACACACACACACACACACACTCATAACACTGATGGTATTTAAATAACTACAGATAAACAACTACTTTTTTCACACAAGAAGATATCGGGTATGTCCTTGTAAGACAATAACAAACAATAATAAGATGTTAATATACGAATATATATATCATAAGATAATCTAACTCTATAATGATTGCAGATACAAGCAAAAATTACTTTGAGAAGTACCGATTCCACTGGGAATCCTCTAAGCAATGCATGATTGGGAAAGTATCAGGGTTATGATACAATATCTTCACGAAAAAGTTGTCATATTGCAAAGCTTTATCTACCTTGTAAATGGCGTGAAGACAGCCTTTTCAAAAAACCTTGTGTATAATTTACTGGCTTTATAATTCACTTGAAGAAATATATGGTTTTGATTACTCTTGGATAGTGTGTTAGACTTTCAAGTAAATAGATGGAATACATATGCCTAATATTAATGTGGTGGTTGCTATGGAGTGCCACCAAAATCCTAAACTTGGCCTTTACATGTGGAGTGGCTAGTAGGATAAAAATAGGTCCTTGCCTAAAAACAACATATGAAATTAAGAGTACCTATTTTGGGCGAGGGATGAGCAGTTCACTCTCCTCTATGCAATGTATTTAAATTGCTCCTCCTCGCGATGTCTATGCATACACAAGCCATGGGTTGCAATGTATTGGCACATATATCTTACACACATAATCTCTCACATGCACGAAGCCGCAAGAGAGTACATACACACACCTACACACACGCACACACACTCAAGAGGGCTTCTGTCTACATCAAATGGCACTTGTCTGACTGTTGATAACGCGTGATAGCTAGAGTGGAGAATTTGCAGATAAGTCCATATTGGAGCATAGCTACCGTGTCGAATCAACAGGTAGGTGTTTACCTATAGAGATTATGAGAGTTACTCTGTAT
This sequence comes from Adiantum capillus-veneris, assembly GCF_014529385.1. Classification (NCBI taxonomy): domain Eukaryota; kingdom Viridiplantae; phylum Streptophyta; class Polypodiopsida; order Polypodiales; family Pteridaceae; genus Adiantum; species Adiantum capillus-veneris. The sequence continues at coordinate 83,270,298 of NC_140947.1, read as the reverse complement.
GTCACAGATAAATGATCTAACACACACACATACATAGTGAATTCCACTGCTTTCTGTCTTTTTTAGTAAGCTGACTGGCAAAAGGAATGTATTACTTACAACAAGAAAATGTTATTGGTAATGACACATGCATGGCTTAGGTAAGTGCAGCACTCTACATACTGAGTTTTGGTTGGTTTTTGATAACATACGTGCTATACCTTTTTGTGGGTTCAAAACCAAAAGAAGTGTTTTGAATTATGGGATGTACAACATCTGGTAGTCTCCAGATAATTAATAGGATTACAAAGTATAAACTGCATACCGGTTGGTCTGGTTTAGTTCAAATGCTGGATTGCATATTTATATACACACTAAGCATAAAAATAAAGCATTGGTTGAAATACAAGAAAAATTTGGACGAATATTCTGGATCTCCAAGTTACTGTTATGCGGCATAAATGGTCTTCAGGTCTTGCTGATGCAGAGGTTTAAAACCTGGTCTTTTTCGGACCCATTACTATATAACATGCACTCACAGGAGGGTGTAACACAAGTGGAAAGAGGAGCCGATACCTGTGTTTTTTCTTGCATAAGGGTATCAAGGTGGATTGAACATAAAACATAAAAATGTCATATGGTTTTATTGAGATTTTTTAATAAATACAAACAGAACGCTGTTCGTTTTTTACAGATATAGCAATAGTAACTAAACCATACTTTGGCTCACATAATATGAAATATTTTTTTGATTGAGGTTTTTCTTGATCTCCAAATTAAAGTTATATAGCTTATAAAGTTGTTCAGTTATGGCTTAGGTTGGGGTTGTAGGACCTGGTCCTTCTTTGGGCACATTACATAAAAAGAGTAAGTCTTGGTAACATATCCAGAGGAAGGTATAATACAGTTTATTAATTAAAAAAAAGGGGGGAGCCGATGGCTGAATCTCTTTCTTACATAGGTGGTATTGAGGATGCCGAAGTATATTGAACATTAAACAATAACTGTCATTTGGTTGATATATGGTTTTTTTAAAAGAAGTTGTACTAGTTACAAACAAAATGTTTTCCGGCTTTTTACAGTTGTAGTAGTATTAATTGAACTACATTTTGATATACATATGTGACAGAATATTGTATTAGAAAGGATACATATGACCATTTGGTGGATATCATGCTGGAGTTACCTCTCATAGATAGAGAATGATTTGTTATGATCAAAATGCTTATAATTTGATTCTATTCAAAGTCTACCTTTATAACATATTACAATGATTGCCAATATCTCATGAATAGGTGTGTATTTGAGGAAAAAGCTAGTACCATGGAAATTAGTTACAAACTTAAATCTAGGATGCATACATGTACAGACCCAGCCAAGATGGCAACCATCAATAGGAAAATGGAATTAGAACATGAAAAACAAGAACTAAAGTACCTTGTAACTAGTTAATCATAAAATACCAGTGTCTAGAAATAGACCATATCTTGCCTGACTAGCCAAGAAAGATGTAATTTATCCAGAATAAAATGTATTGACATATAGTGGGCGGGAATTATTTTTGGGATTGACAGCGATAACAAGCGGCTGAGGTTGCATGGTACCTATCTTCCCACAATGTCAGAGTGTGTTCTAATGCATCTGTGTTGTTGGATGGTGGCAGGTATAAACCTCAATCTTGTTCCTTTGAGGATTCATCACCACAACCTTGTTACCTTACTATTGTATTTGGATCTTCATTAATAAAGAAAGTTATCATATTTCACAATGGTTTTGTAATTTGTTTTGTACTTTGTTGGTATTTAATGTAATTTAATTATACAGTTTGTATATCAAAGGGGATTTTCATATTAAACACACACACACACACACACACACCACACACACACACACACACACACACACACACACACACACACACACACACACTCATTCTCATAGTGTGTTGTGCAAGAACTCCATTTCCTTCTCCAAGCTTGAAAAGTTGAGAGCCTACACCAGCAACTCTTGGCTATGGAATGCAAATCCAACCAAGAGCCATGATTCAATGCTATGCTAGCCATCTTCTTCATCTCCATTACTATGCTACTATGCTACTATGCTATGCTAAGATCTATGAGTAATGGTATGAGAGGACACTACTTATTTCTCGTAAGTTACTTCTTCTTCCTCTTCCCTATCGTCATTCCTTGCTAGCTCTCTCCACCTTTGAAGGTGTTTGAGGTCTTGGGACTGAGGCTAGGGACAAGTTAATGAGCTCATTTACTAAGTTATGGGCATAATTGTGGTGCATGAAGCTCTCTATCTGCATTGCACCATCAAGGTCTCAAGGAACACAAAGCTTGTATTGTACCAAGTCTCTCTTTATGGGAGAAGCTATAATACAAAATCCTTTTGGAGGGGGAACCGGCTCCACATAAATCCGGTCATCAACTATTGTCAAGTTCTCTAATTCTCTCTCTTACAAAGTATTGTTCATGCCAAGTTAATTAGGTAAAGTGGTTTTGTTGCTACCTCTGATCAAGTTCTCCCTCCATTTTCTCAAAGTATTGTCATAAAAATGCTCCCTACAATTTTCTTAATTCCGCTAATCTCAATGTTCATAGTCCATTTTTGTTACGATGGCTATAGACACAATCCCTTTCTCACTTACAAATACGTTTGTTGCATTTTCATGATCAATTGTCTCTTACTGTACGCACATGAAGAGCATTCGTTCATTTTTTGATCCAAAAAGTGCTAAGCCCCACTTTTTTTTGGTGTTATTGTAATTGTATTCCAATTCTAGTAGACAAATTATTGGGGTTGCAGAGAAATTGTTTGTTTTGAACACATGCGTTCATTATGGCAGGAAGGTCTTCCTAAGGTTGTAATTTCTTTGCAACGGGCTTGCACATGCTCTGCCAAAATTTGCAGCCTACATCAGTTAGCGTGTTAGCAATTGAGCTTGTTTGTGCACAAAAAGTTGTTTGCTTGTTGGTGTTCATAGAGATGGAACGAACTGAGGAAATTAGCTCCATGTGCGCACTGTATCTATCAACCCTTGAAATTGGTCGAGGTCACTCTACTTGGCTTTATATTCATACTAAAAGCATCAGGTCACGCTCGTGTTGAGAAGCATGAGGTTCGATTTTAGTGAATAAATGATGTTTTTTTGTTAATTATTCTAACCCTTGGTGACATGGTCATTGAGCTTTCAACTTTCACCCCAACACCCCTAGAGATGTTAAGTATGGAGCCTGATTTACCCTTGTAATTTTCTGTGGTAAAAGCGCACATTTGTAAGGCCCCCATTATGAGGAGAAGCTATCGTGCGTGAAGGAAAATCACTCACCGGAAACCAAAATTTTCACGGACAAGAATCAGGGGCAACTTTAAAGGCCTCGGGCGCGGAGGCCCCCGAGACTTTTTTTCCCGCCGGAATATTCTTTTTCGCCAGAATATTATGGCCGGACGGCGGCCGGAAAGTGGTCGGAAAACAACTGGTCGGTTGGCCGGTGGCTGGTAGTCAATGGCCGATGGCCGGTGGTCGGAAGTCAATGGCCGATGGCCGGTGGTCGGAAGTCAATGGCCGGTGGCCGGTGGCCGAATTCAAAAGCGGACTTGTCTTCTCAAGGGCGGCCACACATGGGCGGATTGGAGGGTCCGATTTGGACTTATTCGCACAAGGGCGACTACACATGGCTGTCTCTCATAAGAGAGGGCAGCCCTTTTGGCCTATAAAAGGAGTCCATTTCTACACACATTTGATAGTGTGAAGTTGATGCAACAAGGTGAGTGTGAGGTGGTGAGAGTGAAGCAAGGCGGGAGCTCCATTAAGGGTATAATCCCTTTGTAAACTACTTCTTGTTTTGAAGTACTAAAGCCATTGAGTGGCTGCTTTCCCGTGGACATAGCCCACATTGGGTGAACCACGTATATCGTGTGTACTCTCTCTCTCTCTCTCTCTACTCTATAATCTCGTGTATATAAATTTGTCTCTCTCCATTAAGTAATCTACTCAATTATCTATTTAGCTAAGTCTTATTTCCTAACAACTGGTATCAGAGCAAGGTTTGCTCGTAGCTAAATTATCTCAAGGAAAGGATTCCTTGAATTGAGTGGGAGTTATGGCGGAGGAAGGGAAGCTCAAGATTGATAAGTTCAACGGAAGAAACTACCAACATTGGAAGATGCAGATTGAAGACTATCTCTACCAGAAGGACCTCTATTTGCCACTAGGCGGTCTTGCGAAGAAGCCCGCAACAATGGCAGATGAAGCATGGATTGTCCTTGATCGAAAGGCACTGGGAACAATCCGGTTAAGCTTGGCGTCAACGGTGGCCTTCAATGTTTCGGAGATGAAGACCACGGAGGACTTGATGAAGTCACTTGACGACTTCTACGAGAAACCATCAGCATCCAATAAGGTATTTCTTATGAAGCGCTTGTTCAATCTAAAGATGGCAGAGAATGGTTCAGTTGCAGAACACTTAAATGACTTTAACACAAACATAAGTCAACTTCGATCAGTGAAAATCAATTTCGATGACGAAGTGCGAGCTCTCCTTATACTATCATCTCTACCGGATAGTTGGGACAGCCTTGTGATGGCTGTAAGTAATTCTATCTCTGGCACAAATACTCTTAAGTTTGATGATGTTGTGGGTGTTCTCCTAAGCGAGGAAATGCGAAGAAGAAGCACAGGAGAATCATCAAGTGCTGCACTATCAGTGGAAACAAGAGGAAGGCTTAAGGAGAGGTTCAAAAACCAAAAGGGTCGTGATCGCTCAAGGCGGAGCAAGTCAAGCACAAAGTCAGTTCTTGAATGTTGGAACTGCGGCAAGAAGGGCCACGTCAAGAAGGATTGCTAGTCCAAGAAGAAGAAGGAGACAGAGTCTCAAGACAACAAGCCAACATCGGAGGCCAATGTGGCAGGTAAAGTAGAGCAAGATGCTCTAATTCTCTCATTAGACAATGTGTCTAATTCCTGGATAGTAGATTCTGGGGCTTCATTTCATGCGACACCACACAAGCAACATTTCCAAGACTACACCAAAGGTAATTTTGGGTATGTATACTTGGGAGATGATGAAGCTTGTGAGATTGTCGGCAAAGGTACAGTTTCTGTCAAAACTGCTAACGGAAATGAATGGAAGCTTAAAGATGTTAGGCATGTTCCTTCTCTTCGCAAAAATTTGATCTCTACAGGACAATTGGACGATGAAGGTCACAACATTGCATTCGGAAACAAATGGTGGAAGATCTCAAAGGGATCTTTGGTGGTTGCCAAGGGTGAAAAAGTCGGTACACTTTACTTGTGTACTGCTAGCACGCAACCTTCAGCTTGTGCAGCAACTACAGAAGTTGACAGTGCGGTGTGGCACTACCGACTTGGGCATATGAGTGCCAAAGGAATGCAAATCCTTCAAACAAAGAAGCTTCTACCAGGTTTGAAAGAAGTGGACTTAGAGTTCTGTGAAGATTGTGTTTATGGTAAACAAAAGAGGGTAAAATTTCAAAAATCAAGAAATGAAAGAAAAAATAAAAAACTTGAGTTGGTTCATTCTGATGTTTGGGGTCCTGCAAGTACACCATCACTTGGTGGCTCATTGTACTATGTAACATTCATAGACGATGCGACTAGAAAAACATGGGTTTATGTCATGAAGAATAAATCCGATGTATTTTCCATATTTCAAAGGTGGAAAGCCTTTGTGGAGAATGAAACAGGTACCAAGGTTAAATGCCTCAGATCCGAGAATGGAGGCGAATATTGCAGCCAAGCTTTTGAAAGCTTTTGTGCTAGCAATGGCATTCGGAGGCAAAGGACAACCCCAAGGACACCTCAACAAAATGGGATTTCGGAAAGGATGAACAGGACAATCATGGAACGAGCACGAAGCATGCGGCTACATGCAAGCCTACCGCTTGAGCTTTGGGCGGAAGTTGTAAGTACGTCTGTGTACTTAATCAATCGGTCACCCTCAACGGCATTGGATGGGGGAGTTCCAGAAGAGGCATGGACAGGTAAACCGGTGAATTATGCATTTTTCAAAGTGTTTGGGTGTGAGGCTTTCATGCACATAGATAGAAGCCTAAGATCAAAGTTAGATGCAAAGTCCAAAAAGTGTTTCTTCATTGGCTATGGAGAAGGAGACTTTGGGTATCGCCTATGGAATCCTGAAGATGGTAAAATCTTAAGGAGTAGGGATGTAATTTTTAATGAACAAAATATGTACAAAGATTACTTGGAAAGAAAACAAACAAAAGAAACAGGTGAGAGTACATGGAGTTTGAGGACGGTGAAGACTCAAGGACTGCAAACGGTGACAATGTGCAACAACGTCAACCAAATGAGGAGCCTCAACCTATTCCCCGAAGATCTACAAGAGCAAGTAGACCTCCAGAAAGGTTTGTTCCTTCCTTCAACCATCTCTTGATCTCAGATTCTGGAGAGCCGGAATCATACGAAGAAGCTATGCAACATGAATCCAAAGAACAATGGACGAAGAGCATGCAAGTGGAGATGGACTCACTACATCGCAACCAAACATGGGAGTTGGTTGCGTTGCCTAAAGATAAGCGGGCACTTCAAAACAAATGGGTGTACAAGCTGAAGGAAGAAGAAGGTGGGAAGAAAAGGTACAAGTCTAGGCTTGTGGTAAAAGGTTTTTCTCAAAAGAAAGGTATTGACTTCAATGAAATATTTTCTCCTGTTGTAAAAATGAACTCAATTAGGCTTGTCTTAAGCCTTGTGGCTGCTCATGATCTAAATCTCGAGCAAATGGATGTAAATACGGCATTTCCTCACGGTGACTTAGAGGAGGAAATCTACATGCTTCAACCAAAGGGGTATGAAGTAAAAGGTAAGGAGAAAATGGTTTGCAAATTAAAGAAGAGCTTTTATGGTTTAAAGAAAGCATCAAGACAATGGTACTTGAATTTTGATCGATGGATGTTGGATCATGGATTCACAAGATGCAACTCGGATCACTGCGTCTACACGAAGAATTTGGGAAATGGGAAATTCATCATCCTAATGTTTTATGTTGATGACATGTTGATTGCAAGTGCTAACATGCAGGACATCAAAGACCTAAAAGAGGAGCTGTCCAAATCTTTTTCAATGAAAGATTTAGGTGCTGCAAAGAGGATACTTGGTATGAAAATATCAAGGGATAGGACGAAGAAGACAATAAAGCTATCTCAAGAAGATTACATCAAGAAGGTACTAGAAAGGTTTGCAATGCAAAATGCAAAACCAGTTTCTACACCTTTGGCTGGTCATTTTAAACTAACGAAGGATATGTGTCCAAAGACACAAGAGGAGATATCCTATATGTCTAAAGTTCCATATGCTGCAGCCGTAGGTTCTCTAATGTATGCTATGGTCTGGACAAGGCCAGACATTGCACATGCAGTGGGAGTTGTGAGTAGGTTCATGGACAACCCAGGTAAAGAGCATTGGCAAGCTGTGAAGTGGATACTTAGGTATCTAAAAGGGACACCAACAAATGCTTTGTATTTTGGAGGAACTAATATTTTTCTAGAAGGGTATGCTGATGCAGATATGGCAGGTGACAAAGATACTTGAAGGAGCACTACTGGCTATGTGTTCACGGTTGGAGGCACAGCAATAAGCTGGGCTTCAAAGCTGCAGAAAGTGGTTTCACTTTCTACCACGGAAGCAGAGTATGTAGCAATGACGGAGGCAAGCAAAGAAATTTTGTGGCTTCACAGATTCTTAGAAGAGCTTGGATTCAAACAAGACAATTGTGTCTTGTACAGTGATAGCCAAAGCGCTATCCATCTTGCGAAGAACTCAGCCTTTCATTCAAGGACAAAGCACATTGAGGTGAGATATCACTTCATACGCACTCTTTTGGAAGAGGGACAACTAAAGCTAGGAAAGGTGCATACAAGTGAAAATCCTGCAGACATGTTTACAAAGGTGGTCAACAAGGAGAAGTTGAGCTTTTGCTCATCTTCAATCGGCATTCAAGGATAAGAAGCGAGAATGGAAAGCAGTCGCAGGTTTGGTTTGGAGATCAGTCTCCAAGTGGGAGATTATTAAGTATGGAGCCTGATTTACCCTTGTAATTTTCTGTGGTAAAAGCACACATTTGTAAGGCCCCCATTATGAGGAGAAGCCATCGTGCGTGAAGGAAAATCACTCACCGGAAACCAAAATTTTCACGGACAAGAATCAGGGGCAACTTTAAAGGCCTCGGGGGCGGAGGCCCCTGAGACTTTTTTTTCCCGCCGGAATATTCTTTTTCGCCAGAATATTATGGCCGGACGGCGGCCGGAAAGTGGTCGGAAAACAACTGGTCGGTTGGCCGGTGGCTGGTAGTCAATGGCCGATGGCCGGTGGTCGGAAGTCAATGGCCGATGGCCGGTGGTCGGAAGTCAATGGCAGGTGGCCGGTGGCCGAATTCAATGGCCGGTGGCCGAATTCAAAAGCGGACTTGTCTTCTCAAGGGCGGCCACACATGGGCGGATTGGAGGGTCCGATTTGGACTTATTCGCACAAGGGCGACTACACATGGCTGTCTCTCATAAGAGAGGGCAGCCCTTTTGGCCTATAAAAGGAGTCCATTTCTACACACATTTGATAGTGTGAAGTTGATGCAACAAGGTGAGTGTGAGGTGGTGAGAGTGAAGCAAGGCGGGAGCTCCATTAAGGGTATAATCCCTTTGTAAACTACTTCTTGTTTTGAAGTACTAAAGCCATTGAGTGGCTGCTTTCCCGTGGACGTAACCCACATTGGGTGAACCACGTATATCGTGTGTACTCTCTCTCTCTCTCTCTCTCTCTCTCTCTCTCTCTACTCTATAATATCGTGTATATAAATTTGTCTCTCTCCATTAAGTAATCTACTCAATTATCTATTTAGCTACGTCTTATTTCCTAACAAGAGAATCATGGTAACTAGCTCTCTAGTGACCTAAAAACACACTAATCTACACAACCTCTAGAGTTCCAAATGAGCATTAAAATCATTTGGGAGACCGTGGATGCGCACTTATCAAGCCACACCAAACTGGCATGATAATACTTTGTATCTCAGGCAAGATGACCAATATTTTGCCACACCCTTAGTACAATCAGACCACGTATGCGAACCTCTCTAATCACCACCTAATCCAACCCAACGATGTTCTCGAATGATGGTCAAGAAAATCTGGGTAAAAAAGTCCATTATGCAAACCAATCCGAACAAATTATGGACACCCAAATGACATGGCAATGCAAGCCCACCCACGATGCATCAACAGAAACCTAACCTCGACAAACCGCCCAAGGCTTTTGTCAAGCAACCTAGGCCAATCTAATCTCAACATCGACAACCAAAAGAAATCAAGTGGGTATGGAAACCAAAACAGACTCGCTCACGGGATGCCTCGACAATGAAGACCACATCCAAGCAATTTTAGTGGCGACCAAAGCAGAGCCCTCAATCACAAGACAAGACAGGCTCACAACTTCTAGAGGCCACTGTCAAACAAAGGGCGCGTCTTCTACAATTACTTCTGTGCGGACCAAGCAGATTCAACATAACCTCACATTAAAAACCACTGAATTTATTGTTCATAGCCCATATCTTGCACAACAATTTGTTACCACATGCATATCCTGGATTCACATCATAGAGCCACAATCTGCGACTATGCATAGACACATACTTCGTTCCCATGCACTTTAACACATATTCGTCTGGGACAACTCACTCTAGGAAGGGGGGAAAACGTAACAAGATACTCATCATTTTGTATATATTATCATCCTTTCTTTTTCTTTTCTTTTCCTTTAAACAATTTTTCAAGAGCTTTTTAACTCTTAACAGGCATAATCATGAGCCATATTGACACCATCTAAATGCCGGGTTAAGAATATGTATTGATGAGAGATTACACTAATTTTGGCCAACTAATAATAATTGTAAATAATTTGCCTTTACTAAAAACCTAAAAACGACAAATAATCAACAAAAATTAATAGGTTGAGCGAGGAAAGTCAAAATTGACTTTTGAAAGAAAACGCCAAAACTTCAGAGCAAGGGCTTCAAACATGGAAAATATGGAAAGATTCGGCACACAACGGATTTTGAGACAACTCCTAAAAGATCAAAACTGCAGATTTAAGGCCATTTGTCGACTGGATATCAGAATGAAGAACGATTCAAATTGCAGGTGATATGAACAACAAGATATGATCAATGGAGGTAAGTATGAATGGGGCATTCCGGGTAGATTGGGAACATGTAGCGAAATTGGGCAACATAAGCTCATTTGCATTGAGAGAGAGAGAGAGAGAGAGAGAGAGAGAGAGAGAGAGGGAGAGAAGCATAGGGTTTTCCGCTTTGTTTCTGCCCACCACTGTGACCACCTCGATAGCTCTTACTACACCGGATTCGATAGGTATGATCATTAACAATGGTCAAGGCCAATGGGAGACTTCAAAACTCACCCAAAACCAAAATCTTCTCATCAGTAGACCCCTAGTAACTGGAAAAATCAATGGGTGCAAAAATAGTTGCAAAAGGTGGTGGAACATGGATCACGATCCATGTTCCCCAAACCCTAAGATTGGAAAAAATTGTATAGTAGCATCCCCATGTGGCCAGAAACAACCTCCACTAGTTGGAATTTCAAAATGCTTCCCAACATGGATCGCGATCCTTACACCTTGATGATAAAATCAAGGCAGGGGTTGTTCACTAGAAGGGGGATGAAAAAGTATGTTTGACCATGCATAAATAGTCACAAAAAGGGCTTTTAAAATCATCAAACCCTCATGGTTTGTTACCTTCAGTCTGCAAATGGTCGCTTGGCAGTAATCAAAGGAGAAATGGTCTGTTTCCAACAAAAAACTTATGGACTAGGGTCAAGAGAAGAATATGAAGCTACCCCACTGGCCAGAGCAGGAATTGGAACTTCTTAGGGCTCTATTCCAAAGCCAGCTGAAACAGATGGGAGTCAGGAAGAAAGTGAAAGACAAGCATCAAGGAGATGTAACATTAAAGGTGTAATCGAGGTCAAAACAAAGCAAAAGAGTACCTACAAAGCTGTGCAAATTGCCTGGACCAATTTCCCCTTTTAGATAGATTCAAAAACTGATGAAAATTGGTGGGGAGCTAGGCGAAGCTGTGCTTTTTAGACACAAATAATCCAGAATCAAGGCAACAACAGATGTCAGTCAAAGGAAGTGCCCAAAAGTGGTTTCAAAAAACCAATATGGTCAAGACGGGAAAAACATGGCATAAGAGAAACATGTCCAAATTTGAAAATATTTTACTAGTGTGCTAGGAAGACCTGTAGGAACCTGTGTGCAAGAGGCTGTATCAAAGTCCCTCCCAACATGGATCGAAATCCATGTACCTTTTTGCTCAACCAAAGAAAAATTCATACCATCTGGCCCAGTATATTCAACAAATCCTAGGCATGAAGTTTCAAGTCATTTGGATTCCAAAATCCACATCAAAATGCCAAATTTCTCTAAGTATGAGGATGATTTCTAAAAATTGACCTAAGTACCAAACCAATGATCCAAATCCCAATTTTTTGGACCAAGGAACCATCTTGATGAGGCCTACCAGCTGGTATCATCATATCTTCAATATGTTACCAAACATGGATCGCGATCCATGTTCCTCAAACCCTAAAACCAGAGAAATTTGTACAATAGCATCCCCGTGTGGCTAGGAACAACCTCCACTAGTTGAGATTACAAGATGCTTCCCAACATGGATCGTGATCCATGTACCTTTTTGCCAGAATTCATATGTAAGACATATTTAGGAATTTTGGGAATTATTCAAGTCCCATTTTTTACAATTCTAATACAAAAACCTGGTATTTTTGTGTATTTGGAGATGTCATCTATTTTTGGGCACAATCAATGTCCCATTAAAATATATCCCTTGACACATATCTATAGGGGTGTCTATATTTAAAGACATAGGTACACACATCAATTGCAAGGACATCAAAAGTGTGAGGGATGCATGGCACTAAACTTAATTTGTATTATACAACATTCTTCATGTGAAATAAGTGCTTTAAATTAATAGCAAAATTTTGAAACATTAAGGTTAAATCTTTGGCTATATTAACAACACCAAAAGATTTTCTAAAATACTCAAAAATGAATTTTAGAATTGCAGGGTTCTCAAAAGAGTGTGGTGTTTAGAAACACCAAGATAAAAAATAATATCCAATTGAAATATTAATATGATATCCAAGTATTTTAGAATTCATCTTTAAGAAAGATAAAACTCCATCCAATGTACATTCTTAAACATTGTGTATTCTCATGAGTTGCTCCAACAAAATACTATGCCAAGAAGCCTATTTACAAAACCTTTTATCTATGAATTTTTTCAAGCTATAAACTACTATCTATAACATTCTTTTTCTACAATTCTCATTAGTCTGGCCCCACATGGTACTGCTACACTAACATATGGAGGCAAAGCTTGAACTTAAGTTTGAGCCTACAAAATAAATGTCAATCTCATGTCAGATACACAGAGTTTATGAGTCGCACCTAGCATATCTACTACACTAGGATATGACATAAGTCTGACCCCACATGATACTGCTAAGATATGGAGGAAATTCTTGAACTTAAGTTTGAGCCTACAATATAAATGTTAATCTCTTGTTAGTACAAAGAGTTTATGAATTTCCCCCATAAGACATGGAGGAACTTCTTGAACTTAAGTTTGAGCCTACAATATAAATGTTAATCTCTTGTTAGATACAAAGAGTTTATGAGTTGCACCTAACATATGTAATTTCTACACTAGGATATGAAATTTTGAGTCTCACTTGGAATTGCTCAGCTAGGAGTCTATGCCAAGGAATTTTGTGGTTGAGACTTATATACTAGTGCTTTACTAGCTCTCCTGGTTAATCTTGAGCTTAATTTTTAGACTCGAGGTGTTTTTGACATTCTTGTCTCACCAAAACCAAACTTGCTGGACCTTACTATATTTTCATAATAGTTAATTCCTTAATCTTGCTATAATTTGTGGATGGAACTCTAAATAGAAAAGACATTCTTTGTGATGAATTTTGTCGGATTAGTGAGTCTAAAACTCAATTTTGATCCCCCCATAATGTGTTAATGATATATGTGCATAGATGCCACTCAAATCAACAAGTGATTCTAAGAAAAAGTATTTGGAAACCCGCTATTTGAATAGTATCACATAACAACTTTCGCAAAATAATGTACCATATTACAATTCAATGCTTTTAGATAAAGACACAATATAGTCTAGCTAAAATAGTGTTTCAAGAACCTTAAGTTTCACAATTGATCAATTCAATATGATTTTCTACCTTTCAAACTTTGTGAGTTTGTTGGTACATGAGAATTGCATACATCATAAAACTTGTTATCCCATACTCTTAGAAGCATTCCTTGACATACTACTGGCTATACCTCCTCATTTGATTGTACACTTACTCTCCCATCTTGTACTTCTTGCAAACTTGCTCCCATGATAACTTTTTCCTTCTTAGATCAAAGAAGAATGAGAGTATCACTCCTTTCAACACTTGATAAGTTTTAACTTCCAAGTCATCTCATCCATGTCCATTATATTAGGGGTATACTTTCCATTCTTTAGAAATATGCTTTTGTTCAAGATTGCATTTTGCAATTCAAGAACTTCACCTCTTGTTTGCAAGGCATAAATGCACTTGAATAATGTAGGTGCAAGCATTATTCTGCCTAGTGCTTATTGAACCTTGCAACCCTTCATAGTTAGAAATTTAATATTTTAAGATTTTTAATGGAAACTTTGTCAATTGTGTCTTCCTTCATATTGGGGTAGAAATCCTTGAGCATATTGTTTCATAATCTTGACCCACCTCTTCTTTACATCCTCATCATATAGAATCAAATGCAACTTGATTTTGAAAAATTGCTTTTGAAGTGTGCTCTCCATGGTCTTAACAAAGGACTGCAAAATTTCATATTCCAACATTCATTGTTATGATAAGGCATGCTACGAGTGATCTCAACTTCCTTTGAATACACTAACTTGTGGTGTTGATACTCAAACTTAAGTTCAAGCCTTGCTTCTTAGATTGAATTGTTTGTTTATATGCTCGCATGCATCTGTGCAAAGTCTAAAATACATGGGCAATCTTCACTTGTTAGGGTTAGAAACTCTTGTACAAGTAAGGCTCAAGCCTAGCTTCAAGCCTCACTTTGAAGTTCTATATGAGCTCTCATGGAGGGCATGCTTGAGCTTATGTTAGACTCTGTACATATTGATGAAAGGCTCATAGTAATATTGTCAAAGAATCAAACAAGTACTTTCTAAGACTCAAATCCCTTCTTGGTTTGATGTAACGTGGTGGTTTAGAAGGATAAACACTTCCTCGTAGTGGTTTAGAAGGATGAACATTTGCATTCCATTGTACTCATGATTCTTAGTTGATGTCTAGCAACAATTCATAAGGACAACCAATTGCATTCCATTGTACTCATGCTTGCATCATTTTGTTGAGAAAAATCTCATTTGGCATTGACTTTGCGATAAATTATTAGTATCTTTGGAGATTTCACAAGAGATATCTGGTGGGAAACCAAGAATAATCTTTAATCATCTATATTTGAATTGTTAACATAATTGAGGGGTAACCTTTGCAACTTTTTCACCTTGCAAATGTTTTGGCAACACTAATGGAGTGTTTTTTAGAGATGATCCAATAGTCCAACATTGTGAACATTCTCCTTGGCATGTTTAACAAGGAAACATTTGATAGAAGGATCAAAGGCCATCAATATTGCCAATATCTCTTCTTGCATTTGTTCTTGAATGAAGTCTAAAATGACATCATTGTCTTGTTATCTTTTGCCGGAGTTTCAATTTCCATCAACTCCTCTTAAAAGACCTCTTTTTCTTCTTCAGTCCTTGTCATCTTCCTCTTTGCTTTTTTTTTTTTTTGTCAATCTTCTTCGATAGTAGAATTGTCCTTTGCGTTTATTTCCCTTGTGAGTCCTTCTACCTCTTGCTCATGTGAACCTTCTATCGATGCATTTACACTAGTGCCTTTAGAAAACTAATGGTGGTAAAGATATTCTCTACATCCTTTAAAGATCTTGCATCAACACTACAAATGCACCCCTAACTGTGACTTTCCTTGTCTTCTTCACAAATTTCATAGCTAGAATTCCTATTGGTTTCTTATTAAGTACAACCTTCTTTAGTAAGATCAAGGTCTGCTTTGCATGTTTCATTGCCTTCACAGCAAAAAATGAGTCTTCTTGATTAGTAAAGTTGAAGATCTTTAATCCCAACTTTTACAATAGAGTTTTTTTTTCCTTGTTTTCCACCATTCATGTTTGCTACTACATAAAAACTACCCAATGATAAGCAAAACTTGTTTTCCTTTGTGTTCCCAGGGTCTTCACTAAGGATTACCGTATGGTGTCATGTGAGTGTAAAATAGGGGGAGGGGGGGTATGAGGCCAAAAAAGTAGATTTTACTAGAAAGGGGGGTACCATATATAGGGGGTATCACTGAAAGGATCTCCACATTTGAGAATCCCCCAGCTCAATAAAAACCTCACGCTATCGACCCTCACACGAAGGCTAATGCAAATCGCGTATAGTCAAGTTTCAGAAATGACTATCTTCCAGACCAAGTCTTAGAAATGGCTGGGACTGCCAAATACAACCAAGTATGGCTCCACAAATGCGTACAATGACAGTTTCCACAAGTACGTACAATACAGCAGACAATGCGCTCAAATAGGCGCGAAGTGATGCATACCCACAACAACTGCAAGTGACATCACTACTAGTATATCACTGTACTCCAGCTACCTGTACTTGTGTGAATCACATGTACCTGTACCTGTCCCTGTAACCTGTAACCTGTAACCTGTAGTCTGCAACCTGCAACCCCGAATCTCGAAGCAGAAGGTACTCGAAGAAGATCCTCAGTGGGGGCACCAAAAGAATGTGAGCGGGATGGAAACACACACATCGCCTCTATAATGACCCAACACACACTCTTGGGATGATACACACACATTATGGGGCACCACTCGGCTTACACAACCAGCCTGGCCGAGACAGGAAACACACACATAGAGTGAGAAGAGAGAGATTTCCCACTTGCCCACTCAACACTCACACACACACTCTCAATTCAGCTCAAAGGAGGCAAATTGCTGTTGTTTAGACTCAATGAAGCTCAGCCCAACACCAATGGGGCAAATAGTTTACACAGTATTGAGGAAATACACCAGATACAACCACAAAGTTAAGCAGAGGCTTCACTCACCGGAGAAGGTTACACAGAAAAACAACAGAAAATATGTGAGGAATTTGGCAAAATGGACAGCGCCGTTGCGTCCGGAACGCCCAAAAACCTCACCCTACAATGTCACAGAGCTCAAATCCAACCTCGGATGAGCAGTTTAGGGCCAAAAAATGCTCCAAAAACAGCAAAAACACACTTGCGGCTGTTCCTCCTCTCTTCTCCACATTTTTTCTGGTCTTCTCTCTGTTTTTTCAGTTCCCACACTTAGCTTTATTAGTTGGGCACCCGTGGCCTTTTAGATGACCTCAAACGGACCCCGAACAGGCCAAAAACCTTTTTGCATCATCCGCACACCGGGCACTCATTTCTTTTCAATAATGCGTCTCGCAACCACGTGAAGTGGCCCCAAAAAGTGGTCCTAATGATGACCTTTCTGCATAAGTATTACAAGAAAACACCCACGTCGTGTCTGTACTTATCCACGTGCAAGTATTGACCCCATTCGACCTCCTGACGCCACTCGATGCCATCTGACGCACTTGCTTACCTCATGTCGTCGGCCCACGGATAGCTTCCTCGAGAAGTTTTACACGCTACCAACTCCTCCTTATTGTAGAAAAAACACACTGGTACTGATAATAGTGAAAATCGATGCACTTGTCCACCCTGTCCTACCTGTACACATGTGGGCCCCACGTAACCACCTGGCTCTGAAAAATGGGCAATTCTTTATTTGATGCACCATGCATGTATATGTACATATGCGCAATCCCTTGCTCCAAAAAACTCCTGACACCGTCAATGCATTCCCCTAAGGTGAGTGTATTATAATCTACACGAATCCCTCGATCCCAAGTTGTTCCCCGCTCCGTAGATCGAAATCCATTTTTCCCCGTTCTAGACTTAATTGCTAATACAACATAAAATTGGGTTCAACTTTCCGGCCAACAATTAACCCTCCGGAATCCGCCCACCCACCAAACCGTTTGATAAATGCATCTTCACAAGGTAGTACTATGATACTAGAAAACAATATTCCAATCATGGCGAACCAAGAATACATTTCAAGCATTTGAAAGCAGCATGCAAACTGTTGCATACCCTTGCAAATGTGCATTTATCAGGTCGTTCCCACCTTTTCCTTTATAGAATATTTTCACTTCATTTTTCCTTTAATATTAGTAAGATTCTCTAGTTATCATTCAAGCAATCACATATACTTCTCCAGGCATATCCCGATCCTCGTCCCAGGTCTCGGGACCTAGTCCCAGTTTCTCCCTCATCATGGCCAGGCGAAGATTATTTAGAAGGTGTTCATGGCCCCAAAGAGTTACTTCAGTTATGTTGCATTGGGTCTTCCACATTTGTTGAGCTCCAGTTGTCCCTTGGGCAAGAAAAAGAAGGTGAACAAAGTGTTCTAACATGGCCTCCTTTTGTTCCATAGTTGCTTCTTCCATTTGCTTTTGGACAATTTCGAGTACTTCCTTTTCTTGAAAGGTCCACGTCATCTGAAAATTTTCATGCAATTAGAGAAGTTATTTTTCATTATCTCACTCTTTTCTACAAGAGTCAATTAAGACCTTTATCTATCCAAGGATAGAAACTGCGCTCTGATACCACTTGTGAGGGCCATGTCCGGGGACCACCCGGCTGTACCATCTCCACATGGATACACCGTGATCTCTGACATCCCTCCTGCTTGAGACCGACACAAGGACAGGAGTCCACCTGCTCTTCGATGCCAACTCAATGGGGATGATAACATTCATGTTCTCTCATATGGATCCCTTAGCCCCGAAGAACCTTGCTTACCGATCAATCTTACCATCCGAAGTCATCAGACTAACGTGGAACTCAACCTTCCCGGTCATTGACGCTTTTTTCCCGGTTAGGACCGAGCACAGCCGTCAATGCGTTCCCCTAAGGTGAGTGTATTATAATCTACACGAATCCCTCGATCCCAAGTTGTTCCCCGCTCCGTAGATCGAAATCCATTTTTCCCCGTTCTAGACTTAATTGCTAATACAACATAAAATTGGGTTCAACTTTCCGGCCAACAATTAACCCTCCGGAATCCGCCCACCCACCGAACCGTTTGATAGATGCACCTTCACAAGGTAGTACTATGATATTAGAAAACAGTATTCCAATCATGGCGAACCAAGAATACATTTCAAGCATTTGAAAGCAGCATGCAAACTATTGCATACCCTTGCAAATGTGCATTTATCAGGTCGTTCCCGCCTTTTCCTTTATAGAATATTTTCACTTCATTTTTCCTTTAATATTAGTAAGATTATCTAGTTATCATTCAAGCAATCACATATACTTCTCCAGGCATATTCCGATCCTCGTCCCAGGTCTCGGGTATCCTGTCTCCTCCGCCACGTGAGAAGGCGGCACCTTTACATAGATTCCAATTCTTATATGTCTTTATCTTGTGTGGGAAAGGCTTCCAACATAATCTACTTTAGGTTCCTTTTAAATCAATAATCCCGAGAAGAAGAGCAAAGGTCCGACTGATGAGGACAATTGCGGAATAACCCATTTAAGTTCCTAGCCTTTCCAAAGTTCCTTTTTCCCAAACAGTTTGAAGAGTTCCTTAATTAAATCACATCTTCCTCCCTATCATGATCCCTCCATGGATCCTTTTTCCTTCCTCCTTTTCCCACCGGCATCAGGCCTACCCGGACTAGGCCGATTTCCAGACGCATCCGCGGGTCACATCCACCCGGCCGGGACACACTCCCATTCAATCCCATTTCTAGGGCAATGAATGAACCCTGAGCTCAAACATAGACCAACGGTTATCAGCCCTAGCGGAAAAGGACCATCCCTCGTTGTATCCCACAGGTAAACACCTGCGCCGGCCTTTTTCCAAACAATGAAGACAAGTTCACACTTTAATGGCTAGCCGCATATCTTGCTAGGTGGTGCCCCTATTGTGTACCTCCCATGATGAGGCCATCGTGCATAGTCTTGGTGTAGAGGCCATCGGGTCTATTTTGCACTTCCGCCTCTCACCAGTTCCTGCAACATAGTTGTGTTCAGAGATAGTATACCAACCAAAAAATAAAATGGACCAACAAATACTACTAAAAAATGTTTACCCCAACAAAGTGTTTTCTCCAGTGAGGGTACTGCACATGCCACCAACTTAGCCAACAATCCATTTGTGACAAGTTACAATGAGATACTTTTCTAGAAGCCCACCAAGCTCTATATTCCTATACAAGTTGGTTGCCTCATCCTCGCTCCTTTCACAGTGCCATAATTCACACATACGCTTCTGCTTGTCTTGAAAATTCTTATGCACATATTGCATGTTGTGAATGTTCAAGCTATACTCCCAATGAAACAAGCATGAGTGCTCTCTCCCTTCCATAACATTATTAGGGCCTCTGTTGAACACAGTTTGAATTGCCTTTTAATTTTCTCTTGCCTCATCGGCCATGAACCCTCTCCAACAACATTGCATTCATCATTTCCTAGAACATAATTTGTGCTTGCATGTCTTCTTCTTTCATCTCACAGACAAAAATTGTTTGCATCTCTTGAATCATACATGGATAAATGATTAACCAATTTTTCTAACGAACAAAGGGTGTTTTGAATGATGTTGCACAATACTTACATAGGATCATAGACATTTGTTGCCATTGTTGTTCACCCACCACTCTTCGCACGTGATCAAAGAAAACCCAACTCCTTCACAAGTCTCCATTACCATCTTGACACATTGTATTGACTAGCTCGACAAAAGACCCAGGCCCGTTCATTGACATTTTGAATACATGACATCTTTTTGTTGGTGGGTATGTGGATTGTCCAAGAAATAGCATGCCATGGAAAAACTTATATGTGCAACTGTTCTTCAGCCAAAGCATTGAGACTCTATACCTAGTCCAATCCTTGTAGAAGTCGCTTCTCTCGTCAAGTGTTTAAACCTAGTAAAAATGGCAAATATAGCGATGTCAGACAAAAGAATGTGGAACATGTTCGTAGTAGAGAAGTTGCAATATCACCTTTGTGTATAAATCAATGTATTCATCTCTTCTAGTATAGAGAAGCTCATTGCTATTTAATGGTTCCCTTTTTTTTTGAACAATTTCTCCCATTACCATCTGCTTTGCAAGTTTTAATTGTAGATGCCTAGGTCCAGTCATCGATGTTTTGGACACCACATGAGACACAAGTTCTCTCATTCGCTGAATTGCTGATCACAAAAATCCCTTTGCAATAGGGTGGTCCAGGTCCGTTGCTCTCAGTGAGCAAGTAATAGAAAGTACAGAACACTCTCAAAGTAGAATCGGACTTTTCGAGCTCAACATATCAACAAACAAGAGTAAAAATTGCAATCTTTTTGGATTTTTTGACATGTATTTATAGTATATACATACACCTAGGCGTTATCATGTCACATTCTACCCATTCACTTAGTTATTATGGCATTCTCATCTTTTTTTTTAAATAATTCACACGTTAACACAGAGTTAACACACAATTATTTCAAACATTGCCCTTTTCTCCATCGGATTCACACACTTGGGTCCGCATTCAGAATGCCTCCCCCCCTCCTTGCCTGAGTCCTCTAAGACGAGAGAGTATAACCCAAGTTGTGTAGTGCATGGGTGAAAAAATCGTGTCTATGCATGGCCGAGATTGGCCCTATTATGCTACTAATGTCAATGCATGTAAAAACACTATAAGGTGCAAGAGGTGGGTCTTGAGTAGTATACGCAAGGGTTGCTGATGGCAAGCAATCCATTTTACTCTCTTAAAGAGTAAATCTAGTATTGGTGGAGTCTTGGGTACCCATTGATCTATCACTTCCCTTAGATGTGCCTTGAATTGGGTTTTATCGATAATTGCTGGCTTGGTTAGAGATTTAGATCCCTGCTTGGGTTTCCATACCCATTTTGGTGTCTGCAATTGTGGTTTTGGTTGCTGATGTGGATAGGATGGTGCCATGGTAGGCATCTTCTTAGTGTGCAACAGCTTTTTAGGCACCTAGATTTGTGTAGGATTGGTAGCGAGTTGGGTCTTGGGTACCCAAAATTTCTTGGTTCCTTGCATTTCCGTGTTGTGCGGATGAATTTGATGTTGAAGGGTGGACATAGGGTTTGGGTTGGTGGGCTGTGGAGTATGGAGGACAGCTTTCCATTATTCATAGCTATGGGCAAACAGTACTCATAACTTGCCTCCCTTTAGGGTTAATTCAAGAACTCTGTCATCCAAGTCTTGGATTGCTTTGTAAGTGTGCATCCATGGAACTCCTAGCACCATATCTTCATTCATATGCTCATCTAGAATGCAAATGAAGGTGTGTGGACACATAAATCCATGCACAAAGAAATTGAGATTGATTAGTCCCAATGTTGGTGTTAGCTCTTTATGGCGGCCTTTGACTTGTGCTTTGCAATGTTCAAGTGGTTGGGTTGTTGCTTTTTTGTACATTGTATAGTTGATTGCATTAAGCCATGCACGTGTATCAACTAGTGAATCAACTTGAAATCCATCCTTCACGATTACATTTATACGAATTTTCAATCCATCTTTCCATTCATCATCAATCTCTACCTCATCATCTGCTAAGGGTTGAATCTAGAGGGTATTGAGGGGTAGAACTTGAGGAATCTGTTGCCTTGTTGCTTTTCTTTTGAAGGCCCAAATGCACACTTCTTCTTAGGCTTCTTCAATCGCATGCTATCATTTAAGCTTATGCTCCTTAGTTGCATGGATTCTTTGCAAAAGGTCATCAATCAAAGGTTGATGGTATTTATGAAGTTGACATTCACTAATCCAATTTTCTATGATTCCCATCTAATGTAGCTAGTTTGACGGCATCACTTGGTGAAACATCTTCAATGACAAAAGGATAGTGCCCCTTTTCCTTCAACTTGGGAATGTGTTGAATTAAGGAGTAAACTAGAACCAAGTCCCCTTGTTTGAAAATTTTGTCAGCAAATGGGAGTTAAAAAATTGTTCCTGTTTTTGTTTCTATGCATATATATGGGCAATGACCACTAACCTCTGTTCATCAAGCCGTTCTAAGTCCTACAGAGGTTTTGAAAACTCGTTCCCTTTCCATTTGTATACACGATGGCAGTTTAGTCTTTGTTGAGGTTTCAGAGTTCAACACATCCTTGTAAGAATGGCCCTTCAAATTTACTCGAGTAATTGCTCCTACTTGTTTCAGGTAAAGATAATATTTTCCCAGTCCTAGATCAATTGCATTTATCTCATGAATGGTCTCCCTAAAATGATCCAAAATCTACAATGGCAAAAGTGTGCTGATAGTCAATTCCACAGGACTATCACGTTTTCTAGTAAGCCCATTGGTTTCTCAATGTGTCCATCTTCCAGTTTCAGTTTCATTAGTTTTTTTTCTAATTGCTGGCTTTTCCTAGGCTTCCTAGAGAGCTTTTGTTGCTATGGCTATGCCTGCCCCATTGTCCAAAACAGCCATGGTTGTTACATCATTGTATTGTACTAGAAGGTCGTGTTTTCTTCATTTTCCTCACAGTAGTCTCCTACTTTGTTCATAGGCACAAGATTGACAAGTTTAGCCTGTCATTTTTCTTTGTTTTGCAATTCCTCTAGGTTCTCTTTGGACACTTCTTTTAAGCCCATCTTTTCCATAGTAGTTTGCAAATCCCTGCACAGATTTGATCCTACCTTAAGTAGCTCGTCCAATGTGATTGTGCATTTGGATGGAAGTTAACATTATGGATTTCAAGTTTGCCACATCCAAAGTTTGTTTTGGTCTATTTAGACCAATGAATTCTCTTCATTTTCTCCTAGGTATGCAGGTAGTGTCCATAGTTTTCCTGCTTTTGATAAGCCTGACTGCTCCGATCCCCAATCTCCACACAGAGATTGTTCATCTAATTCCATATGTGATCTATCTAGCCATACTTCTTCAATTGGAGTCGATTTCAGCATTAGAATCTCATCTTTTGCTTCCCCAACTTGTTCTCACAGGTGGTTTGGCCAATCTTCCTCAACTATGGGCACTCGGTTCCATCCTTCCTCACTATCAAGAACTAGTAGTTTAGGTGACGATGCATCAAAGTTCCTTTGATTTTTCTTCAGCTCTTCCTTCTCTGGTATTTTTTTCTTATTGGTTTTAGTTTCAATTTCTACTGATTTCCCTAAATTTTCCAACTAAGATCTCTATTTTTCCAGCATGGACTACGTTATTTGGACTAAGTTTTTGTATGCTTCTAGTTTAGCAGCTTCCATTTCAGGTGCTAGATAGTGTGAAAGTTTGTTATACCTCAACTCTCAGAACTTGTCTGAAGCTTGCTAAGTGGTCACACGGATCCCCTGCTTGGCTATATTTTTTGACCCATTTTTGGAAATCAACTTGTCTAACTCTATGGTTGTGTTCCACACCTACTCTCCTAACCAGTGTTTCTCCCATTAGGCCTTCAAACTAGTTGTTTGGTAGATGTGACTCTTGTGGATCCCTTCTTGTCCTAATATTACTCATTCTTCCCCTATTTAAGGCGGTTTGTGTATCTCTACCCCTATCTCCATCATTGAGGTGACTACCTTTGGTGGTTGTGCTTCTTCTCTAATTCACCATGCTATCATAGGCTCTATCATTTGGCTCCATGTTCTATTTGTTTCAGGTATTGACTCCTTGGATTGAATGTCATTGGTATTTGTTCTGTTCAATCTTCTTTGGAGTCATCATAATAAAATTGTTGTTATAACAATCCTTAAAGAGATGGACATGAAGTTCCGCTAAACTCTTCTCCTCTATCTTGAAAATATATACGATTTTCAAGGGTGTCAATTGCCTTGGTTTGGCGTGAAGAGTCCAGATCAAGTTTGTGACATTGTTGACTTCCCAACAATAGACTCCAAGCCTAGGGTCATTAGGAAAAATATGAACTTTGCAAGGGCCTTGTAAAAATCCCTAATTTTAAGGGATCAAGGCTTATTTTTTGTAGACTTCGGGGGACAAGTGCATTCAATAGGCTACTTTTGAGTAGAATTCTCTAGGGATTTTTTTAAGGCCATGTAGACTGTGATCCTCCTAGAGGTCCCTTTCTCTCTCTAGGTCTTTGAAAGTGAAGGAAAAAAGGTGTTGTGGCATTAACTACCTACTTCCATCCCTTTCCCATGTCACATAAGAAAAAATGTGCATAAACCCAAGATGAAAAAAAAGAATTTTTTTTCAAAAATCCCATTTTCACATATTTTCTACTAAAAGTTACTCTCAACTATATAGATATCAAAAAAGCATTTTTTGACCTTTTTTTGACTTACACTCATTAGAAAGACAATTTTTGAATTTTTCTTTCCCCTCCTCTCCCTCCCTCCCTCCTTCTCTCTCTCTCTCTCTCTCTCTCTCTCTCTCTCTCTCACTCTCACCCCCTACCTCTCCCTCTCTCTCTCTTCCTCTCCCCTAACACTCTCCCTCTCCTCTTCCCCTCCATCTCCCTCTTCTCCCTTCCATTGTCTTCTTCCATTGCAACTTGAAGTTAGCATCCATAGTGCTCAACAATATCAAAAACCATGTACCCTACATGCCACAAGTGTGTATATTTTCTTGTCCATAAAGTTTGCATCAAAAGTGTCACACGTGAGTGACCAAAGGTCATGACAACAATGTCGTGCTACATGTTGACACCAATGTCAACTGTTGAATGGATAACATTTGTACCCATGAGATCTCCACTCCCATCCTACTTTAAGAAGTTCTCAAAGTTTTCCCCATATGTTGGGAGAGGGAAGGCATGCCTCTTGAGATAATGTAAGTAATAGCGTACATATATGTATACCCAACACACACACACACACTCACTCATCTCCTTGGATTTAATTGTAAGGTTTGCATAAGCTTCTAGTCTTTGACATACTAGAGATTAACCACCACTATTCCTCTAAAACGACCTTCTTTGATATATCTTGTAGGTAAATTCTTCAAATCCATGCTTACTGGAGGTGGGTAGTCTCATCATACTCTATATTTTAGCAATGTTTATTCCAAGTTAGATGAAAATACTTGCAAATTTGTACAAAATATACTTAGAAAGTGTGTTTATTATACAACTTGCAAATTTAGGACTCGTTTTCTTTTTTGTTTAAGCAAGTATCTAAACCATCATGGTACAAGGTGAAATCTTACTATGTTAATTGAGTGGTGGTCTTTGTGACAATGGATCAAGCTGTTGGCATAACATGGCTCACTTCTAGCTGCACAAAGCTCTCCTCAAGCAATTTCATTGTATCATTTAATGTAGCTCCAACCACCACAACAACCATTATGTAAACATGGAAGGATCCTTAGCAGGGAAACAAAAAAGATTTCCTTGAGCAAAACATTCTTTCCTAATAAGGAACACCCACACCAAAGATAATTTATGTAATAGGTTACAATAAGTACACTATGTCATCATGGAATGGATACAATAACTATGACTACAGTGCCCCTTGTATAGTTTTTGTGACCATATTTTGATCAAGATGAATAAGAAGAAATATGAACTCTTTTTAAAAAAAATAAGGAACACCCACACAGACATAATTTTATGTAATAGGTTACAATAAGTACACTATGTCTTGGAATGGATGCAATAACTACACTATCCCTTGTATAGTTTTCATGACCATATCTTGATCAAGATGAATAAGAAGAAATCTGGACTATTGTTTTTATTGTTGTGCAAGAGTCCCCTATCTCTACCATATTTTGAGTTTATCAGTAACCTAAATTAAATTTGTAAAATTTTAAGTATAGATTGCTTCTTGCTTTGGCTATTTTGTACATAAAAAGGTATAATATAGTAGAGTCCAATCTCTAAATTACATCTGAGAAGTAAACCTTGGCAGAATCCCCACAGGCAATCGCACCATCCAAAACTTAACATATATTAATATAATTGTGTTGCTTGATTACAGATGAAGGAGAATTTCCTTGTGTTAAAAGAATTCCCTGTCTTAGTACTTGATTCTTTTTAAGAGAGCAAGAGAGCAAGAGAGATAGAGAGAGATCTACAAGTTGGTCTATATATTGTAGTCTCTTACAAGTTGGTGGACTCTAACAGGATTAAGATTTGGCACATATGAAGATAGAATGAAGTAGAAGCTTTAATGAACTAATCTTCTCAAAAGTAACCTTGAGGTCAAACTCTACCCACTTATGTAATTTTTGAATACAATATTGATATGTAATCCTTAAATTTATCATTCCTTGGTGTTTCCAAATACCTTAGGGGCGACTTGAAGTATCCCAATCTTGTGTATGTTGCATTTTCAAGCTCTTCTAGCATAAACTTCTTGAGGTATAATTATCAAATGGTCTTCATAAGCATGACTCTAGATTCAAGTGTTCATCGATGTTGTCCATGAATTCTTTAAAAAAAGAGTCCTAAGATCATGCTAGGCCCTTAGGGACCCTAAAAAAGAATGGCCACAAGGGCACGGCATGAAACTACCAAACAGGACCCCCTATTTGGCAATTTTTCAAGCCCATGTGGCCACTCTTTTTGAGGGTCCCTAGGGCCCTAGTATGGTCTTAGGACTCTTTATTTTTTGTCTACATTTTGTGGTAGCATTGGTCCACATTTCTCTTTCAGGAACCTCTCAACAACTTAGGTGGTCTCTCTTGTGCTTCTTGTTGGCCAAACACAGTCTCTGGATATTTTCTTTGCATCTTCCTTCTGTGAGATCTTAATCCTGACAAAGACATAATCTCTCTCTCTCTCTCTCTCTCTCTCTCTCTCTCTCTCTCTCTCTCTCTCTCTCTCTCTCTCTCTCTCTCTCTCTCTCTCTCTCTCTCTCTCTCTCTGTGTGTGTGTGTGTGTGTGTGTGTGTGTGTGTGTGTGTGTGTGTGTGTGTGTGTGTGTGTGTGTGTGTGCGCGCACGCGCGCGTGCGCACGTAATGTTTTATCATAAATAATAACACAAAATTGAACTTTTACATTTAAAAGATAGCTGGATCCAGAGAAAGGGAAATGATAAGTACAACAAAAACAATCTTAGAATTATTTTTGTACAATGGTTATAAGAATGAAGCCTCATTCCAATATACAGATATCAGAAGTACTTCCCCTACAACAGGTGTATGTGTAATCATGTTTGGACAACTACTTTAAGCGAAAGAAAACTTCCAAGATAAGATAGAGTCCTTACCTGCATCCATCCAAAAAAGACAACAGATATGTTAGCCTTGGATGTGTTTTACAGGTATCAATGGACAATACCAATTGTTATCCATGTCCATCCCATAACTTTTTTTAACTTACAAGCTTAGTCCAAAGAATTAAAGCTGTTTTTCTTAAAAAATGCTTTATTATCCCACAGTTTATTTAGTATTTTATTCTTATCAGAAGGCCATAACCCCTCCAAGTGGCATGCTCCCCCCATTTTTTTTCAACCAACTTTATCAATTTTTATATGCCAAATTAATGAGGCTCCATCACACGAATCGGTAAAGAAGCCTAATGTCATAATAATCAATATCTAATTCTCCTAAATGATTTTCTCATGTTAAACTGATCATTTAATATGGAGAAGTTCCAGGGGAGAAAAAGCTAGAATATTGGTTAAGCTAGCAAACCAGCCACAGTAGGGATCCAAAGGAGGGAAAATAGGGATCCAAAGGGGGGGCCATCTCCAAAGAGAAATGTGTAACAATGGGCTTAAAAAACCTTAAGGTTCAGCCCATTAAGACTTCCAAAATATTAAGGCTCCAAAATTCAAAGGTTGTGTCCAAAGGTAGGGAAATTGGATGCTTTGTGTGTGTCCCAAAAGTCTTTCTCAAGCCCTACAAAGGAGGGGGCAAGCCCAAGGAGTAGGGGTTGAGAGAGAAACTCACACACACACAAGCTTCCTTTGTACACAAGGGGAAAGAGGGACACGTCACCTCCCTAGCCCATATGCCCACAAGGTGTACTCAAATCCTATTGGATGGCCATGGAGGTGGACCAATGAGAATTAGGCTAGAGTAAGTCTAGTTTAATTAATTTAAAAACACTTAATAAAAGAACCAATAGGAATCAAGCTCTCTAGAAGACTATTGGACGATCTCCCAAGGGGTCCAATGAGCATTCAGTAGCCCAATGGCTTGCCTGATTCCTATTGGCCAGGAGACAAAGGGGTCAAGTGAGAGTTTAGTTGCATTAATTAATTAGTAAAAGCTCTCACAAAAGGGAAAGGGGACACTTGTCAAAAGGCTATCACTTATGCTACTTAATTTCCATTGGCTAGGCCTGGGGAGGTCCAATAGGGATGTAGCATGAGCAATTAGCAAGGGGGGTCGACCAAGAGAGAGAGGGGGCTGATTTTCTCAAGGCATTATTCACTTACACACTCACAAAATCAATGTGTGAATCAAGAAGAATCTTTCTCTCCTTCTCAAGCTTTAATGGAAAGCTTACCACCTACTCCAAGCTTGTGACAAGGGAGGCCTACATCAACAACTCTTGGCTTTGTGATGCAAATCCAACCAAGAGCCAAGCTTCAATGCATGCTCATCTCCTCTACCATGCTAATTACTAAGCTAAGCTATGCTAATATGAGTGATTATGTGAGGAGATGTACATCTTTCTCATAAGAATACTCCTTCTTCCTCTCAATCTACTCTCATACCCCGCTAGCTCTCACCATCTTCGAAGGTGTGTGAGGTCTTGGGTCTGAGACTGTGAGGGAATTGATGTTGTTTCCATCTTCATTGCACTAGCTAGTATTGAAGGAACACAAAGAATTGTATTGTAAAATGTCTCTCTTGATGGGAGAAACCATAATACAAAGCCTTTTGGAGGGGGGACTGGCTCCATGTAAATCCGATCCTCAACTGTTGTCAATAGCTTAATTTCTCTATCTTTTGAAGTATCGTTCATGCTATCTAACTAGGCATTATAATTTTTGTTGCTCTCTCCACCCTAGCACTCTTGTTATTCTCATTAGGAATATATTCAAATGAAATTCTCACTATGTTCATGCTATTTTCCGCTACACACAAGTTACTAAGCCATTAAATATTACATTCGTATCAAAGCACAAGGTTTCTCTTTTCTTTCTCAAGAAGGGAGGTCCTCAAGCTAGCTGTAAATGGTTGGTATTATTAATTGCATGAGTAAGTAGAATAGGGATTTTTCAGCCTTGCAGTGTGCTTGCCTTTGTGCAGTTAACGGGGCATCACCGTCGAGAGATATGCTCTTGATAGTGGAGTCCTACGGGGCTTGCCTACGGCTTAACCACTATTGAGCTATTAGAAGCTTGATAGGAGCCGGTATTGTTTTGGTGTTGAACGACCCTCTCTTATATTCCTTGCAATTAATGGTATTCGAGCCACGGGTACAGTAGCTTGAGTACTTTTTCTAAAGGTGTAAAGAGGAGTAGCAACTAGGTCTTGAAGTGCCAAAGTACACCTAAAAAGTTTACACCTAATAGTTGTTAGAATGGCTGACAATAGTAAAGAGACTGAAATTAATGTTGATAACTTTGATTTTGCTAATGAGCAGGCTACTAATGATGCCCTGATGCTTGTTAAGTATCTTCTTTCTAGACTTCAACAAGCCATGGGAAATCCATCCCTCCAAAGTGAAGTGCAATGGTAGCTTCGTGCTCATGGGATCCTACTCGCTCCCCACCATGACAAGAGATCACCTAGGAAGCCTCCTTGCAAGACTTCCAAACGAGGTCTCTCTCTGATTCGGGAAGAAGAAGAGGATCCATATGAAGGGCTCAAAAATTTTCTTCTTGATTATGCATCTCCTTCTAAAAGTAGAATTCAAGAGCCTCCATCAAAGGAACGAGAAAGAAGTGAGTCTACTGCCACCTCGGTGGAGATGGCTCCACGAAGACGGCGGGCTAAACGCTCTCCATCACCTCCAAAACAGAGAAGACCATCACATACTTCTCCACACCCTACTTCAAAGAGGGATGACAAAAAGCAATAGAAGAAAAAGGCAAAAAATAGGACACCCTCTTCTCCATCTTCTTCATCCTCTTACTCTTATGAAAGTGATGGTGAAGACAAAGAATATAAAGGCAAGAAAAAGGCGAGAAAGAGGTCACCCTCTTCTCCATCTTTCTCAAATTCTTCAACTTTTGAAGAAAGTGATGCTGCAACCTTTGAACCATCAAAAAGAAGAGGCCATAGGAAATCCTATGCCGCGTGGAAGAGGTCATCCAAGCTCAAGAAGTTCAAAGAGGGAGGGAAGAGCATCTCTTTCCTTACGTACGATGGCACCTTTGGTGCTACAAAAAAAGTCTTGGCCTTTATCCAACAGTTCAATGCGGCGTTTGGATATGAGGGCTTCACGAAGTCCTCTAAGCTACACCATGTAGCTATGCACTTTCAAAAGTCCACCAGGCAATGGTGGTCTAGCCTATGGGCCAACGGTGAAGCTCCACAAACATAGAAAGCTTTAAGAGCTTCCATTATAAAGCAGTTTTTGGCCATCGATGCCAAAGAAAAAGTACTCACCGAATGGAGAGCTTGAAGCTCTTTCCCTATGAATCCATTCAGAAATATGTAGACAAGTTTTGGGACCTACAACTCAAAGCCAATGTCTTCAAAAAGTTGGATTTTGGAGAGCAAAAGCAACAATTTTGTGCGGGCTTAGCTGAAGAAATGGTGGAGTATGTCAACTCCCAAAGGCCACGCACCATATCGGCGGTTATACACCATACTATGGTGGCTTCTCAAATCAATTTCCAAACAGGGGCTAAAAATAATTCTAAGCCCACGGAAAACAAGGGTTCCAATGAGCTTAAGGGGAAGGACAATGTCCAAAAGTCTCCTAAGGGCAACTCCAACAAAGCTAAAGAGAAGGGAGTTTACAAAGGAAAAAAAAAACTCTCTCCTGAAGAGCTTGAGCGTTATCGCAAGGATAACTGTTGTTTCAAGTGCGGTGAGCAAGGGCATGCGTACCGCGCTTGTCCCCAAAAGAACACCCGCCATGAGCCTCCTATAGCTACCTTGTTATGAATCCAAGAGGAGGAAACTCACCACAAAGGATCTCCTCTATGCCATGCTTGGGGAAAGGTAAGATAACATGATGCTTTTATTCTATTTGACCCTGGTTCTACTCACAATTTCATATCCACAAAGTTGGCCACTAAGCTAGGCATACAAGCTTACGAGATGGGAGATGTCCTACCCACAAATGGTGCTTTCAAGGGGCAAGAAGCTTCAGTCACTCCCTTAATTGGGAAATTGAGGCTCCATGTCCAAAGCTATGTGGACAAAGAGGACTCCTTTATCTCTCCTCTCAAGCATGAGGATGTAATCCTAGGGCCACCATGGTTTGATCGCATGGCTGCCAATGTTAAATTCCCTAAAAGGAGAATCTCCTTTAGGTTCAGGGAAAAAGATATGTACAGAGATGCTAAGGAAATGTGTAACACCATACCCATTGTACATATGCAAGCTTTTAATAAGTCAATAAAGAGCTCTATTTTTGTGTACATGATTTTTGTTAAAGACTCTCAAAATGAACCTAATGTTTTAGCAAAAGAAAATATACACAATTAAAAGGAATTAGATTTATCCAATTTTCTCAAGGGGTTTCAAGATGTCTTTATTGACGACATCCCTTGAGCTACCTCCTAAACGAGGCAATGATGACCATGAACTTGAACTTCTTCCAGGAAGTTCACTGCCTAACAAACCTCCTTATAGAGTTTCTCAAGCTCAACAAGAGGAGATTATGCGGCAAGTGCATGAGTTAGTTGATAAGGGCATGGTTAGGCCTAGCTCATCTCCATTTTGTTCTTCTGTGCAACTAGTGCAAAATAAAGACGGCACATATTGTATGTGTGTCGACTATAGAGCACTAAATAGGATCACTATCAAGAATAGGTTTCTCGTTCCATGGGTAGAAGACCTATTTGATAAGCTACAAGGGTCCACCTACTTCAGTAGGATTGACCTAAAAAGTGGCTATCATCAAATAAGGAAAGTTGATCAAGACATTGTAAAGACCGCATTTCACACTACGTTTGGTCTTTACAAGTACATTGTCATGCCTTTTGGCTTGATCAATGCACCAACCACATTCAACCGCTTGATGGAGAAGCTATTTAGGCCTCAACAAACCTTTACTAGAGTCTTTATTGATGATATCATCATCTACTCTAATTCATTAGACGAACACAACCAACACGTCTAGGTAGTATTTCAAGTTCTAAGAGAGAATAAACTTTATGTAATCAAAAGAAAAGTGAATTTTTCTTACAAGAGATTCAGTATTTAGATCACATTATCTCTCAAGATGGCATCCAAATGTATCCATCAAAATTAGAGGTAATAAAAGGATGGCCTAAACCAAGGAATCTTCATGAACTAAGAAGCTTTATAGGTATGTGTGCATACTATAGACGCTTCATAGAAAAGTTCTCACTAATAGCAGGACCATTACATGACCTAACAAAGATAAACATTAGGTAGACATGGTATGCCAAGGAGAAAAATGCTTTTGAAAAGCCTAAAGAAAATCTTATCTCTCAATCTGTGCTTACATCACCGGATCTCTTGAAACAATTTGAGGTCCAGTGTGATGCTTGTGGTGATTGCCTTGGAGCTGTTTTGCTCCAAGAAGGGCATGCCATAGGCTATGAAAGTCAAAGGCTCGACCATGTTGAGCAAGCTCTAGGCATATAAGAAAAGGAACTCCTCGCAATTCTACATTCCTTAGACTCATGGAAGCACTATTTATTGGGGACTCCTTTCATTGTGCAAACTGATCACCAAAGTCTTAAGTACTTCATGACGCAGACCAAGCTCTCCGACAAACAAATGAGGTGGGCAAACTTTCTTTTTCAATTTCATTTTCATATTGCTCACATTGCTGATGATCTATCTTCTATGATAGATGAATATGCTATTGATCCCAATTTTAGAGATGTGATTTCAGCCCTTGCACTAGGGAAGAAAGAGGAACCATTTACTTTACAAGATGGTTATCTTCTCTATGGCAATAGACTATGCGTTACTAGCTCACTACGTGAGAAAGTAATGTATGAATCTCATGCTCCTCCTTATGCAGGGCATAGAGGGATTTAGTCTACCCTAAAGGGGATTGAAACATATTTCTATTGGCCTACCATGAAAGCAAAAATACAAGAGTATGTTTCTAAATGTGTGGTATGCCAAAATATGAAGTCTGATAGAGGGAAGCAACCTGGATTGCTTCAACCTTTGCTAATCCTTAATTCACCATGGGAGAGCATATCCATGGATTTTATCTTTGGATTGCCTAAGTCTATCCATGGGAATATGGGAATATGGACGATAGTATACAGGTTCAATAAACAAGCTCATTTTATACCTGTCAAAAAGACTATCAAAGCCCATCAAATTGCAACCCTCTCCATTTCACAGATCTTCAAGTACCATGGCTTGCCAATGTCCATAGTGTTGGATAGAGATCCTAGAATGACCAGTAATTTCTGGAAGGGTCTCTTTGAGAATTTAGGCACAAGGCTAAACTTCTCTTCGGCCTATCACCCGCAAACGGATGGCCAAAGTAAAATAGCTAACCTAACAATTCTCGATCTACTAAAAGCCTATGTAATGGAAGTAGATCAAAGATCCCAATGGGAGAAGTACTTACCCTTAGTGGAGTAACACTATACATACCTCCACGGGAAAAGCACCTTTTGAGGTAATTGAGGGAAGATCAAAAAGTCCCCTACTACTTAAGGTACACGGGAAGATCTTTTTTGCAGATGAGTATAGCCGAGACCTACAAGAATCTTTCCAAAAGATTAAGGATGCTATCTCTATCTTATAGCAAAGGCAAAAGGCTACTACTAACAAGCATAGAAGAACCAAGCCTTTAAAGAAAATGATTGGGTCTTACTCAAATTTCCCAAGGCTCGACTAAGGCACACGATGATGGGCAAGAATCCTACAGGACACCAAAAGTACTATGATAAGTTAGCAAAAAGGTACTATGGTCCCTTCCAAATTCTTAGGCTAATCAATGAGATGGACTATCAACTCAAGTTGCCCAGCCATTGGCTCATACACAATGCTTTCCATGTGAGACTACTAAAGCCTTACAAAGGAGAGCCACCTCAAGAACCAACTATTGAAGGCCCACCGGAGATCGAGGACCAAGAAGAGGTGTTGTAGCCCGAATCCATTCTCCGACATGAAGACAAGGTACTAAGAGGTGGTAAGACTATCCGACGATATCTTATTAGTTTAAGAATTATCCTTTTGAAGATGCTAGATGGATACAAGGCATACAACTAAAGGATAACCTAAACCTTGTCAATGCTTACAATGCTTCCCAAGAGTAAGCAAATGTACAAATGTTAAAAATGAACAAAGTTTTTGTCTTATAAGACTCTCTTTTTCTTTATTGTGCACAAAAATAAAGTAGTTTGCATGCTTATATCAAGTTTGCGGAGACGACGTCTCCCAAACACCAAGTAGAGCTTGTCACTCTACTATGGAAGATTGATAGGACTAATGTGCAGACATGCTTGCAGTAGCTTAGACTCTCAAGCACCAAATGGACTAGTCATCCATTCTGGAACAATGTCGCAGGGTAACATAGGGATACTCTACCCACTAGGAAAAAGGACTAATGAATATGCTTTATCTTCTCTACCCCATAGTCAAGGACGACTATGATTTTAAGAGAGAGGTAATGTCATAATAATCAATATCTAATTCTCATAAATGATTTTCTCATGTTAAACTGATCATTTAATATGGGGAAGTGCTAGGGAAGAAAAAGCTAGAATATTGGTTAAGCTAACAGACCAGCCACAGTAGGGATCCAAAGGGGGGAGCCATTTTCAAAAGAGCAATGTGCAACAATGGGTTTAAAAGACCCTAAGGTTCAGCCCATTAAGACTTCCAAAATGCTAAGGTTCGAAAACTCAAAGGTTGTGTCCATAGGTCAAAAGCCTAGGGAAATTGGATGCTTTGTGTGTGTCCCAAAAGTCTTTCTCAAGCCCTACAAAGGAGGGGGCGCGCCCAAGGAGTAGGGGATGAGAGAGAAACCCACATACACACACAAGCTTCCTTTGTACACAAGGGGAAAGAGGGACACATGTCAGCTCCCTAGCCCATATGCCCACAAGGTGTACTCAATTATATTGGATGGCTTTGGAGGTGGACCAATAGAAATGTGAGCTAGGCCAAATGGCTACGATAGTGCACATCATCAAGGGGATAGGCTCAAGCATGTAACTGTGAGTACGGTTTCCTCTTTCAATGAAGAACATGGTTTTGTAGTTGGGGGTAATATGGGTGGTGTAATGTGTGAAGCGTGACCCAACGGATTTCTCCCAAGCCGTAATACATTGGCATTGTAGAAAAACTTCATTCACTTGGGAGTCAATCGAAGCATCATGTACCAAGTGTAATGCATCCCATCTCCCAAACCACTTCTTTATGTCTTGCATCCATCCCGTGCTCAAGATCTTGCTTATATGCATCTTTTGAACTTTTATGCTTGCTTCCCATGCAATTGTAGGAAGTCGATGTGAGGGGTTTTGAAGAATCTTTATAATGTACTCCACAACCCTTTCCATGCCCATAACCTCAATTGGAAGACATCCCGACTCAAGAAGTAGGAGCATATATGGTGTTTGTATCTTCACTTGGAGAAAGTTTGTGAGAAAACGCTTTTGGACATTCTCAAACTCTTTCCAAGTAGACTTTGAGATGCTCCCGCCCCACACTTCAACTCCATAAAGAAGAGAGCATATTATGCATTTGAGAACATGTATAATGCGGGAAACATCAAGTGTTGGGTTCTCAAGAAGTATTGTTTTGATGCATTGGAGAGAGAGAGAGAGAGAGAGAGAGAGAGAGAGAGAGAGAGAGAATTGGAATATATACATATACATATATACATATACATATACATATATACATATATATATATATATATACATATATATATATATATATATATATATATATATATATATATATATATATATATATATATATATATATATATATATATATATCGCTTTCACTATATCTATGTCTCTATCCCCCTCCCTCCCTCCCTCCCTCTCTCTCTCTCTCTCTCTCTCTCTCTCTCTCTCTCTAATAAAACTTTAAATAAATAATAGAGACAGTCTTCCTCTCTTTATATAAATTATTCTCTCTCCCACTCTCTCTCTCTCTCTCTCTCTCTCTCTCTCTCACACACACACACACACACACACACACACACACACACACACACACACACACACACACACACACACACACATGCCATCATGCTAGGTGGCGTATGAACTTATTTGAGATATATAATGTATAATTTGAATAGGCAAATCGGCTGTCTTTTGAGAGTGGTTCTGGATCGAGGTATTGTGGTCGTCTATTGAAACAGAGGCCGAAAATTTTCATAGCTCTATCAGGAGTCTACATTTGAAAAAGATATCTAGTTTAGACCTGGGCTTGTTCTTTGAGGATGCCAAAGAGCAACATAGAGGTAAGATCTTTTCTTATGAGCTAGGTCTAATGAAGAAAGGACCACAATTTGAGTTGAATAAGGCGCATTGGAAAACAAAGGGAAAAGATGCATGTGCAAGCATTTACATTACATAGCTACAATGAGAATGAACAAGTTATTTTTCGTGCTCAAAACGTACTTCAATGGGTTAGATGGTTACGAAAGCGCAACTTCAACATTAAAAGTGTCAAAAGTTTGCAAGACATGCTTGATGAGAACCTTGATCACTGCTTGATCCACAGATAGCTCATCTTGCTCCACCATCATCAATCTAGCATGATACAATTTAAGACGCAATCCATTTACCCTTGACTTATGTAGAACACCATCCAGGTTAGCCAGCTGATATGTGCCATTTGGAAAACACTCCACTACCTTGAAAGGACCTTCCCACTTAATTTGAAACTTCTTTTGGAAGGTGTTGTCCAGCTTACTATTGTAGCGCAAAACCAAGTCATGT
The DNA here is from genome assembly GCF_014529385.1 of Adiantum capillus-veneris. Lineage (NCBI taxonomy): Eukaryota > Viridiplantae > Streptophyta > Polypodiopsida > Polypodiales > Pteridaceae > Adiantum > Adiantum capillus-veneris. The sequence continues at coordinate 83,233,125 of NC_140947.1, read as the reverse complement.
TTCTTGAGACCCTTACTTTTGACCTTTTCATTTATCTTTGCCAAAGCCTTATCCTGCATCTGCCCATAATGCTCCAATGCGCTTATCCTATCCAACTGGACCTCTTGTAACTACAAGAGCCTCTCTTTGAATGCATCACTAGGCGGCCCAAGCAACTTCTCTAACATCTTGACAGCAGACAACTCTACCTCCACAGGCAATAGTGCTTCCTTTCCATACACCAAATGAAATGGAGTAAACCCTATACCTGTCTTCACCGAAGTATGGTAAGCCCATAATGCACTAAGAAATTCCAAATCCCAATTCTTTCCTTGGTGCTCTGTCACTTTAGAAAGAATTTGTACCAACTCACCATTGAATCTTTCATTTAAGCCATTACACTGCGGGTAATAAGGATTGGTATGCTGGTGCCTAATCTTCATCTTTGTGCATAAGAAGTTTAGCAGTTTAGCTCTAAATCCTGGCCCCTTATCTAAAAGTAGCTCTAATGGCACCCCAAACTTGCAACATATTTCATCATACACAAATTTTGCCACATCCTTTGCAGTGATCTGTTTTACTGCTATAGCCTCTGCCCATCTAGAGAGATAGTCCACTGCCGTCAAGATATAGCTTTTGCCCCTGCTTGTGATAGGTAACGGGCCTATTGCATCAATCCCCCACTTTTCAAACACATCAAACGCCATAATGGTTTTTCGTAGCTCTGGCTTCAACACTCTCTTCCCAAATGCTTGACACCTATTGCAAGACCTACATCAATGGTGAACATCCTTGTGCAAACTAGGCCATACATACCCCTCTTGCAAAATCTTATGCAAGGTGATCTTTAGAGCAAAATGGCCACCACATGCGCCTTCATGATTCTCTTCCAACACTCTATAAAGCTCTTCTCGCCAAGCTACACGTCTCAACACGAGATCAGCCCCTTTCATGTATAAGACATCACCAATCAATTTGTACTTGTATGCTCTACGCACAAAACCATACTTCTTAGACTTCTGAATCTCCTTTGGAATGATTCCTGTTAGCAAAAACTCCTCTTCTTGAACCAAACTTTCCCGGCCATGATAAAGAGGTAAAGTGGTCCTCAACACAAATAACTCCCCAATCATGCCTTGAGCTGCTTCATGTGCCTCTCCATTTAGAGCACGTTCAATGTGTCTGATGCTCCATGCTTCGAACTTTTTTAACAGGCCTTTAATTCTGAAGCACATTTCCTTCAATGAGGTGTTCTTGCTCTTCCACACACCCAGCACTTGCTTCACCACTAACAAGGCATCACCTTTTATGCTCAACCTTCGAACCCCATGCTTCAAACAAATGTGTAATCCGGCTTCCAGAGTACCATATTCAGCCTCATTGTTACTATGAGCATCCAATTTGAACCCTCTCTTGCATACTAGCTTCCCCTCTGGATCATAAAGTGCTATACCCCCTGAAGCCGCATCATGGCTCTTTCTGTATGAGCCATCAAAGAACAACACATGTGCATTGCTGATTTGTGGCACTTCTTCAACTACCTTTCTCACCACCTCTTCCTTAACAATAAGGGGATTCTCCTTGTAGGTCAACAAATCAGCTAGGGTAGCCTTTGTACTATCTTCCACTAGAAAAGAGAACTCAAATTCTTGCAGCTCAATTACCCATTTCTTGACCACCTTTGACATGTTAGTGCCATTAATTAACTATGGCAAAAAGGCATAACTCGTCAAGAAAACAAAAGGTCGTGGTAGCAAGTAATGATGAAATCATCGACAAGCAAATATTACATTGGCCATCACTAGCTCTACTTCCGAGAATTTTCTCTCTGCTACCAGCTTCACATGGCTTCCACAATACACTGGCCTCATATAATGGCTGCCCTTCCCCTTTTGCAATAGCATGGCTCCAATGGCATCCTCCCCTACTGATGGATTTACATAAAACACTTGCTCCCAATCAGGAGCCTGCATGGCTGACAACCCCCCTAACACCTCTTTCACCTCTTGAAACACTTCTTCACAGTTGTCATCCCATTGCAATGGATCATGCTTTGCCACTTGTTGTAATGGATAAAGAATCTGAGAAGACAATGGAATAAACCTTGCCATGTACTTCACTTTGTGTATAAAAGTTGCCAATTGCTTCGTACTCGTAGGTGATGGAAGAAGAATAATAGACTTAACATTTTCTGGATCAGCCTCAATGCCATTTTCTGACACCATATGGCCCAATAACTTCACCCTTGGCTGTGCTAGATGACATTTCTTTGGATTTAGTTGTCCTCCACATTCATCATATCGAGACAATACCATCTGCAGCTTCTCATGGTGTTCAACCCTACTGCTATAAACACAGAAGTCATCCATAAAAGCTTTAACACAACTACCAATGAATGGTTCCAACACCCAATTTTCTCTCTCTTGATAGAAGGAAGGTCCATTTGACAACCCAAATGGCAATACTGTGTAGGAATAGCAGCCCCATGGCGTAATAAAAGTGGTCTTTGTGCGGTCTTTAAGAGCAATCTTCAATTGAAAATAGCCTGAAAAACCATCACACACACTGTACCTCTCATAACCTGCCACTGAATCCAAGATCTGATCGATGAATGGAAGAGGATATGGGTTCTTCTTAGTGGCTGCATTTAAGGGTTTAAAATCTACACAAATTCTCCACTTCCCATCCTTCTTTGGACTGACTACAACTGGACTCACCCATTCTGTGGTCTCCACAGGGACTATGAACCCTGCCTTCAACAACTTGTCCACCTCTTCTTGCAAGGCTTCCATTTGCTCTTGACCCATCCTTCTTAGCCTTTGCTGCACTGGCTTAGCACCTTCTTTCAGCTCTATATGCATCTCTTCGCCCTTGAACCCTCTGATCTCTTCATATGAAGTAATGAACAAATCAGGAAAACTAGCCAGCATGTGCAAATATATATCCTTCTCCATAGCTGAGAGGTCTCCACTGATCATTTGTGTCATCAAATCCTGCTTCTTTGAAAACTCAACCTTGGTTTGCATCAGCCCTTCAATCACTTCATAAGGCCCTTCACTTTCATCTTCAACCTCATTCGCAAATGCAACTAAACCAAACTCCTGGATTTCTTTGTCCATCAAAAGAAATGCAACATCAGCATCCTCATCACTATTGGTAGTGCTATCACTGTCCTCATCTGTCACCGTGGAAGATTCTTCATCACTAGACTCATCCTCATCTTCATAAAGCTCCTCTAATCGTTTCCTTGTGTCCATATTATAAAGCTTATTGGTACCTGTCTTTCCATAGAGGCTAATCGTACCATGTCGCCAATCTTGAACAGCTCCCACTGCACGTAACCATGGTCTGCCCAGTATAATAGGATATGCTCCCAACCCTGCTGGCATCACATGAAAATCAACCACTGCCTTTGCATCATATGCCTCCACTTCTAAGCTCTTTACAACACCCAAGCATTTTACTTTTTGATGGTTTGCCAATCTGATCTGAAAACCTGACACCCCAGCCACTGTGAGACCCATCTTCTCAACGCATGAGTGTGTTATGGCGCATATTTGGGCTCCGCCATCCACATAACCTTGTCCCAAATTTTTCCTTTTATGCCACACATCTACTATTGGACAAATGTCTGGTAGCTCATCCATTGCCAACACCTTTACTGAACCTCTCTTTGGCTCTTTCTCCATTGGGTTAACCATCCTCTTCCACTATCGCTTTAGCTTAGGCACCATCTCTATAAGCTGCCCAAAAGTAACATCTGCCTTCCTGCTTGTCAGATCCTCCTTCAAGTCATAGCTTAATTGCCCATCCCCTAGTGGAAAATCTGAAACGTGAAACTTTCGACGAGCTCTCCTTTTCCTCTTGGCCTTGACATCCTCACCTTCATGACTCTTTCCCTTCTTCTTACTAGGACCTGGGGCACTTCTTCCTTCCTTGTCCTCTGTCGTCCTCTTCCCAATAGGCATCACTAATGTATCCTCTAGCTTTAATGCCTTCTCCAAGGTGACTACACTTAGCACTTTTAACTTTCCCTTTTCCTTCTGGGTCAGTCCACTGGTTCCTTCGTCTCCCTTAATTTCGATGCCATAATCATTTGACCTAGTTAGCACCTGTCTTGGAAATGGATACATGTCTCCCCCCATCCTTGGTGGCTTATCACATTGCGGGCTGATGTGACCCAACTCTCCACAATTATAACATGTGGGCATCTGCCTCCAAAACCTACCATTGCTTTGTCCAACACCATTCCTAGGCCTTTCTTCACCTCCTGGCTGATTTGCAAACCTCCCTCGACCTCGATTATTTCCCACTTGACCTAGCATGTTTAGGCTGAGATTCTTCATCAAATCTACCACTTTCCTCATGTCTTGCCTTAGCCCATCATCTTGCATCGATGTAGTGACCACTGCTGGCATAACCTGAGTAGTAACAGGAACCACTGGTTCATGATGAACCCCTGACATGCGACCTGTAAAGACTCTAGAGGCTGAAATTCAGACCTCATGGGCAAAGACTCCACCCCTAAATGGCTCATTTCCCTCAACTTCCACTGTTTGTTCCTTGCTACCTCTAGTGCATCTTCATATGTCCTAGGCTTCTTTAGCTCCACTCTCCAACGTATATTCTCCCAAAGACCAGCCAAGAACCTGTCCTTCTTCATCATGTCAGGTGGGGGTACTTGTGGTGTTAAGTCCTTGCACATCCGCTCCCATGCCAATGAGAAATTACGTATGCACGCATCTACTGGCTCACCTTCCTTTTGCACTAAAGCATGTACTTCTTGCCACACTTTGTCAGGATCTTCTATCTTCACAAACTCCACTTCCAACCCATGCCATAGATTGTCCCAACTCAACCTTACAGGTGGATCAGCCACATGCAACTCCTCTTCAAATGCTTTAGACCAAACTTGCGCATCACTCTGCAAACAAATTTGGAGAAGACGTAACATCTGCGCAGGGTCATGAATCTGGTTGCTAATGCAGGCAACCTCCATCTTTTCCAAAAATTCTTCCACATCTTCATCACTTCTTCCATGAAACTCGGGATAAGAGAAAGCCATGGCTACCCAAGTTATAATGCTTTGAGAACCCCTTCGAACACACGTGCAAGAACCCAAAACTTTTCACTACCCAATCCCCAGAAACTTCAATGGAGCTCAGCTTTAGATAAGGACAAACACATGCACATAAAATGAGTTTTCATAGTTAATCATCGGAATGACAACAGGCAAAGGACATTCCAGGATCTCTCTCAATCTTCTTGGCCCAAACATAAAGACTATGCGCTGCTGGAAAAAGATCTTCCTGGACACATGAACATTAATCTGGATTCTTTGAGTTAAATGAAAAGGAGTGAACTGAGGGCCATTTTGATCATCCATTAAAGCCAACCATGAAGCTCCCAAGAAGGCACACCTGACTTATCCTCTAATTTGTGCCCAAATTTCAGCAGCATAATAGCATAAATGGCTCAAAATACCAAAAAACCAGCCATCATAACTTGGAAAAATTTTGGCAGAGTCTCCCCAGAAGTAGAGCAGTGTGAACCCAAAATATAGATTGTCTATGTATGCACAAACTGCCAACAATAGAACCCGAGCATCAATTAGGAATCACTAGTACATAGCCTATGGCGAGGTCACAAAAAGGGTGCTCCAGCTACCTGTATCACCGAAAGGATCTCCACATTTGAGAATCCCCCAGCTCAATGAAAACCTCACGCTATCGACCCTCACACGAAGGCTAATGCAAATCGCGTATAGTCAAGTCTCAGAAATGACTATCTTCCAGACCAAGTCTCAGAAATGGTTGGGACTGCCAAATACAACCAAGTATGGCTCCACAAATGCGTACAATGGCAGTTTCCACAAGTAACGTACAATCCAGCAGACGATGCGCTCAAATAGGCGCCAAGTGATGCATACCCACAACAACTACAAGTGACATCACTGCTAGTATATCACTGTACTCCAGCTACCTGTACCTGTGTGAATCACCTGTACCTGTATCTGTCCCTGTAACCTGTAACTTGCAACCTGTAACTTGTAATCCCCAATCTCGAAGCTCGAAGCTCGAAGCAGAAGGTACTCAAAGAAGATCCTCCGTGGGGGCGCCAAAAGAATGTGAGCGGGATGGAGACACACACAACGCCTCTATAATGACCCGAAGCACACTCTTGGGATGATACACACACACATTATGGGGCACCACTCGGCTTACACAACCAGCCTGGCCGAGACAGGAAACACACAGACGGAGTGAGAAGACAGAGATTTCCCACTTGCCCACTCAACACACTCACACATACACACTCACACACACACTCTCAATTCATCTCAAAGGAGGAAAATTGATGTTTTTTAAACTCAATGAAGCTCAGCCCAACACCAATGGGGCAAATAGTTTACACAGTATTGAGGAAATTCACCAGATACAACCACAAAGTTAAGCAGAGGCTTCACTCAGCGGAGAAGATTACATAGAAAAACAGCAGAAAATATGTGAGGAATTTGGAAAAATGGACAAGGCCATTGCATCCGGAATGCCCAAAAACCCCACCCTACAATGTCACAGTGCTCAAATCCGACCTCGGATGAGCAGTTTAGGGCCAAAAAATGCTCCAAAAACAGCAAAAACACACTTGCGGCTGTTCCTCCTCTCTTCTCCATATTTTTTCTGGTCTTCTTCTATTTTTTCAGTTCCCACACTTAGCTTTATTAGTTGGGCACCCGTGGCCTTTTAGATGACCTCAAACGGACCCCGAACAGGCCAAAAACTGACATTGCAGTGCATAGTTATCACCTTTTTGCATCATCCGCACACTTGGCACTCAGTTTTTCCAAATAATTCATCCCGCAACCACGTGAAGTGGCCCCAAAAAGTGGTCCTCATGATGACCTTTCTGCATAAGTATCAAAAGAAAACACCCACGTCATGTCCATACTTCTCCGCGTGCAAGTATTGACCCCATTCGCCCTCCTGACGACACTAGATGCCATCTGACGCACCTGCTTACCTCATGTCGTCGGCCCGCAGATAGCTTCCTCGAGAAGTTTTCCGCACTACCAACTCCTCCTTATTGTATAAAAAACACACTCGTACCGATAATAGTGAAAATCGCTGCACTATGTACACCCTGTCCTACGTGTACACACGTGGGCCCCACATAACCACCTGGCTATGGAAATTGGGCAATCCTTTATTTGATGCACCATGCATGTATATGTACATATGCGCAATCCCTTGCTCCAAAAAACTCCTAACAACGTCAGTAGATTTATGCATAGCTTAGGGTCTAAGCATTGTCAGGCTGTCAAGAGGATTTTCCTCTACTTGAGTGGCACTTTACATCTTGTCTTGGTTTATCCCAAGGGGGGGATCATTGACGCCAGACTTACATGATTTTTGGGACTCAGACTGGACTGGTTGTTTGACATGCGAGTGTCTACAAGTGGTTCTTATTTCATGCTTGGCAGTTCATGTATATCATGGTTGAGCAAGAAGAAATCTATTGTGGCCACTTCTAGTTGTGAAGCTAAGTACATGGCAATCTTCACAGCTACAATTGAGTGTGTATGGCTCAGATGCCTTATGGTCGATTTGGGTGTTAGATAGGACGATTCAACACTATCTACACTGACAATCAAAGTGCATTGGTAGTTGCGAGGAACCCAGTTTTTCATGCTTGCACAATGCACATTGAGGTGCATTATCACTATGTTAGGGAGAGGCTCTCAGTAGGAGAGATTGGCTTGGCTTATGTGCCAACACGGGACAACCTTGCAGATATTTTCACAAAGGCATTTTCTTGTGAGAAGTTCAAATCTTTCCGCAAAGCTTTGGGCTTACTCCCCTTTGTGGACTAATCATGTCCTCAGGGCATAGCACTTCCCTTTACTCATGTGCAAGCTCGCGATCATCGCATCACTCTAGGGGGGATTTGTTACCATATACATGTGGTAGTGATGTGTGTGAACACACTTAAGACCACCGGGCCATTTTTTTCCCTCACTAAGATGTTTTGCCCGTGTGCATTGTATATACACCCATCATTCTAGGACTATCTATCTTTCCATTGCACACTAAGTAAAACACTCTCTGTTGTGTGCCTTGAGCTTCCTTCGTCTTCTCCAAGTTGTGTGTGTTTTCCTGCAACCCTAATTCCACCATCCATTGCTGGAAGAGAAGAGAGATAAGCATGCGGCATTGAGGAGTTTAGGATTTTTTTAACAAAATCAGCATTTGAAAGAAAAAAACACAAAGAGTAATAGAAGAAAACTTATTTTATTCCATTATAAAAAGTGAGATTCATAAGATTTGTTGTATATAACATCGGTGAGGAATGTAAGGTCCTCCTCTCAGCCTTACTCTTGCTAAAATATCTAAGTCGTCGACTTTTCGAATACAATCAAGTAAAGAACCCTAGCTACCCCCGAGACGCTTTCGGTTTTAACCATGGGAACATGGATATAATCAATGCAAAGCTATCCATGAGACACTTTCGGTCATCACCGTGGGAACGTGGATATAACCAATGCATGGGGTATTAGTTTTATCTCAAGAAAATATAAATGTGCATAAGAAAACAAAGAAAGAATAGGGTAAGGTGAAAAAGTAACTTGGTGAAAAAAATAAATCCACTAGTTGAAAGTAGCTTGTTGAAGAAGCCACTTGTAGGAAAAGTAGCTCCATGCATAAGCCACTTGTAGGAAATTAGCTTCTTGCATAAGTAGCTTGTTGGAGAAGCTTTGAGAAGGAAGAAAGCATATCAAAATATGTAAAGTAACTTATCACGATAAGTTAAAGACCTTATCAAAATAAGCTTAAAAAGAGGCCTTCCCTACTCATTAAACACTTCTTCTCTTCACTCCGCTACATTTCGCTACGCTTCACTTCACTTCATTTCTCTACACATTTTGATGGTGCAAGCTTGATAGTGAGCCATGAAAATCCAATGCTAATCCTCCTTCATACATATACCTACACACTCCTCTCTCCTCAAGAGAAGCCATAACCATAATCCAAATCACCATTACTCTCTTCACCTTCTCTCTCTTAACCTACAAGCTTTTCATAGCTTGAATTTTTCTTAATCTCTTTCTATTCCCATGACCAAATTGGAGGTTTTCAAGCAAAGGGGAGCGGAAAAGATCCGACCACGTCAATACGCTTGCCATGACTCGTCCAAAGCAAGGAGAAGACCCTACTATCTACATAGTAAGGTTCCAAAACCTTAAGCCTCTTTAAGCCACTTGATTAATCCTCTCCATGATATTAAAGGTACGCCTAAATCTCTTTCTAAAGAATAATTTGTTAATCATTCATACACTATTACATGCATATTTTATGATATACTAGCAAGTCCACCCTTAGGCACTTTGCCATTTTACACTACCATGCATAGAAGAGTTTTACTCTTGCATAAGCACTCAAAGGAAGTCTTGATTAGTTGCATAAGGTTGTAAGTTGGTGCATCTCGAATGTTTTGTGTGTAACATGCATAGATCACACTAAAGTAAAAACTCATTATAGAAAGCATATGCATTGTCCATTTCAAGTTTGTCTTCTTTCAAGTTTGTTTTACAAATTCGAAGGGGGGAGTAAGGGGATAGCTTCACGGATGTCATGACCGTGTTGCTTGAACATAAAACTCCCAAAGCTTCCATGGACATTCCCCATGGATTGCAAATGATGAAAAGGGACCAAAATGGGATTCATCGAAGTCGGGGATAACTTGAACTTACGTAGAGACAAAACTTTAAACTTCCATGAGATTCGTTGTTTTCTTAAGGTCTTGTTTGAATAATTAAAAGGAATTAGGAATTAAGGTTTATAACTCAAGGAGCTTAATCTAAAAATTTAAACTAGGATTAAAAACTTTATCGAGAAGAACGACGTGGATAGCCCTAGCATAACATAGCCATTAAAGTGTGAACTTGTCTTCATTGTTTGAAAAAAGGCCGGCGCAGGTGTTTACCTGTGGGATACAACGGGGGATGGTCCTTTTTCGCTAGGACTGATAACCGTTGGTCTATGTTTGAGCTCAGGGTTCATTCATTGCCCTAGAAATGGGATTGAATGGGAGTGTGTCCCGGCCGGGTGGATGTGACCTGCGGATGCGTCTGGAAATCGGCCTAGTCCGGGTAGGCCTGATGCCGGTGGGAAAAGGAGGAAGGAAAAAGGATCCATGGAGGGATCATGATAGGGAGGAAGATGTGATTTAATTAAGGAACTCTTCAAACTGTTTGGGAAAAAGGAACTTTGGAAAGGCTAGGAACTTAAATGGGTTATTCCGCAATTGTCCTCATCAGTCGGACCTTTACTCTTCTTCTCGTGATTATTGATTTAAAAGGAACCTAAAGTAGATTATTTTTGAAGCCTTTCCCATACAAGATAAAGACATATAAGAATTGGAATCTATGTAAAGGTGCCACCTTCTCACGTGGCGGAGGAGACAGGATACCCGAGACCTGGGACGAGGATCGGGATATGCCTGGAGAAGTATATGTGATTGCTTGAATGATAACTAGATAATCTTACGAATATTAAAGGAAAAATGAAGTGAAAATATTCTATAAAGGAAAAGGTGGGAATGACCTGATAAATGCACATTTGCAAGGGTATGCAACAGTTTGCATGCTGCTTTCAAATGCTTGAAATGTATTCTTGGTTCGCCATGATTGGAATACTGTTTTCTAATATCATAGTACTACCTTGTGAAGGTGCATCTATCAAACGGTTCGGTGGGTGGGCAGATTCCGGAGGGTTAATTGTTGGCCGGAAAGTTGAACCCAATTTTATGTTGTCTTAGCAATTAAGTCCAGAGCGGGGAAAAATGGATTTCGATCTACGGAGCGGGGAACAACTTGGGATTGAGGGATTCTTGTAGATTATAATACACTCACCTTAGGGGAACGCATTGACGGTTGTGCTCAGTCCTAACCGGAAAAAAAGCGTCAATGACCTTGAACCAAGGGTGAATTAGAGAACTGCCACCAGTTGACCCTCGAAGGTTGAGTTCCACGTTAGTCTGATGACTTCGAATGGTAAGATTGATCGGTAAGCAAGGTTCTTCGGGGCTAAGGGATCCATATGAGAGAACATGAATGTTATCACCCCCCTTGAGTTGGCATCGAAGAGCAGGAGGACTCCTGTCTTGGTGTTGGTCTCAATCAGGAGGGATGTCGGAGATCACGGTGTATCCATGTGGAGATGGTACAATCGGTGGTCCCCGGACATGACCCTCACAAGTGGTATCAGAGCGTAGTTTCTATCCTTGGATAGATAAAGGTCTTCATTGACTCTTGTAGAAAAGAGTGAGATAATGAAAAATAACTTCTCTAATTGCATGAAAATTTTCAGATGACGTGGACCTCTCAAGAAGAGGAAGTACTCGAAATTGTCCAAAAGCAAATGGAAGAAGCAACTATGGAACAAAAGGAGGCCATGTTAGAACACTTTGTTCACCTTCTTTTTCCTGCCCAAGGGACAACTAGAGCTCAACAAATGTGGAAGACCCAATGCAACATAAATGAAGTAACTCTTTGGGGCCATGAACACCTTCTAAATAATCTTCGCCTGGCCATGATGAGGGAGAAACTGGGACTAGGTCCCAATCGCTATTGTATTATTAGTTCTCATGCCAGAGAATATGAAAGCAATCTTCTTCTATCAATAACCAATCTCCCTCATGATAAGATGTTTATCTATCCACGACAAAGAACATCACTTACTGGACCATTTACACATAACCCTTGGAAACAAGTTGGAGAGGCTATATGTGCTTGCAAGTCACTTTCTTCTCGAGTCCACAGACTTGTATTTTCAGTGAATTGTAACCTTAGGGCTTTAAAGTCCGTACTGACAAAGCAGGAGATGGAAGAACTTGATCTATAGAAATTACTAAAGAAGTGCAAGCCTATATCAGTAAGTATTTGCCTGAGATGTAAAAAGCTTTTGACATAATAGAAAAAAAAAAGTTTTGAAAGAGAGAAAAAAATAACAAAGAGTTTACCTTTTATCTCTAAAAAGAATTTAACTAGTCTTGTATACCTGAAAGGTTTTTCAACTCGATTGCTAAGAGAAAGGATTTTTTTTTTTCTCAGCAAAATGCCACGTAGACTCACAACGAGTCAGGCTACTCGGGATATACCATCAGTTAGTGCTTCAGATCATGCACCCCTTGATTCACAAGTACCACCAACACCCCAAGCTACACCTGTGCCACATTCCAACCAAATGTCTCTTGCTGCGACCCTTGTAGAGGACTTTGGGCGTGACAAAGATCTCAAGGCCCTTCTCAAATCTGTGCAACCGCATCTATTTTTAGGCACGGGTGATGATGTGCCTACCCAACTAGAAGAGTGGATAATTCAGATGGATGACTACTTTGCTCTTGCTGGTTACAATTCAGTAGCTCAAGGAATAATGGGGAGCCAAGCTAGAAGGACCTGCAAAAACATGGTGGAAGCTCAACTGTCAAACTCGCCAGGTAGCATAAGTGACTCAAAGTTGGGATGAGTTAAAGCATTTTCTCGAGGAACGCTATCTTCCCCTAGACTACTCCACCACTAAGATGAATGAGTTTCTTTCATGCAAGATGGGGAATAGGTCTGTCGAAGATTACTATGAGGAATTTGTCCGGCTTTCATGATATGCTCCTCTCATGACAGAGGAACAAAATCTAAGTCGCTTCATCCTTGGACATGGAGGAGATTTGGCTTCTGAAGTAGAGTCCCTCCGACCTGTTTTACTCGCAGACGCTTTAATTCGGGCCAAGTCAAAACATAAGAGCCTTTTTAAGGGAAGCACCACAACTAATAAGAAACGGGAATTTCCTTCTTATCATGGTCAGCCTTGTCAAGCAAATAAAGTACCATTTATCCCAAAGCCAGCTGCCCAACCCCAACCGCCACCACATTTTGTTCGTGTGAACACTCTTCCTGTCACTCAGAGTGGAAGACAAATTCAATGCTACAAGTGCCTAGAGTTTGGTCATAAGAAAGCCGAATGCCCTAAAGGAAATGACTCAAATTATTTGATACCTCCTGCTAACCGTCTGAATCCACCAAATCAAGGAGGACAATTTAGAAACCTTCAAACCAGAGGGAGAAATCGAGCACAAGCAAGACCTAATCCTATGCCTCATCTTCATGGACAAAATCCAACCAACAACCCACCTAGATGATCAACTGTGAACTTTATTTCAGTAAAGGATGAGATGGAGGAGCAAGCCCACATCTATGCTGCCTTGGACCCCAGTGGTCGAAATCGACAATTCTCCATTCTTGAGACTAAGGGAGAGTATGAGGGTAAACCTCTTTCCTTTCTTATTGATTTGGGTAGCTCACATTCATTTTTGTCACCTAACACTGTAAAAATATTGCAAGTCACCTCCCAACCCACAGGCTGTAAGTTACGGGTTTCTCTAGCAACAGGATCCACCATTTTGACAGATGAACAGATGGTAGACCTATCCTTTCAACTAGAAGGTCACTCAACCCAACAAAGATTTAGAATCCTGAAGATGGGCCGATTTGAAGGAATTTTAGGGATGGATTGGCTGAGAAAAAATAAAGCCAACATCCATTGCAGTGAAGGAAGCATCTCTTTTTCAAACTCAAAGGGTGAACAAGTCTTAGTGCAAGGCAGAACAGGGAAAGCTCCCCTGAAAGTGGTCAAAGCCAGTCATTTGGTTAAGGGGTTAAAGAAAGGATTGTCAATTTTTGCTATAAGGCTCAATAAACAAGAGACCAAATTAGAAGAATCAGAGCCTGAATGGCTAAATGAATATCAAGATATTTTCCCAGAGGAATTGACAACTCTTCCACCACCTAGGGAATTAGTACACGAGATCGAGCTCATTCCTGGTGCCCAACCAATAGCCAGGACTCCCTACAAGATGTCACCTTCAGAATCCATAGAGCTGAAGAATCAGTTGACTCAGCTTTTGGAACAAGGTTTCATCAAACCCAGTGTCTCTCCCTGGGGTGCTCCTGTACTCTTCCAAAAGAAGAAAGATGGAACGTTCCGACTTTGCATAGATTTTCGAGGCCTAAATCAGTGCACTGTCAAGAACAAGTATCCCTTGCCTTGCATAGATGAGCTGCTTGATCGACTCGGTGGTTCCAAAATTTTCACCAAGATTGATCTCAGGTCAGGCTATTACCAAGTTGGGATAAAAAGGGAGGATATTCCAAATACAGCTTTTAACACAAGGTTTGGGCATTATGAGTTCACTATCATGCCTTTTGGCCTAACTAATGCCCCTGCCACATTTAACCGTCTCATGACCGACCTTTTCAGGACAGAGTTAGATGATTTTGTTCTAGTCTTCTTTGATGACATCCTTATATATTCAAAGACTAGGGAAGATCATGAACGGCATGTACGCCATGTCTTGGAGATTCTCAGAAAATCCCAACTCTACGCCAAGCGTAGCAAATGCTCTTTCTTTGTAGAGAAGGTTGCCTATGTGGGATACATATTTTCAAAGGATGGTCTTTCTCCTGAGCCCGCTAAGGTGGAAGCTGTAGTTCAGTGGCCCATTCCCAAGACTGTTTCAGAAGTACGGGGATTTCTTGGCCTCACAGGATGGTGTAGAGTATTTATTAAAAACTATGCACTCATCGCAGGCCCTCTCACTGAACTCACTAAGAAGGAGGAACCCTTTATCTGGTCAGACAAGAGGGATAAAGCCTTCAACAAACTAAAGGATATTTTGGCCAGTGAACCTGTTCTCAGACTTCCAGATTTTCAAAAAACCTTTGAGGTGATAGTGGATGCTTGCATACAAGGTATAGGTGGAATCCTACAGCAAGAAGGCCATCCCATAGCTTATGAATCACGACAGCTCAGGGTTCATGAGAAGAATTATCCCACCCATGACCTCGAGCTACTGGCTATGGTTCATGCGCTCAAAAAGTGGAGACACTATCTTCTAGGTCAGATGTTTGAACATTGTTACTGACCACAAAAGTCTCAAGTGGATTTTCACCCAGCTAGATCTCAATATGCGACAAAGGCGATGGGTTGAATTCCTACAAGAGTTCATTTTTGAGATCAAATTTAGACCAGGCAATGAAAATCAAGCTGCCGATGCTCTAAGCCGACGAGTAGGGGCCCTTGCCATTACGCTAGTCCATTCAACTCTACCCGAAGAAGTTCAAAACTCCCTCCTTACTGATGAGCAATTTGGTCCGTTGATCCAAGAAATCCAAGCTCAGGTTCAGAAAAGATATCTGGAAGGCTACTCTATTCAAGATGGACTCTTACTCTTTAGGAATCGATTGTGCATACCTACATGCTTAAGGATGAAAATTCTAAAGGAAGCTCATGAAACTCCCCTTGCAGCTCACCCCGGTTATCACAAAATGTTTGCCTCTCTTAAATAGAATTTCTAATGGCCTAAGATGAAAAAGGATACCTTAGAGTATGTTAAGAAGTGTTTGGTATGCCAAAAGGTGAAGGCTGAAAGAGTTAAGATTCCTGGAAAGCTACAACCATTGGATATACCTGCAATGAAGTGGGAGTGCATCAGTATGGATTTTGTAACAGGGTTACCCAGGACTGCTGGAAATTTTGATTCAATTTTTGTGGTGGTGGATAAACTCACCAAAGTAGCTCACCTTGTCCCAGTCAAAACCACTGCCTCTGCAGAAGATATTGCTCAAATTTTTGTAAAAGAAATTGTCAGATTACATGGAATACCTGCTAGGATAATCAATGATCGTGATGCCAAGTTTACCTCTAAGTTTTGGAAGGCCATGTTCCAATCCTTAGGCACTCAATTAAACTTAAGTTCAGCCTATCATCCAGAGACAGATGGACAAACTGACAGAGTTAATCAAGTCATAGAAGATATGTTGAGATCATACTGCAGTCAGCAACCTCATCTTTGGATCAAGTTTTTACCCTTAGTGGAATTTGCTTATAATTCTTCCTGCCATAGAACCCTAGGAATGTCACCATTCAAAGCTCTTTATGGACAAGACTGTATCATTCCGCTTAGAATGGCCGACCCAAGTCTCCCAGTACCTGCAACAAAGAATACACTTGAAGAAATGGATCGTCAAATCAAAATAATAAGGGAGAACCTTAAGAGAGCAAGTGACAGGCAAAAGAGTTATGCTGATTTACATAGATCCCCCCGGATTTTTAAGGCAGGAGATAGAGTTTTCCTTAGGGTCAAGGCAAAGAGAAGTTCACTCAAATTGGGAAAATACAAGAAGTTAGCATATAGATATTGTGGACCCTTTGAGATTTTGAGAAGGATAGGGGACCAATCTTACGAACTCGCTTTACCCCCTCACTTGCATGTGCACAATGTTTTTCATGTCAACTTGCTAAAAAGATATGTTGCAGATCCCCTTCACATCCTAAATGACGAAGATACTATTCTTATCACACAGGAAGAATTCCACATGGAGCCAGAACAAATTTTAGACATGAAGGAGCGGAAGCTACGACATCGAACAATTCGGGAGGCTTTAGTCCAGTGGAAGGGCTACCCCATTGAAGATGCCTCTTGGGAAGATTGGGAACGCCTTACTTCTCAGTTTCCTCATCTTTTTTATTACAATTCTCCTCTTTTTGTACTCAAACTAAACCATGTTAGCCCTTGTAACTACAAAGTCCAAGTTCTCTCTTACTGAACTTTTGTAACTGACCTTTTGCTAAATAATAACGAGATTAGCGTTTTCCTTTACATCTTGTGACTTGGATCTGTGTATGGAATTAAAAAATCAATAAATAGATTAGTTAAGTTTGATATAAGAACTCAGAACCAATTTCATTATATCCATCAAGAAAGATCAAAGAAAGAAGGACTTAAGACAGGCACCAAGATCTTAGAACATGATGAACTTGTTAAGGGATATAACAAAGATACATTTTCTAGAGGTCAATAAGTCCATCCATTACATGATCACAAAAGCAACTATCACAAGCAGGGCACATATTAGGCATCTCATCAATAGGAAAGATTCGCCCTGAAATTATTGCACTAATCTCTCTAGTGTGAGGTGTGAAGTTAAAGGGCCCTCTAAGTGGTAAACCAAAATGAGGGTAAAGATATATCTTTTGATGAGGAAGGAATTGAGCAAGCAAAAAGACCCATTCTGAAAAACCTCGATGCATTGACCTCATCATGCAGTAATATCGAGGACCCAAACCCATAGCTTTAGTAACCATAGCCAAACGGACATTATTACGAAAGTGATCCCAACCCCAAAGGGTCACCCTTGTTACACTTTGAAATGTCGGCCATTTGGTTTGAGCTACTGAAGTTCCCACGTGAGGAAATAGCACACGCCCATATCGCTCCACAAAATCTCTCCTCGCGGATTCACTTGTTTGTTGTAGATGAGGAATGGCTACAGATAAAACAAGCTCTTTCCACCGATCCATAATGTAAGATAATGAGTAAAGAGACAAACCTAAGGAATTCTGACAAGGGATGGAAAGAACAGTGAAAGACAAACGGAATAATATTGGAAGAAATGAAAATATAGTGCAGCTTATATAGGCAAGCTAGCCAAGGAAGGATAAATTAGCGTTACCCAGAAGTTGAATGTATCATGTGCGAATGAATATTTCCCAGCTTCCTTATTTATTTCGAGCTGAGGACAGCTCTTTCTTTTTGTTGGGGATTTTGTAAGGTCCTCCTCTCAGCCTTACTCTTGCTAAAATATCTAAGCCGTCGATTTTTCAAATACGATCAAGTAAAGAACCCTAGCTACCCCCGAGACGCTTTCGGTTTTAACCATGGGAACATGGATATAATCAATGCAAAGCTATCCATGAGACACTTTCGGTCATCACCGTGAGAACGTGGATATAACCAATGCATGGGATATTAGTTTTATCTCAAGAAAATATAAATGTGCATAAGAAAACAAAGAAAATAGGGTAAGGTGAAAAAGTAACTTGGTGAAAAAAATAAATCCACTAGTTGAAAGTAGCTTGTTGAAGAAGCCACTTGTAGGAAAAGTAGCTTCATGCATAAGCCACTTGTAGGAAATTAGCTTTTTGCATAAGTAGCTTGTTGGAGAAGCTTTGAGAAGAAAGAAAGCATATCAAAATATGTAAAGTAACTTATCACGATAAGTTAAAGACCTTATCAAAATAATCTTAAAAAGAGGCCTTCCCTACTCATTAAACACTTCTTCTCTTCACTCCGCTACATTTCGCTACGCTTCACTTCACTTCACTTCATTTCTCTACACATTTTGATGGTGCAAGCTTGATAGTGAGCCATGAAAATCCAATGCTAATCCTCCTTCATACATACACCTACACACTCCTCTCTCCTCAAGAGAAGCCATAACCATATTTTAAATCACCATTACTCTCTTCACCTTCTCTCTCTTAACCTACAAGCTTTCCATAGCTTGAATTTTTCTTAATCTCTTTCTATTCCCATAACCAAATTAGAGGTTTTCAAGCAAAGCGGAGCAAAAAAGATCCGACCACATCAATACGCTTGCCGTGACTCGTCCAAAGCAAGGAGAAGACCCTACTATCTACATAGTAAGGTTCCAAAACCTTAAGCCTCTTTAAGCCACTTGATTAATCCTCTCCACGGTATTAAAGGTACGCCTAAATCCCTTTCTAAATAATAATTTGTTAATCATTCATACACTATTACATGCATATTTTATGATACACTAGCAAGTCCACCCTTAGGAACTTTTCCATTTTACACTACCATGCATAGAAGAGTTTTACTCTTGCATAAGCACTCAAAGGAAGTCTTGATTAATTGCATAAGGTTGTAAGTTGGTGCATCTCGAATGTTTTGTGTGTATCATGCATAGATCACACTAAAGTAAAAACTCATTATAGAAAGCATATGCATTGTCCATTTCAAGTTTGTCTGCTTTCAAGTTTGTTTTGCAAATTGGAAGGGGGGAGTAAGGGGATAGCTTCACCGATGTCGTGACCGTGTTGCTTGAACATAAAACTCCCAAAGCTTCCATGGAGATGCCCCTAGGACGCATACATATACACAATCAAACATGTCATGGAAAAAAATTTCAAGATCCATGCCGAAGTGTGGGATGGGGTGGCCAGAAAACAAGATGAGGGGAATGGTGAGTGAGTGAGAATGGGTTTGCTACTCGTACATGTAGTAAGGAAGATAATATGCTCACTTCTCATACCATAGGTGGCGAATCCGCACACCTTACGGTGCAAGTAGAAAGATTATATGAATATGGGAGGGAGAGAGAGAGTGTGTGTATATGGTGGAAAATTCGCACACCTTAACATAAGCAAAATGGAAAGAACAAGCATAAACCATACTCACAATGAAGTATATCCCAAACAACACAAGGTATGGCACCAAGATGGAGTATGTTGATTGCTTGCAAAATGACTACAATAGGTAGCATAGGGAAAGAAGATGAGAAGGAGACAAAGCTGTATGAAGCATAATAGAGGGATGGGAATTGATGGCGAGGAATATCATGAGTGTATCCATCACTCTTCTTCTTGAAATCCTGCCCTCAATCCTTCTTTACAAGTGTGTGGAGATATGGTGCTCATATTGTGCATGGTGATGGTGATGATGCTGTAATTATGTGATTAGGGTTTATGCTACTAGCAAGCAACACAAGGGTGTGTATGTGATAGTGTGCATGTGTGTGTGTGTGTGTGTGTGTGTAGTGTATAGTGTCCATTTACAAAAGAGGAGACCTCCTTTTATAGGCCAAGAGAGTGATTAGGAAAGAGATTATGAGCAAGAGGAGTTATCACAAAGTAAACTCGGTTAGAGGCATTCCCCCAATGAGAGAGCTCTGTGTGCCCTGCTCATTGACCAATTTCCTCCTAATCACCTGCATCATGGTGAGCTTTGTCTCCATACCACCTTCCATAGCTTGAGTCCAAGAGCTTCCTTATAATATTTGAGATAATCTTGACAAAATAAGAGAAAATACAGCACTAATGGAAAGAAACCTATAAGAAATTGGTGTGTGTAGTTGGATAACCATGACTTCTTTCCAAGTGGACAGATAGGCTCCACCATTTCAGCCATACCTCCCAAACCGTAGCTCAAAAAATTACAAAAAAAGTAGGGGCCAAAAGATCAACTCAACATTTACAACTTTTCTCTTGAAAACATTTTTCAATTCAGAATGGAAAAAAAAAAATCTCACAAAAATATGTGTCCATATTTTCCTTTCCAAAAGTCTTCCAGGTGGTCCTCTCTTGACTTCATGTGGAAGCCTTGTGTCCACAAGTGAATTATACTTGAATTTGATAATATTTTGTTGACTCCAACTCAACAATGCATAAAATTCTCCTCCCTTTCACTATTGACTTTTACTCTTCACCTGTAGTGACTGTCGGCAGGTAGAATTAGTATCCAATGATTTTTTTTTGTTTTCATAGGGTTTGTTCCTACCTCTCCTTATTCCAAGATCCAAATGTGTCAAAACCATAGCCGTGTACAAAATAAATACATAGTTTTTTTTGTGATTTTCATGTATCAAGTGCATATCAAGAGAGAGGTGGAGCAATATTTGAAAAAACGGCCCTCATTAGTTCTCTCTCGGAAGCTAGAGGCATTTATGTCTCTAGCTCTGTACTTGATTCTTCTCCAATTGAGGTGGAGGAGTCTCCCTCCTCAGGGATTTCCATCATAGGTGCTTGATCAAACCTCAAAAAGTACTACTTCAACCTTCATCCATTGACACGTGTTTTGTGGAGCCTACCATCTGCATCCATCAATCGATAACTGCCATTGATGTAGTGCTTTCTAATGACAAATGGCCCCTCCTATCTAGGTGAAATCTTTTTATCCTTCCTAGTGTCAAACATGTTATCGTATCTTAGGACAAACATACCTTTCTTAAGATCTTTTGTCCTAAGTCTCTTGTTGAAGGTAAGTTGACGTTGCTCTACGTGTGTTGCATAATAGTTGATAGCATCTTCTCTGCCTATTTGAAGCCTCTCTAGATCAAGAATGTGGTTGTGAAGATGAGAATTAGGGCATTCCATCTTCCTAGATAGCACCCTGAGACTAGCCAATTGTCCTTCAATGGGTAAAATGGCCTCCTTACCGTACACCAAGTGATATGGTGTGCACCCAAGGGATGTGCAAAATGAAGTGTGATAAGCCCAAAGTGTAGCCATAAGATGCTTGTCCCAATCACTTTTGTGATTGTTTACATGTTTAGTGATGATCTTGCAAATCGTACCATTTACCTTTTCCACCAAACTGTTGCATTGTGGGTAGTAGGGAGTTGAGTGTCGTCGTGAGATACCCATCTTCTCCATCAGCTCTCCTACCAGGTCTCCTCTGAAATCTGGTCCGTATCAGAAATTATTTCAAGAGGAGTGCCAAAACGGCAACAAATGTTTTCAAATACAAACCTAGCCACTTCCTGACCTGTAATCCGAGTGGTAGCAACTGCTTTAGTCCACCTGGTAATATAGTCCACACTCATGATGATATACAATTTACCTGATTGGTTCCTTGGCAAAGGCCAATGGAATCAATTCCCCATTTCTCAAATGGTGCATATGAGATTATAGGAGTTTGTGGCTCATATGTGAGCCTCCTATCACCAGCCTTCTAACACTCTTTGCATGTTTTCACCAGTGATGCACATCTCTTTGTAAACTAGGCCACACAAACCTGACTTGTAGAACCTTCCTACTGGTGATGTCAAGTGCAAAGTGCCCTCCACAAACACCATCATGGCAACTTGAAATTATTTTTGTGATCTCCCTAGAGAGAGGTACACACCTAAGAATTTGATCCTTACCCTTGCAATAGAGGTTGTCATTGGTAAGGAAGTATTTTGTTGCCTTGCACACAAGCCACTGCTTTTGGCCCTTAGTAAGATCTTTAGGACACACTCCTGTGTCCAAGAAACTCATGATGTTAGGCATAGCATCTCTACCTTGGAAGAGAGGTAGACTCAACTTGATAGCACCCACCATTAGAACATCTTGTAGCTTCTCCCTAGCTAGAGCATCTGCTTCTTGATTTTTTTCATGAGGGACATGATGTAATTGTACAACTTGAAAATTCCCTAAAAGTTCCTTAACTTTGCACAAATGGCCTATCAAGCTATGATTTTCACAAGCCCAAGTTCCTTGTATTTCTTTTATTAAAAGCATGGTATCACCAAATACATTTAACCGTTGAATACCTTGTGTCACACACCACTCTAACCCATGAGTTAAGGTTGCATATTTTGCTTCATTGTTGGAGTGGGAATCCAAGAGACGCCCAATGGAGAATACCTTTTTGTTTTGTTCGTTGAAGATGACAACACCCGTTGCAGTTTTTTCCACTTTCCTCTTATAGGCTCCATCAAAGAAAAGAGAGTGAGTCCTCTCTATCTTAGGGACTTCCAACACAGGTGTTACTTCTTTGTCACTTTTCTTGATCTTCAGCTTCTTTTCATAGTGGCGATGAGTGAGAATGCTTCCTAGACTAGCTCTTGTGGAGCTCTCCACTTGCATTGTGTAGTCAAACTCTTGTGACCTTGTGAGCCATTTGGAAATCCTAGAAGAAACATCCATGTGATGCATTACATAAGGAAATACTTCTTCCATTGTTAAGAGTATGAATGGTCTAGACAATAAATAAGAGCAAAATTTGGTGGTAGAAAATGTTAATGCAAGCACCATGTGATCCACTGTCGTGTATCCCTTTTCTGATGGAGTCATCATGCAACTAGAGAAGTAGATAGGACGCATGAAAGAAGTTTGAGGATCCTTTTGCATCAATACCATCCCAAGTGTGTCATTGCCCACACTAGGGTTTACATAAAATGGCTCGTCCCACTTTGGAGGTGCAATGGTGGAAAGTGAGGCTAGAATTTGTTTTACCTCATTGAATTGTTGTTCATTTTCTTCACTCCAAGTGAAGATCTCTTGATGGGTAACTTGTTGTAAAGGGAGAACCACTTGAGAGAGTAGGTAAGTGAACCTACTCAAATACCTCACCTTTTTGAAGAAAAGAGACCAACTGCTTTGTTGTGGTGGGAGAGGTCAAAGCCACCAAGGCTTGAACCTTGATTGGGTGAGCTTCAATGCCCTTGGCAAAGATCACATGGCCAAGAAAAGTAACTTGCTTTCACCAATGTGGCATTTCTCCACATTGAGCTGGCCACCCAAAGCTTGCAGCCTAGCTAGACCTTCATAAACTTTCTCCAAATGAAGAGAGTGGGAGCTATAGATACAAAAGTCATCAATAAAAACACGGAGTGATTTTCCAAAGAATGGCTAAAAAACAAATGTCACATAGCACTGAAAAGTGGCCGGAGCATTAGTGAAACCAAAAGGCATAACTCTGTAAGCAAAACAACCCCATGGTGTGATGAAGGTTGTCTTCTTTTGTCTTCTTCAATGATGCTAATTTGGAAGTAGCCAGAGTAGCCATCACATACCATGTAGCACTCATGTCCTGCTACCTCATTGAGAATTTTATCTTGAAAAGGAAGAGGAAAATGGTTTCTCTTTGTGCCTGCATTAAGGGGCTTGTAATCAACACAAACCCTTCACTTACTGTTCTTCTTTGGTGTGACTACCACTGGAGAAACCCACTCTGAGTCTTCAACAGGATAGATGAAACTTGCTTCTAGGAGTTTCCTTACCTCTTTGAGCAAGGCGTCTTGTTGAGTTACTCCTAGCCGTCTGAGCTTCTGCACTACATGTTTATGTCCCTCTTTGAGCTTAATGTGATGTTGAACTAATGTGATGCCAGTGATTTTATCATATTCACCAATGAACAATGTGATAAAATTACTTAGCATCAAAATATAATCTTCACACTCCTTCCCACACAACTCACTAGAGAGCATTTGATGTAGCTTACTTGCTTCTACCAGAGGTTGTATACCTGGTGTTTCCCCTTGGTTTAATGATGAGGCATAAGGTTGATCCATCCTCTTAGGGTCCTTGAGAATGACCCCCATCACCTCAATGCTATTGGTGCTTTCTTCAGTTATTGTTGACTCCTCCTCTGAAGTGGTTGAAGAGTCACTACTAGAAAACTCATCCCTATAGGTTTCTAGATCCATGTCGCATTGCCAACCTATCTTCATGTCATAAAGTATTGGCTTCCCTTTGGCATCCTTCATCTGGATTATGCCGGTGTCCCAATCCTGCTTAGCTCTCATAGCCATAAACCAAGGCCTCCCTAGAATGATAGGATAACCCCCCCTTTGTGTGGCATGACAAAAATGTCCACTTCTACCTCTGTGTTGAACGCTTTTATCCTAACTACAATTATAACACCAACACATTAAACTTTTACATTATTTTCCATTTTGGCTCAGCACGGTGCCAGCCTACTCACCTCTAAACCCAAATGGTGCATCAATTTTTCACTCATGGTGCATATTTGTGCGCCACCATCGATATAGATATTGGAGATGTGATGCCCTTTAATGTGAGCATCCATCACTAGTAGTATTTCATTTAGATTCCTCCCAGAGATAGCCCTAGCTATCTTTGGCTTTGGTTGTCTCATGCTAACCATCTTTGTCCATTGTCTCCTCACCCTAAGTGCTAGGTGGAGTAACTGGGGCCAACTGATTTTTGGGCCCTGCACAGAAACATCTTGAACCAAATCATATGGTTTAGAATATTTACCCAAAGAGAAATCTACAATGTCAATTTTACGTCGTGACTTGGATGGTTTTTTGCTAGATCCCCCTTTAGTTTTCATCTTTTCTTCTTTTTGGGAAGATTCACCATGCCTAGCGTGCTTTACCCCCATGGCATCTACTGCTTTAAACTTGGTCTTACCTTTTGCCACTCCCTTGATATCCTCCTCCACTTTCTCCTTTCCCTTACCTTCAAGATTGATGACACTGATAGCCGTTTTTTGGATCTCATAAAATATTTTAAGAAGCCACTTCACCCCGCAAAAACACCCTAGCACAATGACTAGGCTCGCTTTTTTATTGTAAATAGTGTGTCTGCGATTAGGGTTTTTATCACATTTTTTTTTACTAAATCATTGAGCGATTCATTGGGCTAGGAGACAAAAAAATGAATTTATAATATTACGGTCCTCTTTACATGTAAATATTATCCATCAAATAAAGGACCTAAGTATAAAGGGTTTTTTTTTGTATTTATGTAAATATATATTCCCACGGGTGCGTTATCAGGCCTAAGTATGCTAGCTTCCATTGCGTGTCATTCCTTATACATATTTTACTATCATTCTATCCCTTAAGCTCTACTCACACAAACCTTGAAAAAACTTTGTGTGACTTCACTGTAAAATTCACCAATCACCTTATCGGCTCCGTCATATTTTTCCATTCCTCCTAGATAAATATTCACAAGTACATAGGTTTCATCTTCATTTAAAAATTCCATAAATCACTCAAACTAGAGAATAATTGAGGGTCCCTTCCCTCATGATTTTAGTCCTTTTATTTTTTCACATATATATTTTTAGTTGCCACTATGCATCCTATGTGTCCATTTCTTCATAGGATCCATGACTAGCTAACCTACCTTCTTGACCCACAAATATATATCATATTTGATACTTATCCTATACCATACATGTGTGAAATCTCCTTGGAAAAATTAGGTCATGGTTAATGTATGGAGGGCTCACTTGGAAGCTACAAAGAAAAAAGAATCTAATAGTGACCCACTTCAAGCCTTAAGAGGTGCTGCAGGGACAAATTTTTGCTCAAATTTTGACGCCCTCTTCTGCTCCGAATCTGAGGATATGTTCAAAGGAGAAAATATAGCTCGTAATTTGAAGTATTTTTCATATTTTTTTCAGAATTTTTGGAGTCAAGGGCGATTTTACATAAATTTTATGGCTGACTTCAAAACTCCTACCTCATACACCCAAAAGTCTTCCTATTTTCTCTCACCCCTACTCACGCATACACACTCCTCCCTCTCTTTCCCACACCCAACCCTACACATTCCATGACTCTTATCACCATCCTCATTCCCTCTCTTCACCATAGCTTCCATGATACACACACATACTCTCATATATCTCTACACCTACTCCTATGTTCACATTCCCTCTTCACCATCAGGAAAATTACAAAAAAAAAAAGCAAATTGGATATGACTTATCTCTGCAAATGAAGGACTTTCAGCAAGAGGACCTTGAAGTCTTCAAATCGATGCAACGTCACCATCAACCGTGACTCTCTCAGATTGACGCTTCATCCACCTCTGTCACTAGGTGAACTTCCTCTCCGATTCCATCTATCCCCTTAATTTTCAATACCTTCTTAAGGTATTTTACCATTATCATGCACCTTGTGTGCACCTCATTGTAACCATAATCACTAACCTACTAACACTAACCCTAATGACAAAAGCACCTCGCCTCAAGGAAGTAAGGATAAGTAGTGGTAGAACTCTCTTTCTCCCTCTTTTTTTTCCTCTCCTTTTCATTCACCATCATTAATAATGCTCTCTCTCTTAAGCCCACATGCATGTGATTCAAGGAGATAAGAAAGGCCCACTCCATTTTGAAAATGCAAAAAACGCTAAGCTCAATTTTTAGCGTGTAATTCAAATTAGCCATAATCCAAATAAGTGATCCCCAACCTATAAATAGACCCCTTCCCTTCATTGTAAATACACATAGATAGCATTCTAGCACTAGAGGTGTGAGGAGAGACTTAATTGTAGACACTATAGTGTGAGATTGACACTTTAGTGCACTATAGCATTGATGCTACATTTTTTAAGTGAGAGAGTGTGAGAGTTTCACATCTAAAGCCACCATTGTACCTATCCTTACAATCATCAATAAATTTGAGGTCTTGGTGCTCCAAAGGCGTGATTTTGTCTCCAATTCATATTCCATCCGGTTGTGCAATGCCGGTCAAAGATTTGAGGTGATGTGTATTCTGCAATTTCTCAGTTGAGCTTGTGAGATTAAGTGTTTTGGTTGATTTTTATTGCCTAATACTAGTTGATTGTAAGAGGTTTGAGTGGTGAGAGGTCTCTCGCAACCTAAGACGACGTGTGTGTTGGCAAAGTGTTGAGCACGTGTTGGTGTAGTCTCCATGCAGGCTCTTTGACAGTGTAGCAAGGTGTTCTTTCACCTCTTGAATTGCAAGACAATTGTTTGAGAAACCTCACTCTCCATCTGTCTCCGTTCTCTCAATGGCTCCTTCTCTCCTCCTTCTATAGAAAATTGTTGCGTGTTTGTGTGTTTTGCGTGTCTCCCTTAAGTCTAAGGAAACTCTCTTGCATCCTAGTTCGCATCCATAAATAGGTGGTGCCCTTTTGAAGTTGGGTTTGGCTAGGAATTTTGCTTCTTTGTGTTTGTGTTGTGCCCTAGCTTCATTGAGCAGCACGAGAGCCATGAAGGTTGGCTAGAGGCCACTCTTCTTGTTGCCCGTCCTAGACCGCCCCAACACTTACTGCCTGGTTTTTGATTGGTGGTGGAGGTAAGGGTGCAATGAGAGGTTGTGGTGGTGCTGATGGTTGTGGTTGAATGGGTGGTTGTAGGATATGCACATATGGTGCTTGTTGTGGTGCCGTCGGTGGTGGTGGTCTTGCTCTCGGTGGTGAAACCTGGTTTTTTCTGGCTCCTCTGTTGAAATTCTTCCTCCTTGGGTGTGGGCAGTAATACATGCCATGGACATCCTCCCCGCAATTGTAGCAGTGGTATTCTTGGTTTTGCCTTTGTTTTCCTCTCCCTTGTCCTTGGTTGTGGTTGTGTGCATGCCCTTGTTGCACCAAATGCACAGATAGATTCTCAAGCTGAGTAGTGATGCGGCTTAATAGGTCTTGCTACTCTTTTGATGCCTCTTATGGTTGGGTTCTCTGAATAGTTATTGCAGTCACTGAGGTTAGTCAGAGTGAGCTTGATTCCTCTAACTGGTTGACTCTTTCTTGCATGTGCAGCTTCTTGACTTTAAGGTGGTCTACTTTCACTGTCAACTCATACGTTGCTGGGAATCTCCCCCGGAGCTTCTCTTTAAGGGGCAACCACAAGCCATCAATGAAACGGTCTTTCTTCAAGAAATTAGGTGCTCCTTCAACTTCTTCCATTGAGGCATCCCATCACTCCCACAAATCCACAAAATTGGATTTATAAGTGGCATACTCTAGCAAACCTCGTTGCTTTAACTCTATTAGTAGCTGCCATAACTTTTCTGAGGTTGTGCCTTCACCAAACCTCTTCACAAAGACAGCATGTAGTAAGTCCCATGCATCCTTTATAGCTTGGGACAAAGTGTTGTACCAAGACTTGGCCTCTACTTTAATTAGTAAAGGAAAGATTTGTAGTCGTGAGGCATCATCATCCTTGTTGGAAACCACACAAGTGATGTCAAAGTTATCCAAAAAAACTATGGTGAAATCTTCTCCCTTCTTTCCACTAAACATGGGAAAAGAAATACTTGCCATGATAGTAAATCAATGAGAAGACAATTTCAAACTTTTCTTTTTTTGGAATGACTTAGTGATTCATAAAGGTTTATACATGGGTGGAAACTTGAGTAGGAGCTAAGAAGAGCACAAGGCTAGAATAGAATAAAGATGCTTACATCAAAAGAGTGGTAGTAATCAAGAATGGGTAAGATGATGGGACGTTGGGATCTAAGGATTTCATCAAGCATCTCTGTTTTGAATAGGAAAACAATACTTTGATGGTAGAATATTTTTCTATCAATGTACACGTTTACATGCATGTGTTGCAAGAAACGGAAAGGAAAGACTTCTGGCCTATTGTTGTTATCCATGTTGGGTGTAGGGAAAGGCTTTGACCACCAAAGTTGCATACCTTAATTGTTGACAAGGTGACACCTTCACCACAGGCCTATACCTCTTGTTGAAGTCCACATAATCCTCCATATTGGGCTCAAAACAGACTGGGTGAGAAGAGTCTACCTCAATCGGATTTCCATTTTGCATGCAGCAATGATGCTTGGGTGGTCGTACTTGACTTGAACTCTCTAGGCCTAGAGAGAGTGTAGGCCCACTTGCTTCCACCAAATTCTTTAGGCTTTGTGGCTTGGACTTTGTGGTTGATGTAGATAACGACTCTTCTCTGACCGTTGGAGAGAAAACACTTGGTGCTACACAAAATTTGACTGATGTGAGAATGTTTATGCGGTTCTCAAAAGCAAAACTCATCGTTCTTTCTTCACCTCCTCTATCGGCACTCATTGACAGAATGCTTTGACTGACAACAATGATGATATTTCATAGCCCTCCCTCTTGATGCTCTTGATTTGTGATTAGCATGAGCAATGTGAGATGGGGAGCTTACCTCTTAGATATCAATGATGCTACAACCTGGAAGTAGCACTTCAATGAAGGCCTTGAGTGCTTCTACAGTCTCCTCTTCTTCAGTCCTCCAATTTGAAAATCTTGTAGCCACTCATCCATGATTGATGGCATACATTGCTACTCTTTGTTGACTGAAAGTCTTTGCAAAGCCCTCCTCCATGGGGGCACCAAATGAGAGGTGGAAGTGGAAAACAGACCCGATGGCCTCTACACCAAGACTATGCACTCTTCTTCTTGAAATCCTGCCCTCAATCCTTCTTTACAAGTGTGTGGAGATGGTGCTCATTTTGTGCATGGTGATGGTGATGGTGATGGTGTTGTAATTATGTGATTAGGGTTCATGCTACTAGCATGTAGCACAAGGGTGTGTATGTGTAGGTGTGTGTATGGGATAGTGTGCATATGGGATTGTGTGTGTGTGCATGAGTAGTGTATGGTGTCCATTTACAAAAGAGGAGGCCTCCTTTTATAGGCCAAGAGAGTGATACCGGTTTAGTCGCACCGCCCTCTAGGACGGCTAAAGAAACTGAATTCGGCTGAGTTTTCGAGATCAAAATCATAAAAATTAACGCATTCAGGGAGCCGGAGGTAAAAACAACAACTCGTGCACATGAGGTAGGTCGTTAACCTCCTTTTGGCACACACTTTCCCTCTCATCTTTTATTTTCCTTCTCTCTCTTCCACCAAATCCCGCAGGGTGCATAAATATCTCTCTCTCCCCTCAGCAGTCCGCCATGCGTTACAAAAGTCTCTCTCTCTCCCTTCCTTTATTCATATTAGCTCAAATCTTTTCTCTCTCTTACCTCTTCCCTCTCGTCCACACCCCCTCGACCTCACTCTCCCCTCCCTTTATCCCCCTTGTCTTTATCCTACTCGCGGGCCACCACTCTTCCAAGCTCTCTCTCCCTAGTCTCTCTCTCTCTCTCTCCCTCTCTCGTTTTTACACTCTCCCGCTCTCTGTGTGAATGGCCCAAAGACGTAGTACAAAATCTCTCTCTCGCTCTCTCATCCACACCCACACACCACATTCCTCACCTTCTCCCTCTCACCCCATCGTGCTCCCACCCTCTCTACCTCTCTCTCCCCTCGTCAAGCCCATAGGCACAGCATCGCAGCACATGGCATCTCTCTCTCTCTCTCTCCCATAATACACACACATCCCTCTCCTATTCACACACACACACACGCACTCTTCACCCCCCCCCCCTCTCTCTAGTGCCCGCGTTCTCTCCCTCTCTCAATCTCGTTCTCTCTCTCTATTTCCCTATGCATCAAGCAGCGTAAAAAAATAAAACAAAATTATATATATATATATAGATATATATATATATTATTACTCCCTCTCTCTCATTTTCCCACACACACACACACACAGACACACCCACAACCATATACATGCGCGCACACATTCACAAAACAAACACACACTCACATATATCGAGCACACACACCTAATGCATTCGCACACACTCAAACGCATATGCGTACACTCACATATACATACACGAACACGTATACACGCACGCACATACTAGAACAATCACATGCACGTCATATGCACTCACAAGGAAAAAGAAAAAAGCAAGAAGAACTCGACATTGACGAAGGAGAAACACCAAAAGCACAAGGAACCAGCACCAAAACAAGAAAAGGCACCGAAGGCATGCCCCAGCCGGCACCGAAAGGAAGTGACACATAGCATTTTGGCTTCACACAACAAAGTACAGTTTTGGCAGCATTAAACCTCAACTGGCCACCTGAACCATCAACAAAACCCTTGTAAATGCCTCGAACTCCACTCTTCCCTAATAACCTAGCTAGTGGCTAGTGAATTGTAAAATAAAACCTCTCCCCACCCCACTCTTTCCTCTCTCTCTATCTCTACCTTCTCTCCCTCTCTATCTCTCTTACTAGAAAGGCATCTAGACTTTCTACAATGACCACTGGATATTTGCAAGGACCATTAGGTAAGGAACACCTCTCAAACCTGTATAAAGAGTCTTTTGCTAAGCACAAACCAGGCACAAGTGAAGGAGAACACATTAGCTCCATGCATTCTACATTTTTAGCACCACTAAGCACATAACGCACCTCACAAGCCACGGAGCTCATGGAATCATGTTTTGTTGCAATCATGGGCATTTTAGCATTGGCAACATCACCATTTTCTCCATTCTCCACCACATCATGGTCGAGTTACTAGTCATGACCACTCCATGCACATAAGGCAGTCACTACTCCCTGCAAGGCAACATGAGCATGCTAGGATTGAATGCATCGACACCATGCTACCCCAGGCCACTCTTGATAATGGTGATTTACGTCATCGGTGGCTGCATCGTCTTGATGTTTTCCCCTCAACTAACCTCCCACTAACGTGCTAACCTCCTGCTAACTCCAAACTTTGCTATGCACCATATGGTGCTTGCATTCCATCATACATCCCAAAGTGCCAAGAGCCACGTTTGTAACAATCAAGACCACCGTTTGTAAGTATCATCATCACCAATAAAAATGTGCAATGTTTTCTTGATCTTTGGGTCCATTCTCTATTCTCCTTAGCTTTGTTTTCCCACATTCGTGGGACGTTTTATCTCTTGTATATCCCTCTGCTTGTGCTACATCACGTGCGGCCTCTCCATTCAGTCAGTATGCTCCATTCCGACCTCGTCACATACCTCTCTCGTACACACATTCCTAACTATTGACTAGGCATTTTCTACATGTGGACATTTGCTGTATCACCATTTCATGTTGGTTACCTAGAGGGCATCTCACTTTTGCTACCCTAGGTCATCTATGTCTGTGTCCTAGCCGCACTTATGCTAGGTGGTGCCCCTATCTAGTTATAGGGATACTCCTACCTTGAGATGATGCTTGGGGATGTTCAAGCTATGTGTGGTGTAGAGGCCACCCCATATGGCCTGTCATTTCCGGTTATCATTTTCTTGGCGCCCCCACCGAGGATCCTTTCATAAAACCCTCCAGTTTACAAGACTGAACCCCTGAAGTTTTTTGGTTGGATGAATGTCTAGCAGGGTTCACTAATTGGACGAGAGAAGAAGAAGAGCTCCAAGCACAACTAGACGAATTTTGCATCTCCATAAAAGCTCACGTGCCAGGCGTAACGGCAATTGATTTGCTGTGGGAGAGTCAACCAACACAATAGACTCAGTGGATATACATAGGCAGTGTGCCAAGGAGAAGAAGGAGGAAGTCAAGACCATGTGCGCAACCTATGACCAATCCGCAACAACAAGATGGAGGGAGCTCTACATAATAGAGAATCAATAGTATTCTACTTCAAGAATCGCCTAACTTAAGTCACCGAGGTAATTATCACAGTCAGTTTCCAAGTCGCACCTGATGCTGCATCACAGATAACAGAAGCACATGCTCACACTCTCACTAGAGAGACTAGGGATCTACTGAGCTTGTTTCAAGAAAGAACACCACCCTCTCCCACAAGCTTGGAAAGTGACTAAGCACCTATAAGCTTTACATGAATACAACTTACCTCAAGGCAGATCACACATTCCAATATGAGTACGCTCAATCAAGGTAATATTGGACTGGAAGGCTCACTACCAGCACATCATCAACACCATGCTGGGTGGGGAGTGCTTCTTTGAGATTCTGGCACCAGATCAGCCATTTGTCTTACCTTTGGTACAAGGCAATGTATTGTTTGAGATTTGAATCTATGTTCTAGTATAAAAAGGGTATACATGCCTCCTTGTAAAGAAAAAAAAAAGAAACGTTTGATTGCAAGCTAAGCAGTGTGTCTTTCTAGCTCTCTCTCTTTCAATAATCATGGCAAGTGTAGCATTTCCAACATTTAAAAGAAAGAAGGGGGGGGATTTGGTAACAGATTTCCTAGATGACTTTGAAGTAGCATGTGTAGTAAGCAACAAAGATACAGATGAATCTCGGGTTAGAATCTTGAAGCATCTCATGAAGCTAGAAGCTAGGTCGTGGCACAACACACTTCCACAAGCAACTAAGGATGATTGCGAGCCCTTAAAAACTGCTTTTAAGAGGCTCTTTGGGGGAGGTACCACTTCAAAGAAGCTGTGGGACAAGTTGAGAGACTTGAAGCAGGAGGGTCTTTTAGAGCATGCCACCTATGAGTCCAAGTTTGTGGATTTGTGGGAACGGTGGGTTGAGTCACTAGCAAGAGGGGAAGCTGCACCCGATTTCCTAAAAAAGGATTGGTTCATGCATGGCTTATGGCTACTTCTCAAGGAGAAGGTGAAGGGTAGATTCTCGGCTACGTACGAGTTAGCCGTCGAGATTGCTTGCCTTAAGGGCAAGAAGATGTGAGCCAAAGAAACCGAGTCAATAGAAGCAGGACATTGCATCAACCAACAACCACGACAACCACCATTCCTCCACCACCACCAGCTCCTGGGGTAAGAAATGACCAACAAGATATGTTGGCCCACATTACTGACCAACTGTATAATTTGTCTATCCACTTGATACAGCAAGGAAGGAATCAGGGGAGAGATCAAGACTCGAGAAGAGAACGACGACAAAACAGGGAGTATCACTACTACAACTGCGGAGAATTTGTCTATCCACTTGATACAGCAAGGAAGGAATCAGGGGAGAGATCAAGACTCGAGAAGAGAACGACGACAAAACAGGGAGTATCACTGCTACAACTGCAGAGAAGATGGTCACGGTATGTACTACTGTCCCAAACAGTGACAAAACTATAATAGAGGAGGTAGGATAAACCAATCGTCACCCCCTAGAGAGAGAACACCCCCACCCCAAGCACCAGCCCCACCAACACAAATTCTATGTCCACCCCAAGCACCACCACAAGCACCCATTCCACCTCTTCCACTGGCACCACCACCTGATGGCCCCTGTAAACAGCATAAGGTTAGAAGAGAAAGGAAAGGCCGTAGTAGTGGATCTACCCAGAGTAAAGGAGAGGGATAAGGGTAAGGAAAAGTTAACCTTTGTAGAACCATTTGAATCCATGACTGTAAAGAGAGCTAGGAGGGAGAAATCTATACAATCTGATGATGAGAGAAGCATGAAAGGAGAGACTAGTAAGAGGCTGTCAAGGTCACGATGGAAAATAGGCATCACCGACTTCCAGTTAGGGGAGAGTTCTAGGCCCTATGATCTAACATTGGATGTGGCAGAGTAAGGACCAAAGATTACATGGCCACAGCTGCTACATCTCGCACCAAAGGTAAGGTGACAATGGTCCAAAATGGTAAGTACAAGGCACTCCAAAAAAAAGGTAGCTGGAGCAACTTTGGGATGCAACATGGATGACTTCCTTCCAATTGTCGATGTCAACATAAAGGGTAAGAGGGTTGGAAACACCTACATTGATGGAGGTGCACAAATTTGTGTGATGAGTGAAGCTATGATGATGCTTCGGCTAGGGCTCGAGGTTGACAGGCCTTCTCCATGCAAGGCAAAGATGGCAAGCAATGCAAAAGTAAAATGTGTGGGTGTGGTAAGTCCTGTGAAGATAAAATCTTTCAACACTGAGGTAGAAGTAGATGTTTTTGTGATGCCTACTAAGTGGGAGGGCTATCCATTAATCTTGGGAAGGTCATGGTTGATGGCCATGAAGAACAAATAGGACTGGGGCACTGGCCTTCTACGCATGACTGGTAAGAAAGGGGAAACAATCTACTACGACATGAAGACCGGCAAGTAGAAGCAAATGGACCTAGAGACATCAGCAGATGAAACCAATAGTGAGTCTTCCACTTTTGAGGAGGAGACCACATCCACCAAAGAAATCGGCATTTCCATCGATTTGATGGGTATCATCATGAAGATTCTACAAAGGGTAAGCACAACTAGCCACCCGTCACTAGAAGGGCAAAGCAACGAAGAGCAAAGAAAATCACCTGGCCTAGGAGAAAGTAGGTTGAAGAGTATGCTATCTATGGAGCTAACAATTGAAGAGAGAGATAAATTTTTGCAAATTTTGATGGGATTTCTTGACCTTTTCATTGACAACTATGAAAGAATCACAGGTATTACAATAGTGGAACATCATATTAAGCTGAAGGAAGGGGTAAAACCAGTTGTGCAAAAGCTACGACGGCTGGGGTCATACAAGAAAAGGCACTCCCGCCCGAGGTAAGGAAGCTACTAGAAGTAGGGTTCATCTATCCTGTGGAAAACTCAGTGTGGGTGTCACCTATAGTAGTGACGCCTAAGAAAAATGATAAGTGGAGGATCTGCAATGACTACAAACCACTAAATGCAGCTACAAAGAGAGACCACTTTCCTCTCCCTTTCTTGGATGAAATTCTGAATGAAGTGGCGGGTTTTGAATGCTACACCGTGTGTGATGGTTATTCCGAGTATTTTCAAATACGCATAGCCTTGGAAGATCAGCTAAAAACCACTTTTATTACGCCATGGGGTTGTTTTGCACACAGAGTTATGCCATTTGTTCTCACAAATGCACCTACCACATTCCAAAGATATGTCACATATGTCTTTCAATCGCTCTTTGGAACATCCATAAGAGTGTTCATTGATGATTTTTGTATATATATAGCCCTCGCATTTCACACTTACAAAAGGTAACTAAGGGTTTGGCAAGGTTGAAAAGCCTAGGTGGGCAATTAAATGTAGACAAGTGCCACATTGGGGAAAGTAGAGTCATTATTTTAGGGCATGAAGTTTCAACGAAAGGTATCAACGCCGATCCAAGTAAGGTGTCCACACTTATAGCCCTACCTTCACCAACAACCACACGTCAACTGGTCTCTTTTTTACAAAAGGTGAGGTACTTGAGTAGATTCATACATCTACTATCACAACTTGTTCTATCTCTACAACAACTCACACAACGATCAACTTTCACCTAGGATGAGGAGAGAAAACATCACTACAACAAGGTAAAGGAGGTCTTAGCCACCCTACCAACTATCTCACCACCTAAGTGGGATGAAAAATTCTCTGTCACCTCAAGTGTGGGTGATTACTCCTTGGGGGCTCTACTACTTCAGAAGGATACAACAACATCTTTCATGAGGCCAAACTACTTCTCTAGTCGAATGATGACAGCAGCAGAGAAAGGTTTCACCCATGTGGAACACCTAGTCCTAGCTCTTAGATTTGCAACTACAAAGTTTAGGTCATATTTGATCCCTAGGCAATTTGTGATTTTAACCATGGATGAGATGTTTCCCTATGTGGTACAACACATGGAGGTTTCTGCTAGGATTACTAAATGGCTAGTTAGTCTGCAAGAGTTTGACTACACGGTACAGGTAGAAAGCACGACAAGGGCAAGCTTGGGGGGACTCATGACCTACCAAAACTTTGAGAAGAAGGTAAAGCAATCTAAAGGGGAAGGAATTCAATCACTTCCAGAGCCACCGGTGGTAAAAAGAGCACACTCTCTCTACTTTGATAGAGCCTACAAACAAGCATCTGACAAACCAGCTCCAAGCATAGTGGTCTTTGATGACAAAGGTATCAAGGTATTTTTGCTTGGCCATTTGTTGGAATCACATTCTAACAATGAAGTTGAGTATGCAACACTGACAAGGGTTTACAATGGTGCTTCTCACAAGGGGTAAAACGTCTTAACGTATTTGGGAATGCTCTATTTTGGTAAGGCAAGTAAATGGAGTATGGACATGCAAGAATCCTAGCTTGAGGACTCACTTAAGCTGTGTAAAAACTTTGTTGGGTAAGTTTAAAGCAGTTCAACTACACCACATCCCAAGGGCTCAAAACCATGAAGCTGATGCCTTAGCAAGCAAAAGACTGTAGGAAGTGGTGGTTGGGGCTATAAAGCTAAAACTCCCTCTGTTTCAAGGTAGTGACGCCTTACCTGACATCATGCATTTTTTGGAAATAGGGGAATGTCCACTAGATTTAACAAAATGACAGAAGAAAATGGCTTACCCGAAAGGCCACAAGGTATCGGCTTATCAACGACGGTTTGTATTGTAAGGGTAAGGACCAAATACTCAGGAAGGTCCCTCTCTCTAACAAAATTATGGGGGTAATTGCCAGTTGTCATGATGGTGTTTGGGGTGGTCACTTTGCCCTAGATATAACAAGTAGGAAAAACTTGCAGGCTAGTTTTGT
Organism: Adiantum capillus-veneris; assembly: GCF_014529385.1. Classification (NCBI taxonomy): domain Eukaryota; kingdom Viridiplantae; phylum Streptophyta; class Polypodiopsida; order Polypodiales; family Pteridaceae; genus Adiantum; species Adiantum capillus-veneris. The sequence continues at coordinate 83,195,782 of NC_140947.1, read as the reverse complement.
ATGGCCTAGGCTCAATCGTGATGTACACCGCTGGTGTAAGACATGTAAGTTGTGTCAAAAGGCCGGCATCAGGCCACTCATTCCTGAACCATAGACACTTATCCTTTCATATGGACCATTTGAAAAATGGGGTATAGATTCCATAGGACCATTGCCTAGGGCCAACTCAGGGAAGTTCTACATCATCATGGGAGTTGACTATATGACTAGATGGGTGGAAGTTACAGCCACAACTAGGATCACAGCTGTAGAGGTAGCTAAGTTTGTCTATGAGCACATATGCTGCAGGTTTGGCACACCATTACAAATTATCTCTGATAGAGGACCAGGTTTCAGAGCAGACTTGGTAGGAGAGTTAATGCAAAACTTGGCATTACAAGGAGCCACTCCTCACCATATTACCCTCAATGTAATGGCCTAGTTGAGAAAGTGAATGGAATGGTTTGTATAATCATCACCAAGCAGGTTAACAATCATCATGGGGATTGGGATAAATATCTACTCCCAGCTTTATGGGCCTACCAAACTTTATTCCGCACATCTTTGGGGTTCACCCCATATCATTTGGTATTTGGCAAGGAGGCAATCTTACCTATTGAGGTGCAACTAGCAAGTCTCAGAGTGATGGCAAGCCAGCTTCAATGGCCCAACATGCATTTGAGAGATCACATCCTCGACTTGGAACGATCAGTATAGTTGGACAGAGAAGAAGCAATCAATTACTATGAGGCACAGGCGGAGCATAGACGGCTTAGTTTCAACCAGCATCTTCGGTGCAAAGATTTAAAGAAGCGCATATTGGTGCTTCACTACGACAATCTCTTCGACACACGCAAAGATATGAAGCTCCTACTTCGATGGGTAGGCCCTTTCATCAGCAGGAAAAAGTATGCCAATGGGAGTTACCAGCTTATGGAAGCTCATGCTAAGCTTCATAAAACCAAAGTAAATGGTTGGCGGCTCAAACCTTATTTTCTACGATTTGATCAGTCTCCACCTATCAACATTCCTGATGAGGATACACCATCAACCTCCGCCTCCGATGACAATGATCAAACAAATGAGTTAGAGACATAAATGCCCTAACCTTAGGGGGAGGGCTAATGATACCAGTTTAGCCGCACCACCCTCTAGCACGGCTAAAGAAACTGAAGTCGATCGAGTTTTTGAGATCAAAACTGTAAAAATCAACCCATTCGGGGAGACGGAGGTAAAAACAATTTTATAAAAAAAAACTGTATTATTATTGCCGTCACCAACTCGCGCACGTGAGGTAGGTCGCCGAGACTCCTTTTGGCACACACTTTCCCTCTCATCTTTTATTTTCCTTCTCTCTCTTCCACCAAACCCCATAGGGTGCATAAAATATATCTCTCCCCCCCGACGGGCCGCCATGCTTTACAAAAGTCTATCTCTCTCCCTTCCATTATTCATATTAGCTCAAATATTTTCTCTCTTACCTCTCCCCTCTCGTCCACACCCTCTCGACCTCACTCTCCCCTCCCTTTATTCCCCTTGTCTTTCTCCTACTGGCGGGCCACCACTCTTCCAAGATCTCTCTCCCTAGTCTCTCTCTCTCTCCCTCCCTATTTTTTACACTCTCTCGCTCTCTATGTGAATGGGCAAAAGGTGCAGTACAAAATCTCTCTCTCTCTTATCCACACCCACACACCACACTCCCTCACCTTCACCCTCTCACCCCATCTCGATCCCGCTTTCTCTGCCTCTCTCTCCCCTTGTCAAGCCCATAGGCACAGCATTGTAGCACACGACATCTCTCTCTCTCTCCCATAATACACACACACCCCTCTCCTATTCCACACACACACACACACACACACACACACACACACACACACACACACACACACACACACACACACACACACACACACACACACACACACACACACACACGTGCACTCACACACACTCTGCACCCCCCCCCCCCCCTCTCCCCCTCTCTCAAACTCATTCTCTCTCTCTCTATTTCCCTATGCACCAGGCAACATAAAAAAATAAAATAAATAAATATATATTTATATTTATTATTATTATTATTACTCCCTCTCTCTCGTTCCCCCACACACACACACACGTACACACCCACAACCATATACATGCACACACACATTCACAAAACAAACACACACATATATACGAGCACACAGCCACATATATACAAACACACACCCACATATATACGAGCACATATGCCTAATGTATCCTCACACACTCAAACGCCTATGCGTACACTCACACATACATACACAAACACGCATACACGCACGCACACACTAGAACAATCACATGCACGTCATACGCACTCACAAGGAAAAAGAAAAAAGCAAAAAGAACTCAAAACAACGAAGGAGAAATGCCAAAAAGCACGAGGAACCGAAACCAAAATAAGAAAACGTGCTGAAGGCGCACCCCAGCCGGAACCGGAAGGAAGTGACATGTAGCATTTCGGCTTCACACAACAAAGTACCAATTCTGGGAGCATTAAACCTCACGACAGCCACTCGAACCATCAACAAAACCCTTGTAAATGGCCCGACTCCACTCTTCCCTAATAACCTAGCCAGTGGCTACTGAATTGTAAATAAACCTCTCCCCACCCCACTCTTTCCTCTCTCTCTATCTCTACCTTCTCTCCCTCTCTATCTCTCTTACTAGAAAGGCATCTAGACTTTCTACAATGACCACTGGATATTTACAAGGGCCATTAGGTAAGGACCACCTCTCAAGCCTATATAAAGAGGCTTTCGCTAAGCACAAACCAGGCACAAGTGAAGGAAGAACACACTTGCTCCATGCACTCTACATTTTTAGCACCACTAAGCACATAATGCACCTCCCAAGCTAGGGAGCTCATGGCATCATGTTTTGTTGCAAGCATTGGCATTTTAGCATTGGCAACATCACCATTTTCCCCATTCTCCACCACACCATGGTTGAGTTACTAGTCACGACCACTCCATGCACATAAGGCAGTCACTACTCCCCACAAGGCAACCTGAGCATGCTAGGATTGAATGCATCGACAACATGCTACCCCGGGCCGCTCTCGATGCTGGTGATTGACGTCGTCAGTGGCTGCATCATCTTGATGTTTTCCCCTCAACTAACCTCCCACTAACGTGCTAACCTCCCACTAACTCCAAACTTTGCCATGCACCATATGGTGCTCGCATTTCATCATGCATCCCTAGTACCAGGAGCCAGGTTTGTAATAGTCAAGACCACCATTTGTAAGTATCATCATCACCAATAAAAGTGTGCAATGCTGTCTTGATCTTTGGGTCCATTCTCTATTCTCCTTAGCTTTGTTTTCCCACATTCGCGGGATGTTTTATCTCTTGTATATCACTTTGCTTGTGCTCCATCATGTGCGGCCTCTCCAGTCAGTCAATATGCTACATTCCGACCTCGTCACATACCTCTCTCATACACACACTCCTGACTATTGACTAGGCATTTTCTACATGTGGACATTTGCTGTATCACCATTTCATGTTGGTTACCTAGAGGGCATCTCACTTTTGCTACCCTAGGTCATCTATGTCTACGTCCTAGATGCACTTATGCTAGGTGGTGCCCCTCTCTAGTTATAGGATTACTCCTACCTTGAGATGATGCTTGGGGATGTTCAGGCTATGTGTGGTGTAGAGGCCACCCCATATGGCCTGTCATTTACAATTATCAAGAGTGATTAGGAAAGAGATTATGAGCAAGAGGAGTTATCACAAATTAAACTCTGTTAGAGGCATTCCCCCAATAAGAGAGCTGCATGTATCTTGTTTATTGACCAATGGTGGCTTTGTCTCCATACCACCTTCCATAGCTTAAGTCCAAGAGCTTCCTTATAATATTTGAGATAATCTTGACATAATAAGAGAAAATACAGCAATAATGGAGAGAAACCTATAAGAAATTGGTGTGTGTAGTTGGATAACCATGACTTCTTCCCGAGTGGACAAATAGGCTCCACCATTTTGTACATACCTCCCAAATTGTAGCTCCAAAAATTATTAAAATAATAGGAGCCAAAAGATTGGCTCAACGTCTACAACTTTGCTGTCAAAAATATTTTTCAATTCGGAATGAAAAATTAATGAAAAATCTCACAAAAATATGTCTCCGTCTTTTCCTTTCCAAAAGTCTTCTAGGTGGTCCTCTCTTGAATTCATGTGCAAGCCTTTTGTCCACATGTGAATTATGCTTGAATCTGAATATATTTTGTTGACTCCAACTCAAAAATGCATAAGATTCTCCTCCCCTTCACTATTGACTTTTACTCTTCACCTGTAGTGACCGTCAAGTAGTGATTGTCGGGTAGAATCAACATCCAATGATTTTTTTCTTTTTGTAGGGTTTGTTCTTACCTGTCCTTATTCCGAGATGCAAATGTGTAAAAACCATAGCTATGTACAAAATAAATGCATAGGTTTTTTGTGATTTTCATGCATTGAGTGCATACCAAGAGAGACGTGGAGCAAAATTTGAAAAACGGCCCTCACTGGATGATCTGTCATACATTCCTACCACAAACCTAGCCAAAACAAAGCACACATGTTGGCTTTCTTGTGAGGGCAATATAGAAATTTTGAACTTGTACAATGCATGCGTGTTTGATGTATCGAACACTTTGCTTCAAACTGTGAGCAGATGCTTGCTTTTGTGGAGGGTAAGTATCATGGGGCTAGACCTTCTACATAAAATTTGGCTCATCATGCACGATAAGGCCAAGCATTGGGCCCAGCTACTATTGCAAGAGAGATTGAGAAGGATCTCGGAGGTTCACCACTCTATCAAGAACCAGCAGTGAAAGGAGATGATATTACAATATCTAGAAAGCAGAAATAGGATGGGCATGTGACTCGCATGTGAGCTATGAAGAAGAAAATGCTTCACATCAACCTGAGTATCTCACAAAGAACATTTTGCAAAAGTGTGGAGGTCTTTAGGCATCTTCCAGGGTGGCCAATCAAGTAGGCAATGAACACAAAAGGGGAGGGGGGGTTGAGGAAACAGGCATTCATAAGATAATGCGGGCAATTTTCCATATACCAAAGGGTAGTAGGGTTCAACGCTAGGGGTGGTTGGGGTCTAGAGTCGGCAAATACAAAAAGAATATAAAGAGCACGGGTACAGGTACAATTCACTATCCTTTTGGGTATCATGACTTGGGATAGAGGGGCAGATAGTGCTCATGGTAGTAATTCAAAGGCCCAATTCATGTGGATCACAATGGCGAGTCTGTAACACGATCACTCAATTTCTAGCTAGAGTACCACCATATGGGGAGTGAAAAAGGGAACAAACTTGAGTGCTTCTGAGTTGTAGAAATTGGAGTCAAGAGGCTACACAATAATAAGATTGCATTTAAGGAAACAAACAATGTGTGTTATCATCCAAGAGTATCTATTCAACCCTCTAAGAGAATTGATTCTACAGTAACCATGGAATCCCAAACTATGTAGCAAAATGTCATTAAGGCAAATGTGCGCAAGAAATTCATGGTGAAAACATCTAGCTCACAAGTCCGTGGCGAGAGTTATAGAGTTCGCATCGCAAGTAGCCCAATGTGTACATGCGGAGACTTCACAAAGCAAGTGGCACAAAGCAAACAGTATATGGGGTGCAAGCATATTCACTTCATATTCCTTTGCTACTTTGGCTTAGATATGAACCACAATATGTTTATCCATTAGAGCAAGCTAACAAATGAGGATCTACTTCGTGTGTTCAACTGTCGTCATACAGCTTGAGCCAGGAGTGAATTTGAGTTTTTGTATACATGTAATCCCTTGATCCTGTCATGTAATTGTATTGCATGATTCTCTTCTATGCGAGACTTATAATTCTTTTTTAAGACGTTCAAAAATATTGTTTGTCGTATATGATGGTTGCTTGTGTTTTCTTATTTTCTTGTGTTATCATGTTTCAAAACTTATTTTTGTCATATAAGGAAAGTCTTGTTTGACCCTAATAGAGGGCATTATGTTGGAACCTTGTGGAAAGAATTCACAGCAAATTTTTCAGACATGTATTTAGTAGTTTGAGGTTCTCTTTGGGAGAATACTTTCCTAGGGCCTCCCCTAATTAAAAAATAACAAAAAAAGCTCCCTCAAAAAAGATCTCTCCAACTGGGCTCGGGTAGCATTGTGAATTTTACACTTTAGTGGAAGTCCTTTAAAAATCTTGCTCTTGAGCTCGCTCAAAAGGCTCGCTCTATTCCCATCCCCCATTTTTTCTAGTAGGTTGGCATACTTTAGCTCCTCTTCATTTTTTTGTCGTATGTTGATATTGCTTTGTGAAATAGGTTCTATAATTGTAGTAGGGACTGATGGAGCTTTTGCTTTATCTCCCACAAGAAGCAGTGGTAGATGTTTTTGGATTCTCTATGATCAAGTTTCCAATAGCAATTTTGGGATGCACATTGTTTTTCAACTCCGTGTGACCATCTTTTGCATTTTCCCCTTTTTCTCTATAACTTGATGGACAATAGGCTTTGGTATCCATGCTTGATTGTTACCATTGTAAAAGCCTTGCTTTTGTAGTAAAAGATGAGGTATCCATCTAAAGTTTGTATCACCTTTGGTTGTGATTGGCTTCTATTTGCTCTTGGTTGTGATTGCTTGCTTTTGGGTGGAGCCTTGTGCTACATGACTGATCTTAGTTAATCGACGTTGAGACTAATTTTGGTAACTATATTGGAGAGTTACTTTCGTAAAATCCTTGTGCTTTGATTAGCTTGAATAAAAGGAGGTTGTTGAGGTTGAACAAGTGATTCGTGTGTCCAAACTAGATCTTTGACTTTGATGTGTTCTTTGGATACTAACACTTGGTTGGTTCTTCTTGGATTTTTTTGGAGACTTTGTCGTGATGAAAGCTTTGGTTGATAAACCTTTTGCTTTGATTTCCATTGCATTATTGATTGCATTATTGATGGGGTTTGGCTTTTGATGTAGATGCTATGTTGGAAGTTTGGAGGAGACTCGTTGAAGGTAAAGTTAAATTACAAGGTTGATCTGCTTGAGTGTCTACTTTAGATTTACCTTTTTTATTTATGGTCGATTGTTTCTTTTTTGCATGGATTTGAGATGCTTTTGGAAACATTGCTATTGTTGTTGAAGCTTTTTGTTGCTTTCAAAAGAAGATGTTCATTCAGCTTTTGTTCAGGACCAAACTCACTTTGATGTGATGGAAGTTGATTATGTAGAAATTGTGCTTGAACTCCCCAGTATTCAACTTCAGTACAGCTTCTGCCATGCCAAAGTTAGAAATTGGTATTTTAGAACTTGTGTACACTATTTCTTCTAGCTCTTTGATTGGTGGCTTTCCCATCATTATCCAAGTGCCATAAGATTCTTTGTGGCATAAGGATCCATCAAAGCTGAACATGCAATTTTAAGTCTTGTTTCTCCACATACACTAAAATTGATGATTGTAGGAGACGATCAATCTTTTGTCTTTTCCTTGTTCTTCTCTTGATCTTGATTTCTCGGACAACCGATGTGGAACTTGGAAACATTGCTTCTACATCTTTTTTCAATTGCTTTTATAATTTTTGGAGTCGACCTTTTTAAAACACATATTGTTGTTTTTTTAGGTATGTTAATTATGACATATTCTTGTGCTTTCTTTTCCTCCTTTGTTTGTGCTTTTGTATCATGATCCATGAAATATGTGTTTGTCTCATCTATTTTGCTTTCATACTTGCAATGTCCATTAGTTTCCTTCAACACCTTTATCATAAAATAGGTAGATATGTCATACCCATCCTCATCACAAAATTTTGTAGGTGTTGTTTCATTTATGCAAACATCTAGAGTAGACAAGATTTGGTCCCATCCAAACGGCTCAAATGAATCCTCAAGAAATGGATATGGGATGTAATATTTGTCCTTTATTGGTGTCTCTAGATCACAATCTTCTTTAATCAGGCTCTCTCATTCAAACGCTCCGCACATCCATATATATTCTTTGGTGTGCAGCCATGCAGGTCTTTGTTTTTCATTGACCATAGTTGAGTCAAATTCCTCTATAAGAGTTTGACTGACATCTTAATATCTGTGGTCTTTCACATTGATTCTTGTTGTAACCTTTTCAAGCGATGTGTTCATAGTCCCAATCTTGTACCATTTTAAGTTGCCGCATGAATGGACACCCCAAAATGACATCGAAGTTATTGCTCTTACCAAAATCCACTATTGCAAAGGTACGTTCATACTCTATCCCACAAGAGGTTACTATAATTTTTTCCAACGTACCTATTAGTCTCTTGACATAACCATATGCAAGTTACAAGTTCATTCAAGTTTTTCTGCGAGCCGGGTTTCTCCATTTTTTTGAAATTTCTTTGGTGGACAGAGACTACTCCAACCCCACTATCAACTATAGCCATTGTTTTGACTCCTTTGTGCTCCACTGGTAAGGTGGTGTTTCCAATCCTTAATCTCTATGGAGACGTACTCTCCCCCCTTTGTCTGTGTGCAAAGCCTTCAACCACTTGCCTAAGTGGTTTTCTACCATCGAACTTCTGGAAGACACTAAAAACTTGGTCTTTCCTCTTCAAGAGCGAGAACCACATCTTTCAACTTGAGTCGTCTAGAAATATAATGCCCCCCTAGAGACTTATGTGGCATAGGCCCACATAGATCACTCTGAATCAAATCTAGAGGATTCCCAAACTTTTGATCTAATGGCGATGAGGTAAGCCTCGCCTTTTTCTCATGTACGCAATGCTCACATAAACTAAGATCAAAATAGTTTAACATAGAGATATAGACAAAATGTAATTTTTCATTCTTTTCTAACTCATATGAACAAGTCCACTATGCCACAACATAATAGAAGGCAGCTTGACTACATAGATAGATTTCTCTTTCAAAAAAGAGGCATACAAGATCGTCCTATGTTTTTCTCTAGTGTTCCTATTCCTTATATGTCTGGAACATGTGACATTTCTTCTAGTCTTCCACATCATACCATGTCATATGTGGTTAGTACCTTCTCTAGTGGGAGGCTTAGCCGTGTGTACTTGGCCAATGGTTTGGCGTTTGCCATTGCAGGAGCAAGAGATGTATGCTTGTCATTACCTAGGGGTGCAACTTTTATGCTACGGCATGTGTGTTATTTTCATGAGATCAAAAAAAGTTTGATCTCAGTATGACACCTAGAAGATTGTGAATGTCATGTACTACTTCAAAAGCAATCGTTCTAGATGTGTTGCAGATTGCTTTTGATTGTGAGAGAAGCTAGATATGTCTTCTTTGCTCCATTGGCATACATGAGGTTTGAGATGGTTTGGTCTTGATCATCATTGACATGTGGTATGAGAGAGATGAGACGTGTCTCAGTCATTCACGAGTGAGCTCTAGTATGCTCATGAGACAAGGCATGTAGTTTTGCAAGACCTCTGCAAGACATGTTAGTGGACTTTGCAGAGATAGAAGTGGAATGTGATTTCTCTCATAAGACACAACAATTTTTATCAGATTCTGTGCGGACAGAGATAGAGCAAGTCTTCTCCGTGAAGGCACACGTAGAGATGGCATACATGGAATTCTTTGATATGCTCATGTTAGAGGCTGATGAGATTATGCTAGGACACATAGTTTTGCATATGGATGAGAAGGACACAGTCATCCTAGTGTTAATGTGATGACACATCCATACATGATGAGAAAGCTTAATGATGCAATGTATGCAAATAGCAGCAAGGAGGCTAGTATAGCAAAGGTTACACATATTTTGTCATCATTCAAATGTCTCATGTACAACCTACTAGTGTCAACTAGCAGTTATATTGGGAGCATTTATAGCATGGACGATCAATCATACAATGATGGACACAAATGTCTATGGGATTTGCATGCAAGCTCTAGTATAGATTTGCACGCTCATCTATCACTAGAGCCAATATGGTTGCATGTAGATTGAATGAGCCAGCCCATTTGCATAGGATCAAAGAGTCTCTTGTCTATATTACTTGTATGTACCAACAACTAGATAGTTGGATCCACTTATCGGCACATTCCTTTTTAGCTAGTAGTATGTTGGGGTAAAGGTGACATGAGCCTTTCTCTAGGGTTGTACATTTGTTGTGTGACCACCCACTAACTTCACTGATGATTGACCTTATTCTTTCTACATAAAAGGATAAGGGGTCTCACTCATTCAATTGTGATTACTCCAACCATACACAATCTATCACTCTACATTGTCCATGTAAAGTCGTGTGATTGTTGCGCTTGAATCATCCACCCAACCTCCCTTTATATAGCCGCCTGACCTAGGATCTCTTCCCAATGGCAGTAGGCCCTTGGATTGGCATTGTGCAGGGCATTAATGTACCTCTTGGTTTTGAGGATACAGGTAATGTTGACGATGATGTAGGTCTTGCTGCAACGATTGTTGTTGTTAGAGTTGTTTTGCCTACGACAGAACAAGCTCATTGGGATGTAAGAGATGTGCATGCTCATGCATTGATTATGTTGTCTTTGAAGCGCACCATGATTCCTACATTCTCTCAACAAAATCTGCAAAATAGGCTTGGGATATTTTGGTTGGTCTTTATGCAACTCTCAATGAGGCAAAATTATATTGCTGCGTAAAGAGCTGGAGTCGAAGATTATGCATGAGGAAGATGATATTGGCACTTTCCTTGCTGGTGTCAAGGATATCAATGAGCAACTTATTTCTGCAAGTGGTCATTTCAAACAATTCCGATGTGCGAATTGTTCTTGATGCCTTGCCAAATTCTTATCAGACTTTTGCTAGTACTTGGAGACTCATGACCAAAGGAAATACAAAAGTTGTCAAGTTTGATGCATTGTGCACATTGTTTTTGCAAGAGTTACTTTCCAGAAAAAAAAGGACTAGACAACATGTAGTTGAACAGGCTTTTATTGCTGCTCAAAGAAAGGGTGGTAACAGCAATGCAACCACTTCTTATGGTTCTTCTCTGAGTGGAAAATCACATGTTCCTAATGCTTCTACTGGCAGCAATTTGTCTAGAAATTTTGGGGATAAGGGAAAAAAGAAGATGCGTTGCCATTATTGTAAATCTAATAATCACTTGATCAAGCAGTGTCTTAAGTTGAAGGCCAAAGAGGCTAAGAAGAACGAGGGTGGTTCCATTGCAAATGTTGGTTCCACTACAAATGCAGCTTTTGTTGAGTCTTTTGTGAAAGGAGACTGTGATGCTGATGTTGATGCAGAATGGGCTTTTAGTTCAGAGTGTACTTATATTCCTAATGTCCATGATGCATGCATGTCAGTTGCTGCAAATTCACATGTGTGGTATTTTGACAGTAGCTCTACAAAGCACATTACCTCACATTGTGATTTGTTCACCTCTCTTGAGTATGTCCCTCATGTGAATTTAGTTACTTGTGCCAACAAGGCCTCTTATTCCACTTCTTCATCGATGACCCGTGAGATGGCTGGTATTTGCTCGTCCATGGGAGCCTTCCCCTTTCCGTTGACATTGCTCGTTCCTGCTTCGCGATCATGGGCACCACCGAAGCGCGTCCTCTTAACCGGGGCCATTTCTCACTACTTTAAATGATTAGCTTGGAGAAAGAGCTAAGGTTCACGAGCATCATAACAGTCCAATGGGTAGATTAGTGACATCAATTAATCCCTCCTATATGAGAGTCTAGATTTCTTTCATAAGCAATCATTAAGGATGGCACATAATTCTATGGGAACCGGCTCTAAGATAATTATTCGGCTTGCATGATCAAGAATAATTAAGATTTCACTATTAGAATTACCAGAGAATTGGATTAAGTATGATTAAACTATTTCCTAGCAATTAGATGATGCAGATTTACCCTATGCATATGTGTGAGGAAAAACCAATTCTTAGAGACTTAATGACGGATTAATTTCTCCTTAATTACGTCTTAATGCATAAGAAAAAATGAATTCAATTAAGCTGCAATGTTAATGAGTGATTACAATAGTGATTCTCTTCAATCTGCACAAATACTAGCTTACCGATTAATTACTATGCTATCTAGAGAGAGAAGATTCTGATAATTATGCTCTAATCATTAAATCGAGAGTGAAGAATGGCTGATAATTCAGCTATGGAATGATGATTACATAATAGAGTACGAATAAGGAGAATTTAGAGAGTAGTCATAGAGATTTTCGAATAGGAATAGGCATAATAGACAAGGAATTTAGATGGTAGAGAAAAAGATTCACAGATGGCATTAATTAAACTGTTGTTACCGTGATTAAGAGCTGGTAATCTTCTCGATTTTCTGATCTAATCGAGCTTCTTGAGATGAAAATTCGGCAGCACCTCCCTCCTAGCTTCCGCTTCAATAGGTGTGTGATTCGGCAGCACCTCCCCAATGTGTGTGGGTGTGTGTGTATGCACTGTGTGTATGTGTGATCATAAGTGTGTGTGTGTGTGTATGCAGGTCTTTAAATAGGCTCTTACAAGCTGAAAATCGATCTGGGTTGCTAAATGCATCTGGGAGCTTCTCCAGTTAAGCATGGCAAGTCCAGTTCTCTGCCCACCAAGTGTCAGGTTGGCTTGGTTAACTGGTTCTGAGACTGAGTTGCAGGCTTGGCAGCTTTCCCAAGACTCCCACAAAGCAAGAGGGCGCCCCCTAGCTGCTAAAGCTGATCTGGAGTGGCCTGGGACCTGTTCCCACACAGTCCCGGGCCCCCGGTGCCTCCCCAGACAATTTTTAGGAAATTTGGTTCTAGGCTAAAACGGGTCATACGAATCGGATTTTGATGCCGTAAATTGCCATACGAAGCTCTAACTAAGGCGTACTGGCCCGAGTACCTGCCATATTTAGCAGCCCCCGGGGTCCGAAAATGCATTTTTTCAAATTTGGGGTACGGGTGCAGTTTTTCGAGACGGTCGAGATTGGACGGTTCGGGTGACCAAAAACTTACTATTTTTGGAAATTTTTCACAAAAATTATTTTAATTCACATTTTGAAGCTTTATAACATTTTAAATATCATGACACTGACAGAATCTGGAAAACTGCTAAAAATAGTAACTTATTCCATTGTATTCATTTCATGGTACAAGGGTGCTCTTGTGATCGGGTCAGAGACCTTACAACCTCCCCAACGTGAAAAATTTGAGATGTCCTCATCTCAAGAATGAGTTTGGGTAATCTTTTAAGAGAGTCGATTCGTCTTCCCAAGTTGCATCTTCTTCAGGATAATCCTTCCACTTTACCAGATCCTCCGTGATAGTTCTGTTGCGTAATTTTCTTTCCCTTGTTTCAAGTACATAGTCAGGTTGGAGCTCGAGAACTCCTTGTGCTGGCATGACTATCTGATCTGAGTCCAAGAATTGATCGGGATTGGGAATATAGGGTTTGATTAAGTTGACATGGAATACATCATGAACCTTGAAGTTTGCAGGTAACTTTAGCTTGTAGGCCTGGTCACTTACAACCTTAATGATCTCGAATGGTCCACAGTACCTTGGGCTAAGCTTCTTATATCTGCCTAGCGATAAGTTGCTTTTCTTAGGTCGGACTCGCAGAAAAACTTTATCCCCTTCTTTGAAAGTCCTTTCCGAACGATCCTTATCTTCATAGTGCTTCTGCCTATCCTGAGCTGCCTGAATGTCCTGGTGAATAGCTCTAGTCTGTGCTTCCATATCTTCTAACATCTTTCTAGAGGCTTCTACTCTGATGGTTGGATCTGAAAATTTCAGTGGTGCTAAGCAGTCCTGTCCATAAAGAGCTTTGAAAGGTGACATTCCAATGCTTCTGTGTTCGGAAGAGTTATAAGCATATTCTACCAAAGGTAGATATTGTAACCACTTCTTTGGTTCTTGCGAACAATAGGCTCTGAGAATGTCCTCAATGACTTGATTAACTCTTTCGGTTTGCCCGTCAGTCTGCGGATGATATGCTGTGCTGAAGGCTAATTGTGACCCAATAGATTGGAAAAGAGAGGTCCAAAATTTTGATGTAAACTTGGCATCTCTATCACTGACAATACGCTTGGGTAGACCATGTAGCCTGAAAATCTCCTTGATGAATACCCAACTAACATCTGAAGCAGTAAAGGTCGTCTTTACGGGTATTAGATGAGCCACTTTTGTGAGCATGTCAACAACCACGAAAATAGAATCATAACCTCCTGTAGAAGGTAACCCTGTAACAAAATCCATACTGATGCATTCCCACTTCATCTGGGGTATGTCAAGAGGTTGAAGTTGCCCTAGTAATTTGATCCTTTCGGCCTTTATCCGTTGACAAGAAAGAAATTGCCTCACATATCGAAGTATGTCTCCTTTCATTCCAGACCAGAAATAACTCCTTCTGACAGCGTGAAGAGTTTTAGCATAGCCTGGGTGTCCGGATGAAGGGCTATCGTGTGCTTCATATAGAATGGCCTTCTTTAAAGCTGGGTCTCTGGGTACACAGAGTCTATGTCTGTAGTAAAGACATCCTCCCATAAGAGAGTAATCTTTCACTTCAGGCATCTTATTCTGCTAGACTAATGAAGCCATACGTTGGTACTCTGGATCTTCGAGGGATGCTTCTTTGATTCTATCCCAGATAGGGTTATTTGGAATAGAGATAGCTCCGAGAAACGATTTTCGGCTAAGACCATCTACAAGTGCGTTTTCCTTCCCTGGTCTATACTTTATGTCAAGGTCATATTCCTGTAATAGCTCTATCCATCGCCGTTGTCGCATATTGAGAATGGGTTGAGTAAAAATCCACTTTAAACTCTTGTGGTCTGTAACCAACTGAAACTTGCGTCCAAGAAGATAATGTCTCCATAACTTCAGTGCATGTATAACTGCTAAAAGTTCCAGATCATGAGTGGGATAATTCTCCTCATGATCCCTCAGCTTTCGCGAAGTATACGCCACCGATCTTCCTTCTTGAGTAAGAACTCCGCCTAGAGCAAACTTACTAGCGTCTGTCGCTACTTCAAATTCTTTACTGAAGTCTGGAAGCTTTAAAATAGGAGCTGAGACCAAGAATTCTTTTAGCTTAGCAAAGCTAGACTCGTGCTCGGTCTTCCAATCGATCCTCATTCCTTTCTTCAGGAGTTCTGTCAAAGGTGCAGCAATACGTGCATAATCCTTGACAAAAATCTTGTACCATCCCGTTATTCCAAGAAATCCCCTTACTTCGCTGACAGTGGATGGTTGAGGCCAGTCAACGATGTCCTTGACTTTGTCTGGGTCTACTGAAATCCCTTCAGCCGAAATGACAAATCCAAGATAGTTGACCTTTGGTGAGCAAAAAGTGCACTTGCTCTCCTTAGCGTAAAGCTGGTGTTCTCGAAGGAGATCAAGTACTTTGCGAACATGTTCCTTGTGATCTGCTTCATTCTTAGAATAGACTAGAATGTCATCAAAGAATACCAAGACAAAATCATCCAGGTAAGGTCTAAAAATATCCTGCATAAGTCGATTGAAGCTTGCAGGAGCATTTGTTAGTCCAAAAGACATTACTGTGAATTCGTAGTGCCCATACCTAGTATTGAAAGCTGTCTTCGGAATATCTGATTCCTTGATCCTGATTTGGTAATATCCTGACCTTAGATCTATCTTTGTAAATATTCTGGCGCCGTGGAGTCTGTCCAAAAGTTCGTCAATCCTCGGAATTGGATACTTGTTCTTGACAGTTACCTGGTTCAGTCCACGATAGTCTATGCATAGCCTTAAGGTCCCATCCTTCTTCTTTTGGAAAAGAACTGGAGCACCCCAAGGAGAAGTACTGGGTCGAATGAATCCTTGCTCAATGAGTTGCCTAAGTTGTTCTTTGAGTTCGATGGCCTCCGGAAGTGACATTTTATAAGGTCTTTTTGAGATAGGTTCACACCCAGGGATAGTCTCAATCCCATGATCTACCTCTCTGTGTGGTGGAAGATTCGTAAGGTCTTCGGGGAATACGTCATCATACTCCCTCATCCAGTCTGGTCGAAGTGAGGTATCTGATTGGTCCACCTTATTGAGTTTAACTGCATATATTTGCTGACCCTTCCTTAGTCCCTTCAAGAGTCTGCTGGCCTTAACTAGAGTAGCCTTAGGTCTCCCGTTTATGAAGTGGGCTGTATAAGCTCACTTTGTATGACAAGTGTGGGTAGAATTTTGCAAATACAGTTGTGGACTCAAAGGCTATTTCAAATGCAAAACTTTGGCATCCACGTTTTGGACATCTGAATTTTGCCAGTTTGCTACGTTTGTAGAAATCTGATATAGTTGCTTCTTTGCCGTCTCCTGAATCACTTGTCAAACATGTTTGTGAAGGTTGTATTTTGAGTAAGATGTAGTGTTCAAAGTTTCCAAAGGATGGTTCAGTTAGGGACACATGCAGGTTTCAGCTTGTGCATAGTGATGTTTGTGGGCCCATGCAAACTCCTTCCTTGGGCAATTACCTTTACTTTGTGACTTTCATTGATGATTACTCTAGGCATGCATGGGTGTTTCTACTTAAGGTGAAGTTTGAAGTATTTATGTGCTTCAAACAATTTTTGGTTATGGCTAAAAATGTACTATGGGCACCCTCCCTTTCGATCGGGGGGGAGGGGGGGGGGGGGGGGGGGGGGGGGGGGTAGACTACGAAATGTTTGAAGTCTATTACTCTGTATGAAGCATGGTATGATAGACAGCCTTCTATTGAGCGCATGCGTGTTTTTGGCTGTTTGTTGGCATATGCTTTGGTGCCACAAACACAGTGTAGAAAACTAGATGATAAGGCTGTCAAATGTATTTCTATTGGTTATAGTGCGCAAAGCAAAGGGTACAAGTTGCATCATCCGCAAACAGAGCGTATTTTGGTTTCGTGAGAAATTTCAAATGTAAATTCCAAAAACGAGGCAAATGTACATCCTATGGGGGTTTTCGAAAATGTTACATATTAGCCTATTACTGATGCAGATGTACATGATGTACTTGATGAGGAAAGGGTTGAAAATGAGCAGGATAGAGGTATGCCAAAATGGCTGGTCCATACATTGCGTGATAGTAAATTGTATGCACCTTTGTCTAGTCGTACTCGTTCAAGTTTTGTCCATGCATCTTCTGCATCAAATTGTTATGCTTTGGTTGTGTCTAGCTCACATGATGTTGAGGAACCTTTGTCTTTTGATAAAGCACAAAATTCAAAAAATTGAATAGCTACCATGCTCGGGGGGTACACTATGTAATCATGTTAATGTATAACATGAGTTCGCAAGGAGGGGTTTTAAAATACAAAAAATGTAGGCAATTTAATCGAGATACATTAGAATAAGGGGTTTTTATATTCAATTTTGGAAAAATTTCATAAAATAAGGGGTCATTTTATTCATTCAGACGTGTTAAAAGAGGGGTTTTTTTAATACCCCGTGAAAGCACATTATATAGGGGGGTACTGAACAGTGAACCCCTCGAGCTGCCATGCAATCAGAATATGATGCACTTATAGAAAATGACACATGGACTTAATGTGATTTTCCTCCTCACAAAAGGGCCATTGGTACAAAGTGGGTTTACAAGTTGAAACGCAAGTCCGATGGTGAGATTTATCGTTATAAGGCTTGCCTTGTTGCAAAGGGTTATGCCCAGCTTCTTCTTAGCCTCTTTGGGCTTCAACTTAAGACACTACTTGATCAAGTGATCATTAGCTTTACAATAATGGCAATGCATCTTCTTTTTCCCTTATCACCAAAATTTCCAGATGAATTTCTGCTAGCAGAAGCATTAGAAACATGTGATTTCCACTCACAGAAGAACCATAAGAAGTGGCTACATTGCTGTTACCACCCTTTCTTTGAGTAGCAATAAAAGCATGCGCAACTGCATGTTGTCTAATCTTGTTTTCTTTGGAAAGTAACTCTTGCAACAACAATGTGCACAATGCATCAAACTTGACAACTTCAGTATTTCCTTGGGTCATGAGTCTCCATGTACTAGCAAAAGTCTTGTAAGAATCTGGAAAGGCATCAAGAAAAATCTGCACATCAAAATTGTTTGAAATGACTTCACCTGCAGAAATAAGTTTCTCATTGATATCCTTGACACTAGTAAGGAAAGTGCCCATATCATCTTCCTCATGCATAATCTTCGACTCCAGCTCTTTACGCAGGATTGTAATTTTTGCCTCATTGTGACTGGCTTAAAGACCATCCAAAATATCCCAAGCATATTTTGTAGATTTTGTTGAGAGAATATGAAGAGTCATGGTGCACTTCACAGACAACACAATCAATGCATGAGCATGTGCATCTTTTACATTCCAACGAGCTTGTACTGCCATAGGCAAAACAACTTTACGAACATCAATCCTTGCAGCCAAGACCTACAACATCCTCAACATTGCATGTATCCTAAAAACCAAGACGTACATCAATGCCCTGCACAATGCCGATCCAAGGGCCTACTACCAGTGGGAAGAGATCCTAGGTCAAGTGGCTATATAAAGGGAGGTTGGGTGGAAGATTCAAGCACAACAGTCTCACAACTTTACACGGCCAGTGTAGAGTGATAGATTTTGTATGGGTGGAGTACTCACAATTGAATGAGTGAGACCCCTTATTCTTTTATGTTGAAATAATAAGGTCAATCATCAGTGAAGTTAGTGGATAGTCACACACCAAATGTCCAACCCTAGAGCAAGTCTCATGCCACCTTTACCCCAACATACTACTAGCTAAAGAGGAATATGCTGATAAGTGTATCCAACTATCTAGTTGTTGGTACATAAAAGTAATATAGACAAGAGACTCTCTGATCCTATGCCCATGGGCTCACTCACTCAATCTACATGCAACCATATTGGCTCTAGTGATAGACGAGGGTGAAAATCATACTAGAGCTTGCATGCAAATCCCATAGACATCTGTGTATGGTCTACATAGCTCCATGATGCATCTTGTTAGTGTCAATCATTGTATGACCAATAATACATGCTACAAATTCTCCCACTATAGCTGCTAGTTGACACTAGTAGGTTGTACACAAGACATTTGAATGCTAACAAAATATGTGAAACCTTTGCTATACTAGCCTACAATGCACATAGAAAACACACAGTAGTCATATGACAAGTGGGAGAAAACGTCTCTTCATAATCTATGACTTTTTGAGGGTGGTTCCACTGCAAATGCTAGTTTCACTACAAATGCAGCTATTGTTGAGTCTTTTGTGAAAGGAGACTGTGATGTTGATGTTGATGCAAAATGGGCTTTTAGTGCATAGTGTACCTATAATCCTACTATCCATGATGCATGCATGTCAGTTGCTACAGATTCACATGTGTGGTAGTTTGACAGTGGTGCTACAAAGCACTTTACCTCACATCGTGATTTGTTCACCTCTCTTGAGTACGTCCCTCATGGGAATTTAGTTACTTGTGCCAACAATGCCTCTTATTCAATTCAGGGAGTTTGAAAGATTGTGCTTAATGCTGAAAATGGTAGTTCTTTCACACTTGTTGATGCACTTTATGTACCTGGTATCAAGAAGAATCTTCTGTCTGTATCTGCACTTGCTAGACTTGGACTTGTAGTCAAATTTATGGATGACAGATGTACAATACATGATCTCAATTTTGGTGATGAAATTGTTGCATCTGGCATTTTACAAAGTGGGTTGTATAAGCTCACTTTGTATATGACAAGTGTGGGTAGAATTTTGCAAATGCAGTTGTGGACTCAAAGACTATTTTAGATGCAAAACTTTGGCATGCACGTTTTGGACATCTGAAATTGTTACATCTGGCATTTTATGAAGTGGATTGTAGAAGCTCACTTTGTATGACAAGTGTAGGTAGAATTTAGCAAATACAGATGTGGACTCAAAGGATATTTCAGATGCAAAACTTTCGCATGCATGTTTTGGACATCTGAATTTTGCCAGTTTGCTACGTTTCTAGAAATCTGATATGGTTGCCTCTTTGCCGTCTCTTTAAGCACCTATTGAACATGTTTGTGAAGGCTGTATTTTGGGTAAGATGCAGCATTTGAAGTTTCCAAAGGATGGTTCAGTTAGGGACACATGCAGCTTTTAGCTTGTGCATAGTGATGTTTGTGGGCCCATGCAAACTCCTTCCTTGGGCAAATACCTTTATTTTGTGACTTTCATTGATGATTGCTCTAGGCATTCATGGGTATTTCCGCTTAAGGTGAAGTTTGAAGTATTTATGTGCAAACAATTTTTGGCTATGGCTGAAAATGTCTCAAAATGTACTATGGGCACCCTCCCTTTCGATTGAGGGGGGAGTATATGTCTCTTGTGTTTAATGCATTTCTGGCTAGTCGTGGGATAAAACACCAATGTACAATTCCTTATACGCCTCAACAAAACGGTGTTGCTGAGAGGAAAAAACAGATCACTTACAGAAATGGCACGATGTATGGTCAAAATCAAGCTTTGTTGCATTCGTATTGGCTTGAGTCCATCATGTGTGCCATTTATGTACTAAACAGGTGTCCTACCAAATCTTTGCAGTCTATTACTCTATATGAAGCATGGCATGATAGACAACGTTATATTGAGCACATGCATGTTTTTGGTTGTTTGGCATATGCTTTGGTGCCACAAACACAACACAAAAAATTGGATGAAAAGGCTGTCAAATGTATTTTTGTTGGTTATAGTGCACAAACCAAAGGTTACAGGTTGTATCATCCTCAAACAAAGCGTATTTTGGTTTCGTGAGATTTAGTTTTTGTGGAAAATTCTATTCAACACTTGTTGTCATGTACTAGAGACAATAATGTAAGCTCACATGACATTTATGACACTTTGTTGCCTCTTTTCAGTGGTGGAAGTTCGAATAATGTAAATTCCAAAACCGAGGCAAATGTACATCCTATGGGGGTTTTTGAAAATATTACATATCAACCTATTACTGATGCAGATTTACATGATGTATTTGATGAGGAAAGGGCTGAAAATGAGCAGGCTAGAGGTATTCCAAAATGGTTGGTGCATACATTGCATGATAGTAAATTGTATGCACCTTTGTCTAGTCGTACTCGTTCAAGTTTTGGCCATGCATTTTCTGCATCATATTGTTATGCTTTGGCTGTGTCTAGCTTACATGATGTTGAGGAACCTCTATCTTTTGATGAAGCACAGAATTCAAAAAATTGAATGGCTCCCATGCAATCAAAATATGATGCACTTATAGAGAATGACACATGCACTTTATGTGATTTGCCTCCTCGCAAAAAGGCCATTGGTACAAATTGGGTTTACAAGTTGAAATGAAACTCAAATGGTGAGATTTATTGCTATAAGGCTCGACTTGTTGCAAAGGGTTATGCACAGTAAAAAGGCATAGATTATGAAGAGAATTTTTGTCCGACTTGTCATATGACTAATGTGTGTTTTCTATGTGCATTGGAGGCTAGTATAGCAAAGGTTGCACATATTTTGTTAGCATTCAAATGTCTTGTGTACAACCTACTATTGTCAACTAGTAGCTATAGTGGGAGCATTTGCAGCACGAATTATCAATCATACAATGATTGACACTAACAAGATGCACCGTGGAGCTATGTAGACCATACACAGATGTCTATGGGATTTGCATGCAAGCTCTAGTATAGATTTTCACACTTGTATATCACTAGAGCCAATATGGTTGCATGTAGATTGAGTGAGAAAGCCCATGGGCATAAGATCAAAGAGTCTCAGCCTATATTACTTTTATGTACCAACAACTAGATAGTTGGATCCACTTATTGGCACATTCATCTTTAACTAGTAGTATGTTGGGGTAATGTGAGGTCCCCACCCCGTCGTATCAAACAACGGATCTGATGGTAAACCTGGTGGCCACTAGATCTATAGCGGAAGCAAACAAAATGGTTCAGGGTTCGACTAGCGGACGATCTCTCATCACAAAGTGAGTCGAGTTCGAGCCTATTAGCAAGGAGATCTAGCTCCACCTCGCAGGGGAAGCGTACTTAAACTATCTAGCGATCCTATGACCCACCTTCCAAGAGGAGAGAAGCCTCGAGTGCCTTTTTCCCCATGTTTCAGAGGCACGTACTCTCGAGAATTCCCCGCTCTAGGGGCAATGAGCGTTACTAATATCGAGTAAGCACTATGGGGACAAAGAGTTCCCGACCAATCGGGACCACCCATCTCGTAGGCATTGGCAACCTGAGCCAAGTCCCCACTTTCCACCCCACACTCACACTTCCTCGTGTGACCTAATTACTACCACAAAGGTTGTTCAACATAAATATTCCTTGTTTAATTTCGAATCACATGGTTCGTTAAAACAGCCCTTCAACCAGTATTGCAAACAACACCAAGACAGAATTCTAGTAAAAATTCTACTCAAACTTATTCATAAAAATTCCAATGTTCTGGAGGTACAACATCCCCCCTCTAGCGAGAGTTCACTCCTCCCGTTGTCGCCTAGCTGCCCATACAACTAGGTATGTCCACCGCATAGAAAGCACGTCATGGACACTCCCACCGCATAAAAAGCAAGACGTGGGTTCCCATCGCATAGAAAGCAAGTCGTGGGTATCCACCGCATAGAAAGCATGTCGTGGATTCAAGAGTCCTAATGAGGAACTCTGCCCCCTGTGATCAGTAGGGGGGTCAGGACTAATTCAACATTGGAAATAAAATGAACATGTCAAGCTAAATTTTCCCTAGCAAACATTCTTTCCTCTTGCAAACAGCATACCCATCAGACATTACCTTCCTACTTTAGAACTTAATGTACAATGATTTCAATGCCGAGGTTTCTGTCGGATTTCTCCAACATGTTTGGGGATATGAGCATTCCTAACTAGCGTATGCAATGTTAATTTAAACAACTTGAATAAAAATATGATCTACCTCTTCCACTTCTTCATCGATGGCCCGTGAGATGGCTGGTATTTGCTCGTCCATGGGAGCCTTCCCCTTTCCGTTGACATTGCTCGTTCTTGCTTCGCGATCATGGGCACCACCGAAGCGCGTCCTCTTAACCGGGGCCATTTCTCACTACTTTAAATGATTAGCTTGGAGAAAGAGCTAAGGTTCACGAGCATCATAACAGTCCAATGGGTAGATTAGTGACATCAATTAATCCCTCCTATATGAGAGTCTAGATTTCTTTCATAAGCAATCATTAAGGATGGCACATAATTCTATGGGAACCGGCTCTAAGATAATTATTCGGCTTGCATGATCAAGAATAATTAAGATTTCACTATTAGAATTACTAGAGAATTGGATTAAGTATGATTAAACTATTTCCTAGCAATTAGATGATGCAGATTTACCCTATGCATATGTGTGAGAAAAAACCAATTCTTAGAGACTTAATGACGGATTAATTTCTCCTTAATTACGTCTTAATGCATAAGAAAAAATGAATTCAATTAAGCTGCAATGTTAATGAGTGATTACAATAGTGATTCTCTTCAATTTGCACAAATACTAGCTTACCGATTAATTACTATGCTATCTAGAGAGAGAAGATTCTGATAATTATGCTCTAATCATTAAATCGAGAGTGAAGAATGGCTGATAATTCAGCTATGGAATGATGATTACATAATAGAGTACGAATAAGGAGAATTTAGAGAGTAGTCATAGAGATTTTCGAATAGGAATAGGCATAATAGACAAGGAATTTAGATGGTAGAGAAAAAGATTCACAGATGGCATTAATTAAACTGTTGTTACCGTGATTAAGAGCTGATAATCTTCTCGATTTTCTGATCTAATCGAGCTTCTTGAGATGAAAATTCGGCAGCACCTCCCTCCTAGCTTCCTCTTCAATAGGTGTGTGATTCGGCAGCACCTCCCCAATGTGTGTGGGTGTGTGTGTATGCACTGTGTGTATGTGTGATCATAAGTGTGTGTGTGTGTGTGTGTATGCAGGTCTTTAAATAGGCTCTTACAGGCTGAAAATCGATCTGGGTTGCTAAATGCATCTGGGAGCTTCTCCAGTTAAGCATGGCAAGTCTAGTTCTCTGCCCACCAAGTGTTAGGTTGGCTTGGTTAACTGGTTCTGAGACTGAGTTGCAGGCTTGGCAGCTTTCCCAAGACTCCCACAAAGCAAGAGGGCGCCCCCTAGCTGCTAAAGCTGATCTGGAGTGGCCTAGGACCTGTTCCCACACAGTCCTGGGCCCCCGGTGCCTCCCCGGACAATTTTTAGGAAATTTGGTTCTAGGCTAAAACGGGTCATACGAATCGGATTTTGATGCCGTAAATTTCCATACGAAGCTCTAACTAAGGCGTACTGGCCCGAGTACCTGCCATATTTAGCAGCCCCCGGGGTCCGAAAATGCATTTTTTTCAAATTTGGGGTACGGGTGCAGTTTTTCGAGACGGTCGAGACTGGACGGTTCAGGTGACCAAAAACTTACTATTTTTGGAAATTTTTCACAAAAATTATTTTAATTCACATTTTGAAGCTTTATAACGTTCTAAATATCATGACACTGACAGAATCTGGAAAACTACTAAAAATAGTAACTTATTCCATTGTATTCATTTCGTGCTACAAGGGTGCTCTTGTGATCGGGTCAGAGACCTTACAGGTAAGGGTTGCATGAGCCTTGCTCTAGGGTTGGACATTTGGTGTGTGACCACCCACTAACTTCACTGATGATTGACCCTATTATTTCTACATAAAAGAATAAGGGTTCTCACTCATTCAATTGTGAGTACTCCACCCATACACAATCTATCACTCTACATTGGCCATGTAAAGTCGTGAGACAATCGTGCTTGAATCCTCCCCCCAACCTCCCTTTATATAGCCGCCTGACCTAGGATCTCTTCCCACTGGCAGTTGGCCCTTGGATTGGCATTGTGCAGGGCATTGATGTACGTCCTGGTTTTTAGGATACATGCGATGTTGAGGATGTTGTAGGTCTTGCTGCAAGGATTGTTGTTGTTAGATTTCTTTTGCTTGCGGGCAGAACAAGCTTGTTGGGATGTAAAAGATGCGCATGCTAATACATTGATTGCGTTGTTTGTGAAGTGCACCATGACTCCTCACATTCTCTCAGAAAAATTTGTAGAGTAGGCTTGGGATATTCTAGTTGGTCTTTATGCAAGTCGCAATGAGGTAGAAATTACATTGCTGCATAAAGAGCTGGAGTCGAAGATTATGCATGAGGAAGATGATATTGGCATTTTCCTTGCTAGTGTCAAGGATATCAATGAGCAACTTATTTTTGCAATTGAAGTCATTTCAGACAATTTCGATGTGCAAATTGTTCTTGATGCCTTGCCAAATTCTTACCAGACTTTTGCTAGTACTTGGAGACTCATGACCCAAGGAAATACCAAAGTTGTCAAGTTTGATGCATTGTGCACATTGTTTTTACAAGAGTTACTTTCCAAAAAAAAGAGGACTAGACAGCTTGCAATTGAATAGGGTTTTATTGTTGCTCAAAGAAAGGGTGGTAACAGCAATGCAACCACTTCTTATGGTTCTTCTGTGACTGGAAAATCACATGTTTCTAATGCTTCTACTGGCAACAATTTTCCTGGAAATTTGGTGATAAGGGAAAATAGAAGATGCATTGCCATTATTGTAAAGCTAATGATCACTTGATCAAGTAGTGTCTTAAGTTGAAGGCCAAAGAGGCCAAGAAGAAAGAGGGTGGTTCCATTGCAAATGTTGGTTCCACTACAAATGCAGCTTTTGTTGAGTCTTTTGTGAAAGGAGACTGTGATGCTAATGTTGATGCAGAATGCGATTTTAGTGCAGAGTGTACTTATATTCCTAATGTCCATGATGCATGCATGTCAGTTGCTGCAAATTCACATGTGTGGTATTTTGACAGTAGCTCTACAAAGCACATTACCTCACATCGTGATTTGTTCACCTCTCTTGAGTATGTCCCTCATGGTAATTTAGTTACTTGTGCCAACAATGCCTCTTATTCAATTCAGGGAGTTGGAAAAATTGTGCTTACTGCTACAAATGGTAGTTCTTTCGCACTTGTTGATGCACTTTATGTACCTGGGATCAAGAAGAATCTTTTGTCTGTATCTGCACTTGCTAGACTTGGACTTGTAGTCAAATTTATGGATGACATATGTACAATACATGATCTTAGTTTTGGTGATGAAATTGTTGCATGTGGCATATTATGAAGTGGGTTGTATAAGCTCACTTTGTATGACAAGTGTGGGCAGAATTTTGCAAATGCAGTTGTGGACTCAAAGGCTATTTCAAATGCAAAATTTTGGCATGCACGTTTTGGACATCTGAATTTTGTCAGTTTGCTGTGTTTATAGAAATTTGATATGGTTGCTTCTTTGCCGTCTCTTGAAGCACATGTCGAACATGTTTGTGGAGGCTGTATTTTGGGTAAGATGCAACGTTCAAAGTCTCCAAAGGATGGTTCAATTAGGGCCACATGCAGGTTTCAACTTGTGCATAGTGATTTTTGTGGGCGCATGTAAACTCCTTCCTTGGGCAATTACCTTTACTTCGTAACTTTCATTGATGATTACTCTAGGCATGCATGGGTATTTCCGCTTAAGGCAAAGTTTGAAGTATTTATGTGCTTCAAACAATTTTTGGCTATGGCCGAAAATGTCTCAAAATGTATTATGGGCACCCTCCCTTTCGATCAAGGGGGGAATATATGTCTCATGCATTTAATGAATTTTTGACTAGTCGTGGGATAATACACCAATGTAAAATGCCTTATATGCCTCAACAAAATGGTATTGTTGAGAGGAAAAATCAGATCACTTACAAAAATGGCACAATGTATGGTTTTCGCATTCGTTTTGGCTTGAGTCCATCATGTGTGCTACTTATGTACTAAACAGGTGTCCTACTAAATTGTTGCAGTCTATTACTCCATATGAAGCATGGCATGATAGATAACCTTCTATTGAGCACATGCGTATTTTTGGTTTTTTGGTATATGCTTTGGTGCCACAAACACAACGCAAAAAATTGGATGATAAGGCTGTCAAACGTATTTTTGTTGGTTATAGTGCACAAAGCAAAGTTTACAGGTTGTATCATCTGTAAACAAAGCGTATTCTGGTTTTCTGAGATGTAGTGTTTGTGGAAAATTCTATTCAGCCCTTGTTGTCATGTACTGAAGACAATAATGTAAGCTCACACGACATTTATGACACTTTGTTGCCTCTTTTCAGTGGTGGAAGTTTGAACGTAAATTCCAAAAACGAGGCAAATGTACATCCTATGGGGGGTTTTGAAAATGTTACATATCAACCTATTACTGATGCAGATGTACATGATGTACTTGATGAGGAAAGGGCTGAAAATGAGCAGGCTAGAGGTATGCCAAAATGGTTGGTGCATACATTGCGTGATAGTAAATTGTATGCACCTTTGTCTAGTCGTACTCGTTCAAGTTCTGGCCATGCATCTTCTCCATGAGATTTTTATGCTTTGGCTGTGTCTAGCTTACATGATGTTGAGGAACCTCTGTCTTTTGATGAAGCACAGAATTTAGAAAATTGAATGGTTGCCATGCAATCAGAATATGATGCACTTTTAGAAAATGACACACAGACTTTATGTGATTTTCCTCCTTGAAAAAATTTCATTGGTACAAAGAGTCTGGTGAGATTTATCGCTTAAGGCTCGACTTGTTGCAAAGGATTATGCAGAGCAAAAAGGCATAGATTATGAAGAGACTTTTTCTCCCACTTGTCATATGACTACTGTGTGTTTTCTATGTGCATTGGTAGCCCATTTTGGTTGGGATGTACATCAGTCAGACATTGTTACTTCTTTCTTGAATGGTGGCATTTTTTAGGAAGTTTATGTAACACAGCCTCGCGGTTTTGTCAAGAAAGGACAAAGGAGGTGGAGGTGCACATTAGTAGACTTTCCCAAAGCCCACGACCATGGAGTCCGGCCCAAAGAGAAGAGATTGCTACTACGTCTCAAGTCTACGATTGGTGGTTTCATAAAAATTATTTTTTTAATATTTCTTTATACAAGTTGATTTATTTGATGATGATTTTAATGCTATTACACAGATGGAGCATCATTCTAGAGATGCTACAGGCTCACAAGGACCTATTCGTAACAAGTAAAACGGTAGACTGTGTTATAGTTCATAGAATAGAAAAGGAGAATTTCCTTTGTAATTGCCATCTTTGTGGTGTTCAGAAAGGATTTGAATGTCTATGAAGGAAGTAATTGACTTTGCAACAAGTCTGGAAGCAAAAATATTGGATGTGTCAAACTTTCAATTAGTTCCATACTCATTATTCGGTATGTTGGTGCAGCCAAAGCAAGCAGGGAAGTGTGCTATGAAATGCTAAGGGTGCCAACACTTAAAGATTTTAGGCAAGCTGGTCATGGGAGAATTGTATGCTTGCCATGGTGTTTTTGGCCAAAAGGTCTCCAAAAAGGGGCCAATTGGGATGGATGGTCAAATTGTTCAAAATGATGAGTATATGCTTTGGAATGAAGTGCTCAAGTTTCTATAGAAGCCAGTCTCGACGGCTCCTCAAACGGAGCCACGATGTGAAAGATATCACGGCCCATAGAATTCTCAATGGATAGAGCAAGCGGGGACATGTGGAAAGAGCTGATGTTAGTGGATGGGATTTAAGAGCTCAAGTTGTGGAGCATGCCTGTCTTTCTGGACCATTGATCGGAGCTCTATAATGCAAGTTATGGCCAATAAAATGTTTGCCAGGGGCCAATTATAGACCAAATTGATTGCATTGGAGGATGTGTTATCTTGAGGGTTTTTGGCCTTGCTAGAGCTCCATCAAATAGTGTGCATCTTGTGGAGCTAGTAGAAAGTGACGGATCTCCATATTGAGCCTTGAGCACTAAGTTATGGCCGTTTAAAGTTAACGGCTAACAGTGGGAGTAGTGATTCTGGCAATTTTTTCCACATTGGAGCCCTCTGTTTGAGGCCATGTCATGGTTGAAGTACGATGAGGAATGGGGAGTTCAAAGTTTGGAATGCCAACTTTAGGGCACCTTGGGGCTTAACCATTGGCTATGGGAGGAGTGAATGTCCAGGGTCTGAATGCAGAGGAAAGATTGGAATTTCATAGGGTGTTGAGGTGGATTTTTGACTTCCCCAAGGGGTAAACCCCCTCGAGCTGCCACATGGCACCCACATTAACCTCGTATGTAGAGTTTGAATGTAGGGGAGTGGACTCTAAAGGGTGGAATGTGAGCCATCATGAGGTATCACTAGATAGAGAGAGAGCTCTCTTGGAGCTCCAAGATATGTCATGGCACTACTTGCACACACAGGCGCGCGCTCCTGGCGGTTTTCCTCACTTGATGGCGTAGTGGGCATCCTTGGTGGCAATAATGGGCAATGATGGAAATTTTGGCGGTTTGTGGCTCTTTGGCAGGTCACAAGTGACAAGTGGAAGAGACCAACCATCGTTGGTGGTGTGTAATGCAGTGATGATGTGGCTCCTGATGGGTGGTTTCCCACGCGGCCTTCCGGGCCCCTATCTTCTGAAGGCAATAGCACTAGAGCTAATGCCCCCCCATCTCTCCTCAAGAGCTCAGAGTAGAGAATGTGACAAAGAAAGGGAGTAGGCAAAGTCGATCCACCTTGTTAAATGGAGCACCGACAAGGGACAATAAAATGAAAGATTCTTAAAAGGGCCTATGAGCCTCTATAAAAATAATTTTTTATTCATTAGAAGGGAAATCCCCATACCAAGGGGACGTTTTTCTAAGGGTCTGCAAGGCCATTGTGTTTGTTGGGTGTGGCTTTCATGGAGGTGTGCTCCCATGGAGCCTAGAGACTTTATTGGGTTGTTGCTTTGCCGAGACGGCTATGATGGCACTCGTGGTGATGTATAGTGTGTTTTTGGTGCTGATTTAAGTGAAGGATTTCCCAACATTGTGTCTATCCCCCTTGTCTTTTTTGTTGCGTCTCTTTGTGTGTGTGTCGGTGCCGTCGAATGTGTGTGCATGCAGACCGCTTTGTGTGGTGCACAGAGAGAGAGAGAGAGAGAGGGGGGGGGGGGGGGTGTGCATCGATGATATGTGCGACAAAAATTGTGTGGATGTTGTGAGTGCGTATGGGTTTGGTCTTGGTGAGCGCATTGACGCATTGTTTTGTGTGCAAGTGGAGGTTTTCTTGTGCGAGTGAGTTAATTGAAGGTGTTTTCTGAGTAGATTGGGGTGCTATGTATACCCTTGGCTATAGAGAGGCATTTTTGCATGTGCTGGGTGTGTTCCCCATTCTCCCTCTCCAATGTTCTCTATCAAGCTTGTAGAAATTAAGTAATAAAAGGTGTGCCATACTCTTTATTTCACGCTCACATTTGTGCGGGAGTTGTATAGTGTATTTTCCTTCTTTTCTCTTCCAGTACTTATTTTTCTTTGTACCTAGTAGTCTCTCATCTTTCTTACTTGCACCAACTCACTTTTGACAATTGTGGGAAAAGCCTGAACAATTGTGGGAAAATCTTCTTTCTCTAAGAGTTGAGACTCTGATTGGTTTTGCTATGAACCAAGAAGATTTATATACACAACTACTCCCAATTGCTAGGCAAAATATATATATCATTGTGAGCACTAAACTACAATTCCAAAGGATAATTTGTAGCATGTTTGTGCCACAAACACTAGCTACCATTAACGCACCATTAGCCCCTCTTATCCTACCCATCATCAGATATGAATTGAGATTTGACGTTTTCATTTTCATCTTGTTTTGAGTAAGGGATTTTGTGTATATGTGTATGCGAGAGAGTGAAGCTTTTGTGGCTTCACTCAAAGTTTTTACCATCAACCATTAAGTTTCAAATTTCAAAGTCTCTTTCAATCCCTTGCAAACTCCCACAGCCAGAGGCCTCGCACTTTCTTTGCAAGAACGCCCACTTTTTGACAATACGTTTCTAATGTAGGTGTCTCCTTACCTCATTTTTTCATTGCAGTCTCCTTATGTCTTGGGATTCCCTCTTTCAATGGCCTTGCTTTGGAGGATCATTCTTTCGAACGTTTCAAAATGCACCAAAGGACTGTAGGTGGCCAAGGTTTTTATGGCAATAAAGGCGAAAAAGGAAGGAGGTTGTTCTCCACCAACTAGGATAATTTAATTCCAACTCTCCTCTATGGATAGTGCATTGGCTTGCACTCAATTAGCAGCCTTGGTACTTGCAAAGTTGCCTATGGAGTTTAAATGGTGGCCAAGGTAGTACACTTGCAAATCATGAGGGAAAAGCGGGATTTTGATTATCTTAATTTTCTTCTTGGTGAGGAGGATGTCGTCTTAGTCTCAAAGGGCGGAGTTTTGAGAAAGGACAAATGTAAAGGCAAGCTTGACAAGGAATATAGTGACTTGGATTCCACCATGGAGTGCAATATTGTGCACATGATGGCACCAATAGTGTCCTCAATTCCCACTTTCTAGATTGATGGAGGTTTTTGCAACATGCTTCAGCCAAAGAGAGAGAGAGAAGGTGGAGAGCAGATTCAAGGGTGCTTATAGGTGTATGCTATAATGTTGAAGCAAGTATTAAGACCTAGTGCAGACAAGGGGATCCAGATATGTATGTTTCATGTGGTTTTACCACAGGGGGTCCCTATGTTTAAATTGTGTATATCACGTGTATTCAAGGACTATGTATAAACTCCTTAACTGTGAATTTTTGACAAATAAAATACACCCTTTTCTTATTCAATATGTATTTTTTTTCCAATTTCCTTTTATAGTACCCTTCTATATGTGAAACTATGAGAAAAAATGGAATTCCACTCACATGATAGTCACATAATTATTAAGTGACCCCCTCGAGGGTCTTACAAGCCAAAGCGCAAGAATTTGATGCTTGCAAAAAAGAGTTTTATGTGAAAAACCTCTTAAACCATGCAAGGCACTCACAATATACAAAAGCTTGAACTTGATTGCAACACGTAATCTTGATTTACAAGACTTAAACAATTTTGAGAAATTGATTACATAACTTGGATAACAAAGCTTGACTTACAAGACAAGACTTGATTGCAAGAACAAGACTTGATAACAAGACACTTGAACTAGAAGAGGACTTGATAACAAGACTAAAACTAGAAGAGGACTTACCTCGCATGAGCCTCTGAATTGGTGTTGGAAATACTGAGGGGATTGTAGATCAAAACCTCTATTTATACTCAAGCTTAAGGAGTTTAAGAAGCTTCTAAGTTCTTTCTCAAGCTTAAGGAGGCTAAGAAGCTTCTAGGTTCTTTCTCAACCTCAAGGAGGTTAAGATTCTTCTAGGTGCTTCCTCAAGATTAAGGAGGTTAAGAAAATTCTAGCTCCTTCCTCAAGATTCTAGATATTTCTAGGAACTTCTAGATTCTTCTTCAAACTATTAAAACTTTCTAGGAACTTCTCAATTCTAGTAGATGCTTGTAGAATCTTTTGGAACCTTCTAGACTTTCTTCAATAATCTTCCACAAAATTTCTTCCAGAATCCTCCAGGACTTTCTTGAATCGCCTTAGTGCTTTCTTGTAGAAAACTCGAGAAGATTGACTCTCAAGCATCCATGACATTAAACCCCTCCTCTAGCGACAAGTTCCACGAGGAGCGGTTTTGCTTCTTGGCATGGGACCAAGGCTTGATAGATGTTTTTTTAAGGTACTCATGAAGATTGGACCAAAGAAAAGGCTCCAACACTGAAACATGGAAGAATGGATGACTCTATATAGACTGTGGAAATTGGAGATGATATGTGACTAGATCCACTTGGCCAATTATCTTAAATGGTCCAAGTCTTCAATAATCCAACTTTTGAAAAGGGCAGAAAGTACATGGTTGTTGCAGAGAATGCACACTCGGTCCCAAATCTTGCATGGTAGTTTTTGCATTGGGTGTTTTTTTGCAATACTCTTATATCTCTGCTGAGCCTCTTTGATGTTCTTTGTTAATTCTTTATGAATGCTCTATCAACGTGTCAAAAAATATGTGGCAGTTAGATTCTTCACTTGGCAATTCATGTGGACATATATCCTTGGGTGATGACCATAATTGGAAACAAATAATGGGGTATGTTGAGTAGAAGCATGAATATGTTGTTGTAGGCAAACTCAGCTAAGGCCATCAATTTTACCCAATTCTCTTGATGATAGTTGATTTTGCATTGAACATACTGCTCTAAGACTTCATTTGCCCCCTTTGTTGTCCATCACTTTGTGGATGAATGGATAAAGAGAGGTCAATCCTTACTACTTGAAGCTCAAACAGGCCCTTCAAATGCTTGACATCAATTGTGGTCCTTGATTTGAAACAATGTCACCTAGAAGCCCATGATAGCAGTAAATATCCTCAAAGAAAATCTTTCCTTCTCCTTCCCTCATGAATGAAGAAGGATGATAGCCTTGTCATAGCTTTCAAATCTTAGTTTCAAAACAATTGATTCTTGAAAGCATGTTGAGAGAATTTGCACCGATAAGACTAACTTGAGAAGCACCATCTGGGTAAAGCTTTTGTTGCATGTGTATAAATAGCTCCACTTGTTGAAAGAAGCCTCTAAACTTTGATCTTGTCCCATCATGCTTTTTAGGTGGGTTGACATTCTCCCTCCATTGCTATGGTGAACTAGCTATAACCACGGATGGATTTTTGCATGTAATGTCTTCATGTAGTTCTTGGACTGGGGGTTGAAGCTCTTGCACCATAGGATTTGGCAAGTGTGTTTCAATTTACTTGCCCCACTGAACTAGATAAAAGCACAGATGGGATTTTGCATGTATTGGCTTCAAGTAGTTTTTGGACTGGGAGTTGAAGCTCTTGCACCACAGGACTTGGCAAGTGTGGTTTCTCTAATTGCCCCATTGAACTAGCTAAAATCATGAGTGGATTTTGGCACATATTGTCTTTATGTAGTTATTGGACTCGGCATTGAAGGTCTTGTACCACTGGACTTGGCAAGTGTGGTTGCTCTATTTTCCACCGTGCATGTAGCTCCTAAATTTTTTCTATAAGTTTTGCAAGCTAGACATAACACCTTCCAATATAGACTCCATGTCTGAGCAAGATTATGAAGTGCAGTCTTGCTAAACTATTATGAGCGCATGAGCTAGGAGAGAGCGTGAGGGGGCACTCACAATATAAAAGGGCTTGGAACTTGATTATAACACTTAATATTGATTATAATACTCTATATTTAATTAAGAGAACTTGATACAAGACTTCATACTTGATTAAGAAAACTTGATACAAGACTTGGATTACAAGACTAGAGTAGAAGGCAAGACTTGGTTACAAGAACATGACTCAAAAAAAAGACAAGAACTGGAAGAGGATGTATCTCATAGGTGTTGAGAAAATTCAGTGGCTTGTAGCCCAAGACCTCTATTTATACTCAAAATTAAGGAGGTTAAGAAGCTTCTAGGTGCTTCCTCAAGCTTAAGGAGGTTAGGAAGCTTTTAGGTTCTTTCTAAAGCTTAAGAAGGCTAAGAATCTTCTAGGTGCTTCCTCAAGCTTCAGGAGGTTAAGAACCTTCTAGGTCCTTCCTCAATCTTCTTGAAGTTTTTAGGCACTTCTAGATTCTTCTTCAAACTTCTAGAACTTTTTAGGAACTTCTAGATTCTAGTAGTGCTTGCAGAACCTACTAGAACCTTCTTGATCTTTTTCTTCAATCTATAATCTTCCACAACGTTCTTCCAAAATCTTCTAGGACTTTCTAGAATCTCATTAGTGTTTTCTTGTAGGAAGCTCAAGAAGACTGACTCTCAAGCATCCTTGACAGAATCCATGTGGCCATTGATAGAGAGGGGAAAGGCCATTTTTGCATCTCACGCACATGTACATCAATAGGGAGATATTCAGGTTTTTATGCTCTCTTGTTTTTTAGGCTTTGGGTAGAACAAAGAAGTAGATTGAGCTCTAAGAGAGCCTTTTTCTTTTGTATGCTCCAACATAGCCTATCACTTTGAAAAAAATCAAGCTTTCATTGCATCTTCTTTGTTGTGATTGCACCTGAGCTATAGAGAGACGTGTGTGTGTGTTGTTGGATGTGTTTTTTCCTTTCACCCCTTCTGTCTTCTAGTGTTCCCACTGAGGAACATCATATTACTTCTTGATTCAAGAAAAACATAAGTTTTGAAGACAAAGGAATTTTTGTGGATTTTTTGGTGGTCAATCAGGATTTCTCGAAGATGATGATATCAAGCATTGGCCCTATTTTCACAAGAGATGATCCTAAAGATTGGGTAGTAGATGTGGAGCTATGGATGTTGTTGATGTGCATGATAATAAACAAGGAGAAGCTGCAGACAATGCTGCTCATAATGCACGGACGTGTAAAGGTTGGCTTGATGGTCTAAAGGGTGGCGATCAAAGTACATGGCAAGAATTTTGAACACGATTTCTTGAAAAGATTCAATAAACGATTTCTCATGAGGAAGGGGGTGCAAATCTGAAGGCGTTGAAACAAAATGTAAGTAAATATTTTTTCAATTTTTCTAAAGCAATTTGAAAGTGGCTGGAGGCCATTAGGCTGCAATGCAATTTTGAGGCGTTGAGTGTTTTAAATTGTCAAAACCCTTGGATTCGCTACATAGATCAGGGAGAATGTGGAATTTAATGTTGATAGCCATGTAGATGTGGTCTATTTGGCCAAGTTGAAGAGAAAAAAAGTAAATTAATAGTTGGAGATGGGCTTGTTGAAGCTTGCAAATTATGTGCTTGTTTTGATAGCAGTGCATCCTGTGGGGCAATCAAAGGTGGTTCTAGTTGTTCAAAATGCAGAGCGTGCTTCGGTAAGACTTGTTGTCAATTCTGCTCCTTTAAAGTTTCCTATTTGTAATGTGTCCATGTAGATGGTGAAAAAGCTTGTTAACTAACGAGGATGAGGATTTTATTAAAGAGGACCTAGATGCAAAGGGGATAGCAGATGAAAAGTTTAAAGAGTAGCATGAAGAGCCAAAAGAGTCTTTTCTTGAGGATTTAACACATTCAAAGGTAGAAGAGTGTAGACATGTATTGATGCTAAGGGCCTAAAATTAGAATAAATGATATACAGAACCAAGGTAGTGGGAAAGCCTTTATAGAGTAGCAAGAAGATGAAGATGTAGATACGAAGTCAGCCTATGGCAATGATGATGATGATATGAGCTCAAACTTTTGGAAGTCAGGTAAATAAAATGTTTTAATGATGAGTTGGCTTCCTTTGGTGAGTAGAGAGGCTTCGATGACTTTGTGATGGTAAGGTTGGAACCCTCTCTTGATATGCCTAAAAATGTTTGGCAATGTGAATGAAGGGCAGGTGAAAGTGTTCAAGCTTTCAAATGTGGATATGCAAGTAATATGGTGTACCATGTTGATGGCTATGTTTAAGAAGGTAGTTGTGGAGGGTGTTGTGGTCGTGCAATTGCTGCAAAGCTTTTCAAGGAAGTACATCCATGGAAGACCAAGCTAACACATCATGTACATGAGAATAAGAATGAATTTAGAATAAGGGGTTTGGACAACCTTCTTGTGCTCATAATGTGCTAATTATTGAACAAAGGGAGTAGTTACAATTGGCTATGGATTGCACTTGCGATGCAACAAATACAGGTTCTTTTGATGTAGTATGACTTGATGATGAGGTTGATTAGGGATTTGATGGTTTAGTGGTTGATGGTCATCCAAAATCGTAAGTATTGGTTGAGAAAGCCTTAACCAAGATGAAAGTTAAGAGAGTACTTGCACCTCATCAAATGCTAGATGTGGCTATGATGCATGTGGGGGAGAGTGCGGCCATATCCATTGAGGAAGTGAACCTTGAATAAAAAATACTTGAAATCTACATGTAGAAGCTTCAAGTTGAGGTCTTGGGATTGCAATTTTGTAAGAAGAAGAAGGCCAAGTTATGGTTTCAACTATATTTTCAAAGGATGTATGATGATTTATGTATGTGGTGCATCATATGCCGTTCACAAGATTATTTTGAAGACGTTTTTAGCATGAGATCCTCTCTACCTTTTGGTTATGTAGGAGGGCAAGGCGTTTTTTTTCAAAGTGGTGATGTGCAGTGATGTTGTGGGTGAAGTAGATTGGATAAATGTGGGTATTTTGGGATGTAAAATAGTGTTGCAAAAATCTTGTTTATATCATTGGTTCAGTGCTTGGCTAAAGCACTAATGAGATTACTAAAAATGGATGCCGATACTTGTTGCCATTTGTTTGGCCCAGGATGTGGGAATGGTTGCTTGCGGAATGCAAAAAGAGGTTGGGCATTTGATATGAGTGGTAGCCATTTTGTGATCAAGGGGGTTGGGCAACCAACTTGATGAAAATAGGCAAGAACATGAATAAGAACTTAACAAGTTTCAAGTTTAATAACCATAGTTTTGGCTGAGCATAAATGTTCAAAAATGAGGTTGGGCAATGATGATGTAACCAAAGAGTGTCGAAGCCAGAAAAGTTGGAGAGTAGGGACAGGGGTTCCTACAAGTGTATGTTGGAATGTCAAAGGAGGTATGAAGACCTAGTGTAGGCAAGAAGATTTGGATATGTATGTTTCATGTGATTTTACAAGCCAAAGTGCAAGGATCATTGGTGCTTACACAAAAAGATTTTGTTCAAAAAGCCTCTTAAATCATGCAAGGCAAGTTGGAAGCTGGAGACAATGTCCACATTGAAAATCGAGAGGAAAGTGGGCGAGAGTCTTTACTACATGACAGAGATCAAAAAATTGTTACTCTAGAATGTTTGTAAAACACATTTTCTATAAAAACAGCATACATAGAACAAGGGAATGGCCGTTTTGGTCATTTGTGCACCTCACGCACATGTGCAAATTTTGCACCAATTGGGGGGATTTTAAGTTTTTTTGCTTTGTTCTTTTAAAGGCTTTGGACAAAACAGAGAAGGAGGGAGATCTAAGAGAGTTTTTTTTTTAATGCACCACCATATCCCATCATTTTGGAAAGAAGCAAGTTTTGATTGCATCTTCTTTGATGTCATCTCCCCCCATCCACTATCGTTTAGTCTTTTCTTGTGCAACAACATTGGTGTGTGTATGTGTGTGAGAGCCCCCCGAGAAAATTGGTATGTGTTTGGGGGGGGGGGGGGGGGGGGGGGGGGGGGGGAGAGAGAGAGAGAGAGAGAGAGAGAGAGAGAGAGAGAGAGATTATGTATGCAATTGAGAATCAAGAAGCAATTAAGCTGATTGGAATGTAGTAAGTTGTGCTTTTGTGAGTGATTGTGTGTTGAAGAGTGTGCAATAGAAGTGCTGCTATTAAGTTTTGCAGTTTGATGTGCTTTTCTTGAGAGGATTAGTGTGTTGTGATTACACCTGGGATATAGAGAGGCATGTGTGTGTTGTGATTCAACACCTAAGCTATAGAGAGAGGCAGCTTATCAATCATAGTGAGGATGTACATAGCAATCAATTATTAGGGAAAGTAACCACAATGAGAAAGGACATCTACAATAATCCATGCTCTTTGTTTATATAAATGCATATATAACACACACATAAACGACTCAAATTACAAACATAAATTTAAAATAACTATTCTCATCCATCGTCTTGCATTAAGAGATAAGAATGTGGAAACTCTAAGCACAATGTGTGACAAAGCTTGAATCCACATCGATCCACATCTACTTCCATCATGCTCAATGCTTCGTGCAAAGCATTGCAACTACAATGGTGTGTGATAGAAGATACTTTGCTGCTAAAGTAAAGACTGACTCTAGTAGTTCCCTAAAGAAAAAGTTCCATTTAGCAACTACTGAATTTAATGGAGATAGTGCATAATGAGTTTTGATTTTTTTTTCATACCAATTGCACCCCTCCAATGTGAGCACTAGGATCCTTTTGTCCAATGAAAGTCAAAGATCCCAAAAATTGCTATATAGCACTCCTTTGTCTACATCATGTGATTAGCATATTAAATTTGCAACAATTTTGATGTGTGTATGTTAGTCAGAAGCAAAGGCAAAGTTTACCTAGTTTACAGCTTCCGTCCTTGCAAGTTTACCTAGCTTACAGCCTCCTTCCTTGCAAGTTTAATCGCATGTAGATGATGTTTCAATTTAATTCAAGGTGAAGTAGAAAAAATTCCTTGGTTGTACCATCAAAATTTAAAAAAACCATGTAACTATATTACAATCTAATCTACTAATTCATGCAAATTGACAAATATAGTGTAACCAAAAGAGATTATGCATTTAGCTAACACAGACATCTCCTCAATGATACTAGCCATCATGCTCAAATTGGTAGTGGGTACTATGATTTACTTATGAGGGATGTGATTGAAATCTCTCTCGAGCATTGGCATGCAATGTCATATGGGTACCACCCTCCTTAGTGTGTGACTTTGTTTCACAAAATCATCAACCTCCTCTTGTGAGCGTGTTCTATGGTGGATACACTCTTCATTGTCTCCTCCATGTCCCACCCCAAAATGTTTCTCGTTGTCCCATTTTTATTCATGTATTGCTCTCTTCTTGCGCTTCCCACGAGATAGCTCATAGCTTCTTGGCTATCCTTGCAATGTCATAACTTTTTTGCTAGGAGTGAATCTTTTTATAGAAGCTATAATCTATGATCATTACAAAGGTTTTTGTAAAGTGAGGAAATTAAATTTAAAAATAATGACGGCTTACTCTTGGTATGTTTACTACCCATTGTACTCGACAAATTTTGTTGGAAACACTCCATCAAGGTAATCTAACCAACATCAATAACTTGTTCATAGAACTTTCTTACGAAGCTTGTTGATCGAATCCTCTAGATGAAGTACGATTTCCTCCTTCTTTGACTCAATCCATACATCAAAAGGATGTTCTAGGTGAAGTAACCAGTACTCTATGTACTTTCTTCATTATTTAAACGGTTTGCAATTCAACTTGAGAAAGAAGTAGAAATAAGCTAGTTAATGGTAGCAAAATTTCAATTGTGCAACTTACCTACAAAGTAGATGGCATGTTGTGCATACCATGTGCATCTATTCCTCTATGAAATTGGTGTTGTCATTCATATACCTTGAAAACCTATTCCAATAATAGAGCCATTGGAAGTTTGAGCTTCTTGGATTTGTTTGTTGATTTATATCTCGGTGCCTTTTCCTCATCAGTGAACTTCAAAAGAAATGAACATAGATCGGCCAACCCTACCTTGTACCATGAAAATATCGTACCCATCAATATTTGGTACGTGCACAATGGTGACTTTGTGCATGAAAAAAAGCCCTTACATAACCTATAAAAATACCTCTCATTAGTATCACTTGCCATCAGGGACTACATCTCTTCATTCTCTTCAAATTGGCGTACATGTACTCAACTTTAGGTACAAGTTTCTTAGCCACTTTTCCTACTTGGTCTGCTCATTCCTGGAATGAAGATGGTGGTTTCCATCCCAAACTATGAAAGTCTTTTCTCGCATGTGACCCAATTCTGCGATGGTCTCTAGCCATACATTCAGGAAGGACAAATATGTAAGATTGGTTAAATTACAACCTAAATTGGTGATTATAAATATTACAGTTGATGATTTGTTATTGTTATTGCTAACTTAGGAAAATATCACTCTTAGTCGACCAACCAGAGAGATGGTCAAGTTTTGGGAGCGGCATACAAAATTTGAAACTTGGCGATGGTTGTTCGAGAACAACCACATCTCTCGCAAGAAATTCAACGCAACGGTTGGATCACTCGAAGCGATAAGTTTAAACAAATAAT
Organism: Adiantum capillus-veneris; assembly: GCF_014529385.1. Lineage (NCBI taxonomy): Eukaryota > Viridiplantae > Streptophyta > Polypodiopsida > Polypodiales > Pteridaceae > Adiantum > Adiantum capillus-veneris. The sequence goes on along the minus strand of NC_140947.1, from coordinate 83,155,201 downwards.
TTTGTACCAATTGTTTTGAGCTGTTGATATTTGTTTAATTTGGTTTAAGTTTATGTAGAGTCAAGGTAATCAAACATACATGCATGTGGACAACAATGAGGAGGATGAGGATTAGATAGAAAAATATTTGTCCAAACTTTCATAAAGTCCCAATGTGGCACAATGTATATACAACTATTTTCATTTCATTTTGTAACCTTTTAAGATAGTTGATTTTCTGCACATTAAATTGTCAAGGTAAAGTAAATTCAATTTCAATTTTTTGTTTTTTCTGTATACTTTTTCAAAAATCAATTGATGTTTCATTGTTTTATGTCGGTCCAAAATAAAGGTGCTCATTTGAATGCTCATTTTGGGTGGCCCAAATGAGCACCTTTATTTTTGAATAGATGTTTAGTGATAATATATGCGGTAATAGCAGCGGAAATGCACGTGGTAATAGTCATGGGTATATACCCACAACTATTACTGCCTATGTTGCTTCTTAACCACTACCGCGCTTTTTACCGCTGGTATTGTCGCATACGTAATAATTTCTCTTTCTATTTTCCTTTTTTTTCCGTGACAATGCTAGCGGTTGTGGAATGCTCCTCTTATAGTGCTAGATGTACCAAAACACATTAGAAGTAAACTTCAGTTTATAACTTAATACCCTTAACTGATATGTATACAACAGACCACTAATCTTGCAACAAAACATTCACAATACTAAAGATTAGACAAGCAATCAATTGAGCCTTGAATTTGCAACAACAATATCACAATACTGCACAATAGACGAGCACCCTAGACCACCAAGTAATGGTAGAGTATCAAGGAAATATGTCATGTTCACAAAAAAAAAAACCAAATGTTATGAGTTCATCGAGAATAGAAAATTATTTGTTGCCCTATACCGTGCAACAAGGCACAATGCACATGCAAAATGCTAGTGTTTTTTGCAGGAACATCATGCACAGAATGCTTGTATTGTGGGGGGAAAAAACCATACATATGTATGGTGTGGAGTTGGCACAGTTCTCCACATTGTTTATAATACCGTAGGGAATGTGCCCTTCCGCGATTGCTTTTATCCTCTTCAGTGTTGAAGGGGGACTTATGCTTTTCCTCTAGTGTTAGAAGGACTAGTCTTTTTTTTGTAAAATCAAGATAGTGACGACATTTTGTTAACTTTGCTTTGTTGCATCTGATTCAAGGAACATTGGAAGTTAACATGGGTCCAATGTTTAGATTCTTTATGCACAAAGTAGGTACATGTGAATTACTCTCAATATGCATCATAGCACAATTCGAGGTAGGGTTTCTATTCCACAAATTTCAATCAAAGCAGCGAGCGATTGGTTAGCTTTTGGGCATTAGGGTTTTAAAATAAGGCGATGATGACACATATGGCCAATGTTATGACCAATGTCAAATTGTCTATGATGCTTTCTCTGCAAGAATCTTACAAATGGGCTACTTTGGCTATTTCCTTACAACATTCATAGTGTTTCTTTTCAATATGCAACCATAAAATTGATGTTGGAGCAAAGACAAAGTCATCCTCCTTGCATGGTAAAAATTTGAGATCTCTTGTAATTAGTGCACCTCCCTCTCTCTCTCTCTCTCTCTCTCTCTCTCTCTCTCTCTCTCTCTCTCTCTCTCCACATACACGTGCAGATACATTGCCCACCATAGTCAGAGCCATTGAGCTCGAGAGAGCTAGATGCCCACCCCACGTCTATGAGGGCGACCATGAAGATTAATATGAAACATGTGTCAATATATTGGAACACATATTAATATGCACGAGGATCGGCCAGCAGTCATTACATTGATGTTCAAGCAAAGACACGGTCTTCCTGTTTACAAGGATAAAAATTAAGATCTTTTTCAATTAGTCTCTCTCTCTCTCTCTCTCTCTCTCTCTCTCTCTCTCTCTCTCTCTCTCTCTCTCTCTCTCTATCTATCTCTCTCTCTCTCTCTCTCTCTCTCTCTCTCTCTCTCTCTCTCTCTCTCTCTCTCTCTCTCTCTCTCTCTCTCTCTCTTTGTACGTGTGTGTGTGTGTGTGTGTGTGTGTGTGTGTACGAGGGCAACCACGACATCGATGCAGCCTCCATTGGAGGATGAGGATTAATCTAGCATGATATGGGAGACAACCAGTACGACTATTTATAGAGGCAGGCCGATGTGCATGCAAATGGGAGACCACAACATTTTCAATCAAAAAGACGATTGATATCGATGCAATCAGGTTTTGGAGAGTTATACATGTCTCTACATCTATTCTACAACAAAAATAAATTCAATTTTACAACTTAGGCCGGGGACGTTTACAAAAAAGACAACGACCACAATGTATGAATGGGAGACAACGACATTTCCAATCGAAAAGACAATTGATGTCGAAGTAATCAGGTTTCTAGAGAGCCATACATGCCTTCCCATCTACTCAACAACAGAAGTAAACTTTAGTTTTCAGCTTGATACCCTTAACTCATATGCATACAACATAGACCACTAATCTTGCACTGAAAAATTCAAAGTGCTGAAAAATAGATGAGCAATCAATTTTGAGCCTTGAATTTGCAACAACAATGTCACAATACTGCACAATAGACGAGCATTCTAGACCACCCAATAATGGTAGAGTTTCAAGGAAATATGTCCCATTCAAAAAAGAAAAGTCAAATATTATGAGTTCATCGAGAATAGGGAATTATTTGTTACCATATTATACCGTGCAACAAGGCAGAATGCACCCGCAAAATGCTAGTGTTTTTTGTAGGAACATCGTGCATTGGATGCTTGTGTATTGTGAAAAAAAAAACCATACATACTTATGGTGTGGAGTTGGCACAATTCTCCACATTGTTCATCATATCATAGGAAATGTGCCTTTCCCCCATCACATTTATCAAATGAAGGGGGACTTATGCTTTTCCTCTAGTGTTAGAGGGACTAGGTTTTCTTTTTGTAAAAGCAAGATAATGAAGACAATTTTTTACCTTTGCTTTGTTGCATCTAATGCGAGGAACACTTAAAGTTGACATGAGTCCAATGTTTAGATTCTTTATGCACGGAGCAGGTACGTGTGCATTATTGTCGATATGCAGCATAGCAGGATTTGAGGTAGGGTTTCTATTCCACAACTTTCAATCAAAATGGCAAGCAATTGGTTAGCTTTTTCGGCATTGGGGTTTTGAGATAAGGCGATGATGACACATATGTCCAATGTTATGACCAATGTCAAATTGCCTATGACGCTTTCTCTACAAGAATCTTACAACTTGGCTTCTTTGGCCGTTTCCTTCCAGCATTCATAGTGTTTCCTTTCAATATTCATAGTTATGTATAATTTTTCTCATTAACCAAGAATATATTGAAACACAAATATATGCATGAAGACTAGCCAGCAGTCATTAAATTGACATTAGAGCAAAGATAGAGTCATCCTATTTACAAGGTAAAAAATTGTAATTAGTGCACCTCTCTCTCTCTCTCTCTCTCTCTCTCTCTCTCTCTCTCTCTCTCTCTCTCTCTCTCTCTCTCTCTCTCTCTCTCTCTCTCCCCGCATACACATGCGCAGATACATTGTCCACCACATTGAGAGCCACTGAGCTCGGGAGAGCTACACGTCCACATCTACAAGGGCGACCACAAAGATCAATATGAAATATGAATTAATATAATGAAAGACAAATTAATATGCACAAAGATTGACAACAGTCATTACATTGATGTTTGAGCAAAGACAATCTTCTTGTTTACAAGGATAAAAATTGAGATCTTTTTGCAATTAGTGCACCTCTCTCTCTCTCTCTCTCTCTCTCTCTCTCTCTCTCTCTCTCCTCTCTCTCTCTCTCTCTCTCTCTCTACGAGGGCGACCAAGACATCGATGGAGCCTCCATCGGAGGATGAGGACTAGTCTAGCATGATATGGGAGACATCCAGTATGGCTATTTACAGAGGTGGAAATTGGTGAAGCTCTTCAACAACCGACGCAATACTTTGAGATCTCTTGCAATTAGTGCACCTCTCTCTCTCTCTCTCTCTCTCTCTCTCTCTCTCTCTCTCTCTCTCTCTCTCTCTCTCTCTCTCTCTCTCTCTCTCTCTCTCTCTCTCTCTCTCTCTCTCTCTCTCTCTCTCTCTCTCTCTCTCTCTCTCTCTCTCTCTCTCTCTCTCTGTGCTAGGGCTAGGGTTCGCCAAGCACCTGCTGCCACAGCTCCCTGCTCGGCTCAGGGCAGCGCCTTGTGGGGAGGTTACTCCAGCTTCTGCCCCCCCCAAGCCAGCGCACCAACCCCAAGCACGTTCAGCTTCAACTCCCTCTATTGCCTCAATCGAGCCACAGCCATCCCGAACACTTAATCGAGCTACAACCAGGCCTCCGTTGCCTTAATCGAGCCACAGTCATCGCGCGAATCGAGCTACAACCAGGCCTCGCCTTATCGAGCCAGTTCTGGTGACTTAAACGATTCAAGCCACAACCAGTCCTCTGCCTTAATCGAGCCACAGCCATTCTTTCCCTCTGTTGCATTAATAGATTCACTCCCACGCCCTGGTGACTTAAAGCCACAGCCACCAAGGAGTCGATTCAAGCCAGAGCGGCCCTGTGAAGCATTTTGGAAGTAGTTTTGATTCTGCTCTGGTTCCCTGCCACAGTGAGCATTTGAGGCATTTGGAGAGAATGTTCTCACCAAAGGCACCTCCAGCAAATGAGAAGATGGCGACCCACACCCCAAAAACACTAGGAAGAGCACGGGCTAGCTTTGCCGCTGTCCTAGCAGCCCCAAACAAAATAGATCTCATCGGACAATTGCAAGCTGCCCTGGACATGATCATGGAAGAAAACCGCGACCTCAAAGCACGCCTTAGCACACTCGAGGCACGCTTTGACTCCATGGTCGGCCTCACAACAGACAAAGTGAAAGAAGTCGAAGAAAAAGTCACTCAAGCTCACACGATCGCACTCGCCAAAGTGGAAACATGTGTAAAAACAGAACTGCGGGAACGTCAGCTTCAAGAAGAGAATGCCCTCAAGCTTCGCATTGGAGGGCTTCCCCAAGCATGGGATGAGTGCAAACAAGATTTTTGCAAATTAATAGATCTCCTCAACGAGACTCTTCAACCGGTCCATGTCGACTACGATGCGGTCGAATGTATCGTCAACAAGTTCAACACCAAGCGCACACCAAGTGGACATGCCATTCTTGAGTTCAAAGACAAGGATGAACGGCTCCGACTACTTTAGCAATCGCATCTCCTTAGAGACACCAGGTTTTGGATCGCCGAAGAACTCACCCCGACACAAGTCAAGCACAAAGGTGAAGAGCTGAAAAAAGTGCGTGAAGCACGAGCCAAAGGCAAGTGGGCAGTATACCGCGGAGGGAAGGCCATCATCCAGAATTTTCGAACTCCAAAACCAGCTCCTACCCCATAGGACTCCCCTTAGGTTTTGCTTTTTCTTTCGATGGACCCTCAGTCCTTAACTCATATGTATCGATTGCCCTCACGTAGAAGAAGTGGTTGTAATGTTTTGTTTTTGGTCCCATGGGTCATATCTGACCTCCGTGGACGATAATTCAATCTATCTATCTATCTATCTCTCTCCCCCCACCATTAGGAAAAGGATGGGGTTTAGGAGGGCCTCTTTATTTTCCATGACATTATGAAGGTGATTAAGATTTTGACAAATAAATGTACGACATGTGTGCAAGAATGGTGGGTGTGCAATAGAGGTGTAAAAGTGGTCAAAGGATGCACTTTTCCCGCAAAAGTGGGTGGATAACTTTATGATTTTTGGCCTCGCATAACTCCTACATACAATCTCCAATTTGAGTGTAGATTATAGATCTGCAATCTACATATCGAGTTCTTTCCTTAGATATGTTACAGGATATGGTTTTTTCTGAAAGATTTTAAATATCATTTTGGAGGAAAAATTTGAATTCAAATAAACTAGCCATTTTAACTGTTTGTATTCAAAAGCTGCCCTTTGGTTGCTTTCTTGATACTAAAAGTTTGACTTCCTTAAACTTCCAAATAAAAAGGCCCTCCTAGACTCCATTCTCTTCCTAATGCAGACACATATGCGCACATACATTGCCCACCACAATCAGAGCCATTAAGCTTGGGAGAGCTAAATGCACATGTCTACGAGGGTGACCACGACATTGACAAAGGCTCCATCGGAGGATGAGGGCATTCCTAGCACAAATGGGAGACACTACGGCTATTTACAAAGGGGGGCATTGGCAAAGCTCTTCAGTAATAGATGCAATACTTTCTAGGACAACATCTGATGTTGAGCATCCTCGGGCATTGATGATGATGACAATGATTTCAGTTTGACAACTTTTGTCTTTTAGTTTAGTCTTTCATTTTACTTTTTTTTTTCTACACTCAAACATTGGATTACATCCACAAAGATTGTATTAGTTTGGTCTCTTAGGCCATTTTGGCCTTTTCAAGACGTTTAATTTATCATTTCATTAACACGCTAAAAACAGTGCAGAGCTTCCTGCCTGTAGGAAACTCTCTCTCTCTCTCTCTCTCTCTCTCTCTCTCTCTCTCTCTCTCTCTCTCTCTCTCTCTCTCTCTCTCTCTCTCTCTCTCTCTCTCACACACACACACACACACACACACACACACACACACACACACACAAACGTGCACATACTTACACACAATGTCTGCGTAATCGACCATTGACAAACCTCTATGCTTCTCTAGGCTAATTCAAGTCCCTACTTTTTTTGAGTGCTTACCCACCCGCTTTATTTTCAAAATATAGCTTCCATACCTTTTCTCACTCTATTTTTGCACCATCCGGCCTTTTCTCACTCTATTTCTACACCATTCCTTTCTCTATCCAATGAAAATGAGCCACGTGGACTACCTCTCCTTGCAAGGTTTCCAAAATTGCTCTTAGATAATCAAGGTAAAGAATACTTGATGAGGCCACTCCTTTCAATGTGCTCATAACTACCCTACAAATTTGAATAAAAAGCTAGACAAAGCTATTCTTTTTTAATATGACTAATCAACATGAGTGCGTACTATACATCTCAACCTATTATGTCTACACCGCAACAAACAAAGGGAAAATACAGATTCCCTCACGAGATTCTCTTTTTCTCGATTGGAGGTGGGGACACAAGGGAGGCCTCTCTCTCTCTCTCTCTCTCTCTCTCTCTCTCTCTCTCTCTCTCTCTCTCTCTCTCTCTCTCTCTCTCTCTCTCTCTCTCTCTCTCTCATGAGCAGCTACGGTGCAAGAGGTGATGGGCAATGTGGGAGAGAGCGATGGAGGCAGGGAGCAGGTGTTGGATAGCGAGGTGAGGGCGAGAGAGGAGTCGGGAGGGGGCAGATTTCTTTTCGTACGTGGGCTAGGGGATTGGGAGAATCTCAGTAATGCGGGAATTTATTTTCACACAAGCCATTATTGTGATCAGAAGACTACAAAGTTCGCTTTTGGCAAAAAAACATTGCACTTACAAAACTTGCACAAAAGAAAAAATTTGAAGACTATGCAGTGCTGCTTGTGGTGGAGGCCAAAATGAGTGCAAATAGAAATTCTAAGAACTCCACGCTCTGCCAAGAGGGTATTGGCAATGTTGGCAGGTATGCTGAAGTCTCAATGGTACACAGCAAAGTACTATTACTCAACATGCAGGTACAAAGATAAATGATTCCCTATAATGACGGGTTCTGTATGAGTGTTGGATACCAAATAATTTCCCTTTGGATGGCATATTAAATGATTCGGGTTTTTTATGAGTGTTGGATACCAAATTATTCCCCTTTTGGGGGGGGGGAGGGGGGTCCTTCTATTGAGGGAAACATTTACCTCAACAATTTGCATGTATCCACAGATCACTACCATATCATGGTAATAGTCGGGGATTTCACTGACGTGATCACGGTCGTGTCAGAGTGGCAATGTAAATTTTGCTTCACCACAAAATTAGGCGGGGCACCATGTGTTAGGGACCAGTTTGTGGGTAGCCTTACAAAGAACTGTAAGAAATGTGATCGTCCTCAGGCGCCTACAATTGCAAAGTGTTTGAGAGAAGAGCTCGCCAAAAAGGGTGGCAAGAGACAACGTGTCCATAGATCCACTATGGATGCATGTCAAGAGCAGATAGAGTCAAATATCAACTCTCTTAATCATGTGGTGACACCAACTAACCTTACAGAACAGCTTGCACAGGGAGAGGAAATGCCAAGGAGTGCTCCTTTTAAGTGCACAATGAAGGTGGACTTGGACAAATGCGTCAAAATTCATTGCATCAAAGCTCTTGAATGTGGTCGCTAGAAAAAGCACAAACTGCACTTGCCAAAGAATTTTTTTTCACTAGGAGTGCTTTAATCATGTTAGACAGCAATCATTGGAAACATGCGTGGAAGAAAATTGGTGAGTTCGGCCTAGGATTTTGAGTCCCTTCATATCACACAATACAAAATGATCTCTTGGTCAAATGTTACATCGAAGTCAAAGGGAATTCTTCTGTTGGGTTTCCAAGCTCGTGGGAACACCGCCTAGAGCATGCATATGAACTCGAGCTTCTTTTTTAGTTTGCATGATGGCAAGTTTTGATATGTATTGTAAGTTTTTTTTTACAAAGATATACAATCAACAATAGCGTGTTTTTCCTCTTGCTGAGTATCGACTCTCTCTCTCTCTCTCTCTCTCTCTCTCTCTCTCTCTCTCTCTCTCTCTCTCTCTCTCTCTCTCTCTCTCTCTCTCTCTCTCTCTCTCTCTCTCTCTCTCTCTTTCTTATTTTTTGCACCTGCAGCTCGCCATGGCGTGCCCATGCCATCACCCACCATAACCGACTCTCAACAGTTTCCAGAATAATACTTGTAAATATATTGATTTCGTGATGCGTAATTGTGAGTGATGGCTGGTCTAATGTTCAAAGAAGACCACTTATCAATTTGATGTTTGTTTGTCCAAGGGGAGAAACGTCCATCAGAGCGATTGACAGTTTTACTACAATTAAAAGTGGCAAATACATTATTGAGATCTTGATTAATGTAGTTAAAGAAATTGGTGTTGAACATGTCGTTCAAGTAGTCATGGACAATGCAAAGAATAGTAAAAATGCTAGCAAAATAATAAAAAAGTGCTTTCAACACATTTTTGCCAATGGTTGCAATGCGCACAATTTAAACTTGGTGGTAAAGGATTGGTATACTAGTGAAGAAACCATATGGTTTGCCAAAATAATTGACATAGCGTGACAAGTTGTGAAGTTCACCTTGAAATGACAAAGAGTGCTCAATTTGTATAGGATGCACATGTCAGTTATATTAAAATTACCTGTTGAAAATCAATTTTGCATACACTTAAATTATAAATTGAAATCACTCCTACACAGTATGTGCGATATGATTGACACTTTCAAATGCACGACCTTTGACGAACGACAGCTTGAGCAGACCAAAAAAATGGAAGAGAAAATTACTTGTTTATGTGGGTCCATAAACAAGCTTGCTTGGTGGACGAGTGTAACGGATGCATACCATGTAATTATACCTGTTATGTTCACTATTTGCAACCTTGATCAGAAGGCACCAAATATGAGCGAAGCGTGGATGACTTTGTGGTCAGTCCAACAAAATTTGGAAAATCTTGAGGAGTTAAAAGAGTCTGAAGTCGAGAAGGAGTGGCTAAAACAACAAAGAATATTGGCTAAGTACTTTCATGCAAGGTGGAAGAGCCTTCATAGTCTTCTCCATAGTGTGGTTTGGATGCTCGATCCAGAGTATTGAAATTTAGACCTGATGTCAAATACATATGTGGTCAGAGGTTTTTATCACATAGTCAATACGTTCTACTCCAATGTTCACAATCAAATTGGTTGTATCAAAGAAATAAGTACATTCGGACTGATTTAGGAACTCTGTGAAATATTCATGAATTTGGCACAATTTGGAGTTCATGAGTTTGAGAGCTTGTAACATCCTTTAGATTACAAGCTTAAAGTTTCAGAATAAGTAAACATAACTATGTTTACTCTTTCCTCTTCACAAATTGAAATATTTGAAATGCAACTCCCCCCCTCTCTCTCTTCCCTCTCCAGCTGATTTTGGACCTTCTCTCTACAAAATGCGGTAAAAGACCGCGATAAACAACTAAAGATTTTCATAATGTGGACGGCAACAACAACTACCTCTAACATTCACCTACTTTGCGCCATTCACGGCCTTCGCTAGCACGCTCTACATCCTACAAAACTTGTCAATCAAGGCATACTAGTTTGTGACTGACAAAGAGGAGGAGGAGAAGGCAGTAGAGATGTCGCCCACACTGGCCGGATGAGGTGGGGGAGGCCGCGGGGTTGGTCGTTGTGACAAACGAGAGCCGGGATCTGGGAGCACAGGACTTGAACATGTTCAAGTGCTCTTATGGTCAGTGCCATAGCCAAGAATGGAGGTTGAAGCACGTGGTTGTCAATGCTGCAGTGAGTAACCGGCAAGCAGGGGCTGGTTTTGGTTATGTTTCGGCCTGCTAGACCTCGTGGAAAAGCAAGGCATGCCGGTTTCCGGCCGAATGTAGCCGTTAGGTGATCGTTGACCAAAAAAATCAACATGCGGAGCTCACACGCAGTTTCGAACCTCCGACCTTGCGTCCCAGGAGCACTGCCCTAACCACTTCACTACGTGCATGCATCTGCACAGGGCGTGGTGCATGTTGTACATATGCTTAAGATGTCTCCTACCCCCCCAAAAAGCGACGTGACTGGCTGGGCTAGTCACGCACACCTACATGCGGCCTAGCAGGCCGATATTTAACCAGAGCCGTAGGGGCTTCGGATAGCTCTCTCTCTCTCTCTCTCTCTCTCTCTCTCTCTCTCTCTCTCTCTCTCTCTCTCTCTCTCTCTCTCTCTCTCTCTCTCTCTCTCCCTCCCTTCTTTACCATTGAAGATGTATGCCGCGCGCTTGAGAAACTTGCTACTCGTAAGGCAGGTGACCTTCAAGGTGTCAAGGCTGAAATGATTAAATGGACAAGCAAGAAAACACGATATTGGATATGCGATATGTTTAACCTTGCACTTCAGTATGGCATGCCTCATGATTGGAGTGCAAATTGGATCAAACCTTTGCACAAAGGAGGAGATGTAAACAATGTGAACAACTATCGCACTATAATGGTTGGTTCTTTAATGGCAAAGTTATTTGGATGTATCATGGAGATGAAGATAAGTGAATGGGCTGAAAAGAATGGCAAACGTGCACTTGTCCAAGCAGGTTTTCGAAAGCATCATAGCACTATTGATCACCTTGTCACTCTTCGAGTTCTTATGGAAGCGTCTCGATTGAAAGGAAAAAAGTTGTATTGTTGCTTTGTGGATTTCAAGAAATCTTTTGACATGGTACCACGAGGAAATCTTTGGAGACGTATGCCAAGCCTTCAAGTGCCGAGAGAATTCATGCATGCAGTCTTTCGCATCTACCAAAAAGTGATATGTCGATTACTTATGGGAGATGGAATTTCAGAATTTTTTGCAAGCACTATTGGTGTCAAACAAGGATGCCCACTTTCCCCAACCCTCTTTGGGCTACTCATTGATGAATTGGAATGCATGGTTCTTGACTTTATGCAGCAAGAAGGCATAGAAGAGGTTAAGATTGGAAATGCGGTGGTCATGCTTTTGCTTTATGCCGATGATGTAGTGCTCTTGGCACATACCTTAGAAGATGCACAAAAGCTTATGAGTGTCTTGGAACGCTTTTGCCTACATAGCGGGCTGATCGTGAATGGATCCAAAACCAAGGTTATGCTTGTAAAGACCCTCAATGATGAAAATCCATGCATTGTATATAACAATGAGAAACTTGAAGTGGTAGATCACTTCAAGTACCTTGGCCTTGAGGTTCCATCCAATCATAAATGGAAGGATTGTGCAATGCGTCGCTTGGAAGCTGGAAAGAGGGCCTATTATGCATTTGAGAACATGTGCAATGCAGGAGAGATCAAGTGTTGGGCTCTCAAAAAGTACCTCTTTGACACATTGGTGACACCGGTGCTTCTTTATGGAGTGGAGGTGTGGGGTGGAAGCATCGGGAAGTCTACTTGGAAAGAGTTTGAGAATGTACAAAAGCGTTTTCTCACCAACTTTCTCCAAGTCAAGACACAAACACCCTACATGCTCTTACTTCTTGAGTCCGGATTGCTTCCCATTGAGGTCTTGGGCATGCAAAGGGTTGTGGAGTACATGCGTAAGACACAACGTAGCCCTTTGCATCGACTTCCTAGAATCGCATATGAAGCAAGTCAAATGGTTCAAAAGACATGCAAGAGCAAAATACTAAGTTTGGGGTGGATGCTTGATATCAAGAAATGGTTTGGAAGATGGGATGCATGTCACTTGGTCAAGGATGCGTCGATCGACTCCCAAGTTAAGGAGGCCTTCTTACAACGCCAATGTATCACGGCTTGGGAGAAATCCGGAGGTTCTCGCTTCAGCCATTACACCACACACGTTGCCCCAAACTACAAATCTCTCTTCTTCTCGGAACGAGGTAACCGAACCCATTCCTACATCCTTGAGCCCATCCCGTTGAGTGCGATCCACACCATTGCCTCCATTCGTCTTAGCTCTCATTTGTTAGGAAATAAGACGTAGCTAAATAGATAATTGAGTAGATTACTTAATGGAGAGAGACAGATTTACATACACGAGATTATAGAGTAGAGAGAGAGAGAGAGAGAGAGTACACACGATATACGTGGTTCACCCAATGTGGGCTACGTCCACGGGAAAGCAGCCACTCAATGGCTTTAGTACTTCAAAACAAGAAGTAATTTACAAAGGGATTATACCCTTAATGGAGCTCCCGCCTTGCTTCACTCTCACCACCTCACACTCACCTTGTTGCATCAACTTCACACTATGAAATGTGTGTAGAAATGGCCTCCTTTTATAGGCCAAAAGGGCTGCCCTCTCTTATGAGAGATAGCCATGTGTAGCCGTCCTTGTGCGAATAAGTCCAAATCGGACCCTCCAATCCGCCCATGTGTGGCCGCCCTTGAGAAGACAAGTCCGCTTTTGAATTCGGCCACCGGCCATTGAATTCGGCCACCGGCCACCGACCATTGACTACCGGCCACCGGCCAACCGACCGGTTGTTTTCCGACCACTTTTCAGCCGCCGTCCGGCCATAATATTCCGGCGAAAAAGAATATTTCGGCGAAAAAAAAAGTCTCGGGGGCCTCCGCCCCCGACGCCTTTAAAGTTGCCCCTGATTCTTGTCCGTGAAAATTTTGGTTTTCGGTGAGTGATTTTCCTTCACGCACGATGGCTTCTCCTCATAATGGGGGCCTTACAAATGTGCACTTTTACCACAAAAAATTACGAGGGTAAATCAGGCTCCATACTTAACAATCTCCCACTTGGAGACTGATCTCCAAACCAAACCTGTGACTGCTTTCCATTCTGGCTTCTTATCCTTGAATGCCGATTGAAGATGAGCAAAAGCTCAACTTCTCCTTGTTGACCACCTTTGTAAACATGTCTGCAGGATTTTCACTTGTATGCACCTTTCCTAGCTTTAGTTGTCCCTCTTCCAAAAGAGTGCGTATGAAGTGATATCTCACCTCAATGTGCTTTGTCCTTGAATGAAAGGCTGAGTTCTTCGCAAGATGGATAGCGCTTTGGCTATCATTGTACAAGACACAATTGTCTTGTTTGAATCCAAGCTCTTCTAAGAATCTGTGAAGCCACAAAATTTCTTTGCTTGCCTCCGTCATTGCTACATACTCTGCTTCCGTGGTAGAAAGTGAAACCACTTTCTGCAGCTTTGAAGCCCAGCTTACTGCTGTGCCTCCAACCGTGAACACATAGCCAGTAGTGCTCCTTCGAGTATCTTTGTCACCTGCCATATCTGCATCAGCATACCCTTCTAGAAAAATATCAGTTCCTCCAAAATACAAAGCATTTGTTGTTGTCCCTTTTAGATACCTAAGTATCCACTTCACAGCTTGCCAATGATCTTTACCTGGGTTGTCCATGAACCTACTCACAACTCCCACTGCATGTGCAATGTCTGGCCTTGTCCAGACCATAGCATACATTAGAGAACCTACCGCTGCAGCATATGGAACTTTAGACATATAGGCTATCTCCTCTTGTGTCTTTGGACACATATCCTTCGTTAGTTTAAAATGACCAGCCAAAGGTGTAGAAACTGGTTTTGCATTTTGCATTGCAAACCTTTCTAGTACCTTCTTGATGTAATCTTCTTGAGATAGCTTTATTGTCTTCTTCGTCCTGTCCCTTGATATTTTCATACCAAGTATCCTCTTTGCAGCACCTAAATCTTTCATTGAAAAAGATTTGAACAGCTCCTCTTTTAGGTCTTTGATGTCCTGCATGTTAGCACTTGCAATCAACATGTCATCAACATACAACATTAGGTTGATGAATTTCCCATCTCCCAAATTCTCCGTGTAGACGCAGTGATCCGAGTTGCATCTTGTGAATCCATGATCCAACATCCATCGATCAAACTTCAAGTACCATTGTGTTGATGCTTGCTTTAAACCATACAAGCTCTTCTTTAATCTGCAAACCATTTTCTCCTTACCTTTTACTTCATACCCCTTTGGTTGAAGCATGTAGATTTCCTCCTCTAAGTCACCATGAGGGAATGCCGTATTTACATCCATTTGCTCGAGATTTAGATCATGAGCAGCCACAAGGCTTAAGACAAGCCTAATTGAGTTCATTTTTACAACAGGAGAAAATATTTCATTGAAGTCAATACCTTTCTTTTGAGAAAAACCTTTTACCACAAGCCTAGACTTGTACCTTTTCTTCCCACCTTCTTCTTCCTTTAGCTTGTACACCCATTTGTTTTGAAGTGCCCGCTTACCTTTAGGCAACTCAACCAACTCCCATGTTTGGTTGTGATATAGTGAGTCCATCTCCACTTGCATGCTCTTCGTCCATTCTTCTTTGGATTCATGTTGCATAGCTTCTTCATATGATTCCGGCTCTCCAGAATCTGAGATCAAGAGATGGTTGAAGGAAGGAACAAACCTTTCTGGAGGTCTACTTGCTCTTGTAGATCTTCGGGGAATAGGTTGAGGCTCCTCATTTGGTTGACGTTGTTGCACATTGTCACCGTTTGCAGTCCTTGAGTCTTCACCGTCCTCAAGCTCCATGTACTCATCACCTGTTTCTTTTGTTTGTTTTCTTTCCAAGTAATCTTTGTACATATTTTGTTCGTTAAAAATTACATCCCTACTCCTTAAGATTTTACCATCTTCAGGATTCCATAGGCGATACCCAAAGTCTCCTTCTCCATAGCCAATGAAGAAACACTTTTTGGACTTTGCATCTAACTTTGATCTTAGGCTTCTATCTATGTGCATGAAAGCCTCACACCCAAACACTTTGAGAAATGCATAATTCACCGGTTTACTTGTCCATGCCTCTTCTGGAACTCCCCCATCCAATGCCGTTGAGGGTGACCGATTGATTAAGTACACAGACGTACTTACAGCTTCTGCCCAAAGCTCAAGCGGTAGGCCTGCATGTAGCCGCATGCTTCGTGCTCGTTCCATGATTGTCCTGTTCATCCTTTCCGAAATCCCATTTTGTTGAGGTGTCCTTGGGGTTGTCCTTTGCCTCCGAATGCCATTGCTAGCACAAAAGATTTCAAAAGCTTGGCTGCAATATTCGCTCCATTGTCGGATCTGAGGCATTTAACCTTGGTACCTGTTTCATTCTCCACAAAGGCTTTCCACCTTTGAAATATGGAAAATACATCGGATTTATTCTTCATGACATAAACCCATGTTTTTCTAGTCGCATCGTCTATGAATGTTACATAGTACAATGAGCCACCAAGTGATGGTGTACTTGCAGGACCCCAAACATCAGAATGAACCAACTCAAGTTTTTTATTTTTTCTTTCATTTCCTGATTTTTGAAATTTTACCCTCTTTTGTTTACCATAAACACAATCTTCACAGAACTCTAAGTCCACTTCTTTCAAACCTGGTAGAAGCTTCTTTGTTTGAAGGATTTGCATTCCTTTGGCACTCATATGCCCAAGTCGGTAGTGCCACACCGCACTGTCAACTTCTGTAGTTGCTGCACAAGCTGAAGGTTGCGTGCTAACAGCACACAAGTAAAGTGTACCGACTTTTTCACCCTTGGCAACCACCAAAGATCCCTTTGAGATCTTCCACCGTTTGTTTCCGAATGCAATGTTGTGACCTTCATCGTCCAATTGTCCTGTAGAGATCAAATTTTTGCGAAGAGAAGGAACATGCCTAACATCTTTAAGCTTTCATTCATTTCCGTTAGCAGTTTTGACAGAAACTGTACCTTTGCCGACAATCTCACAAGCTTCATCATCTCCCAAGTATACATACCCAAAATTACCTTTAGTGTAGTCTTGGAAATGTTGCTTGTGTGGTGTCGCATGGAATGAAGCCCCGGAATCTACTATCCAGGAATTAGACACATTGTCTAATGAGAGAATTAGAGCATCTTGCTCTACTTTACCTGCCACATTGGCCTCCGATGTTGGCTTGTTGTCTTGAGACTCTGTCTCCTTCTTCTTCTTGGACCAGCAATCCTTCTTGACGTGGCCCTTCTTGCCGCAGTTCCAACATTCAAGAACTGACTTTGTGCGTGACTTGCTCCGCCTTGAGCGATCACGACCCTTTTGGTTTTTGAACCTCTCCTTAGGCCTTCCTCTTGTTTCCACTGATAGTGTAGCACTTGATGATTCTCCTGTGCTTCTCCTTCGCATTTCCTCGCTTAGGAGAACACCCACAACATCATCAAACTTAAGAGTATTTGTGCCAGAGATAGAATTACTTACAGCCATCACAAGGCTGTCCCAACTATCCGGTAGAGATGATAGTATAAGGAGAGCTCGTACTTCGTCATCGAAATTGATTTTCACTGATCGAAGTTGACTTATGTTTGTGTTAAAGTCATTTAGGTGTTCTGCAACTAAACCATTCTCTGCCATCTTTAGATTGAACAAGCGCTTCATAAGAAATACCTTATTGGATGCCGATGGTTTCTCGTAGAAGTCGTCAAGTGACTTCATCAAGTCCTCCGTGGTCTTCATCTCCGAAACATTGAAGGCCACCGTTGACGCCAAGCTTAACCGGATTGTTCCCAGTGCCTTTCGATCAAGGACAATCCATGCTTCATCTACCATTGTTGCGGGCTTCTTCGCAAGACCGCCTAGTGGCAAATAGAGGTCCTTCTGGTAGAGATAGTCTTCAATCTGCATCTTCCAATGTTGGTAGTTTTTGCCGTTGAACTTCTCAATCTTGAGCTTCCCTTCCTCCGCCATAACTCCCACTCAATTCAAGGAATCCTTTCCTTGAGATAATTTAGCTACGAGCAAACCTTGCTCTGATACCAGTTGTTAGGAAATAAGACGTAGCTAAATAGACAATTGAGTAGATTACTTAATGGAGAGAGACAGATTTACATACACGAGATTATAGAGTAGAGAGAGAGAGAGAGTACACACGATATACGTGGTTCACCCAATGTGGGCTACGTCCACGGGAAAGCAGCCACTCAATGGCTTTAGTACTTCAAAACAAGAAGTAATTTACAAAGGGATTATACCCTTAATGGAGCTCCCGCCTTGCTTCACTCTCACCACCTCACACTCACCTTGTTGCATCAACTTCACACTATGAAATGTGTGTAGAAATGGCCTCCTTTTATAGGCCAAAAGGGCTGCCCTCTCTTATGAGAGATAGCCATGTGTAGCTGCCCTTGTGCGAATAAGTCCAAATCGGACCCTCCAATCCGCCCATGTGTGGCCGCCCTTGAGAAGACAAGTCCGCTTTTGAATTCGGCCACCGACCATTGACTACCGGCCACCGGCCAACCGACCGGTTGTTTTCCGACCACTTTTCAGCCGCCGTCCAGCCATAATATTACGACGAAAAAGAATATTCCGGCGGAAAAAAAAGTCTCGGGGGCCTCCGCCCCCGAGGCCTTTAAAGTTGCCCCTGATTCTTGTCCGTGAAAATTTTGGTTTCCGGTGAGTGATTTTCCTTCACGCACGATGGCTTCTCCTCATAATGGGGGCCTTACAAATGTGCGCTTTTACCACAGAAAATTACGAGGGTAAATCAGGCTCCATACTTAACATCATTCTCTACGCTGCGAGACAGGACGTTGGGGCACTGGCGAGGAGTGTCATCGACTTTGCACCTTATGCCCTCGTCAAGTGCGTGAGAGTGAGTACCACACACTACTTGAGTGCTCAGATTTTGACCACATTAGGTCCTCTTTTCCCCATATATTCAGCCATGATCTCTCCCTACATACGTTCCTCTCCCAACCACGATGTGGACTCTCTATTGCGACGCTCATTTCAGCCATTTTTGAGCATCGAGAGTCACTTATGAACTCCACTCACACCACGTGACATGTTCATTTGGTCCCATAGGTCATATTTGACCTCCCAGGACGATAATAGAACTATCTCTCTCTCTCTCTCTCTCTCTCTCTCTCTCTCTCTCTCTCTCTCTCTCTCTCTCTCTCTCTCTCTCTCTCTCTCTCTCTCTCTCTCTCTCTCTCTCTGGCTTTGATACCATGAAAAAATACACGAGGCGGTGGAAGGATAGTGTGTGTTTCGTTCATGATACTGATGTAGTGGAAACGCAACATCCCGTGTCAATCGGTAGCTCCATGAATGACCTCACACAGGCTCCCTCTTTGCGCACATGGTGGCGGTCGTTCATGGAAAGGTTTGGATGACATCTTGTTGCAGAGCAGGCAATGAATCATCACACGCCACCTCACCTGCTCTTCAGCTTTTGCAGAGAAATGGCCCCTTTGTTGCTCTTCCCGCACAGTGAACGCCTATGTGTTCATGCAAACGAGATAAAAAGGGGGGGGGGGGGGGGGGGGGAGTCGTTCACGTAGTCGTTCATGGGAAGACGGGGTAAGCTGGGTAGCCTGCGCTTTTCTTCCGACTGGAGCTACACCTCATGATTGGTCCACTTCAACATGGCACACCTCATGATTGGTCTATTATTTATATCACACCTCTATTTAAAATAAAATGTGTAAATACTATAGATAATTATTAGACTATAATGGATGGATCTCTTATAGCAATAGTTATTTAGAAATTTAATGCAAGAATCATAACACCATTGATTATCGTGTTCCCTCTTTTTTTTTAACCATAAGCACACATAATTATATTAGATGAGCAAAAAATTTACAAGAAGTCGTCCTAGCAAATAGAGACCATATGTAAATTTCTCACTTGGAGACCTTAGATATTGATCCTGTTCATAGCATACCATATACAAACAGTGACTCATGAACCCACATAAACCTGAACATGACCTCCTAGCTATCAATTTCATCAATCTCAACCTAAAGTCTTTCCAGGTAGTATTGCTCATCCTAGATCCGAGACTCCAGGTGAGCAATCTCCTTATCCAGCTTCTTCTCCCACTCATCCCTTGTGAGCTTCTTGTCTTCCAAGAAAACACCATTTGAGCCACCAGCTTTGAGATGGTTGTAGAAATGCTGGGAGTCCTTTAGAATATCTTTTCTAGTTCTATAGATAGTCACATATTATTAGCTATGTTCATGTCCTGCACATTCATGGAAGAGAAAAGGGTATTAAGAGTAGGATAGAGAATCGTAGAGAAAAGCGCTCATCTTGCATAAAACATGTGGTGGGATAGAGAATCTATGCTTGGAGGAAAGATTGAGGGTAATCTTGCTCCTGTGCATGTTCTACACATGAAAGATAGACCTGAGAAGCTCAGAGCGGGCATAGAGAACTCTGTTTTGCCAAAGAAAATGAAGGAGGGGGGGAGGTGAGACCATCCTTTTGCATCGGTTAGCTTGAATTGAAGAGCCTTTCTAAACAAAATCCTAGCCCATTCTTCTAGAGTGCTAAGACTATAAGCTTAACACCCATCTTATCTGCAATACGATTTAAGTCTTGAATGCCCATATCCCCTTTGTTTTTAGGGAGAGTTCATATATCCAAGGCAACCTTAGCACCCTTGTGAACAAAAGGGTCGCCTAACCGTAAAAAGTTTCTGCAGATTTTAGAAATCCTGAGCATTAGGAAAAATATGAACCCTCTAGGGGCCCTTTGGGATTAAGGTTAATTAGAGGCCAGCCAATGGGAAGAGGGTGGTGGACACACTCTATACCCTCAAAAAAGTAGGGGGACAAGGTAGCCTTACACCTCTTTATGGCCTCTTACCTAGTGAGAAGGTAAGGGAGGTGGCTAGGGGAAAAGGGAAGGGGGCCGGGGGGGGGGGGGGGGGGGGGGGCGGGGACCACTTTGACCTTTTTTCCCCCACTTTTTGGTCCGAATTTAAAAATATACTAAAAAATTCAAATTTTCAAAAAAAATCAAATTTCAAGTTCTCCCTCTTTAAAAGGTCCCCAAACTTATTTCATGGTCAAAAAAGTAATTTTGACTTCCAAAAGTCAAAAACGTGCACTAAAAAATACAAAAAAATGATTTTTTTTCAAAAAAATTCAAAACATCATTTTCCACCCTCCAAAGTCTTTCCAAACCTATTCTATAGCTAAAAAGTGATTTTCTCTCTCTACAAACTCTTTTCTAAGCTCTCCATTGTTGCAACAACCACATGCACCCCCCTATAGTCTAACATTATCTCTCTGCTAGCTTTCTTCCACCTCCATTGTAGCACCAAGCAAGCTCCTCCCCCATCTCTTCCCCTTGGCCACCACATAGTTTCACACCAAGCTAGCTCCTCTTCCTTCTCTCACCTCTATTACACCATGAAACAAGATTCTACTCCTTCTAATTTTTTTCACTCACACTACATGGAAACCTCTACTCCCAAAGATGGAGAAAATATGAGCTCACATGACTTGAATACCACAACAATAGGAGGTGTGAATAGTGTGTGGGCTTTGCAAGGGTTCATCTCCAACATAAAGATAACATGGTAAGAAAACTACACTTGTAGCTTACATTCATAGCTTAACATCATCTCCATCTTTAAGTTTATCATGCTGAAGAGAATAAACCTCTTTATGGCTTTCAATGTTTAGGCTTCATACCTCATAACATTGGGTGGTGCTATTTTGTTGATGGCTTTGGCGCGCCATCTATAGTTGTGTACCATGTGATTAAGTCTCACAATGCAAGTAAGTTGTGTTATCTATGGAGAGTCATCAAAGATTTTTCTTATAATTTATTCTTTGTATAGTTGTCATTAGATTATCATTTTCTACTTTATAACTTTGTGCTCACATAATCTGTTGTTTACTTACAGAGTCAACTTCTTTTTAGAGGACATGAGCAAGCAACCATGTGCAAAGATGGAAATCACTCTATTTTTGTTCCATGAGGAACCTTTCACTACGATGTTAAAGGATTTTGATAAGAATAGTAGAATTTTTGTAGAATCTTGAACCAATAGGTACTCTCTAGGAGCTCTTAGAAAAGCCATCCATATAGTACTACTATCTTCCCTAGTGTCATAGACACACAAATACTCAAGTGTATATGAATCTCTAGATGAGGAAGACAAATACTTGTAAGAGAAGCCTAATAACAACAACATTGTCTCCGTTTGTAATTATTTGCATGAGGTTGGATTCCTCTATAAATGCAATATAAATGTGTTTTTTTGTTAAATGGTGTCGCATTGAGTGAGAGTATTTAATTTAGATTACTGGAGTTTCATACAGATTTGAGAATTATTGTTGAACTTTATGGATATTTTTATTTGCCTGTAAGATGTTTCAAGTCTCAAGTCTTAATCAGAAATTTAAGCAACATTTTGATTTCAGTTTAATCATTAATGGTTATTCTTATTAAAGTGGATCATAACCTTTGTCAAGATGTCCTCATTTGGGGATGATGAATATATATCATTAACAACGTTTCACAAGTTGAGAAAGCTAAATTCTTGCTTTTCAACATGTTACTGTTTCCATACTATGCCTATGCCAAGCTTGACTTACAGAAATGAAAACTTAAGATGAAGGTGTCGATGTATAAGGGTGACTTATTATTGACTCATGTTTCATCATACATATATTGTAAAGCCTTTGAGTTTCCACCTTTTTTAGTAGTGTTGACAAGTTTTTGGTATCAAATCTTCTTAAATATCCCTATTCATGAGCTATTGGTAGCTATTTCTTTGGTATTGCTAAAGATGATACCAATAGCTATTACCTTGTGAACTTAACTGTTAAATTGCGGATTTGATTTTTACTATGTAGCTCATTTGGATAGAGAAAGTGTAACATAAATTATAGATACATGTATTGTTAACATAGAAGATATGTACCAATCGAACCTATGTAAACTGCTAATCAAGAAACCTTTGGTTGGATACTATAACAATAGGGATCACATGTGGTTTCAAATACCAAAAAAATGGCTTAACCAAAACATTCCCAAGAACACGAGGTGGACACGAGGAAGTAAAAATTGGCTCCTTGTTTAGTCAATTTCTAGTGTGAATGTTTAGTACACAGGATTTGTGAGGCGTTTGACCTGGGAAGTTCACTAAAGAATATGTAACATAGCACACGTGTTCAACATAAGGGATTTTATATTCTTGTAAAGTTACAAAAACATGTGTAGATAAGGTCTATAAGGGGTACTTTTAATCCATTCTGGTGAACGCACATGATATAGGAAAATTTTACATAGTGAATGTTCCAGACCTTTGAATACATAGAAAAAGGGACCGGGGGGGGGATGCTCTGATTACATCAAACGCTACACCTCTATCTCATGGCCATGCAATAAAAAAGCCCCTATTTGTCATTATAAGACCCCAAGGGGGGAGCTCTTGCTCTCTGTACATCTAGCTTACATCCTTTTCTCATTCTTATACACAATAGTGTTACAAAAATTTTCCATGTAAAGGCTCCCAGTGCCCTCAACAAGAGTGGCCACAAGGGCGCGCAAAATGGCCATCCAAAAGTCCCGGATGGCCATTTCATGCGCCCTTGCGGCCACTTTTATTTATTTTTTCTTTTAGTGTTGAACTTTTAGACCGTGATGCAAAAAAAGATCATATCTTGCTCGGATTCTCCAAAAATCAACGTGCAAGTTGGCAATTTCTTTGAAAATGATATAAAACAGACATTTCTTACTTTTTTCTTAATCTACGGGCTCCAACGAGCATTAAAACCATGGAATCTGAAAATACTCAAAGAACTAATGTTTTTTATTGTGTTAAGGACTATATTTCCTACATACAAAACTTTCCCAAAATCTTGCTCTAATATACCTTCAAAGGCCCCAGGGGGTGAGCTCTTGCTCTCTGTACATCTAACTTACAAGCTTATCTCATACTTATACACAATAATTTTGCAAATTTTTGCCATGTAAAAGCTTTCAGGGCCCTCAACAAGAGTGGCCACAAGGGTGCGCAAAATGGCCATCCAAAAGTCCCAGGTGGCCATTTCGCGCGGTCACTTTTTTTTTTTTTTTTTAAGTGTTGAACTTGTAGACTTTGATGCAAAAAAAAAAAACAAATCTTGCTCGGATTCTCCAAAAAACAACGTGCAAGTTGGCAATCTCTTAAAAAATAATGTAAAACAGACATTTCTTACTTTTTCCTTAATCTGCGGGCTCCAACGAGCATTAAAACCATGGAATCTGAAAATACTCAAAGAACCAATGTTTTTTATTGTGTTAAGGACTGTATTTCCTACATACAAAACTTTCCCAAAATCCCACCCTAACACCTTCAAAAGTGGCTTCCAAGGAGTGCTCTCGGTCAAAATTTGAAACTGAAAGAAAATAATCAGAATGAACTCCTAAACTGTGTACAAACTTTAAAATAACCAAAATTTCTTTCAAAAAAAGTTATCACTAAAAATGTGAAAATAGACTTCCCTTGGACTTCCCACGATGATAGAAATCAAAGGGTTTAAGGAGAGATGTGGCATCAAGGTTTATTCCATCAAGATCTCTTCTACTTTATCATGTCTTCTCATGTACAATCTTATAAAACAAAAACAAATTTACACTTTAAATGACTACAACTCTTATTTAACTTATCAAATAATCTAAATATGGTAGACCTAGAGTACTCTTACACATTAACAAACAAAAAAGTCAAAAAAATTTCTCATTAACTTTGATAAACATACATTTGTGAACAACTTCCAAGGAGTAGTGCGGCCATAGTTCTTACATCCATTCCATGATATGGCATGGTATGGGGTGACCTATCATATAAAAATATCTTTGGTAGAAGCGTCCTCATGTTAGGAAAGGGTGTGTTGCTGCTGATGAAAAGATGTTTCATTGTCCTACTAGGGATCTCTCCATGTTAGCATAATGATTTTTGGTGTAGTGGGAGCCACATTGCCGTTGAGAAGACCTTTGTGCCACCGTAAAAGCTTCATGTTATGTCACTTCCTTGAGCCATTCTTGCAAACAACACCACTCAACTAACATAGTAAGAGGTCAATTTATAACAAAAACATGTATGAATTCAACATTTGCAAGCTGTATAATAAATACACTTGTTAAGTATAAGTTGTACAAATTTGCAAGTATTTCCATCCAACTGGGAATAAACAATCCTAAAATATACGTTATGATGACATTACCCATCTCTAATAATCATGGATTTGAAGCACCTACCTGCAAGATGTAATAAAGAAGACTGTTTTAGAGGAAAAGTGGTAACACTTGGCCTCTCTAACCTGTAGCCTTTCACTATTCGTGCACAAAAGCAACCTTTGTGCCAAGCACTACAAACAAGTAGAGGCAACACCTTATACTTCAAAGTTTATGATAAGAATAACACAACCAAAAGAAAGAAGTATATTGTTACCTTGCACAAAGGGGTGTTTTATTCAAATATGTGATGGTATTGGCAAGATATTGAAGAACCATCAACATTCATCTCACCGACGTACGACGTTCTTGGGATGACCTCTACTCATCCTCAAGTGTGGCCTTCGATGCAAACGCCATGGACAAGAAAACATGTATGCATACGATTTCTGATATCTGTGAGCACCATGGCAGCTGTTGCGTGAGGAAGAAAAAGTTGAAAAGAGAGAGGGGGGAGGGAGAGGGAGGAACATGGGAGGAGAGAAGGGACAGTGGGGGAGAGGGAGAGAGAGGGGAGGAGAAGGAGAGAAGGGGACAGGGAGGGAGAGGGAGGAACATGGGATGAGAGAAGGGGGCAGTGGGGGAGACATAGGGGAGGAGGAGGAGAGAAGGGAGCAAGGAGCAGGGAGGGAGAGGAGAGGGAGAAAGGAGGGAGGAGGAAGAGAGAACAAAGGTTTGGTTTTTTGGGCGGGGAGGGGGAGTTTAAATTGGACTTTTAGTGCTTGTAAGTTTTAAAAAAGGTCAAAAAATGATTTTTTTGATATGTATATATGTTGAGGGGAAGTTTTAAGTAAAAAAGAAGAAAAAATAATTTTTTCGAAAAAAAGTCAAATTTTGGCTCTTAATGACTTACGTTTTTGCTGATGTGGCCATACCTCTTTACTCCCTTCACTTTCAAAAAGCTATAGAGAGAAGGTGACCTCTTATGTCCACATCCAACATGTGTTTAAAAAAAAGGCTAGAAAAGCCTACTCAAAACTAGCTTCTTGAATGTCCTTGTCCCCTTAACCCTACACAACATTAGACTTAATCCCTAAAAATTAGGATTCCTTACAAAGCCCATGCAAGGTCCATACTTCTCCTAATGGGAGGTGACAATCTATAGGCCTCCAACAACCAAAAAAGAAGAGTACATAGGCATTGAGAAAGTGATTAATAACGACCACCTTGCCAACCAACGAATTTTGAAAACCTATCCATCTATTGTTTTTAGCTTGGAATTTGATACAAACGTAGTCCCATCTAGCTTTGAGTGAAATACCAGAGCCCATTGGAACTCCGAGGAGTCTGAAGATCTCTGCCTTGAGGATTTTTCATCCTACCTGTCATGCCAAGGGTAGGACTATAGGAGGGTACGGCCCTGGCCAAGGGCCAATGGATACACATGCGATACAGGGGCTATATATAGCTAGGAGGCAGAGGGCCAAGGGCCTATATATAGGTATGGCTGGGTGGTTATTGGCATGTCTATCTCCCTATGCTCTTTCACTGGTATCAAAGCTCAGGGGAGAGGGGAGTGATGGAGGAGAAGCAACAGAGATGGTTTTTGCATGGCGAGGCATGGCTTTGCATGCCTTCACGGATTCTCTCTCTCTCTCTCTCTCTCTCTCTCTCTCTCTCTCTCTCTCTCTCTCTCTCTCTCTCTCTCTCTCTCTCTCTCTCTCTCTCTCTCTCTCTCGCTCTCTCTCTCTCTCTCTCTCTCTCTATCGACTTCAACATGAGGCATGGCCTCTCAAGGGCACTCTCTCTCGCTCTCCGGTCGTGGACAAGCCAACAGGGCATGGACGTGGGAAAGACTGCTCCACAGGCCGGGAAGGCGGGAAGAGAAGCCGACAGGGCATGGCCGTGGGAAGGACTGCTTCATAGGCGGGGAAGGCGGGTAGGGAAGACCCGATGTGTGCAAGGCCGCTTGAAGCGAAGAAGGAGGGGAGGTTGACCCGCACAGAATTCGGTCATCTTTCCCTTGTTGGGATCGCAGGGCCATGCCGATGACAATTAGTCACTGCATCACGACCTGGCGAGCAACAAAACCACCTCCCTCTCACGGTTTACAAGCGGCAACAGTCTGCTACGCCATAGCCAGTTATTGGGGCTTTAATTTTACATGCGGACGCCCAACATGGCTTGGCCATTATGAAATCGTTTAAGGGTGCATGCCCATTGTAGTAAGTTAATCAATGTTGCGAACGTCCAGTGATGGCAGCTCCCTCAGTCCCCGAGAAATCTAGGTTGCTGGACAAATTGCAGACCTTCAGTGATATCCAAACGTTAACGAGAATTGCGAAAGCCGTACCCGACTTCGTAAAACACATGGATTCATGAACACAAAGGTTAGACCAATTTCCAAGGAAAATTTGACAAAAATCATGGTATTGAGTAGCTCCAAGGGAGATATAATCCAAGGGATGTAATCGAGGTTTGACTTGACCAAGGTTTCAACCAGAGCACAAGCATTGAGACTAATCAACAGGTTTGAGGTTTCATGCTTTTGAGGTTTTCTCGCTTTATGTATAATTTTACATTGCATCAGCCCTTCCAGAAATTTGCACAAGTTAATTCTTGATTCAAGAATTATTCTTGTCCAATCAAGGTGGCGATGGCAACGAATGTTGATGCACCGCAGGTTGCTTCTTTGCCGATTCTTGACACAATTTTTGACATGCATGGCATGTGCATTGTCCGTTGAAGCACGGGTTCTTTCTCTCTTTCAATCTTCCAAAAGAGACACGGCTCCATACGCTTACTAGGTGATACATTTTGATTACCGAATATGTCTTAGATTTATCAGAAACATTTCAGGAGCAAGGCTCCCTATAGCGACACTCCAATAAACCGATTTGTGCCTTACGTCGGTTGTTAATTTTTTATCTCTCCTCGTTGTGCTATCTCGAGGCGGAGGAAAGCAAGATTTCTGGGAGCACGGCTCCATGCATTGGATGCATACTCATTTCCAAGCCATTGCATCTTTCTAGGGAGAAGGCAATATAGGTACATAAAACATCGTGGAAAAAACATTGACATCCACAGCTAGGAGCTGAATGCAATGTTGACCACCATATGAATGTTCACAAAGCCAACTAGTCAAGCAAAGGTTGCTTTGAACAAGCAATATTGGACAATCACTGACATTTGATAGTTCAGTTGTAGATGATATCTTTCTCACTATCGAGCAATGTTATGATTCTCAATCAATAGAAAAATTTGGCAAGGCCATTTCCCTATGCCATTTTGACACGGTCAATCTTTTTCTGCTTGGACATATGTATGTCACCCAGAGCATTTGTCATCTATGAGCACTCAGGTTGCATTCTTGTCTCATCCATTTGATGAACTTATGTGAAGCAAGGCTTCTATTTATGCATCTTGCATTGCGACTCCCCACATTTGACCTATGCTATGAGCATACAAACTTGAGACGGACTTGACAATATGCTTGCAGGTTATTTCATTACGTGACAGACGGGCGTATATGATACAAGGGACGTATTTGTATATACGACAACTCCCACTCGTGCAGCAGATATGGCTATGCACCATTTTTACGTGAATATTCTTCCACGGAATATTGGGCCAACTGGTTACAGCAACGACCAGGTTAGCCAATTTTACAATCTTCTTATTTTTCCATGTTTACATCTTTGATTGGAAACTATTGCTTTTGTGCAAAGCAATGTGCTTTGACAATTTTATATGAAGCAAGGCTTCTTCCTTGTGCCAAGGTATACCCAATGACTTGACATCAAGGGCATTGGCACTCAAGTTCAGGAAACTGAAAAAATAGGGAGTCTCATCTCACAGAATCCCTACTAGTTTAAACTATGCAAGGCACTTATGGTTTTCGCTCTCACGTTTGAGGCCATCACTTTTGCCAAGGGCTTAAGTATATGTATGCATGGCATGCTAGCTAGGTGGATTCAATTCTACCGCCTCCTGAAACACACTTCCGCTACGACACCAGACACTCTGTCAAGGACACTAAGAAGCACCTAAATCAAGGACTTAATTCAAAGGCAAAGTGCTATCATTAGGTCACACTAGTGTCGTCACAACCACATACATGGTAAGTGGGTCAGTCTATGACTTGTTTGTGTTTTCCTGTTACCTCTCTCGATGAGAGATAGCAGACAACTATGTCACGCTAATAAGATAAGCTCCACGCTACGCATAAGATGCACACGAGCATGGGCACAACATATACAAAGTCATCACTTAAGGAAAGTTCCTCATCCCAGCATTCTCTCTCTCTCTCTTTCTTATTTCTCTCAAAGAATAAAGAAAACTTTTTAAGAATCTTTTGATACATGTTTTGCTCGCGAATCAGCATGAGCCAAGGTGCTAAAAATCTGAGCTAGAAATTATGCAAGCCGCCCTCTACATTAGTCTTCATCGTTTCGTCGATTGAACACTAATTGCGATAAGGGCTATGAGCCACACATGTTGGCTAAGAGTCATGGTCAGATCTAGGGTACGACCCAACTGTTGGCATTCCTTGGGTGATTGTTCTTAAGATTGAACAGATCTACCCAAGGGAGTACACAACAACCTTAATGGACAACCAAGAGTCTTGTCATTACGGATGTTTAGGGTGTCATTTTTGCACGACATGTTTTCAGTGCGACACTCGAGTTGAAATTTTGATAACCATAAACTCAACTCAATTGATCTCTACAACGAATTTTAGATGCAACAAAACCTTGCGACAGCATGGCTATCCAGAAGAGCTACGCTTTCCACTTGTGTGGATCTCCTGCTCTATCTATAGCACTACGAGTGGCTATGGATGCATTGTTTTGGGGTAAGACCCCACGCGTGCTTACTAAATCACCCTATAGGCATTGAGGATCACAATTTGATCTATTCCCATTATATTTTCAAGGAAAGAATTCCGCAATTTACCGCACGATGGCGAAAAAAATCAACTTTTCAAGTTGATTCTCATCATTCTATACATGGTTAACTATGTTGGTTACCGTTACCTGCTAGTTGAGCAGTTTCTACAAAGGGTCTTTGTAACATTCAATGGCCTAATAACTTATGTGTAGCAGAAATTAGCATGAACATAGTGGGCATTTCATTAGAATAGATTCCTAATGAGAATTACAAGAGTGCTTGGGTGGAGAGAGCAACAAAAAGCATAACACCTAGTTAGATAGCATCGACAATACTTTCAAAAGAGAGAGAAATTAAGCTATTGACAATAGTTGAGGACTGGATTTGCATGGAGCCGGTCCTCCCTCCAAAAGGCTTTGTATTATGGTTTCTCCCATCAAGAGAGACATTGTACAATACAATTCTTTGTGTTCCTTCAGGACTAGCTAGTGCAATGAAGATGAAAGCTTCATGCACTAAGCAAAACACTTAACAAACACAACTTTAACTATCCTCGTTCTGAGACCCAAGACCTCACACACCTTCAAAGATGGTGAGAGCTAGCAGGGTATGAGAGTAGATTGAGAGGAAGAAGGAGTATCATACGAGAAAGATGTACATCTCCTCACATAATCACTCATATTACAATAGCTTAGCTTAGTAATTAGCTTGGTAGAGGAGATGAGCATGCATTGAAGCTTGGCTCTTGGTTGGATTTGCATCCACATGCCAAGAGAGTGTCGATGTAGGCTTCTATCTCACAAGCTTGGAGTAGGTGATGAGCTCTCCATTAAAGCTTGGGAAGAGATAGTCTTCTTTGCTTCACACATAACCTGTGTGTGAGTGTGTGTGTGTGTGTGTGTGTGTGATAATGCCTTGCAAAAATCAGCCCCCTCTCTCTCTTGGGCGAGCCCCCTTGCTATTTTCTCTTCCTGCAGCTTCATTGGCCCTCCCCAAGTCAATTACAATTAAGCAGCATAAGTGATAGCCTTCTGACATGTTTCCCCCTTTCCCCTTTTGTGAGAGCTTTAGGTAATTAAATAATTAAACTAAACTCTCATTGGACCCCTTTGCCTCTTGGCCAATAGGAATCAGGCAAGCCATGGGGCTCCTGAATGCTCATTGGGCCCCTTGGGAGACTGCCCAATAGTCTTCTAGGAGACTTAATTCTTATTGGTTTCTTTTATTAAATGTTTTTAAATTAATTAAACTAGATTTACTCTAGCTTAATTCTCATTGGTCCACTTCAAGGGTCATCCAATAGAAATTGGGCACACCTTGTGGGCATCTGGCCTAGGGAGCTGACATGTGTCCCTCATTCCCTTTGTGTAAAGGGAGCCTGTGTGTGTGTGTGTGGCTTTCTCTCTCATCCCCTACCTTTAGGGCTCGCCCCCTCCCATGTAGGGATGTGCAAAGACTTTTAGGTCACACACAAAGCATCCAATTGTCCCTAGGGTTGACCTTTGGACACAACCTTTGAATTTTGGAACCGTAGCATTTTGGAAGTCTTAATGGGCTGAACCTTAGGGTGTTTTTAGCCCATTGTTGCACATGGCTCTTTTGCATATGGCCCCCCCTTTGGATCCCTATTTTCAATCCTTTGGATCCCTACTGTGGCCGGTCTGCTAGCTTAACCAATATTCTAGCTTTTTCTCCCCTGGCACTTTCCCACATTAAATGATCAGTTTAATATGAGAAAATCATTTAGGAGAATTAGATATTGATTATTATGACATTACCTCTCTCTTGAAATCATAGTCGTCCTCGACTATGGTGTAGAGAAGATAAAGCATATTCATGAGTCCTTTTCTTAGTGGGTAGAGGATCCCTATGTTACCCTACGACATCATTCCATAATGGATGACTAGTCCATTTGGCGCTTGAGAGCCTGAGGCTACCGCAAGCATGTCTGCACATCAGTCCTATCAGTCTTCCGTAGTAGAGTGACAAGCTCTACTTGGTGTTTGGGAGACGTCGTCTCCACAAACGTGATCTAAGCATGCATACTACTTCATTTTTGTGCACAAATAAAGAAAAAGAGAGTCTTATAAGACAAAAACTTTGTTCATTTTTAACATTTTGTACATTTGCCTACTCTTGGGAAGCATTGTAAGCATTGACAAGGTTTAGGTTATCCTTTAATTGTATGCCTTGCATCCATCTAGCATCTTCAAAAGGATAATTCTTAAACTTAATAAGATATCGTCGGATAGTCTTACCGCCTCTTAATACCTTGTCTTCATGTCGGAGAATGGACTCGGGCTGCAGCACCTCCTCTTGGTCCTCGATCTCCAGTGGGTCTTCAATAGTTGGTTCTTGAGGTGGCTCTCCTTTGTAAGGCTTTAATAGGCTCACATGAAAAGCATTGTGTATGAGCCAATGATTGGGCAACTTGAGTTGATAGGCCATCTCGTTGATTGGCCTAAGAATCTGGAAGGGACCATAGTACCTTTTTGCTAATTTAGCATAGTACTTTTGGTGGCCCGTAGGATTCTTGCCCGTCGTGTGCCTTAATCGAGCCTTGGGAAACTTTAACAAGACCCAATCGTTTTCTTTAAAGGCTTGGGCTCTTCTGTGCTTGTTAGCAGCAACCTTTTGCCTTTGCTGTGAGATAGAGATAGCATCCTTAATCTTTTGAAAAGATTCTTGTAGGTCTCGGCTATACTCATCTGCAGAGAAGATCTTCCCATGTACCTTAAGTAGCAAGGGACTTTTTGATCTTCCCTCAATTACCTCGAAAGGTGCTTTTCCCGTGGAAGTATGTACAGTGTTATTGTAAGCATACTCCACTAAGGGTAAGTACTTCTCCCATTGGGATCTTTGATCTACTTCCGTTACATAGGCTTTAAGTAGATCGAGAATAGTTAGGTTAGCTATTTCACTTTGGCCATCCGTTTGTGGATGATAGGCCGAAGAGAAGTTTAGCCTTGTCCCTAAATTCTCAAAGAGACCCTTCCAGAAATTACTGGTCATTCTAGGATCTCTATCCGACACTATGGACAATGGCAAGCCATGGTACTTGAAGATTTGTGAAATGAAGAGGGTTGCCATTTGATGGGCTTTGATAGTCTTTTTGACAGGTATAAAATGAGCTTGTTTACTAAACCTGTCTACAATCATCCATATTCCCGTATTCCCATGGATAGACTTAGGCAATCCAAAGATAAAATCCATGGATATGCTCTCCCATGGTGAATTAGGGATTGGCAAGGGTTGAAGCCATCCAAGTTGCTTCCCTCTATCAAATTTTGTCTTTTGGCATACCACACATTTGGAAACATACTCTTGTATGTTCACTTTCATGGTAGGCCAATAGAAATATTTTTCAATTCCCTTTAAGGTAGACTAAATGCCTCTATGCCCCGCATAAGGTGGAGCATGAGATTCATACATTACTTTCTCACGTAGTAAGTTAGTAACTCATAGTCTATTGCCATAGAGAAGATGACCATCTTGTAAAGTGAATGGTTCTTCTTTCTTCCCTAATGCCAGGGCTGAAATCACATCTCTAAAGTCGGGATCAATAGCGTACTCATCTATCATTGAAGATAGATCATTGTGAGTGGCTATGGAAACCGCATTCACTCTCGCCCGTCTTGAGAGTGCATCGGCTACTTGATTGTGCTTGCCAGCAATGTGAGCAATATGAAAATGAAATTGTGAAAGGAAATTTGCCCACCTCATTTTTTTGTCGGAGAGCTTGGTCTGCGTCATGAAGTACTTAAGACTTTGGTGATCCGTTCGCAGAATGAAAGGAGTCCCCAATAAATAGTGCTTCCATGAGTCTAAGGCATGTAGAACTGCAAGGAGTTCCTTTTCCTATATGCCTAGACCTTTCTCAACAGGATCGAGCCTTCGACTCGCATAGCCTATGGCGTGCCCTTCCTTGAGCAAAACAGCTCCAAGGCAATCACCACAAGAATCACATTGGACCTCAAATGGTTTTGAGAGATCCGGTAGTGTAAGCACAGGTTGAGAGATAAGCTTTTCGAAAGCATTGTTCTCCTTAGCAGACCATGTATACCTAACGCTTTTCTTTGTTAGGTCATGTAATAGTCCCGCAATTTGTGAGAACTTTTCTATGAAGCGTCTATAGTATGCACACATACCTATAAAGCTTCTTAGTTCATGAAGATTCCTTGGTTTAGGCCATCCTTTTATTACCTCTAACTTGGATGGATCCATTTGGATGCCATCTTGAGAGATAATGTGACCTAAATACTGAATCTCTTGCAAGAAAAAATTGACTTTTCTTTCGATTAACATAAAGTTTATTCTCTCTCAAAACTTGAAATATTACCTGGAGATGTTGCTTGTGTTCCTCCAATGAATTAGAGTAGATGATAATATCATCAAAGAACACTCCAGTGAAGGTTCGATGAGGCCTGAACAGCTTCTCCATCAAGCGATTGAATGTGGCTGGTGCATTGGTCAAGCCAAAAGGCATGACAATGTATTCGTAAAGACCAAATGTGGTGCGAAATGCGGTCTTTACAATGTCTTGATCAACTATCCTTATTTGATGATAGCCACTTTTTAGGTCAATCCTACTGAAGTAGGTCGATCCTTGTAGCTTATCAAATAGGTCTTCTACCCGTGGAACGGGAAACCTATTTTTGATAGTGATCCTATTTAGTGCTCTATAGTGGACACACATACGATATGTGCCGTCTTTCTTTTGCACTAATAGCACAGGTGAGCAAAATGGAGATGAGCTAGGCCTAACCATGCCCTTCTCAACTAAGTCATGCACTTGCCGCATAATCTCCTCTTGTTGACCTTGAGAAACTCTATAAGGAGGTTTGTTAGGTGGTGAACTTCCTGGAAGAAGTTCAATTGCATGGTCATCATTACCTTGTTTAGGAGGTAGCTCACAAGGGATGTCGTCAATAAAAACATCTTGAAACCCCTTGAGAAAATTAGATAACTCTAATTCCTTTTGGTTGCTTTTATTTTCTTTTGCTAAAGCATTAGGTTCATTTTGAGAGTCTTTAACAAAAATCATGTACACGGAAATAGAGCTCTTTATTGACTTGTTGAAAGCTGGTGTATGTACAATGGGGATGGTGTTACCCATTTCCTTAGCATCTATATACATGTCTTTTTCCCTGAACTTAAAGGAGATTCTCCTTTCAGGAAATTTAACATCAGCAGCCAGGCGGTCAAACCATGTTGCCCCTAGGATTACATCCTCATGCTTGAGAGGAGAGATAAAGAAGTCCTCTTTGTCCACATAGCCTTGGACATGAAGCCTCAATTTCCCAATTAAGGGAGTGACTTAAGCTTCTTGCCCCTTGAAG
Organism: Adiantum capillus-veneris; assembly: GCF_014529385.1. Classification (NCBI taxonomy): domain Eukaryota; kingdom Viridiplantae; phylum Streptophyta; class Polypodiopsida; order Polypodiales; family Pteridaceae; genus Adiantum; species Adiantum capillus-veneris. The sequence goes on along the minus strand of NC_140947.1, from coordinate 83,120,444 downwards.
GCACTGTCTGCGGGTAGGACATCTCCCATCTCGTAGGACTGTATTCCTAGCTTGGTGGCCAACTCTATAGATATAAAATTGTGAGTAGAACCAGGGTCAAAGAGAATAAAAGAATCATGTTCTCTTACCTTTCCCCAAGCATGGCATAGAGGAGATCCTTTGTGAGTTGTTTGGTGAGTCTCCTCCTCTTGGATTTCAACCAAGGAAGCTCTAGGAGGATCTTGGCGGTTGTTCTTTTGGGGACAAGCGCGGTACACATGCCCTTGTTCGCCGCACTTGAAACACCGGTTATCCTTGCGATAACGCTCAAGCTCTTCAGAAGAGAATTTGTTCCTAACTTTGTAAACTCCCTTCTCTTTAGCTTTGTTGGAGTTGCCCTTAGGAGACTTTTGGACATTGTCCTTCCCCTTAGGCTCATTGGAACCCTTGTTTTCCGGGGGCTTATTATTTCTTTTAGGCCCCATTTGGAAATTGATTCGAGAGGCCACCATAGTGTGGTGTATTACCGCCGATATGGTACGTGGCCTTTGGGAGTTGACATACTCCGCCATTTCTTCGGTTAAGCCCGCACAAAACTGTTGCTTTTGCTCTCCAAAATCCAACTTTTTGAAGACAGTGGCTTTGAGTTGTAAGTCCCAAAACTTGTCTACATATTTGTGGATGGATTCATTGGGAGAGAGCTTTAAGCTTCGCCATTCGGTGAGTACTTTGTCTTTGGCATCGGTGGCCAAAAACTGCTTCATAATGGAAGCTCTTAAAGCCTTCCATGTTCGTGGAGCTTCACCGTTGGCTCGTAGGCTGGACCACCATTGTCTGGCGGACTTTTGAAAGTGCATAGCTACATGGCGTAGCTTAGAGGACTCCGTGAAGCCCTCATCTCCAAACGCCGCATCGAATTGTTGGATAAAGGCCAAGACTTTGTCCGTAGCACCAAAGGTACCATCATAGGTAAGGAAAGAGATGCTCTTCCCTCCCTCTTTGAATTTCTTCAACTTGGACGACCTCTTCCATGCGGCATAGAATTTCCTATGGCCTCTTCTTTTTGATGGTTCAAAGGTTGCACCATCACTTCTTCAGAAGGTGAAGAATTTGAAGAAGGTGGAGAAGATGGTGACCTCTTTCTCGCCTTTTTCTTGTCTTGATCTTTGTCATCTTCACCATAGCTTTCATAAGAGGAAGAGGATGAAGAAGATGGAGAAGAGGGAGTCCTCTTTCTCGCCTTTTTCTTCTCTTGCTTTTTATCATCCCTCTTTGAATTATGGCGTGGAGAAGAGTGTGATGGTCTTCTCCGCTTTGGTGGTGATGGAGAGCATTTAGCCCGCCGTCTTCGTGGAGCCATCTCCGCCGAGGTGGCGGGAGACTCGCTTCTTTCTCGTTCCTTTGGTGGAGGCTCTTGAGTTCTCCTTTGGGAAGGAGATGCATCATCAAGAAGTAAATTCTTGAGCCCTTCATAAGGATTCTCTTCTTCTTCCCGAATCGGAGAGAGACCTCTTTTGGTAGTCTCACAAGGAGGCTTCCTAGGTGTTCTCTCGTCATGGTGATTAGCTTGAAGAATCCCGTGAGCACAGAGCTGCCGTTGCACTTCACTTTGGAGAGATGGATTGCCCATGGCTTGTTGAAGCCTAGAAACAAGATAGTTAACAAGCATTGAAGCATCATTAGTAGCTTGCTCATGAGCAAAATAAAAGTTATCAACATTAATTTCACTCTCTTTACTATTGTCAGCCATTCTAACAACTTTTAGGTGTAAACTATTTAGGTGTACTTTGGCACTTCAAGCCCTAGTTGCTACTCCTCTTTACCCCTTTAGAAAAAGCACTCAAGCTACTGTACCCGCGGCTCAAATACCATTAATTGCAAGGAATAGAAGAGAGGGTCCTTCAACACCAAAACAGCAACGGCTCCTGTCAAGCTTCTAATAGCTCAATAGTGGTTAAGCCGTAGGCAAGCCCTGTAGGACTCCACCATTAAGACCATAGCTCTCGACGGTGATGCCTCGTTAACTACACAAAGGCAGGCGCACTGCAAGGCTGAAAAATCCCTATTCTACTTACTCACAGGCAATTAATAATACCAACCATTTGTAGCTAGCTTGAGGACCTCCCTTCTTGAGCAAGAAAAGAGAAACCTTGTGCTCCGATACCAATGTAACATTCAATGGCCTAATAACTTATGTGTAGCGGAAATTAGCATGTACATAGTGGGCATTTCATTAGAATAGATTCCTAATGAGAATTACAAGAGTGCTTGGGTGGAGAGAGCAACAAAAAGCATAACACCTAGTTAGATAGCATCGACAATACTTTCAAAACAGAGAGAAATTAAGCTATTGACAACAGTTGAGGACCGGATTTGCATGGAGCCGGTCCCTCCTCCAAAAGGCTTTGTATTATGGTTTCTCCCATCAAGAGAGACATTGTACAATACAATTCTTTGTGTTCCTTCAGGACTAGCTAGTGCAATGAAGATGAAAGCTTCATGCACTAAGCAAAACACTTAACAAACACAACTTTAACTATCCCCGTTCTCAGACCCAAGACCTCACACACCTTCGAAGATGGTGAGAGCTAGCAGGGTATGAGAGTAGATTGAGAGGAAGAAGGAGTATCTTACAAGAAAGTTGTACATCTCCTCATATAATCACTCATATTACAATAGCTTAGCTTAGTAATTAGCTTGGTAGAGGAGATGAGCATGCATTGAAGCTTGGCTCTTGGTTGGATTTGCATCCACATGCCAAGAGAGTGTCGATGTAGGCTTCTATCTCACAAGCTTGGAGTAGGTGATGAGCTCTCCATTAAAGCTTGGGAAGAGATAGTATTCTTTGCTTCACACATAACCTGTGTGTGAGTGTGTGTGTGTGTGTGTGTGATAATGCCTTGCAAAAATCATCCCCCTCTCTCTCTCTTGGGCGAGCCCCCTTGCTATTTGCTCTTCCTGCAGCCTCATTGGCCCTCCCCAAGTCAAGCCAATTACAATTAAGCAGCATAAGTGATAGCCTTCTGACATGTGTCCCCCTTTCCCCTTTTGTGAGAGCTTTAGGTAATTAAATAATTAAACTAAACTCTCATTGGACCCCTTTGCCTCTTGGCCAATAGGAATCAGGCAAGCCATGGGGCTCCTGAATGCTCATTGGACCCCTTGGGAGACTGCCCAATAGTCTTCTAGGAGACTTAATTCTTATTGGTTTCTTTTATTAAATGTTTTTAAATTAATTAAACTAGATTTACTTTAGCTTAATTCTCATTGGTCCACTTCAAGGGTCATCCAATAGAAATTGGGCACACCTTGTGGGCATCTGGCCTAGGGAGCTGACATGTGTCCCTCATTCCCTTTGTGTAAAGGGAGCCTGTGTGTGTGTGTGGCTTTCTCTCTCATCCCCTACCTTTAGGGCTCGCCCCCTCCCATGTAGGGATGTGCAAAGACTTTTAGGGCACACACAAAGCATCCAATTTTCCCTAGGGTTGACCTTTGGACACAACCTTTGAATTTTGGAACCTTAGCATTTTGGAAGTCTTAATGGGCTGAACCTTAGGGTCTTTTTAGCCCATTGTTGCACATGGCTCTTTTGCAGATGGCCCCCCCTTTGCATCCCTATTTTCCCTCCTTTGGATCCCTACTGTGGCCGGTCTGCTAGCTTAACCAATATTCTAGCTTTTTTTCCCCTGGCACTTCCCCACATTAAATGATCAGTTTAATATGAGAAAATCGTTTAGGAGAATTAGATATTGATTATTATGATAGTCTTACCAAGGGGTTTGACTATGTAGATTCTACCCAACGGGTTTGGATTGCTAAGGCAATACCCAGGGTTTTCAGTGCAATGTTGCTGGGTTTTTTTTTCACAGGTGGGAGATGTGCTCCTATGTATTTGAATACGGGAAACTGAACTCTCAGTTCAATACCCAGGGCCATGCCAAGGGCATGTTGGAACAAGTATTTTGGGCCGTAGTGTCCAATGTTTTTATGTTGTTATGAATCCATTTGTCGGATTTGATTTGGCACATGTTGTCACATGGGATACAACATGTTCTAGGGACTCAAGGAGTTCGGTTTAGCCAATGTGGAGCAATGAATGAGGGTCCCTCTCACTCTTGTCACAGAGTGTTTAGAGTTACCTCCACACACACGTACATCTTGTACTTGTAGGATGTTCTTTTTTCAGACATCCTTATTTGAAACATATTCCACATGTGGAGAATATGAGTCACTAGGATAGACACAGGCGGCGCTATTTCAATTATGTATCGCAACGATGTCCCTAGGTGTTGGTCCCATATGTTTTCTAGACCATTTTCAGCACGACGTATCAGGAGCAATTTCAGTGGACAAAAATTGTCGGATACTCAGAATGACTTCTTAAGGTACAAGTGCTGCTAAACAACATTACAGATGGTTGTTTTACATATAAAACGGCTATGAATGAAAAAAATTCATTGTTTGTACTTAGAAGTGATCACTGTTTCACCTTCTATTATGGTTCAGACATTTCAGAAAGACTTGCAAATGATTGCAACTGAAAGTATTTAGTTTCTTTTCAGAACTATTTACATTCCTCTTCAATGTGTGCTAGGCGTATCACATTTGCCATAAGTATTGTGGATGATAATGGACATACAGATTCGAATCTGTTTTTTGCTAAATGCATGCACACTAGGTGTTATGGGCCCTAGCGTTTAGCAAAGGCTGATTTGGAACGGCATGCGTATTCATCAAGTTGTTGCTTATGAAGCATTTTGCACTCTATGTGCAGTATCTCTATGAGATTACTTTTGGGTCCACTAATCACCAATTGAGGTCATGGCTCAGTTTGGGTGTTTGTGGATTTTTCAAGTTAACCACGATGGTTATTCCAGACACTCTTGATTCCTTAACCAGGCTATACGATATTGTGATTCCCATTTACCAGTCATCTGGGAAGACTGTCTGTCAACCATGGGGGAAACACACCTCAATACTATCAGTTATCCAAGGGGATAGGCAGATTACAACGTGTAATCTTGGGCTAAAGGATATGCAAAGTGCGTACATTAGCACCAAGCACTCCAATTAATAAAGCATTTATTGCTCTACTTGGAGTTTACTTACTATCTGTTAATGCATGTTTGCGACTAGGTTTAGTCTCTTCATGTATAAGTCAAGTTCTCAACCTTGAACACTAGTTATGGTGGGGTTGTTTACTGATGAAATTTGAGAACAAGTCAAGGACTTCCACTTGGCTGATGAGTTATGTCAGCAAGTTACCTTCATGGAAAGTGAAACGCGGTACTCTTTCAAGTACATCTTTGTTGTGATAACTCATTTAAGCATGCTCATGTGCATTCGAAATGGAGTATACACACTAGATGGTTCCAAAAGGACAACAATGTGCAAAATTACGATGTTACTCTTGATTTCGTTGAACCTCCTACTGTACCGTGTTTTGATCAAACAAACAACTGGATCCATGACGGATACCACTTTGGAAAACATTAGTGTTCTTATGAAGATCCTACCACTTTTGTTTTCGCGGACGAAAACGCTTCTCCAAGGGGGGAGTAATGCCATGCCAAGGGTAGGACTATAGGAGGGCAAGGCCCTGGCCAAGGGCCGATGGATACACATGCGGTACAGGGGCTATATATAGCTAGGAGCCAGAGGTCAAGGGCCTATATATAGGTATGGCTGGGTGGTTATTGGCATGTCTATCTCCCTATGCTCTTTCACTACCTTATTCAACCACTCGGGGAGGGAGGGAGTTGAAAAGACCATTTTTTTTTTGTGATTGACCACCAAACCTGAAGCTAAACAAAAGATCCTCATAACTTCCTAGAATTTTGCCAGAGGTTGCATCATTAGCTAGCAACGCATTAGTATCGTCTGCGAATTTCTCAAGAAAGATTGGTGTTAAGCAAGGGTAAGTCTCTTGGGGTCTGCGTTGATGAATTATAACACATGGTTCATAAGTATATTCGTGAAGATGTTCTTATTGAAAATTTTGTGAGTAGGTCTGTACCCATGTCTCATGAAGGGGAATCAAGCACACACCACACTTTGTGGAAAGAAATGAAAGAAAAGAGAGGGAGGCACACGCAAACAGAAGCGAGTTGGAGATGGCGCGGGTGGTGGGCGATAGACCAAGGGGTTATGGAGATGCCATTTGTCGTGTGAAGCTGAAACGAGCAAGGGGCCATGGAGACGACATGTGTCACACCAAGGTGAAATGGCCATGAGTTTGTCGCGCAATCAACAAAGAGCCCGTTGTGGTGATTTGGCTCAAGGCATAAGTGGAGTTTTTTTGTGTCGTCTTCAACTTGAGCCGCGTTGCCTTACGACGGAGCTGAACTCGCGTTTCCTGGCAAAATAGATACAAGAGTATTTTGGGAATTTCCACAAATTAGAGGAGTATTTTGGTGATTTTTCCTTTTTTTTTAAATGCATAGCTATTGTTCAAGATTTTCTAATCTTTATTGCTCACAAAAAAAGCGATTATGTCCAAAAATAATGAAGCAATTCATCTCCAAAGCCTGCATAACCAGCTGAAATTGTAGTTTTAGCATCTTGTCTGATAGACAATCATTCTTCTTATGAATTGCTACAAAAAAAAAAGGGGGAATTTTGGAAAATTTGAAGGGCATTTTGGGAATTTATGACAAAATACTAGGAGTATTTTGGGAATTTCCACAAATTAGAGGGATATTTGTTGGTGACTTTTAATGCGTAGGGAGCCAGCTGGCAATGCATGAACTGTGCAGTTGTTGCAGGGGGACCAGTGAAGCGACAGGGAGGTGCGCGTGATTGCACGGACAACGAAGTAATCATGGGGTCGCCTATCTCTCTCTTCGAAGTTCGATTGTCGCCGTTCGTGTGCCGGGAGACAGCACAGGGCAAGGGCTCCCATGGCATTGATGGTAGGCAGTGGAAGCCATGGCCTTCATGAAAGAGCTCCCTCTCTCTCTCTCTCTCTCTCTCTCTCTCTCTCTCTCTCTCTCTCTCTCTCTCTCTCTCTCTCTCTCTCTCTCTCTCTCTCTCTCGGCAACGCAGGATCTGGAGGAGGGGGATGGTATGGCAAGTGGAGGAATGAACCTGGCAGGAGTGGAGATATCCATGATGCACAAACGCTCTTGATTGTTGAAATCTATTGCTTGTATAGTGGCTTGAGCACTTAAGTCTAAGCCACACTTTTAAATTGCAAGTGGACAAGTACGGTGCGAGGTGGTCAGTTGTGCTATTGCAGAAGCAACTGAGACTTGTATCCACATCACGAGTGCACTAAGCTATGCCTGTGACTTGTAGGTGGGAAAAACAAGTGCCTCCATAAAAACCCAATGATATATAGTGGTGACAAAATCTCCCAAGGGGAAAGCTTCTAAGGTATTGCAAAAACTCTAGCTATTTCATGCCTTGTTATGGAAAAGTTTTATAATTTTGGTGGCCTTGAGTGTAGGCTATATGCCTTCCTTGCCTTTAGAAAGTAGGAACTTTGAACTCACAACGCACACCTAACCCCTGTATGGTGGAGGCATCCCAAACCTTAAGGTGGAGTCATCCTAGCAGGATAACATTGGCCAAATCACCTATGGACTTGGAAACAATCCCTAAGAGCTAGAACCTGTATTTGAGCATCCAAAGGGGGTTGAACCGACCGCCTTGCAATCCTAGGCTAAGACTCTTTCAACTAAGCTAGCACTCGTTGACTCCTTTCCCACCTTTTGCACTCGCGGATGTAAATATTAGTTTCGAGTTCTTTTCGTGAGTATCCAAAATTGTACTTTTTCTTGAAAAAATAAAGGTGAGTAGGAGGTACCCAATGATGAAAAGTCAATGGGGTCATTAAGTTTATAAGAGGGAAAGGGAAGGGTGATAGATTGAGAGGGAAGAGGGGAGTAGGCCACAATCTGCAGGAGCGAGGGCAAGCCTTCTTCCCAGGACATCTCACAGCTCTCTCGTTGTCTCTCTCCCTCTCCTTCTCCCTCTCCCTTTGTCGCGTAGTGCACCCAGTATGCCTGGCCGTTTTTATTGTAGAGCCATAATCTAGCTCGGGCAAAGGCGAGAAGGGGTATGTCTGCAGAGCCATAAGTTAGCGCAGGTAGAGGCTTCTCTTGTGGCGCAGGCGCAGGGGCCATGTGACAGGGAGCTTCTCTTGTGACGCAAGCGCAGAGGCCATGAGGCAGCACGAGGAGAGGGCGACAAGGGGCAATCGCCGAGAATAAATAGGGGAATCTTAAAAGAAATAGAAAGTCCTCCCAAAGATGTCCCTCTAATTTTTGGGAAGCAGGAGAATTAATAGGAATATGAGGGAGATGCTCTCATGTCTACCGAGTAAAAAAAGAGAAATGTGGCACGTGGAGGAGAGAGGATAAGGGAGGGGGTAGATTTTTGGCATGGGGGTCAATGAGAGAGAAATGCAGCCACATTTCTATCGTAGGGGCGAGGAGCACGAGCTGAATGCTGCAGAGACTCGCGCGAGGAGATTGAAGACATGGCGTTAGAAGCATGATGAAGGCGCAAGGGCGAGGAGCACGAGCTGAATGCAGCAGCGACTCGCGCGAGGAGGTTGAAGACATGGCGTTAGAAGCATGATGAAGGCTGGTACACGAGGGGAGGGTGGCGACGATGCAAGGAGACGCAGATATCTCTCTCTTTCTCCATTAGGAAAATTTTGGGGTCTTGTTTGGGCCCTGTAAGAGTTTCCACCTCAACAAATTTTTCGTGCAACTCTTTTAGCACAAAAGTATTTTGAAGTTATAGAGAAAATCTATCAATAAGGTAAAACAAAGATTTCGTGTTACAATGATCAAGATTTTGCTAAAAGTTTGTGCCTTGAAGGATCTTACAAGATCTAAATAGACGTTCTACTTTGAAATAAGAGAGGGAAAGTTCAAACTCATTTGAGCTAAAAAAAATTTGGCGGCAGCACCAATCTATTTCTATGAGAAACTTTTACAAAGATCAACCATTTTGCTAAACAATCCTTGATTATGGAGAATGCACAATCTAACAGCCAGTCTTCTTTACTCCTTAAGCGTAAATACCATCTTCATATAGACATAGACACAAATTATGAGCCCATTCAAAAAAGGAATAGATCTTTCACACTTACTAAGCTACAGATGGATCACTTGAGACATACTAACCATAAACAACTTGATCTTTGGTGTGATGGAACACTTTATCCTATGGATCCCCTTGCTATGTCTACTCCTCCGTTTAATAATCTTACATCTCTATTACATTTTGTTGGGGATGGGTCTCATGGTCTCTTGGGTTACTGCAATAACTTGGTGATGAAGAATACACAACAAGCAATGATAAATCTAGAGATATTGAAGCAGCAACAAGCATCTTTGTTCAATTTATCGATGCAAAACAGTAAGCTTTTGCAAGAACAAACACTTTTGAAGAACAAAATATTATCCTCCAAAGAAACCATTGCTGAGCTTGAAAAGGAGGTGAGAAGGACGAGGATAAAAACCACTCCACTTGGTCTTCGTCAAAGATGCAGAAGTGTTTCCAACATTGAAACCCTCAAAGTTGGAAGTGGAGGTCTTAAGCGCAAGATTCGAGCAATAAGGTATGCCTTTTTAATACATATTCTTGTTGTAACAAAGTATTGATTATTAGCTAATCAAAAATATGTTTTTGCAGAGGCATGTTTCATCCTGAAAAGGAAAATATTGATCCTCAAATGGCCAAATCTTCATATTCCTCTTTGATTGCACCTCATCTTGCAAAAGAGATTTTGGAGGCCTCAAAGTTCAAGAAGATAAAGCAGGATATAATCAGTGATTTTCTACAAAGCACAACCATTGATACTTTAGATGTTCAAAGTGTCATAGATAATTGTGACATCAGTCAAAAAGGATATTCATGCATCTTTAAATCAGTAAAGAGCCAGCTCAAAGATAAAAAGGTCTCATCTTCTCTCTTACCTATACCAGCTCATGTATATCAAGCACAACAAGGTCTCAACACTGAAGTTTCACAATACTTGGGTGATTCATATTTCATCAACCAAGAATTTAGAAATACGGGACGAGTGGTACACTTTAATGAATCGTCTAGTATTTTTTTCAATTTGGAAAATCTTCAGAAGAAAATGGTCAAATTTTATAATGTGACAAGCGAGGAGGTACAAGGAAAACTAATCTTTGTGCTTAAGCTAGATGAATGTGAGATATTGAAGCAAAAAAAGGCAGAACGTGTCACCATAACTCTGATGAATAGAGCACTTCAAGGAGTAGCAGAAAAATCTTGTGAACAACAATGATAGCTTCAATGTACAATCAGAGAATGATATATGGTGGCTAGGAGCTTTTGAGGTATACGAACTTTTAAGCTTTCTCTAGTTAATGTATCAAGTAATGTTAGTAACAAAAAGTCATTTATGCAGGTTGAAAAAGAAGATCATGACATTTTGTACTGGACATTTCACCAAACAGATATTCCTGATGTCATTTGTAGACAAAAAAATGGAGAACTTCTTCATGTTGAAGATATTGGAAGCTTCCAAGTAGAGTGGCATCTTGCTGGTGATCTCAAGACACTCAAGTGCATGTATAACATTGCAAAAGGTGCTAGCTCTAAATCACCTTGTCTATATTGTATGAACGAAGCTCACTCTTTGAGCTTGAAGCAGCACAATCGAAAACCGTCTAGAGCTAATGAGGATCCTAACTTCCGCGCCATTCTTGATATTCCACTTTCACATGTCCATATATGTATATTGCATGCATTGTGCAGGATTGTTGAGAAGCTTGTATATTTATACATTGAATTTGCATGGAAGTTGAAGCCAAAGACTGAGTCAAGAAAAGCAATTGAAAAGATAGAGCAAATACTATCAGAGATGGGGCTCCACGGAGGTAAAGTAAAGATAATTGCTTGTCAAAAGCGTTCAACATCATCACATGAAGGTCCGGTAAAACCTTCACTTGGAGGTGTGAAAGCTCGTAGGTTTTTGTCATTTCATGGTGAATTGGGCAAAATCAACGAGAGTCATAATTGCTCAACGGTAAAGTATGAGCAGTGGAAGAAGCTTCATAATGCTATTAAAGACCATGCTGATAATGGAAAGGCTAGAAATCGCAAAGCAAAAGTGTGGATGGCTCTAGATGAGGTTTTCTGCTTACTTGACAAGAAAGAATGGATAGACAACGACAACATGAAATTAAAGCTATCCCTTCAAGCTTTTGGTAAAAGTATGCAAGATGCATGGAGTACTCAAAGTATTACCCACTACATGGTAATTCATACTTTTCTTCTTACAACCTATTTGATTTGTATAAATATAATTTTTATGACATGCAGCATATTTTACACGATCATATGCCCTGGTTCACAAAGCAATATGGATGTCCTGCAATATGGTCCACTCAAGGAATGGAAAAATCCCATTATCAAGCTCGTGGAGCATACTTTCGACACACTCAACATGGCGGAGGAAAAAACAGAGCGAACAACTTAAAAGAAGTATTTTTTTGGTTCTATAGAAGGGTCTTGCTACGAATAAGGGAGAAGAAAATTTCTAAAAACAAAAAACAAGCTCTTGCAATCAAGATATCCAAACAAATTCAAAGACGGCACAGCTGGAAGGACTCTACTGCAGAAGCAACCTTACATCAGTGGAGATCGAAGAGAGTGAGGGATAAAAAAGTTTGGGTTCTACCTCAAGATCCAGAAAACATTCTATAAAAGTATATACTTAATAAAAATCTATTTTCAAATGATATCTTCAATGTCTTCAACATCTTCTTGATCTAAACTTGAAGTGCCCTCTTTGTATTCAACCTGCTTCAAATCATCGTGTCGAAGTAGAAATCGTTTCCTGGAAGGAGAAAGCTCTCTATAATGTTTAATTCCCTTTGCAAGAGCATATCCAGTATATGCTAAATAACTTCCTGCAAGTGATCCTTGCATTGCATGACCATATCCAAAAACATTGATAGCACACTCTTTCTCCAAAAGGCTTACTTTGGTAGCATTTGGATGAAGAACATAGCCACCAAGATACTTTGAAAATGTCTTGTATACAAACAGAGGTATATAACCATCAGAGGAGTACTTCATGTGAAAAATAACTAAATCAGGACAAGCAAGGTACTTAATGTAGTGCTTCAGAGCGGCATCTTTGGTAAGATCAACGACTCTAGATGACCATCTTAAGAACTCATCTTTTGGTGGTTGAATCTACAAACATATAAAATCTAATAATCATTAGAAACATTGAAAGCAAAAAAAAAAAAAAAAACTTTAGCTTAAACAAATAAAGTGCTTACCGTAATGTTCTCATCTGACACAAGTTAATTTTCCTTCCAAAGATTTATCGAACCAACATTTCGTATTTTGAGATTTGGCTCCTGAATGATTGGTACATCTTTATCTTGTTCATCTTCATTTTCACTATACGCTTCTGAAAGATGAGGATCTGTTATATTCTCTTGTGCCTTGAGAAACTCTTCTTCGGTAGGCTCTTTATACTGAAGAGCTTCATTGAAACAAATCTCCAATGCTTTATGAGGCTCAAAGCAAACATCCAACTTGCCTAAAAGAGGATCTTTTTCTACAAAATCTTTGTATTTAACTGGCTCTTCATCGGTTCCAACATTATAGTTCAAGTGTTGTGCCAAAATAGCATACAATTCATCCTCTCGTAAACCAAATGACCTTTGGATATCTGAAAGCATTATATATTCTCCATGGCCAAGAGGAAAGCATGGTAGAATAGGCAAGGGCAATGTTCCTTTAAAAGTAGGGTACAAAGACTTCTCCAATGCAATACTGTCTTCTCGAATCCTAGAAAGTTAAAGACTCTCAACTTCTTGCCACTCTTTTTCTACATCAAGAACTTCTTCATTGTCTTGTTCATCTTTGATCACTTCACTTGATTTAGAGTTACTGTCATCCCTCTCTGCTTCTTCATCATCACTATCTCTTAAGAACAAAAACACAATAAACCCCACACTTTTTTTAAATAGTCTACATTTGTGTTTGCACTTTGGACACTTTGGAAGATTTAGTTTGACATTTTCTGATAAGGCGGAATACTTTTTGTTAAGCCTAGAGGATTGTGATGGATTCTTTTGAACCAAATCTATAGCGTGAATATATTCTTCATCAAGGTATAGTACCATTCTTGAATCCACCAATTGATCAAACTCTTTGTGGTACTCCTGTAAAGCTTCTTTGTGAAAAATAAGAGTTTCTTCAAGTTCAAAAGGAGTATTAAACATTGTATAAAATGAATCATATGATTCCATGGCTCCACAATCATATAGAAATTCTTGCAATAGAATCTCGGGATTGTTTTTATCTGTAATAACAAATGTCTATATTAGAAGAGCAAGGTCATAATGCAATTATATAAAACCTCTCTTGAATTATCGATGTATAATATACCTATGTCATCTGTATTCGGAGTAGATGTTGCCAAATTGTCATAAATAGATGAGATACCATCAGTTTGAGAGTCACGTTTTCTTTTCAAATCAGCCATAACCTTTGGGCAAAGATTCTCTCTCTCTCTCTCTCTCTCTCTCTCTCTCTCTCTCTCTCTCTCTCTCCCTCCCACACACACACACACACACACACACAACTATATACATGCATGTATGTATTATGTAGATTAATATATGTGTGTATATGTGGGTATGTGTGTGCACTTGAAATGCGTAGTAGTCAATTCAAACTAAATGAATACTATAGGATGCGATTCAAGTACACTTAAACTATTGATGCTAGAGATGTACTTGAAATGCTTGAAAGTGACCTCCAACACAATTGAATTCATTCTTTGAGAATTTTAGGTGTATCCAATGAGTAAATTATGAGGATGTGTGTTGGTTTTCTTCCCCCATATCCTCTCTCATACACAATAAGTTGATATCACAATTACTATTTACAAAATAATAATTTTTATTGTATTTTTGGACCGACTACAATCGTGGTTAGACTTTGTTATTGGATTGAAAAAACCCTTTCTTAGAGTCTTGGATGCTAAGGTTTTGGCTATTTTTTAATAAAGAAAACCTAGGAACCCCTACTCGCATAATATACTAGATTCATACTAGTAGCTTGTCAGGTTTATTAACTCCATCTGCCAAGATTCCACACTGTCGTGCCGCTTTGCGGGCCTCATAGCAGACTTCAAAGCCCACTTATACCAAAGGTATATTAGTAGACAAAGCCACTAACAGTGTTAGAACCAAACCGGCTGAAATTATAAAATCTCGTTTAGATTTTGCGCTTGCCTTTTAAGAAAACTGGTAAATTTGCACAAGTTTTAGTGTAATTATCGGTAAAACCTTCAGATTGTGACCTAAAAACTGAGAGAATTTCAAGTTTCCCCTTATATTGGTCGGTTAGGAAAAAGAGAGGGAAATACGGGCCAACTCAACTCCTCCTGCCTCCCCGGTTCTAGAGGATCTTCCAAGATGCTCTTTATTTTATGAATAAAAACCAGTCGGTGCCCCCTACTGGTATCTTCGAAAGATTCTGGCTTTTTTTTATTTTTCTACAATTGTGGGCACATACTACCTCGCAGCTTCATTATTATATTCATTTCTTCAATGATTCCTATATTGAATCTCACTGCTCCCACCCTTTCATCCATAGCTTCCCCTTTAAAAATTGTAGGGACAGATTCGAACTTGTCCCCTATGGCAGCTCAAATACTAAGTCGTAACCTTGAGCTCCAATAGGTCATAGCACATCGACACACATCGTTGGATTTTAAAAAAACACGGCTGGGGTGCTCATCTCTCTTAGGTAGGTAGCCTGAGGTAGGGCTGGACACAAGGTGGTTGGGAAAAAAGGCTCGAGACGAGGGATTCTCTCAGCTATGAGCTGTAGTGAATGCATGCAAATGTCGATCCGTGTCACCAGGATCGTCTTTTATGTGGCATGGCTTCTTTGTATAGCAAGGCCAGGTGATGGTAGATTACTGATAAATTACGCTCTCAATAAGATGTTAGGTAGATACAAATTACAGGAAGCGAACAGCTCCGTTCTGGTAGCTATGGTGGAGGTGTTGGGGGGGTTTGAGATCACGAGCGATTCTTTAGGGGTGTTGAATTCTTGGGATGTAGACAACTCTACATCTATAGTAGACCCCTGCAGAGATAAGTGGAGTGGCTTAACATGTGATAAGTAGGGGGTCAAGCTGCTTGCAATCAACGTCGCTGGCAAGCAGTGCCTACGAGGAACTCTTCAACAGCTAGCAGGTTTGCCACTACCGTCTTGCAATCTCACCTTTTTTAGCATCATATATGCCATGATTCTCTCAGGCTCGCTTCCTACAATAGCACATCTTGAAGGGTTGTAGAACTGGGATGGTGGCATACAAGGATTTGGCGTGTCAAAGTTCGAAAACTTACCCAGAGGTGAAAAAACTATGCGCAAATGCCAGTCAGAGGCATCATGTCATTGCTGCTATGGGGGAGGAGATGGTTGGCATGCTGCAATGACGTATGCACTTTCTTGGCAGATTTCTATGGCGAGACATTGTTCTCGCTAGAAGTTGCACGACAATTCTAGACAGTTCTAGGCTGTGAAGATTAACCCTCCTCGGCAATGGAAAACCATTTTGACTAGGCGTAAATCTTTTTCTTTGCAAACCTTATTATTGGCAAGCCTCGTGATTTTATCACTTGTTTTGATAAACTAAGATTCGTTATTTTTGTTCTTACTGGCACATATTGGCAGCTTCGAAATGATATTGCACGCGAATCTCCACTGATGCCTTTCCTGGCTTTCTTTGGCGCACACGGAGCAGCAAAACCAAGGAATCACCGTGGTTTTGAACGCGAACGGACTCAACTCCCTTTCACTGCTCTAACCACCTGAGCACGCAGCTTTCACTGAGTCCTACATTACGCCTGCAATTAGAATAGAAAACATTCGACCCCCTCCCAGCCCCTTCTCCATCTCAAGCGTTGTTGAGGGTGACCTTGCCTCCCACGTGCGCGCGTCGGCGTCTGTTGCTCGAGGCATCCACCTGTAATTTTTTTTTTTTAATCTCATTTTCCTCCATCCACGTCGCCTGCTTCCACCCATTTCTTTTCAAGGCATCTCATGAGATTCTTACATCTTTTCTTTTTTTAAAATCGTAGTCATACTGGCTCTCCTTTGATTTTATTAGCGTGGAATCATTGTAGATCCGGTTTTGCTCCATAGCCCACCTCTATGCATGCCTACCCAAAAAACCCAACAGAAGTCTCGAACTCGCACGGACATCATATCCGTCCTAACAATACTGATCTAACCACCTTGTCCTTTAGTTTCGCTATCCGCAGTCAACTACAGGCAACAAGTCCTGTGTGTGTGTGCGTGTGTGTGTGTGTGTGGCAAGCAAAGAAGACGATGGTTGCGACCAAATTTTGCATGGCGTTGATCTTCAATCAGTTTGGCTATGATTCATTTTAAATGATTTCGTTATTCATCGACGTCCACAGATCTCCCCAGATTCGCATCCTTTTTTCATTTTGAAAATGTGTATTGTAGACTCCACCGTTGTTATATTCATTCAATCACGAGATACCTCATGATCCCATCGTTACATCCCTATGCTAAGATTGGAACTCACACATTAAATTTTTAAAAAACATGAGCCTCCTTTGCGCGATCTCGTCTTCTGAAAAAGAAGAGAGAATCTCCTGGACTAATGAGGGATTTTTCGAATTTGCATCAGCTGGTAACCCCTCTACTTTAATAATACTATCTCTCTCTATCACGCTCAGACTTCTCTCTCTCTCTCTCTCTCTCTCTCTCTCTCTCACACACACACACACACACACACACACACACACACACGCACAGACCTCTCTCTCTCTCTCTCTCTCTCTCTCTCTCTTACCTGCGTTGACGGGATGGCTGTTGCTGCTGCTGCCGCATGCTGACGGAGCCCTCTTCTGCCGCTGCCGCTACTTGCTCACGACGCCCTGCTGACGACACTGACGACGCCCTGCGACAACACGGCACGTCTGTTGCAACTGGCGACCCGGCCTCGACACGTCTGCTGCACTGTGGCGACCGCGAGGTGACTGGCTGCTGTTGCGCTACTGGTAAACGATAGCTGGAGCCGACTTGCAATTGACGTGGCTGCTGCGGCTGCGCTACTGGGTAACCCTGCTGCGGCACGAAGGCGCACGAAACCCTAGGAGCAAGCAGGTACACGTGTGTGGCCGAGAGAGAGAGAGAGAGAGAGAGTAACGGTTTAAGAATAAGAAGAGAGTTTTAATGTCGTAGGAAACTATCCAAAGAGACCTTAAAGAGTTAGCCTTAAAGAGCTATCCAAGGAGGGGAGTTGAACTCAAAGACCTGTTAATCAAGACCTCAGTTCGTGCCCGTCTCCTGCGCCCGTCTCCTGCGCGCTTGCCCACCGCCCTCAACCCGTGCTCGTCTCTTGCATGGCCACCTGCTGCCTAATTGCGCACACATCCTCT